>NC_139564.1:34730868-35472118 GCF_965112155.1 Podarcis liolepis | reverse complement strand
ATAAAACAAAACATTAGGGCGTGATAATTCATAGCACTTGCACTGAGACAAGAAGAAGTTTATCTAGTTGATCCAGTAACCTGAAAGGGAAAAGTATTTATATATAAAATTTGAGGGGAGAGGCTGCTTGATCTGTGGGATTCATTGCTACAGTGGATTGGGGCAGGGGTGGGGGGAGAGGTTTAGTCAAAGAGCCACAACAATATTTTATTTATGTTGTTCCTTAAAATATTTATGGCCTGCCCTTCATTTATATAGATCCCAGAGCAGGGTGTGCAATACATGATATAAACATAACAATAAAACAATCAGAATAGAATCTGCTAAAAACAGAACACACTGCAGCAGAGCTGGTCAAAGAGTAAAGCTCTTAAAACACCTGCACCAATAGACAAGTCTTGACCAGGTGCCAAAGTGATAGCAATGTCAGCACCTGGCATACTGCTTATGGGAGGGCACCGTCACCAAGAAGGCCTTCTCTTGTATCACCACATAATGCACTTTCCCTAACAATGAGATTTGGAAAAGAGTCAACTCCCTTAGAAGATTTCAAGTCATGGTCAGGCTGGTAAAAGGGAGAGGTGTTCCTTCGAGTATTTGACTCCTACGTTATCTCAGTCTGTAGAAGCAAGTCCCTAACACTGAATTTGGCTCAGGAAATAAATAGGCAACCATTTTACACAATTTAACCAAATTGTGGGCAGGGCTCTTGCACCATTAATAGTTTTGTGGAATAAGGCATTTCAGCAGTTGTAGCTTGTCGTGATAAATACATAAACAGTATACTATTAAAGGTGTACAAACCCCGACCTTTTAAAATTAGGATTGCACCTTGGTCTCTTTTCAGAATGCATAACTGAACTGACTTGTTACTTCCCCAGTCAAAACAACAGCCCAAACTAGATACGCTCCATTTCCAACCAGGTGACTGAATATGCAGGATTCTGGGGCTCTTCTGGATAATAAAATAGTGCACCTTTTTGTAAATGAGCTCACTAAAGTCACTAGCCTGCAATATAAATGAATGCAGACAAACAAGTCTGCTAGAGTTTGGCAGAAGAGAGGTGGGAATTCAGTCTGTTCTGAAAGTCTGCTGGGCACAGAGGTGGGACTGAGTACTGCATCCCTCTTCTGCCAATCCCTTCAATTGCCTACATGGAATTTAATGCATCCACCTGCATGATGGCTGTGTTTTGCCTCCATTGTTGAAATCCGTACGCTTTGAATACCAGTTTCTGGGAATTGCCAATGGAGAGAGGTTCTGTTTCACTCGCCTCCTGGCCTCTGTCTGGCCACTGAGAACAGGATGTTCTTATGCAGCTTCTTTTCCCGTGTGGCTACCAGGCTAGTGCTTAAATACAAGCCGGGATAGTTGATCTCTCCTGTCTGCATTGTCTATTAAAAGGAAGAAGGGAAAATATTACCCCCAAAATGAAATAACCCTGTAAACATTAAAAATACTCTTCTAAAATGAAGCCACATCTTAAAGGACCAAAGGAAATTGGTGAACCACATTGACATTTGGGTCTTCAGCAAATCCTAATGCTCTACAAAAATATTTTATAGACTCGCTTTCTGTCTGTATACCATTTCTCAATCAGATCTGGATTCTCTGAATAGCACAGAATGTTTTAGAAATGGGTTTAGATGACCATGCACATAAACATTTACAGCATAATAGTCAATAATAATTTCACAGCATAGCCTACTGTCTAGGTATGGTTAAGACTCTCTGTGTAACCAGCAATTCCTCCCTGTACAATTGGGGAAGATTGAAGCAGGCAAGATTTTGCTCATGCACAGTAAGACATAATGTATGACTTGCTGTGATGTGTGGACCTGGCCAATGCAACCCAAGAAATCAATATATTCTGTAGCTTTCCATTTTGTTTTGCATCTTCATCCAGCAAATTGTGTTAGACAGTTACACTGTGTCTTTAAAAAACAAAAGAAATTGTGTAAGTTAGCTGGGCTTGCACCATTGCCATTGATCTCACTTTTCACATTTAATGGTCCTGTTTGATTTGGAGAAATGTTTGGAGTGGAATGTTCAGTTCCTCTGCAGAAAGAAGCTTGCTTGGGTGTGGGAAATGGAAGTAGCCATATTTTGGCTCCATTACAGAAGAACATTCAGTGATGATACACTTCAGTTATCAAGTTGGGGAGTGGGGAGTTCATAGATTCTTCCTGCTCCAGCTTCTGTACCTCAGTGTTTGGGTCTCATGAAGTGGTGCCTTGACTTCGAGTTTGCAAAATAATAATAATAATAAACTGGAATGAAATAAGATGGGCTAGTGTTTGCTGTTTACTTAACCATTTCTAGACAGAACAATTATTGACATACTCTCCTTTCCTCATCTCCCTCTCCTCCCAGTGCCACATCTGCCTACCTTTAAAGGCAGTTGATTTGTTTTTAACGTACACAGAATGGGATAAGTAGGGAAGTGTGCTATTTTGTGCACTGAATTTGAAAGCTGCAGTTTTGCCCTTGGAAAAGGAGCTGCTTGGCTGAATCCCTCAATATTATGAAGTCAGTGTTTAGATTTGTAGGTGTATGTGTGTGTGGCTGTGTGTGTTCAGTTACTTCTTTCACCCTGGAGAATCTGGAGTCTTCCCAATACAGTGGTGCCTTGCAAGACGAAATTAATCCGTTCCGCGAGTCTCTTCGTCTTGCGGTTTTTTCGTCTTGCGAAGCACGGCTATTAGCGGATTAGCAGCTATTAACGGCTTAGCGGCTTTAAGAAAAAGGAAACAAACTCGCAAGAACTCGCAAGACGTTTCGTCTTGGGAAGCAAGCCCATAGGGAAATTCGTCTTGCGGAACGACTCAAAAAATGGAAAACTCTTTCGTCTTGCGCGTTTTTCGTCTTGCGAGGCATTCGTCTTGCGAGGTACCACTGTAGTTAAAGTTCATTGTATATAAGCACACAAACATGTTTCCTAGTGTTGGCTAAAAGTATTCTGAAAAGCACTGAAATTAGGAATGGGTGCAGGGATGCGGGTGGTGCTGTGGGTTAAACCACAGAGCCTAGGGCTTGCCGATCAGAAGGTTGGCGGTTCGAATCCCCATGACAGGGTGAGCTCCCATTGCTTGGTCCCTGCCCCTGCCAACCTAGCAGTTCGAAAGCACATCAAAGTGCAAGTAGATAAATAGGTAAAGGTAAATGGCATTTCCGTGTGCTGCTCTGGTTTCACCAGAAGTGGCTTAGTCATGCTGGCCACATGACCCGGAAGCTGTATGGCAGCTCCCTTGGCCAGTAAAGCGAGATGAGCGCTGCAACCCCAGAGTCGTCCGCGACTGGACCTAATGGTCAGGGGTCCCTTTACCTTTTCCTTTATAGGCTGCAGACTTAGACATTTCCAAAGGTGTGTATTTCACTAAAATCAATTAGAGTTACTTCAATGCAATGTGTTTTGGATTTGATGGAATAGTTAAGTTGATAGGTTAAGATAAGTTGATAGATTAAGATAACACAAAGCTGAAGCAGATTTTTGGAGGGGCTGGGGATAAGCTTTGTCAGATATTTCAGCCTTTGACTCCAGATGAAACAAGGAAAATTAACTGAAAATTCAACATCATATGTATGTTGGGACTGGACAGAACTAAATGTCCCCCCAGAGGGCATTTGAAGCATTTATATGCCTCTTCACTCATATTGTATTTCAAAGTGGTGTTGCTTTTCTTATGACATTTCATATTTAGATGCACATTGTGAAAATGTTACAGATAGGTAGCCGTGTTGGTCTGCCATAGTCAAAATAAAAAAATTCCTTCCAGTAGCACCTTAAAGACCAACTAAGTTAGTTCTTGGTATGAGCTTTCGTGTGCATGCACACTTCTTCAGATACTTCTTCAGTATCTGAAGAAGTGTGCATGCACACGAAAGCTCATACCAAGAACTAACTTAGTTGGTCTTTAAGGTGCTACTGGAAGGAATTTTTTTATTTTGATTGTGAAAATGGTGCATGAAGTCACATGAAGGAAGCAGTGGTACTAAGACATTTTCATCACTAATTTTAAATTTACCCCCTGGCATTGCTGGATATTATTTTAGAGTTAAGCCAGTGTTATTGAAAGCAGAACCTACTCTGGAAACTTCCTGTCAAGCATCAATGGAGTCACTGTGTAACCATGTGGCCTCTTACCGCCCTGGAAACTAGTGAGTCCATTGATCAGCTTTTCCCAACCTGGCATCGTACAGATGTTTTGGACTAGAGTTGTGTTGGCTGAGACTGATGGATGTTGTAGTCCAAAACTTCCTGGAGAGCACCAGGTTTGGGAAGGCTGGCATGTTTGCACACCCAGAAACACCCACCTTGAGTCAAGTAGACTTGAGTGATGAGGATGCTTTAGTATATTTCAGAAAGCACCTTACATGCTGAAAAGCATGTTTAGCGACTGCTCATAATAGACAGTTGCCAAGTCACTTATAAAAAGTTAGGTACTGATCGACATAAAAGTGATAGGCTTTAAGGCATAGCCTTGCATTTCTATTGGCAGAAGGACTAGTTTCTTAGCTGTTAAACCCATTAGTAAGGAATATACACAGGACAGCTGAAGTGATGCAACAATAGCTTTGACACACAGTGTCAAATAGTTGAAGGGAAAGAAGGCAACTGCTTCTCTCTATCTGTCTCCCTCTTTCGCTTGGTGTATACTGGTATCCAAATTATAAGTTTGGATAAATTGTCCAGTCCAGTTCTTAGCAGCTCAGAGAACAATAATGAAAATAACTCTAGATGTTAAATTACTGTCTTAACTAACAGTATGATCGGGTAACTTGATTCACAGAAGCCATGAGAACAAACTATGTTGTTTTACATAAATATTCCCCTTTGCAAAACTTCGCTTTCACTTTTGTTTTCTCTCTTTCTGTCAAGTTTATGTTCAGGCCCTACCTCTTCTGGACATAGAAGAGATTATCAGCCCAGCCCTGGCTGTAGACTCAGTTCAGAGGCTCTGTTGCAGGGGTCAGCAAACTTTTTCAGCAGGGGGCTGGTCCACTGTCCCTCAGACCTTGGGGGGGGGGCTGGACTATATTGTTTTTTTGGGGGGATGAACGAATTCCTATGCCCCACAAATAACCCAGAGATGCATTTTAAATAAAAGGACACATTCTACTCATGTAAAAAAGCTGATTCCTGGACTGTCCAGAGGCCAGATTTAGAAGGCGATTCTCGGGCCTTAGTTTGCATAAGGTAAAGGTAAAGGGACCCCTGACCATTAGGTCTAGTCGTGACCAACTCTGGGGTTGCGGCGCTCATCTCGCTTTATTGGCCGAGGGAGCTGGCATACAGCTTCCGGGTCATGTGGCCAGCATGACTAAGCCACTTCTGGTGAACCAGAGCAGTGCATGGAAATGCCGTTTACCTTCCCACCGGAGTGGTACCTATTAATCTATTTGCACTTTTATGTGCTTTTGAACTGCTAGGTTGGCAGGAGCAGGGACCGAGCAACGGGAGCTCACCCCGTCACGGGGATTCGAACCGCCGACCTTCTGATTGGCAAGTCCTAGGCTCTGTGGTTTAACCCACAGCGCCACCCACGTTTGCATACCCATGCTCTATTGGAAGCAAACAGTTGGCTAATACCTTCCCTCTTATATACAGTCCCTTCCCCCTGTCCAGTTCTACATGCTGTGCCATCAGGAATCAGGTAATGGTTAGCACTAGCTTTCAAAGCATGCTTTGTAGACCTGCTTTAAATTGTGATTTAGAGGTTAGTGCTAACTATAAGTTAGCCCAGTTCTGACATCACAGCAACCTTGGTTTCATGGAACTAGAAACACAGGATGAGATCCGTTGAGCCTGCAAGATGTTCCAAATGGATTAGAACATGGCATTGGAAATGGGTCGCTGTCATTCTACATATGCTGTAGCCTCAATCTCAGTGCTGTTGTGCTCGAGATGGAGTTTTGGGTTTGTAGACAGATGAGATCATAGGAGGTAGTGTTTTCCATCCTTTCCAAAAATCCATTGGAGATTTATTTTAATGCACCACGTGAGTTAATTCCAGGAGGCTTATAGTCATACAATTGCTTAAGAGCCTACAAGGAATGTAGAAATTCCACCAGCTGCAGTTTCAGCAGTTACTGCAATTAATGTGCGCTTCAGGTTTTAGCTTGATCTGCCTTCCATGTCAGCCTCTTTTGGCCATGCCAAAAGTTTGGCAAGTTATCCTGTTCTGTGTAAACATGAATGTACAATCCTTCGATGCATCTGCTGAGAAACTAAAAATATTGCTTGCTGTTGTGGTTTCCTCAGTAGCCCTCAGCCTCTAGTTAACTCCTCCACACTGAGCCTTTTTGCCACACAGAGTAAAAGCAATGGGTTTGCTGCTGCTTGAATTTGTAACTGAAACTGCTGCTCCTCACCCTCCACAAGCTGCAACACTGCCCAAAACTTGTTCTATCCAGTTTTCCTCCTTGTCTTCCTAGAGATACATTCCTTTGGCTCCATGCAACCTTAAAGCATGCGGCCAGAGTGGCGCGGGGTGGGGGGCCATTCATAAGCTTCAGCTTTCTAATTTTCTATTTCTTAGCATGAAGTGTTTCCCCCATTTTTGTCCACTGTGTGTTGCATTACCTTCTCTCAGCATTTTATTTCCCCCTGCATGTCCTTCCCATAAAGATCCTGATTTCACAAAATTTTCCCAAGTTAACATAATTGCTGTGCTAAACATTGAACTGCCCTGGGCAGACCCGTTTAACTCCCTCCTTCAGTCTTGTACTAGCTGGATCTACGGCGTTAAAGCTAACTACATGTGTACTTTAATTTAGGTTGTGCATGATGTGTATTATAATTATTAAGTATTTATTTATTTTGATGGTAGGGGGCTTGCTCCTTTATCTACCTGCTGCAGTATCTTCAAAACAGTCACTGTGCATAAATGCTACTGACCACAGGCTTCTTGGACTGGAATCACACACATGTGTGTGCCTGTGTGTGCCTCTTTTGTGCAAATCTGGTATATCAGAAAACTTGTATATCAAAAACAAAATCAGTGTTAAAGGTGTGTGTGTGTGTGCGCGCACACACACACACACACACACACACAGGTTAAACAGCTGCTTGCACATGAGGTGTGATCTGTGGCTTTCTCCTGCTGAAGGAAGTTGACAGCAAGCATAATGCAAAGGGGGTTAGCCACTGGCAATCCTAAAAAGCCCCACTGCAGCAGAATATATTATTCATTTGGAAGAGGGAGAATACTAGGGAAACAGGATTTTTATTACATAATTATGCCTCCCCCATAAAGCTTTGAATAAATGCTATAGCTGCAGATCATTAAACTACCACCTCACATGCTGCTATGATCACAGAGTTCTGCACATGTTAAAGGCTGTACAATGTGGACACGCTGTCCGTTCCCTTGCAACATTCATGAATTTTAAACTCCCCACTCCTAAGTACAATGGAAATGGCCTGATCAGAATGTGCAATGCACTCTGTGTCCTGGAACCTAAGATGCTCGTTCGAGGGTGGAAATGCAGACATCCACAACTTTTTGTTTTTGTTTCCTGAAAGATTTAATTAAAAGATTGAAAGGAAGGGAAATGAAAATGCAATTTCTGCCTAAATAAATAAAATACAGAGTCATGTGTACTCTGTCACTATCAGGTGGATAGAGTCAAGGAATCCTGAAAAGGTTGCGTATGAAAATAAAGACTTTTTATAGTGACCCTAGTGTCTGCTACTGGAGTTACTTTGATATAAGCCCCCAGGAAGATGAAATTATTATTATGAATGTATGAGAGAGGGCCCAGATGCCTCAAAATTCTTGATTTAGCAAATGGTAGGATGTAATTAATATCTGGAGTTTTAAGGGAGTATTGGAGTATTAAGGGAACATGTGCAGTGTAAGAATACACTGTTCTCCTGTTCAAGAGATCAGCTGACAGATGCCATGAAAGAACAAAGACGGCTGATGGCAGTCATTACCCTGAGAAAAGGTGGCACATTCAGTGTCAGACAAGGAGCAGGGTGGAGTTCCTCCCCTAGCTGTGTGTTAGTTAGCAAAAGACAATAGCAGAGTTGGGAGGGGAAAGTTGCCAGGGTTACAGAGGGGCATGATGTCACCACAGGAAAAAAGATGCCCTTTTACACCAGGCTTGAGTTGCTTTTGGAGCAAGGGTTTTTGAGAAGAAGGGAGGGGCAGGACATCATGTGGGGCTGGTTGGGAGAGGCAGCACTGAGAGATTGGACTCAAGCGGGCTGAAGCTATGAAGAGAGCAACAGAAGACACTATTGGGATATAATGTTCTACCAGTTGCATAGCATCGGTTGCTGGTGCCTGGGGCAGCCATGTGCTAGGTGGGGGGTGGGGTGGGGTGACAGCCTAGCCACTGACGCTAGAACGACCCCACCAGAGCCACGTGGGCCTAAGCTGAGCCCCCTGCCTGCCTACACAGGGGGGACCCCACCAGCTGACATGGCTCTCAGTGAGCAGAGGGAAGCCCCGGGCCATGCTGTGCTGGGGTGTCTGGTTCACGCTCAGGGCCACAGCCCCCCATACTATGCCCCTGTGGTCTACACTTCCTCCACCTAAACTCAGGTGTAAATATGTGTAAACAAACCATATTAAAGACACTCCAGTCTCTGCCATGCCTCATTCCAAAGGAGCACAAACCCTGGTGGAGAGCAAAGACCCTGGAATCTTGTTCCCACTCGGCAGACGTCGGGGTGACCTGTAATACTGTTATTCCTTACCAATTACATGGCAAAGGTAGGACAACAAAAACAATGAAGGAGAAACAATTGCGTTAACTGCAGGGAATGAAATAGGTAATTCATAGATACATTGTACATCTAGAGTCTTACTGGCATATATTTGAGTTAAACTACAGTTATAAACACATTTGCAGTGAAACAGAGCTCCACTTCTGTGGAGCTTCTGTGTTGCAGCTTTGCGTTCCTAGAGCTGTGCAGCTTCTCCACTGAAATAAGTGAGGAAGCTGGAAAGTGTCTTGCGCATTGCAAATTATCTGGGGCAGCAGAAATTCAAGTGCCGTGTTGTGTTTAGACATTAACAATGTGCCTTATTTCCAAACGTTAAAAGAGCAACAGGTTATGGTGCCATCTTGTTTTGCTGATGTCGCCACCATCTATGTTTAGTCCTGAAGAGCAAACTGTATTTATAGGGTGGAAAGCATTGTGGGGAAGATACATTGCCCTACAGATTGTTGTTGTTGTTGCTTCCTTGAAACCACAAGTGAACTGATGGACACACATCTGTGATCTGGGAAAGCTGAATCCAAATTGCACCTCCGACACTGACTTGAGGCAGGCACACAGAGTGGGGCACAACACCGGGGGGCTGTCCTGTGTGCATAGCAGCACACATGTGGCGCCCCACCCCTTATTGGGCCACACCTGCCAGGATGTGTGGGCAGCTTTCGAGACACACTGGCGATTGTGGCATGGGGTGTGGAGGGTGAAAATTGCTTTCCCAGCCCTTCTGCCTGGTGTGCTGGTGTTTGCCCGGGGGCAGCGGGGGATGGGAGTTCCCTCAATATTGGGTGGGGTCTCAACACCCTGCCTTGAAATATTGAGAGGGTTGAAGCCCATTCTTCCCTCTATAGCTGGTTCCCTTGCTTACTGAGCATCATTCTTCTCCCACTGTGGTTGTGGGATGAATGAAACAAGGATGCTAAAGCCCGTAGCACATTAAAAATGCTATATGAGTGATGATTTTTTTAAAAAGCCCTCTTAATCAGAAGAATTAGGAAGTGATTGTCAAGTTGATATACATAAGGATGCTCAAGTGGTCCAGTCAGAGGGCCTGATGAAAGTACTTCATCAGGTGTTTGGTTTTGCCCATCATCCTCTTGTTTGACTTCAGGTTGTTCTACCCTAGGTGCTTGTAGCAGGAGAAACCCTGAGTGAGGACAAGAATGCTGTGTGATTACAGGTTCTTCTGTGGTGCTTTAAACCTCATAACAAACTTGTTCAGTGAGGTCAGAGAATCAACATACTTCAGTTTCAACTAGCATTGCTTTAAAATGAGTCGTTTATAGTAGTGCTTTCTGATGGTCGCGGTGAATTGTGGTAGAGAAGTCGTTGAATTTTGTGCTTCGCTCCTGAGCTGAACGGAACGAGTCGCCGTGTCTCACACAATTTTGCTTGTTCAACTACCAAACGACCAGAAGGCAGGACTTAGGCTGATTATGAGTCTGTGAATGAATGCATGGAAGGTGCCTGTAAAATATATGAAGAGCACCTGAAGAGAATGAATCCTAACAAGCCTTCAATTATTACATATATTAGCCAGTAATTTGATTTCATTGATGACTTGGCTCACCTCAGCTGCCTTGTTTATTGTGCTGATACTTAGACATACCAGACATACAATAGAGACTGGATAAAGGAAAATATCTTATGTCCCTCTCCATAGGCAAGCTCAGCAAGCAAGCAAATAAGACACCATGGTTTAAGGGGGTTTTGAGGGAAGGTGTGTACAGCGTTCTGTAGTGAAAGTTGTTGTATTGTAGTCTTCCTCTTCATTCTTGTTAGTCTGTATTTGAGACAAAATCTGTTAGAATTCCAAGGGGATTTCTCAGTTTAAAACTCAAAGAAGTAAGGATATGCCTTCTGCTGGTATTTTAGTTTAATTGTCGTTGCTTAGACCAGCCTTTCTCAACCTGTGGGTCCCCAGATGTTGTTGGACTACAACTCCCATCACCTCTAGGTAGCAAGGCCAGAGCTCAGGGATGATGGGAGTTGTAGTCCAACAACATCTGGGGACCTTAGACAGTTCTACTTTTGTTCCTCATTCACGGTATTCACTTCTGCTTTACCACAGTCGCTGTATGTACCCCTCTCTGGGTTTCCCCCCAGTGTTATTTCTTGGAAGCAATGAAGAATAAAATAAATACTCTTTAGATAAAAAAAAGTGAAAATGAGTAGTTTATTTGTAGATACGAAGTTTTATTTCACACACACACACACACACACACACACACACACCCTCAGGAGGATTGCATTAGGTTGATGCTTGAATACTTTCCCAAAAGTCCAGATTGCTACAGTGAACAGTAGCTTGGATAAGTGATCTCTTGAAAACAGTGAGTGCAGTAGGTGTGGACACAGGAAGGTCAGCGTTAAGTGCCCTGATGACAGTCCACTTTTAAACATCAGGGTTTTCTTTTTAAATGTGAAGCTTAAGTGCTTTGCTTTCTGTTCTACAGTTAAATAACGTTTTGAAAATATGCACATATTGCTTCCTGCACTGCATACAAGGAAAGACTGAGACAAATAAAAAAATCATATTCAGAAGTCCTCATTTGGCGACAAAAACGTAGTGATATACGTGTGTGCTGTTAAACATCATAATAAAATTATGGATGCATAATATCCACAGTTTTGAACAATAGAGAAGGTTTGTCAAAATTGCATTCAAATAAATGCCAGGTTCTGTTTCTGGCACCTGCAATTAAAGGATTCTAGATCATGGGCATAGAAGGGCCCCTTTCCTGGAACCCTGGAGAGATGCGGATATACCAAAGTAGTCCTTCTCCAACTTGGTGCCCTTTTGGATTACCACTCCTGTCAGCAAAGTTGTAGTCTAAGGGCAGCCTATGTGGTGCCTTCCAGAAGTTGTTGAACTACAACTGGCCTATGATCAGGTAATGGGAATTACAGTCTAGCAATAACTGGAGGGCAGTAGACTGGGAATCCCTGGTGTACATAGTACTTGGGCTTAGCTGGACCAGTAGTTTGACATAAGGCTGCATATCAGTATATCCTAATCATCAGATGATGGGCAAGGTTCCATCAACACAACACTTTCGAAGGTGGAAATATGACTCTGTTGTGCTTATTAACAAGTTACTCCATTTTGCACTGGTTCCCTGCCTGTCCCTGTTCACCCACATTCTGACTTTTGGTGTCACTTACACAGCTGGAACTGCATTATTGAAAAGGGGTTGGTTTTTATCAGACGTTTTATTAAATACAAGTTGACTCCCCCTCCCAATTGCTTTATAAGGGAGCCAAGCAAAATAGCAACTGAATTTTACTTCAATGCTGGCAATAGGGCAGCGTCCTCCATCACACGGAATGACAGCAGGCTCATTTAAATGGCTTAGGGCAGGCCATGTGGCACACACAGTTCTGTCCTCTGAACACCTCACCCCTACTCCCTACTGCCAGCATTTCCTGTCTGAGGCAGCTGCCTCACGCTGCCTAATGGCAGGGCTGGCACTGGCTCCCTATCCTTCTGGTTTTGTGCAAGACAGCTGCTATCTAAACTGTACATCACTCCACATACTACCACCACATCTAAATAATCACGACTGTGAGCAACAAGGACCTTAATTGTATCAAAGCTTCTCATTTGCTTCTCCACAACTGTTGATTCTCTCTCATGCTTGTAGAGATGTCCTGCTACGTTTTGCTGGTAGTCACTGCCTTGCTGTTTACATGACCATAGAAGAAGGTAGTCACCAATAGCATGCTGTTTACATGACCATAGAAGAATGAAACCTTCTCCTCCAATTTGAGGTTACTACTGTGGTGTTTTGCTTCACTAGCTCATCATTATGGGGCCTTGGGGGCTCTCTTGCATTCACGAATGTGCCTCTTACGGGAAATCCTCTTTCATTCCTAAGTTAAGATATCATTGGATCCTTTTCTTATTATTTTCATTCATTGAATTAGAAACTCCTCCCTCTTCTGGTACTTGTCTATGACACTCCAAGCCATCTGTCTCAGGATAAGATTTTGGAGCAGCTCCTAAGCTTCAGTATACATCTCCCTGGAAATCTTTAGGTAGTATTTCCGCCGTCTTGTCCTGTGTCTTGCTTCCCATTATTCTATATATCCCTCCCTCTTGAGAAGATAATGAAAATGAACCAAGAAAGATCCAGACATTAGGAAATATGGAAAATGGCTTACATTGCCTTAGCTCAAGTTCTTAGCTGGTTCTGACATGTTTATTGTTACATGAACAGGGCTTAGAGTGGGATCTGCCAACTTGGTTAGGTTACTCTAAATCCCAGGGAAGAGTCTGCCATGCACTGAAAAGTTAGCATATAAAAATGCAAACTAAAGATGTTGTACCATTTTAAATGTCTAATTTTCCCTTGGACTAGCCTAGATATTTTAGGTAGCAAGTGCTGTCAGCACTGTCCCTAAGAGCTAGGTCTTCATTTTGGCCCTGCATTGGTAACAGAGTGTAGGCTTGAGTGCAGACTTCCTGGGGAAAAGAATGCACTTAATTCTATTATTGCAGTGCTGGATGGTAGCTGCCTCATTTCATCTCTTCCCTACCTATTTAAAGGAAGCTGCCGTTGGTGCTGCTTCATTGGAGAAATGGTCCTATAGTGGCATAAGAGCACTGTATTAGAGGCTTTGTCGGGTGAAGATGGGATTAAGTGGGAGCAAGCTGTAGAAGTGAGTTTAAGGGTCTCAAGAAGGCAAGTGGGTGGGTAAACGCGTACACACACACACACACACACACACACACACACACACACACAGGCATGTACGCATGTAGAGCTGTCTCCTTTGCCTCCCATAGCATGCTTCTCTAGTATGTTTCAGAGCAGAGGCTTGTACTGCAATAGCTGAAGGCCTGATTAGCATTAAGTTGCCCACGTGTTAGCTTGCTCTTGGTGAAAAATACTTTGCCGGCCAAGCAGGGCATGCCAAAGCAGGGTAATCTTTCTGCACAATCATGACTTCTGTGCTAACTAAAACATCTAATTTGGCTTGTGCTTGAAATTGCGCCTGGAGGGTACACTCCATGAAGTATCATAGTTGTGCAACACCCATACCTTCCAAGTTGGGCTGTGCAGAGTACTGACATGGGCCCTACTGAAAGGAAAAGAGGTTGCACTCACTTTAGCAGCGCTTGGTGGGGTGTGTGCCTTTGATCAGGTTAACTCACTGAACTGTGGGACTTTCTCTGTTGTCTTGGAAGCTCTGACAATGTCAAAATAGCTTTGGATTTAAAAACCAGACACCTTGTCACCAATTGGCCTAACTGGCAGGTCATGCAGATTTTTATTTTTATTTTGTTCTAGCAGAAATATGGATGGCTTTGCTGCACATAATCACTTAGAAAAGACATTTTGAATGCAAGGGATTGGCATATGAGAGCTGCTTTGCTGTAGTTGTTTTTAAATACTATAGCCGAGGTTTTTTAGGGGGGGGGGAACAGTGTGATTTTTACAGTTAAATTTTTTTATGGAAAAATGCAGGTGCAATTGTGGGGTTTCTAGCTATTTGAGGAATTGAGATCTGTTCTGTTTTTGTTTTTTCTTGTTTCTTTCCATTTCCTTCTTTTAAAGGAAACAGATGCATTCTTGTAACCGAGATCTGAGAGTGACATTTCTCCAATGAGAGGACACAAGGGGGGGGGGGGGAGAGAATTCAAGAACTACATGCCAAAAGCGTTTTACTCTGGATGACAGGCCAACATATAATTGTCTTTATTGACTTGATTACTGTTGTGCCACATAAACCTGTAGCATTGTTATTTAGCACTTTGTACATGCTGCTGTATAGATTTACAGTCTTTGTCCTCCAAATAACAACTCTCTGTTGTTCCCATTATGTCAGGTATGAAGGGGGACTTGCATAAGCGACTCCACCAACTAACTTGTTCGTGTGCTTAGTTGAGGTGACACTCCAACCCTCTCAGGTTGGCAGAGTGAGCCTCTTGGTAATTCCACTATCCTTGGCTGTGCAGGGTATGGTGGCCCAGAAAAGGGCTTTCTCTGTGGTGGCCCCTAGGTTGTGGAACTTCCTTCCAACACAGGTGTTTCCACAGTGCACTGAAGATGCAAGTCTTTACCGTGACTTAACAGCTAAGGTATTTTGTGGGACCCAACTTCTTTTGTTTCACTCTGTACTGTTCTGTTTCGTTTGGAACAATTTTACTTGTTTTTATAATTGCACACACAGCTCCGCTTTTTGAACACGATGCATTCCCTGGAATTTGTTCATTAGGCAAGTGGTCGCATAAGAAGCTGACAATTTCCATTATTTCCTATGAGAATGTGATTTGTCCAATCTCCTCCCACTTCCTCCATAGTGGCTGCAGCCAACCAGCAAAAAAAAACAACCTGACTTGTCTGATTTCTCTCCCTGCATGGTTTCTGCCCCCAAATGGCCACCACCAGCCAGCAAAGCATAAAGAAGTAAGGAAGTGGGCAAATGCAAGTTGTTCAGAATCTGCAGTGTGTGTATCGAGGTTTGGGTACTATGTTAAGATAAGTGAATTTTCGCACAAGCAGCATTTTGCAAATGGGACCTGCATGTATCTTATTATATTGGTATAACCTGCCCTGGAACCTTGTAGTGAAGGACATGTAATAAATCTTACATAGATAGACAGACAGTGTTGTGGAAGAGGCGCACGAGTCTCTCGCTCTCAATTGTGCAGGTATCCAGCCGGTGTAAGCCAAGTCCTGTGCTTATGACTGCAGAAGGGCCTTGCTTGTGTGCCTTTTGCCCTCAGACAAAACAGTACAGGGGATGTTGGAGGGGGAGAGACATATGCCTCTTGTCCAGAATGCTTTTGCAGTGCCATACTGCGATGGTTTTTAACTGGAAGCTACCTTGGAAAGTCTTTGAAAAAGCCTTGATACACAGTGTTTCTCTGCAACATCTGCACCGTTTTGACAACTGTGCTATTGTGCAGACTCAAGATAGCACTCCTGTTGTGGGGGAACCCACACTTCCCTATCACTTTCACAGCAGTATTTTGCTGCAGGAGTCACATGGCTCCCTTCCAACTTCTCAAGGTCTACCTCGCATTCCCAGCCTAGCCCAAGATCCTCATATCTGTGTTTTCTTCTCCCTTTCCTTGGCTCAAACCAGGGAGAGAAAACAGAGATGGCGTTTCTGTTTGCATTTTGCAAACATTTCTGATCTTTTTTCCAAGGTGCCCTGGTTATTTTTTTAGGTCCTCTAAGTGCCACCAGTCATTCCAGTGATTGAATTTTCCAGAGCTAAATATTGTGCTCTGAATTATGCAAGGGGAACCAGGTTGTGTCACTTGGTGCTGTTTAACAAGAGGGGGTGTTGCTTTCCTTTGCTTTATTAAAATTTCAGCGTTCAGTTGGATCTCTCCTGCACAGGCTCTTTTGCAATAAGAAAACATAAGAGAACTGGACCTCTTATGCTAGCACAAATGCTCCAAGGTTTGCTTTCACCAAGCCCCTTTGTTAAACCCTTTGCCTTAGTTTTGTAGCTTTTCAATCTATTGTAACACAAAATAGAGTGGTACCTCCGGTTGCGGACAGGATCCGTTCTGGAGGTCTGGCCGATGTTTTCGCAACCGGAGAGACCGCTTCTGTGCATGCGCGTGCAGCAAAATCTTGGAAATATACTTCCGGGTTTGCCGCTTATGTACCCCGAAGTTTACATACTCAGAGGGATATGTAATCGGAGGTACGGCTGTATGCAAAAGGGTGAAGAATTTGTTCTCTGAGATTTATATTGGTCTGATGGTAGCCTTTGATTAGCCACCAATGGTATGTGAGGCGTTCTGATAGAGCAACGCTGCAGATGTTATTAACCCAAACAAAACTCCTGAAGTATGGTTAAGACTGCAGCATGGCTAGGTAAGACAGAGCTGTGCTAGTAATTCAGACAAAAGGCATCTCGGATGCCAGGGAGCTTAAAGTTCACAATCATCACATTCAGAGGAGTTAACAGTTCCTGTGTGTGTTGATCATCTCCGGCTTGGCAAAGACTATTTACAGTTCTCTGATTGCATCCCCAGTTCGGTGGCTATATAAACAGATAAATCTTTTTTATAAATGTATGCATATGAAGGCATGTTTGTATATAATTGTCAACTGGCAAGGTACTTATAAATGCTTAACTATAAATCTGTCTGTGGATGCACATATTCAAGACCTGAGTGTTGTTCCCAGTTTTATGTTGGTGTAAGTTTGCTATAGAAGTGGTTACAGTTTTTGACTCCCGTCTGCAGTGCAGAATGCAAAAAAAATAGTTATGCATAACTTTGCATCTGCTACAAGTATATATCATGGCATCCATTTATTTGTTAGCATTTTCAAAAATGGTTGTTTTGAGTAAGAGTTAAATTGGACTGGAAAAGTTTAGCCAAAGTTTAGCCTTCAGTGAATCAAACCATTCTCTCTTGCTGCTCCTTGTGGATAGAATGTGACTGCAAAACACATTTTATGGTGATAGATCCTCCTTCCTTCCTTCCTTCCTTCCTTATCCTTTTGGGATAGCTCGGTCAGTAGAGCATGAGTCTCTTAATCTCTAGTTTGTGGGTTCAAGCCCCACATTGGGCAAAAGATTCCTTCATTGCAGGGGGTTGGACTAGATGACCCTCGGGGTCCCTTCCAACTCTGTGATTCTAAACACACATTTTAAACCTTTAGTCCTCTTGACCCTCAGCTGAAGTGAGGGGTCTGTCATGTGCAGAACTTCATTTAATCACATCTGTCATTTGCTCCCCTTCCTTGCATCTACCTCTTTTCTTCCTGATTTATCCCTATACAATCAAAACAAACACATCAAAAATAGTACAAAATTCAGAACTTAAAAACTGCAAGCTAAAACATAAATACAGTAAATAAAAATGATAATTCAACAACACATGATACCACTTTTAAAAAACCAAATAGAACTAAAGAACACATTATTGAGTCAGACCATCACCCAAATATGCTTTGTTAAGCAGAAAAGGAATGGCAAGTGAAATAATTGTTTTGATAAATAATTTGATTGGTGAATAACATTGGGATTCCCGTTTCTGTGCTGGATTTAAGATCCTTTAAAAAGTAATTTATCTCTAGCAAGCTGCCCTGGGGTCTTTAGATGAAAGGCAATATATAAATCAAATAAATAACAAATATAAATATATATTTTTATTTAAAAAACAGCATTTGTAGCCTGCACATTTTAATACACAAGAGGGACCTAAGGCTGTTGAGTTCTGTAATCTCCATGTGATGGATCAAGGATAAACAAATGGTTAGAGAATAACAGTGATGGGAAATTGGCCAGATACGAAGTTCCAGAAGTGTGAGGCAAAATAAATAAAATAAAATAAAATATCACCTTCTAAATAAACACTTACTACTGTAAATGGAAGACCTTGAGCCTTGTGCTGAATAGCATCTTACTTAGAACACAATGCATTTCCATCAGCAATCTTTGCTTTTAATTGTGCAAGTGATTCCTATGTGGGCTGCCCTCATTCTTCAGTTCAAAGGTGAGTTATTGAAAGCTTACCTTTGTGAACAAGAGGTGGAGGGGGGAAATCACATTCTAGAAAGGGAATCAGTTTTTTAATTAAACTGTACAATCAAACTATATCCAGTATCAATAATATTCAGTAACAAACCCTATATACTCTATAGAAGTATTACAGTCAGAGCAGGTCGAGAGAGGTATTGCCCAGAAACAAGCACAGTGCAGAATGAATGCTTACATAATTCAAAAGATAAACATGATACTGAAAACTATTTTGAAGTGATAGCCTGACACGGTTGAACTAGATTCCTACAGGACGTTGGGGGTGCCAATGCTCATGTTACTTCTTTCATTGGTGCCGGGGTAAATTTTGAAGTGTGCGAGTTTCTCATGATGGTGAGCGGAACTCACCAGAAGGGACTCCTTCCTTCCTTCCTTCCTTCCTTCCTTCCTTCCTTCCTTCCTTCCTTCCTTCCTTCCTTCCCTGCCAATGGCATTCATTGTGTACTTTCACTCATTGGACTTTTATCAAGATATGAGTATCAACATTTTATTTTATTACTTCTAAAAGAACCACTTAAAACAGCCACCCACCCCCCAGCCTGTGCAGAGTAGAGAGGTTAGACAGGTACTCTTGCCCCAGGCCTTGAAGGGTTAAGCTGGTTGTGGGGCCCCACCAGGGACCAGCTGCCTTTTTGTTCGAATTTATATGTAATCAGACTCCCAACTCCAGCCCCAAACAAGCTCTGCAGGGGCCTGATGCCCCCACAGTCATCATCCCCATAAATACATTCTTACCCTCCAACCCCCCCCCCACAAAGCTGGTGGCCTAAATGTGTTTCTTTGGGACTTACCTTTCACATAGGTAAAGGTAAAGGGACCGACTCTGGGGTTGCGGCGCTCATCTCGCTTTATTGGCCAAGGGAGCCGGCGTACAGCTTCCGGGTCATGTGGCCAGCATGACTAAGCCGCTTCTGGCAAACCAGAGCAGCACACGGAAACGCTGTTTACCTTCCTGCTGGAGTGGTACCTATTTATCTACTTGCACTTTGACATGCTTTCTGTCGTTTAACCCACAGCGCCACCCACGTCCCTACCTTTCACATAAAGATAGTCAAATCTGAACTGCAAAGGTAGTAGTTACAATGATGTCATATTCTTTTCTTTCTCTGGTGTGTGTAATTGTGTGTATGCATCTGTCTGTGCATGAGTGTGTTTGGGGGGGGGGTGGAGCTGTGTACACACTGCACCTATTTGAAGCACATTCTTACCCTCAAGGAATTCTGGGCATTGTAGTTTGTAGTTTCCCCCTCAAGTTCCTAGCAACCCTTAGCAACCCTAGCAACTACAGTGCCAAGAATTCTTGGGTGGGGGGATGTGATTCGAATGTGCTTTAAAGTTATGCTTGTACGCAGCCTCTGTGGGGAGGGTGGGAGGGTGCATGGGCTTATTTTCTATTTAACAGACTTTCTGTGAAAACAGTAACTCCATATTAAATGAGAGAGTAGTAGGGGATGACATTGTGAAAAGGACAGCAGGTGGACTCTCTGCAAAACTTCTATGCATGAACAGTACCAAGTCCGCAGTAAACTGCTTTGTGGAAGTGTCATACATCTCAGATGCAGTTTTTCCCAAGCTGAGTTACTGAAAACTCTGCTGGTAGGGTCTGGAAAAGCAAATATGGGATTTGTTTGTTTGTTTTCCTCACTTTCTTGTTTCCCTCTAGAGATTATTTTATTTCTATGTCTTTTTTTGTACTTGCTGTTAAATGTTATAATTGTGTCTGCAAAAATGGTTCCAGACGGAAAGAGCTCTACTCTCATTTTCCCCAAGCCTTGTTGTTAAGCTGGAATCTCTGCTTGCTCTCCTTGATTTGTATAGATAAGATAACCAGACATGCATTGTCCTATGCTGAGTTCCGGCTTGACTTTTTCTTCCTCTGTCTCCACACTTTTTGAATTTGAGCAGGTAATAACAATAAACTTAAAAGCCCCTCACCCTGCAAGCAACAAGTACAGATGACATCATCTCTCCTGCTCTACAGATTGTGTCTGCACTCTGCCCCATTCTCTTTGAACTACATTTTTAGATGTCCACCTGGGATGCTTTAATCATAGTGTGTACTTAAAAATGTAAAATATTAATACATCAAACATGATTTTGTGAAAAAGTTTATCATATGGGTATGATCAGCCAGCCCTGATTGTCTGTATCTTCCTGATTATAGTAGACAATCCTGGGCATGTGTACTTAGGAGTAAGCCACACTTTGTTCAATGGGACTTTCTGCCAGGTAAGTCTTTCAATACTATTTACCTGAGAATAGGCCTCATTACCCAGTGGGATTTACTACTGAGTAGGCATGTGCAGGATTGTGCTGTTAGTGTCTAAACTGGGCTTGCCTCTGCAAAATATGTGAAATATTCAGCTCTCAAGTGTCCAGCCTTTTTGGGTTAGAAAGCACAAAGTTCTCAAACAGGTGTGAATGGTTTTTTCAGTGGCCAAGTTGCTAATAGAACCTTGCACAATCAAGACCTGGTTGAGCCTGGTTTACAGACTTTTGTTACATACATATTGAGATGTCAACACCTTCTCTGTGTGCATAGAGGTATCAGTGGGCTACCCTACAAAAAATACATTTTACTAGGACTCATTCATTATTTTGGATTATGTTTGTTCTGTTCAACCTGCCTTGAATACAACAAGTTTATCAAGTCCTTCTGTGGAGTGCTTGTGGCTCCCATTTTCTTTGAGATCACAGAAGCATGCGTCTTTACTAAGTGATGCAAAATGTATTTTGTGTGTCAATACTAAAGCTCAAGTATAAAGATACCATAAACAGTCAGTAAAGCTTCATCAGTGGAATCGCACTGGCTCGCTCTTGCTCAGGGTGTAACCCTAAGCATGTCTTAGTTCACTGAAATCCACAATTCTTTGCTGGCCCAGAGGCAGTGATTTATAATAACCAGAGCATCTTTCCCTGATGTTTGGGCTGCCCATAAATTTTGACTTTCGAGGCACGACAGTAGCACTTCAGTTATGTCTCTCTGTTCCTTAAATTGTTCCATTTGGCACATAGTTCGCCATAATTCTCGAGAACACATTACGGTTTCTTGTGACGCCATCAATCTTCTTTTAATTTTGGTCATTTATTGCCCTCTTGCTCTTGGTTCAAATTTTCTTCCTGGTTCTCACTTCTTTTCCTTCATCATCTCAGATTTGTGGTTAAGCTGTCTTTGTTTCTTGACCCTCAGTGATTAGTGCATTCAGATGGGTATCTCTAATGATTCACTTACATGCTGTTGAAGGGATCTGTTACATGGGGCAGGTTTCATACGTCACCCTTTAAAGCTTTATCATTCGGTGGCCCTGCTTTTGCTCACCCGACATTATATTCTCCCCTTAAGTCTTGCATGATTTTCTTACTAACTTTCTTCTACACAGGTTATTATAAATAACAGTGTCCTTTATGTCAACTGCTTGATTCAGCTGCATTTTCATAGCAAGTCAGGTTGGATAAATAACGTCAAGCTACAATGCTTCTGGGCTCTTCCATGCAGCAATCGCACTGGAAGCTTATTCTTTCTACATCTTGCCAAGTCTCAGTGCCGTATCCTGATTTCAAGTGAAGTGTAAAGGACCAAGCAAAGACATTCCTTGGGACATGTCTGGCTTGGTTGCTGCATCTTGTTAAGAGGATTCAGACTCCCCGAATCATGCATTAACATAAGAATTGCTTTTCCCCACATTATCATTAGATAAATGGCATAAGGCAAAAATAGACTATCAGATATGGCTGCAGGAAAATAATTTGAATCATCCTGAGATTGGAGGCTATTTAATGGCTGCTTTTGCCTGGAACATTAACAGTGGCAGCTTATTTGAGGTCTGTAGCTTGTGCATCTGCCTGTTCCATAATGCTTGGGGGGGCCTTAGAGTTTTATGTAGTCAGTCACTCTAGAACATATTGGACTTTGGCCATGAACTGCAACTCCTGGGCAGGGGTGTACAAAGTGGGGGGCGGAGGGGGCGGGCCACCCCAGGTGCCACTCTGGGGGGGGTGACAAGATGGCCCCTGCCTCCTCCTAGCTGTAGAGTGGCCGATGGCGTGCGCAGTCCGTGCTTGAATGCATACTGAGGGACAAAATGAACTGCATCTGCTATTGCAGCTGATCAGTTGATGTAGGTAGTTCCATAGTTCTGTACTTCCCCCTCTGCCACCCCATTTCTAGACATATTAGCCACTGTTTGCAAAACCTTCAAGTAACCAAAAGTGGAATTTCCTTTTTGTGCTCAACAAAGAGGGCTGTGAAATCATGGGAAGGGCTGTTTTGCCTTACCCTTATCTTAATTAAAAGACATGGAGGCATGCAGATATATAGTATGTGAATATGCATTTATCTTCCAGTTACTTATTTTCTTATTATATATGTATTCCATAAAGCTCAGAGCAGTGTCTAGGACAGCCTTACAACACCTCTGTAAAGTAATTTAGTTTGGGAATAGTGGTTTGTAAAAGTACCTTACCTCTGTTCCTTCCACACTGAAACCTCCAGTTCTAGCCAACACACCATTCTGATTGTTTTGTTTGTGCACTAGAGTTTACACACATATACCTGTGTATATGCATGTGCTGCTTTAAAGTTATGTGCTAACATAACTTTGTTTATAGAGAAGGAGAACATTATGGCAGATGCTATCAGAACTCACTCACAGGAGTTCCCAGCCTTTGTCATCATGAGCTGCCTGAAAATATTGTTTGAGTCCTGAAGGTGCAGCTAAGCAATACGAGACAGATGGCCCAGCTGGCAGTGCTTGTTCCTGTCCTAGGTCCAGAGCCAAACAGTTCAATGTAACTGTGAGAAAGGAAGGCCACGTAGCGGTCTGTAACCTGCAAAGTCCACTGAGGGAGAGCAAAAGCCTGGACACTTAAGAGGCAGCTACTTCGTTGGCCTTCAGCTTTTCCATTAAACAGTTCTCCAAACAATACGCAACAGATCTTGAGTCACTGTTTTTGGGTGCTATGCTGGCTTTTTATTATTATTAATTCCTTTCCGTTTTTTTGTGCATGAGCAAATTCAAGAAAACATAAAGCTGTAAGAATCTGTGTGGAACAGGTGAAGCCTCAATATTATTTGTTTAGGAGGGCATCAGCTGTAATCTCTTCATGCTGATTTATAAAGCCTTGAATGGCATTCCACAATTGTGTTGATCTGATTTGATAACTTCCAACTGGTGTGTCTTAATGGGCCTATCTGCAGGACTGGATTCACTCTGCCACTCCTGGAGCCTTTTGCCATTCTTCTTCTACCTTGTGGGATTCTATTGCCAAGGTGATAAGCACGATCATGCTGTTGAAGCTTTAAAAAAGAAACTGAAGCATTTGGGTTCTCTGTGTTTCCCGCCCGCTTGACACTAGCAGTCACGCTTTCTCAGCTTCTGTTCTGTTACCACTGGTGTGACATGAAACAGCTATTACACCAAATGCTTTCTAGCAGCTTTTAATAGATTGCGATAGTGATTCTTACAGCACATGCCTATGCATGCTTACTCTGAAGTAAATCCCACTGTGTTCAGTGGGGGCTTTCTTCCAGGTAAGTGTCCATATAATTACATCCCCATGCTCCCCTCCCCCCCGGCACCATATGCTAAGAAAACATGTTCTTCTAAGTGATACTTTTGCACTACCTCCAGTCCAGTGTCGTTAACAATGATATCCAGTTCCTCTTCTCTCACTCAAAGGCTGGAATTGCCCTTTTAAAATGCAGCTTGCCATTTGCAGTATTTGTATTTAAAATATTATATTTTCAAAGATCTCCTGGTGGATTAAAGGGTGGGGCAGCTTTCAGACAGGACGGTTTTGAATCAACCTTGTAACTTTTTACTTTGCAGCTCTTTTAGTACTAAGCAAAACACATCTCTGCTTCAGTTTTCCCAAATAGTTACTCATCACTTGTTCCTTTTTCCAAATAGGAGTGCATAGCAAGCTATTTTATTTCTGACAAATTGTAAAATGACAAAGTTGCATTACGGTGCTTTGTTTACAAATATATGCCTGATAGCAGATGATTGCTTTGTGGATTGGTGCCAAAAAGAACCCCATTTTAAAGGTAGGAAAAAACACGTGGCTGCTTTTTTACCATGATTTCTTGTTTTTTTAAATCCTAGCTGTATGTACTGAGAAGGAGCAGCAGTTGCTTAGAACTCTGGTTATTTATGATGGGAGGATCCACTTAACTCCTTTTCTTTGGAGCTTCTGAGCAAGGGTGTGAAATTGTGCTGCTGCAGAAAAAGATGTAGCCTGGGGCTGGTTGGCTTGTTGAGCTTATGCAGATGGGAGTGTCATATTA
This sequence comes from Podarcis liolepis, assembly GCF_965112155.1. Classification (NCBI taxonomy): domain Eukaryota; kingdom Metazoa; phylum Chordata; class Lepidosauria; order Squamata; family Lacertidae; genus Podarcis; species Podarcis liolepis. The sequence continues at coordinate 35,447,587 of NC_139564.1, read as the reverse complement.
CTAACATTGCAGGGGCATGTACTGAGCTGTCATCTGTAAAGAATGGCAGGGAAAAAAGCAGAGACTTATCTTGTTTTTAGTACAACATCCTGCTGCTAGATGTGTTGCCCGGTTGTTGTTGAAGTAAAAAACCAAAGATACATAGCTTCAGGGATGGGAGAGAACCAAGGTGAAATATATATGTCTTCTCTCTCTCTCTCTTTTAAAGCTGGCAACGTTACCTTCTACTTTTCTTCTTGATAGCTTAACGCAATCTCATCCCACTTGGGAAACAACTGCGTCTCTGCCTGCCAAATGGTGCCACCAATAAAAAAGGTTACATTTTTGTTTCTCATGAATGTACTGTACAGTGTTCCAGATAATGCAAGAAAATGTCCCAGTATAATTTCCAATTCAACACTTTGTGACGCTTTGTTTTTTAAAACCTGTGAGCTAGGTGTCACATCGAAGGGCAAAAGGCATTATTTGGTTATAAGAATTCACCTTTTCCTTTTTTAAAAAAAATGCTGTTTTGGCACCCTCATATACCCAAGACAATGACTTATGCAGGCATAACGGGGAGCAAGGCATGCAGCCTGTGATCATCCACAACATCACCATGCTGCGGGATCCATGAATGCTGGCTCATGTTCCTAGTCAGCCATCATTTGTGGTCATCACCAGTCTGCTCGCTTGCATCCTCTCTGTTATGCACAGGAGGCTTGGGAGAGACTCAGGGTCATACCTCATTTGGGCAAGATACAGAGAAGAAACAGTGGGGGTCTCTTGCTGCTTCAAAAGAATTCCTGCTATTTCTTACCTACTTAAAAATGTGGGAATGGGGGTTTTGCAGAGCAGCAGTCTGTGTGCTGCCAGGTATCTTGCTTGCCAGAGCACTGGAAGCATTTTGCAGCTTGGCCAGAAGCTTCATGGATGCCTGGCCAGGCTGCTTCCACAAGGCAGCTCATTTGCAGGCTGGCTTTTTAAAAGAAGCTTTTCTTTCTGGGAAAAGACCTTGGTGAGCAGAATACAATGTTGTCTTGCCTTGACTTAAAGATAAAAGAAGAAGAGAACTCTCAATTTTCCTGAGTCATTACTTTATCTTCACTTGCCAGCTCTTCTTTTGCAGAGAGATGGGCTGGAACTGCTTATCCAAATTTAACGTTTCCCCATTGGGTAGCAATGACTGCAGGCTTCTAAATGAAGGCAAGACTCCAACTAGTCTAGATGATGCTAAAACTAGCCAGCTGGCTACAGTGTTCATAGGAACATAGAGAGCTGCTTCATTCTGAATCAGACCATTGGCCCATCTAGCTCAACGTTGTTTACACTGACTGGCAGTGGTTCTACAAGGTTTTGGGCAGAAGTATTTCCACATCTCCAGCCTTACCTGGAGATGCCAGGGATTGAGCCAGGGACCAGGCAGATGCTTGTCATACATGCATCACACACATTCTCCTTTATGGTATTTGCTATAAGATGCTGTTGTCTCACACTCCTTGGATCCTGTCTAGTGAGAGGTGGGGCAAGGTCTTCTCTGGAAAGCAAGAATGGGTGCAGGTGGAGACCTCTTGTTCAGGCCAAGTGGTTATTGCATACTTGTGTCCACATTTTCTGAGCTACCACAAACCACACACTTACTTCTTGGGCTCCCACATACTACAGACCACATGGCTTTGGCCCCATGTAAGTGTGGCCTCCTAAGTGAGTTAACCCTTGGAGGAAGTCTTTACAGCTTTCTTATAATTCAAACACTGTGCCTATTGTGGAAGGCAGTGCTGAGCCTCAATAAAGGAGTTTCAGCAAGCACCACATCTCTCTGTCTTTAGAAAATTACAGGGTTTACTTTTCCTACTGAATATATAATTGCATATGATTTATCTGAGGAAGTACTGTTTCCTCTCCTTCATAGTATGTCTATTGTATTTTTGAATGTGAGGAAAATCTAACAAAATACTTTCTCAAGGAGGGTTAAAAGGATAAAATAACACACCGTTGGTGGATTCTTACTTGGAGTGGGTGGAGGAGGACTTCCAGGTTACTAATAGCCAAGCGGAGTCTTCTTGCTTTAGCAAACATACTGAAAATGGTAGAAACATTTGTAGCATGATATCATCAACATATTTAATTGTGGTCAAATGAGAGTTAATAAAGAGGACTTACTGCTTACACGAGCAATTGCTTACATGTATAGTATAAGCTGAACCAGAAATAGCCCAGGCTACTGGTTTGTTTAGCCTTTAAGGCAAGGATGAGGAACTTGTGGTCCTTCAGATGTTCCTGGATTACAGCTCCCATCATCCCTGACCATTGACCATGCTGTTTGAGGCTGATGGGAATCTAGCATAGGGTGATAGAAAGCTGCCTTATCCTGAGTCAGCCCGTTGGTCCATCTAGCACAATGTTATCTACGTTGACTTGCAGCGACTCTCAATAATTTCAGGCGGGGCCGTCTTTCAGCCATACCTGGAGGTGCTGGGGATTGAACCGGGACCCTTCTGCACAAAAAGCAGGTTCTCTGCTGATGAGCTCCAACCCTTCCTCTAACAACATCTGGAGTGTCACTGCCCCTAATTTAAAGCCCTTGGCAGGTTAGGACCTGGATACTAGAAGGGACCCTTCAAGTATCCATGTTAACATGGTTTATAAAAGGCATCCCTTAGGGAGCCAGTCACTGGGACTGCACATGATAAGGTGGCTTCTGCCAGTCCGCTGACAAAGACTAGTGTAGATCTGGCTGTGGGTAGGTCTGGACCAGACTACCACTGTATCCTTGTTCAACTTCTTTGTTGTTTTGTTTTGCTGTCCATATATAATCTCTCTTCCTAAAATGCCGCCTCCTGTCACTTTTTTTAAAAAAAAAATAGATTTACCATAAAGGATGAGGGTGTACATTTCTGCTACACCTGTATAGACATCTGAAGGAATATTGTGGAAAAGTTAGTGCCTTTTTTCACAAGGGAGAGGATCATGATAAGCTGCAGCATGTTGAAGAACAGCAGGTGCAAACAGATTCTAAGTCACCCCATGTATTGGACTGTGTGGGGTTAACTGTTAGGTAATGAGATTATTCGTTTATGAGAACTGATGTGTAGATGAGGATGATGGTGTCATTTTGAAAGTTAGGTTTAGATGAGAGAATCTCTTTGTGATTGGGTTATTTTTTCCTAGTGCATTTCAGAGTTCGCCTTTCTCTGATAAAACAAAACAATCCAGAAAACAAGGGAGTAAAATATAATGTGATAAGAGATATGGGTTGGAATGTAAAATTTGAAGACTGATGAACTTTCCATGTTGTTTCCTGGAGAGAAGCTGCTTTGGACAAGGAACATTGAAACAAACTGCTAGTGGTTTATGAAAACCGTTAGTAATAATTTTGTCCACATCTTTTTCTCTTAACATCTGTTCCTCTTGATTTTCTTTTTCTGGGCCAAGAGATTGTGCTTTTGCATGCTACGTTAAAATGTGCTCTACCAAGTTACTTTCCGTCAGCTTTAAGGCCTCCTGTTATTAACAGTGAATTGTGCTGTGTCAAGGCTCCTTTCTCTGGGCATGTTAACTCAAGGTGCTGGACACCACATCCCTCCCTGATGCCCCAGGAGATGCTGAATGTTTCTCGGAGCCAAGTTGTTTCTGTGCGGTAGAAGAGCAAATCTTTTAAACCACTCAGACGCTCACTGAACCAGGTGGTGTGGCTGTCTGCTTCTTCTGCTTGCTGTTGCTAAGTGAACAGCTCCATATCGCACACAAAGCTGAACCAATAGCATCCTGACCTCCCAAAGCTGTTAAAAGCTGAAGAAAGAGGAGCTGTCTGTTCTCTCCCCCCCATCCTTTTTGAGGGAGGTTGGTTAGGCAGGAGAGAGAAGATGGGTGCGGGAACTCCTAATAGCCATTGATTCTTTGGAAATAGACAGCCTTTTCCCATGTGAAGAAGGGTGGATATACTGCTGCTTTGCATGTACAGAATAGAGACATTACTTCTCCCATGTGCTCTAAATTCAGTGTTCTGATTAAGACTGTCATATTGTTTCTTTGCTTTGCCATTGTTATAAGCTGGGTTTAGGGACCCTTCTTGACCAGATAAGCACTTGAGATAAGCACTTGATGTGTTCCCTGCATTTCCCTGCCACTACCCACCCCAGTGTATATATTTAGTGCATGTGTGTATGTTCTTGATTATTCATATCCCCTCCCCACACACAGTTCATTGTGAAGGGTAAATGTCGGCACCACAATTCGTGAATTACAAAAATCTGTACGGAATTTTCTTTTTTTCAGGGTGTAAGAATTAGCTATCTTACTGCAACATGTTTAGAAACAGCCAGGGTTATGAGGTAGTTAAAAATAAGGTTTGGTAAACTTTTCATTACAGTGTGTAATGTAAAAATCAAATGCTGCTTTATAAAGTGTGGCACTAACATACAGTAAAAAGCTGCTCATGTGTGGGCTATATTAGAACTCTTTGGCAGGTGTTCCAAGCTTCATATTCCTATAAAAGTTCCTTTTAACACCACGTAGAGATTAATAAATAGAAACAGAGATAAAATAAGGCAACAAAGGCCTTTAAACTTCAGCCTTTCTATGAACAAAAATAAATCTTACCTTCCAAAACATAGCACCTTGTCATGCTCCCTTGACAGTCTCCACACCAGCAAAACAAAGCGGACAGTTCTGTCCACTTCTTACAATCAGATGTTCCCCTTGATGTCCTAGCTGCAAAAGTTGAATTTCTATCCAGAGGCCTTATGTATATGTCACACAAAGTAGTATATAAACCTCTGAAATCTTAAAATACCACCTTATGGTGATTCCAGAAAACTATACCAATCACATAAGTTAAATGTTATGACTTGAGTTCATACTTCACACTAGATCCATGCCCCTTCTAGTAAAAGAATTGTATTATTTCCACTTTCTCTTCCCCATATTAAATGTAATGTACAAACAATAGTCAGACACCAATACATACAGACAGGATTTAGAAACTAAACAGTTCACGTTTAGAAAACAAAAGATAATTAGGTCTCCCAAGCTCAATCTGCATCTTCTTCAGCTTTTCACTCAAATATATAAAGATAACTGGCTACACTATAGTTAATAGCTATAACATTTAAGAGCTCAAACATGAGAATATCATGCACCACACATGGGTGTGCGGTGTTGATTTCATATATGAAAAAATGTACTATATGGTACAATCCTTTGATATAAAATCCATATAGTGATACTGTTTTGAATCTATTTCTGTTTAGGTCAATCCAGCAGAAACAGGAAAAAAGAGAGAGTCAGGAGAGCAGAGTGTCAAGTCTTCACCTGCATTTCCTCACTCACTTGCCACAGTGTTCATTTGTGCTACTGTGGGAGAAAAACAACAACCACACAACTTTCTAGTACAGTCATACCTCAAGATAAATATGCTTCAGGATAAGTATTTTCGGGTTGCGCTCCACGGCGACCTGGAAGTAACGGAGCACGTTACTTCCGGGTTTTGCCGCTCGGGCATGCTCAGACGGTCAAAATGATGTCATGCACATGCGCAGAAGCGGCGAAATGCGACCCACTCATGTGAAGACGTGCAGTTGCGACTTACGTTCTATTCAGGATGCGAGCGGCGCTCTGGAACGGATCCCGTTCGCATCCCAAGGTACCACTTTATTACAAAAACAAAAGGAGGGGTGGACTTCAGCACTGAACTCTGAAATTTGAGCAGCTGGTCAACATGACATGATGACTTCATGAAAGGTCATACATGATCACTTAATAAGTGTTTCTCTGGACCTCAACAGATTCAGCCTGCAGTTTGGGCAACATAGACTCTTTCATGTCATCTTGTTTAGATGTTTCACAGCTGCTTCTGTGTCAGGGACACAACGCTGTCCTTTTCAAGCAAACTGGTCTTGTGTTGGTAAACAAAAAAATGTGCTTAGCGCAGCACGATGTCACCATTGTGTTTTCTCCTGTTGTAAATAAAGGGCCGAGTAGAGAACTGTAACCATTTTAGTAATATTGTCCTGTGTGGCAGATGTTGGAACACTACACTGTTGACCATCTTATGCTTCCAAAAAAGCAGGGTCTGCCCATCCCCCCAAGGCAAGCTGCTTGTGCCAGTGGAACCTGGCAGGCCAAGTGGTAGAGCCTGGTGCGTCTAGTGCGCACAGGAGACCACAGAAAACACTACCAGTCTGACGTGTTCCCCTGTTGCATGTGTTTGCAAGTTGCCTGCCACCAAGCAATACTATGCACCCATGATGCCAAGCCATCACTGACCCAATACAACCCAGATTACAGCTGTGTCACAGTCAAAAAGCAGGACACCACCAAGTACAGTGCATATATTGCAAGAAAGCAAGCCAAGCCACAGACCACACATCACAACGTAAGTGATGTACTCTTCACCTTCTGCACCCTCTTGCTAGGATTGTTTTGCCCACCTGCAGTCCTAAACACGCTTGCCAGAGAGTCAGTGCCATATACTTAGCTCCTGCAGTTTGGTGGGTCTCATTGTTACAAATGAGGAACAAGGCCCAAGCAGAGAGAAAGAAACTGACCTGCTGAACCTTTCCAGCGAGCACATATCTAAATAAAGGATTTCTGAGCTGTATGTCAAATACTTAGTACTATGCAGGTCCTTGACTAGCTCCTTTCCACCAATTATTACTAGAGGAATCAATTGTATATTTAAATCTAGTATATGTCTATGTCATACCCACCCATTTCCGCCCCCTGCCCCTGATAAAACTTTCCCAACCTGATGTCACCCTCAACATTTGCTACCATGACGATAGTGGCACGTCTGCCTCTCATATTAATACCAGTGGGTGAGAGATATGAGAGAGAGAAAATTTCCTGTTTGCTTTGGAAGACTATGAGCTTTCCCCCTTGCATTAAATAATATGAAACTTTCCCGTTAACATTCGGATCTTTGAGCCACTGCTTTCTTTGCTAGACTCCAGCAAATGCACTAGAAATGTTGTATGGGGAGTGACTGCAGAAGCTGTCCAGAGATGTTAAGTTGAAGCCACTGGCAGGAGCTTTCACTGATCTCTCTGGAACCAATGCCTTTAACTGAATGGCTGAGTATATTGCAGAATATTCCTATTAATGGATTTGATTTTTTTTTTTTACCTTTTAGCTTTATTTTAATATCTTTCATGTGGAATTCACTGTGTGCTTAAATCTGTCTATCTCATCTCCTCTATTCTATGGTATTTATAATGTGCCTATCACCATGGCATCTAAGCGCTTTTTAATACATTTCATCTGAAATTCATTGCATGTTTCAAATATAAGAGGGGCTGAATAAGAGGTGGGGTGGAGAAATGGAATAATATTTTTAAAGGACAGTTAGAGAAGAAAAATGGGTTTTAATCATCTGACTTGGTAGCATTCCTCCTACATCCCAATCTCACTTGGAGAGTTTATGCCAGTGAATGTATAGCATTCAGAGTGCAGCTGAATTTTGTCAGTTCACCCTCTGAACTGGGGCCTATTGATTACCCTGCCACTTCCAATCATCACTCCACTCACTAATCTCTTTTGCCTCACCTCTCTCCTCTAGCACAGATCACTCAGAGCCTGTCTCTGTATTAAGAAAATTGGACCGTATGTAATTCAATTAAGGTATCTTAAGGTGTTACAGGGAAATGATAGGAATTCCAAACTAGGGCTAAAATGGTGCTCATCTGAATTTCAGGTAAAGCTCCCTGTTTCAGGGAGCACAAGATGATTCAGGAAGCTTGGATATCTCCTAAGAGACATTCCTGGTTCAGATGAGGCCTTGTGCAACTCCGTAATTGTGGCAACCATGTTTGTTTATTCATCTGGTCCCAGTATACGACGGGATGGTCCGATTTGTTTACTGCAGAAGGGACTTGCAGGTGAAGAAAGCTGAGCCCTCCGTAGTTCTCTGCCTTTCCTCTCTAAGGTCCATTCAGCAGTAGACCGGGCATGCTGACCCATGGCAGAATCAGTTTTGTCATGAACACTTGGAGTTACTATATTATTACTAATTACACCTCTGCAATTAGTGGTGAGTGGGGATATACAGAGTGCATCAGTGCATATTATAGCTGGCCTCCCTTTGTCTGTTTGGAATCTGAAGGAGGGAAGAAACTCCCCCGTCTTCACATTCCCTATAGGCAGAGATGGCCAGATTGCACTTGAAGTGGTTACCTGACCCTCACCCCTCTCCACACGCTTGCAGTTGAGAGCTGTTGAGAGCTTCGCTCTTGCAGCCAGAGAAGATCCTTGCCACACAGAAAAATGAATTGCTGGCAGGGCCTATTGCTTTATTGCCTAAGCATTCACTAACACCACACCTGAGACCAGGTCAGGCAGGGAGACGGATGGGTAGTAGGGTGGCAGGTATGCCAGCAGAATCCCTGACACATTCCGATCATTAATTGAAAGCTCCTGATAGCACCTGAAATTTTGTGTGTGTGCGTTCGATACATTTTACCCTAAAAGTACAAAAAATTAAAGACAGTAAAATATGTATCTTTGTATCAATCACTCTGGCAATTATCTACTTTGCATTTCCTCTTCCGAAAGTGTGCTTCTGTGATCTGTACTGCTAAATCCTGCAGGTTGCTTATGCACATGCACATAACACCCACACAGACCTGTTGTGGGAGGCAAAATGTAACCAAGCACAGGACAGGAAGAAGCTCCAAGCTGTCATGCTTCATAGCATTTAGGGTTCAGTTTTCGGAGGCTAAAATTTCACTCAGGAATATGACATTGACTTTGGGTAGAAGCAAGGCACTTCGCAACCCAATTCAGAGCATATTTACTCAGGTGTAAGTCCCCATGAATACAGCAGAAATTACCTGGGACTAAATCAGTGGCACCTGCTTGCTCATTAAATATGTGTGCAAGGCAAGAGGCATTTTCTGCTGTGAAAAGCCACCGCTCTAACACGCACAAAAGTCCACTGGCCTGCATTCCCATACTTGCCACCTCCTTTGCAGCCACCATGAAAATGCAGGCCTCTTAAGAGCTTAGTAATAAATAAATTGCTATCTAAGAAGTGGGCTGGTGGAAAAGGATGGAGCAATCTGTTTCCACAACACAGGCCCACTGTGTTTCTGTGATGGTTGTGGAAGAAGAGACTTAACTCAGTGTGGGGAAATGATTCCTTCCATGTTTCTGTTGATTTTTCCTCACATTGACACACTTATGCACTCATTTTTTTTGTTTTCTCTTGGGATAATGTTACAGCTCAGAAAGCTCATTTAGTTCAAGTTCAACATTTCCAGAAATAAACTAATTTCACTTCACATTCATTCATTTGCAGAACTAGTTTGGTTCACGTTGAAGTTCGCAGTTAATTCCAGTTCACCCAAATGATCCTCAGAATTTTGTTTTCAGCATTCAGAATGTTACAAGTACAGAATATACTTAAGAGTAATAAAATATCAAAACATACACGCACGATGGAATGTGAATTGCCCAGTACTGTTCATGCCAGCTGCCTGGACCCTCCAGGCTTTAGGCAGCTGAAGCTGACATTCCTGTAGTGCAGGGTATGGGAATATATGGCCCTTTGGGTCCCTTTCAGCTCTACGGTTCTGTGAGTCTATGATTTCCCCAACAATTATGATCTTTAAGCCTAAAGGCCTGAAGTGTCCAAAGAGTAAAAACAACAACAACAACACAACCCCAAAATGAACTTAATGCACATTCAGCTCACTCGGCAACTATGGGGACTTACTTTCAGGTGTAATTCAGAGATTGTTGTACTAATTCAGTGAACTTTGGTAAACCAAACTATTTCATTCCAAGCACTGCATTATTTGCTGGGTGAAAAATTATGCACGGAGCCACTTTACATAAAGAGCTTGGCACATGAAGCTGCCTCTGTGTGGTTGCATTCAAATAGCAATGTTGCCTCTGTTTTTGTGTTACTGATTTGGCCTCTACTACCATTGCTTTTCTTAGAAAAATCACATAATTCCTTAAAATTATGGGACATGAGTTGATATTATGTAACTCCTCTCATCTAGGAAAATTCTAATATAATTGGAATGCTGTTTTGGTACAAAGAGTTCTAATCTCCAAGACACAGAAATAAGCAGGGACGAACATAAGATCATCAGTGGCTTTTAAAATATTTAAGAGTGTGAAGTGGATAATTCTTTTTGGATTTTTTTTAATATAACAGCATAAAATTCCTGTAGTATCATATGATCACTATTAATCACCTAGATAGAACAATTGCTAAGGTGCCCTCTGCTGAAGATATTGTGGCTAATGTTCTCATTACCAGCTAATTGGCTAAAGAGACTTCTCTCACATTGCATTTAGCCTGATTGATAGTTTTCTATCACCTGATGGGTGGAATGGACAGCCAAACCAATTATCACAGCAAAGTGTGCTATATACCCGGAGACTGCAGGCAGAGACAAAGGATCCTTATTAAATTATATCCAGTGACAGTGCCAGCTGAGATTTTGCTAAGCTGTGAGAGAATTGTCTGAAAAACATAGCCTGGCATTGCCTGAATCTCACTAGGTGGAGCAGATCCTAAATATTCTGGTCTCCCTAAAAATACTGCTACCCAAATTGTAGTGGACGGCACTATTAAGATTCTATATGTAGTAATTTTTTAATAATGTTTTATACATTACTCTGTGATGGTTTGTTTGTAGCTAGTGTATCTGCTTCCCGCAACCTGGTGTCCTATAGATGTTTTGGACTGCAACTTCCATCAGCCCCAGTCACACATTGGTCAGGGATGATGGAAGTTGTAGTCAAGATGGGTGTTTGAAAATTAGAGACTAGATTTAGGAAGAAAACCTGAAATGCCCCATAAAGACAAATACAGATGCAATCATGTCAAGCACATCCGGAATAATGGTTGCAAATCGCACCCCCCCCCCCAAGTAGAGACAGTATTTTGAATGGTTCATACCTTCCAACTTCAACTGTGGCTCTCCCAGTAAACTGTTGAATTGTGCCAGAGAGTGGGCAGCACAACCCGTATGGCACAAATTATCTTAATCCCAGCTTTCTTGCCTGGCTGGCTTGTCTGGGTGTGGTACGCTTGTCACAACACTTGCATATTGCAAAATCAGTCAGCTGCAAGATTTTTTAGTTAGTGTGCATTCATAAAACTGCAAGTAAAATAAATGGAGGACTTTCCAGTTCTGCCTATCTGCATGCAGCCCTAGGCAAGCTTAGATATCGGCAGGGGGTTGAAACTGACAATTCTGAATGTCTTATTGGTGGTGATAATAGGCCTATAAATGGACAAGGCTCAGGGATTCCCAGTGTCTGAGTTGTGACCTTGCTATGAATACTGATAGGAAGAAGTAGCATCACACAAGTCCCTGATTTCTGTAGCCCCTGTTGATGCCGCTGAGGGAGTAAGGAGGCATCTTGTCCTTCCTGTTGCTGCTTGTTCATCTGCCCTCTCTGAGCAGGCATTCAGGAACAGGAGGAAGGAGAAGGTGCCTTGTCTTGTGTTCTGTCCTTGGGGGCAATGGTGTGAAAGGAGGCCCTAGTGGAGAGAGTAAATGAATGGGTGGTGATATCAGGTGGGATTAGGAGGACCCACTGGGGGTGGGGGCACCTAAAGCATCTTGCCCAAAGGTCTCCCAAAACCTGGAGCCAGGGTCTAGCACCTGACATCTGAACCCCCCAATGGCTGTTTGCCACATTACATTTCCCCTAAACTCAGTGCTGAATTTACATACAAGCTAAACAAGCTATAGCTTTAGGGCCCCAAGGAATTAAAGGAAGAAAACAACTGGATGTAAATTTCAAAAATATAAGATAAAAATTAAAATAAAATAAAACCTACATACAGCAACAGTGGCAAATGGCTTTAGATACCTATTAGATCCATAAATTACCACAGCATATATTTAACACAAAAACCAGCGACAATTTGTTGTTGACAAAGGACAGCTGGACATATAAAGTGCCCCATCACTGCCAGTAGTTTAGGGCCTCGTCAAACCTAAATCCGGCCGTGCCTAAACTAGATGTGGGGACACTTTTGGCCCTCTGGAAGTTGCCGAACTGCAACTCCCATCAGTCCCAGCAAGAATGGCCAATGGCTGTGGATGATGGAAGCTGTAGTTCAGCAACATCTGGAAGGCCAAAGGCTCACAACACCTGCTCTAAACACAAGTATACTCACTAGAAGGGAAGCCTGTGGGAAAACGACAAGAGCATTTTCTCTTCCTCCTCTCTCAAATATCATTTGCCCCCTTATTCTCCTCAAAGAGCTACAATTTCTTGTGATGAGGGATTGGTTGTTAAACCACTCTGGGAATTGTATCTCTGTAAGGGGAATGGGGTCTCCCAGGAACTCTCAGCACCCTTAATAAACTACAGTTCCCAGGATTCTTTGGCAGAAGCCATGACTGTTTAAAGTGGCATGATACTGCTGGAGCCTAAGTTTTGGGCCTTTGTTGTTTTCCCAGAGTTCAAAGCAGACCACAGTAGTGTATAAAGCTTGTGGTACCAAGAGCACCAAATTGTCATATCATTACATTGCTACAAAGAAAAGCAGCAGGTCTCATCCCTTTGCACAATTGGGTTTTGTTTTGTGCTTCTAAGTTCAGTTCAGTTCATTTTCTGATAATTGCCCTGTTTCTCAGAGGTTGTTGTGAAAGGAGCTGCACCAAGGCTTTTGCCTTTCTACTTCAGTGGGAAAATGTGTGGTGCTAAACTTCACAGTTCCATTATCATTTTAATGAAAACATTTTCCTTGCATTCCCCAGTCATGGCCTGTCTTTTGCAGAGGCCATTTTATTAAAAGATATTATCTGCAGTATCATAATTTTGCTGGGATGGAAACTGTGGGTACAATGCTAAAATTCTATCCTGTAACTATTTTATTAATTTTTTCACACATGCACCCCCCAAAAAAAAAATTCTGCAAGATACTCGACAAAATTTGCTACACCATATGGATGTTAGCTTGTAATAATTATGTATCTACAAAAAAATCCCCATCTAGTTAACTTAATTGCCTCGCCCAGCATTGTTGTCTCTCTAGCTTCTTCCAATACAGGTACAGGGGAACTTTTTCAATCAGAGGGCTCCATACACTTCTGCACAACCTTCCAGTGTTTGCAAAGGTTGGGCAGGGCCAGAGGCAAAAGTGAGTGGAGTAGTGGATGTGACTCTTCAAAAGTCAGAGGGCTCAAAGCCTCTCCATCCTCCATCCAGGCAAGCAAACAACAGTTTCATTGTACAAGGACATTTTCCACTTGAGAAGGGTGTGGAGCAGAGCCAGGGAAAGGGAAGAGAGCCTGGATAGCTCAGTTGGTTAGAGTGTGGTGCTGATAACGCCTAGGTTGCAGGTTCAATCCCCACTTAGGAAAAGCTGCATATTCCTGCAGGGGATTGGAGTAGATCAGGCATGTCCAAAGTGCGTTCCGGGGGCCTAATCCGGCAGTATATGTCCTGGGGTAAAGCCTTAAAAAAAGCTCATGAACTTTGGTCGTTCCTCACGCATGTTCACTTCATCAAATCTGGCCATCTTTGAAAAAAGTTTGGGTATCCCTGGACTAGATCCTCAGGGTACCTTTCAACTCTACAATTCTATGATCTGAAAAGAATCCAAAGGACCAGACAGAGTGGCCTGGAGGGCTGCATTCAGGCTCCAGGCCTGAGGTTCTCCATTCAAGTTCTAAAGGGCTTTCATGTTCCTAATGCAAATACGGTGTTAACAGCTTTAAATGCACCAAAAAATTGAGCTTAGCAGAAGCTAATGTGCCTCTCACCGTGCAGCTCCTTTAGCCCAAATGCAGTGGGGTGAAATCAGAAGTCTACAAGTACCAGGAGGAATGGTGTTGTTGTATCTTGTGGTGTTGGTTTCTGTAGACTATCGCCTACTTCATCATATGCAGTTGGCAGATACAGTATGCACATGGGGTGTAAAGCAAGGGTGTGAAACTTATTACCCTTCCCATGCCAATTGAACTACAACTCCCATCAGCCCAGCCAGCATGCTATTTGTTAGGGACGATGGGAATTGTAGTCCAGCAACAACTGGATAGTAATTGGTTACCCACCCCTGTTTTGAGAAATGTCGAGTGTATTAAAATCTGTGTGGGATGGGACAGTGTAGATTAGGGGAACTGGTACTGAAGGGCACAGGAAGCAGAGTGATCGCTGCAGTTTCATACACTGTCAGAATATTTAAAAGTGTTGACACTGTCTTCAGGCAAGCGTCTGTTTGCAACCTGGCCTTAGCGATGTTTACTCAGAGGTAAGGCATTGATTTTAAGATTTGTTTCTAAGTACATCTGGTTCAGGATTGTTGCCTTTCCTGCGATACTAGCTATTATGATTCTAGCATTTTATTTTATTTTATTGCTTGCAAAGGAGATAAGAGCACCTTCTGTAACAATATCTGTGTTTTTGTACACTCTTCCTGGGAGTAGCCACCAGGGTCTTCTGGTATTTAGCAGGTGTTTAAGACCCATCTGTTTCAATTGGCCTTTGGACTTCTGATGACTAAGGAACTGGATCTTTTAGCCAATATATTGGTGTTACTTACAAACGTGTTGTTGTGCTAGTTTTCTACATTTTAAAATTATGATTCTTACTGATTTGATAAAGGATCCATATACTTTTCTGATGTAGTGGTTGACCACTTTGAACAGAAATCGCAAATAAATATGAATGGAAGTGAATAGAAAACCAGTGTATAAATATATAAAAATAAACTAACAATCAGGAATCAGAGGCATTCTTTAAGATTTTAGCTGTGCTTTTCTTCCCTTAACCTGTCTATTGTCGAAGATTGGATATTACAAGTGAGCAGACAGAAATTAATTCAGGGCCTTGTATCATTTTGTGTTATCAAAATAAACAGAGATTCTGGGTTAAAAATGCAATCGGTGACAAAAGAAAGTAGCTAGATTGATTAATCTGCCTTCAATTTACAGAAAATAATAAATTGCCAGGTTGCTTATTGCATTTCACAAAGCTAAATGCACACAGTTGCTTGGCTAATGTTAAAAAAATAAAAATACCAAAAACAAAAAACATTTCGGTTATAATTATGGGTATCTTGCTTCCAGTCTTGTTTACAAACATAATTGAAGTGATAGATAGTTGCAGTGTTTGTAAATGGTTTAGGATAACTAATCTAATAATGGGTGTTCTTCCTCTTCCAATTTACAGTTCCTTTTGGTACATGTTTTAGTTTCACTGTCCAACCCCTTTGCCCAAACACCACTGTATCTGTAACTATCTGCTAAGATACTGTGAGGCTCTCCTATATTTCTGATTTATGCTTGCTCTTCTGGCATGGGCACTGTAAGCCTTGCAAGTGCTGTCAAGAACAAGTAGCAGGAATACTGAGCTAGCAGTATTATTTAGGTTTAGGTGTTGTGACCACAAGCACTAAAGTGGCATCCTACCTACAGTAATTGCAGTGACTAAGGTGACCTGATGACTCAGGTCAGTGCCATGGAGTCCTCTGCAGCTGTGCACATTGCCCTCAAGTTTTTGCAGCTCTTTCCATGTGCCACATACAGCCATTCCTCCCTCTGCACACTCTTTCTGCCACCTCTTGTATGGCAAGGCAGCAGAATGCATGGACTTCTTTAGAGCAGTGATGACAGCCGGTGCTTTCCCCCTTTCTTTTGCCCCATTTTCTGAGCTTTGGACACCTAATGCCAAGGTATTGTCAAACCCTCCTCTGCAACCATGAGAGCTAAAAACATTCCCCTCCCCATAAAAGTTTCAAATCCAACAATCCCAACTATGAAAAGTTGCATAAAAAACAACACAGGGGGCTGCCATATGATTAAAGAAATCTGTCAATTACTCATACAAGTTTTAGCTGATCAATCAACCAGTGTGTTAATAAATATATTTGCATAAATTAGCATATTGCTGAAAACAGCGGTTTTGTAGTGAGAAACAGGTTCTCTGTATTTTTAAGATGATGCATGCATGCGTCCTTACGGGCTCCCCCCCCCCTTTCACTCTCACACAAGAGGAAATGCTAATATAGCACTTATGATTTTCAGTTGTTAGTGTAAGTACTTATTCTAAAATAAGTATTATTATTACTGTAAAATATGTTACTGATTAATTGGGGGCACCTTTTGTCAGTTGCATTTTGAAGCAATTAAACTGATTTATTAATGAAGTGTTTTGGTGTTAACACACATGAGATTTCAGTTTGGGGCAACTTTATAAGCTACTGAGTGAGATGAGTGCATGAGTGCAATGCAAAACATTATAGCTGCTCCTGCCCTCGGTCCTATCCTCAGATATGTAGCAGTCAGGATATTCAGTTGTATCCTCAAATATGCAGCCACACTTGTTTTCGATCACCTGGTTTTAAGAGCAAGCCTTTCTAAAACATAATGACAAAGATACTTACTGTGTCATGTTATGCTTTCTCATTCTGTTGGAATAGCTGGTAATTGCTTTACTGGACACTGAAATTGAATTGCCAAAAGCAGTTAAAACAAAACTCATTACTGTGTGTATAAGATATGGTTTGCTTAAAATCCGGGCAATGCACTCTAATAAACTTTCAGCAGCTTTCTCTCTCTCTACATCTAGAGATAACAAAATTTACATTTCTATGCTATATAAGAAACTGGAGGAAAAATACACACCAAAGAATGGATCTCAAAGAGGATGGTTTCATTTGCTTATCAAAAAGCCTTTATTTATGACAAATCTGGTAGTCATCTGTGTAAAAGAAAATACTTTCACCTATATTTTACATAGACATCTTGCAATGGCTGAATTTTTGGTGCATAGACAGTAATACTTTGTTTCGAAATGTGGCCTTTTAAAAACAACAGCCTGGAACACATGTTTTTTTTTAAGATAACCAAACTTCAGTGAGTTTCTTTTATCAAATGCAGAACCTTTGTTAGCATAAGACCACTCATGTACATACTTCTTGCAAGATAAAATCCTGTTGTGGATGAAATGGTGTGGGCCCTGTTAATACTTAACACTGAATAAACAAGGCAGTCCTTGTTCTTACCTACATCCAAATGCACTGATGTGCCAAAGTTAACCAACAAGCAAATGAAAACCTCTCCTACATGGACACTTCTTAAACCAGAGGTTCTGGTCCTTAGACCACTGGTGGTTTGCTAGCTCCATTCAAATGGTTCCCACCAAAGTTCGCTGAACAGTCAAAAATATCCATGGTTGTATTTCTCCACCTCACGATGGAGATCAAAGCTGTTTTGTCCGGGACCAGATTGCTAAGCAGGCTATCAAGACCCTAGTCGAAGGCCTGTGATTTCATAATATGGCACAGGAGCAGTCTACTAATCCTCCCCCCACCCAAAAAAGGATCAGTTAAAAGCACCTGTCTTTAAAGCCTATCCAACAGCCTGTGATTTTCATAATGTGGCACTGATTTTCAAAATGATGCCGGTGCTAAAGAAAGCCTTCTATTTTAATAAGCTTTGATTTGTAGAATAGGTTTTTTTATTAAGTGGTCAACTGAGACTGCCAGCAATTTGCAAGTGCTCTGGTGGAGGGGGGGCAGGGTTTGAAACAAACAAACAGGCAGGAGTAACTAGAATTTTAGGTTTGGAAATGCCTCGTTAACTGGAGGCCTAATAGTCAAAGGTAGATGGCAGAGAACAGTTGTGGACAAACTTAGAAGCCACAATATCAGCATTTACTCAGGGTACCACCATAAAATTCATCTTGCCTTGGGATTTTTACTGTAGTACATATAATTTGGCTTAGACTACCCAATGCTCTCCAGAGGCTTTGGAATTCAAGTCCTATCAGCCTCAGGCAAGCCAGCGTGACCAGTGGTCAGGGATAATGGGATCTGGTGGTCCAAAACATTTGGAGGGCACCAGGTTGGGGGAAGCTAGCTGACTTAGGCCATTGTTCCACTGGGCTTATTAGGGTCTGGTGCAGCTGCAAATGACCCACTGAAATCTCAGGCAAAGATCTGTTCTGAGCCTTGAAACCAGAGATCTTTTAACCTAGAGATGTACTGGTGGTTTCAACATGAGAACTCCTGCCATGCAAAGCTGGTGTTCATTTTGACCAAAGCTATGAGCAGCCTTTCCAGGTGTTATGGCATTAAATTAAACAAATTATCTGGGTGGATATAAATTAACAATTTACAGTGGTGAAAGAGATTTAAGCTCACTTCCACTCTACCACCATGGACGCTGTTCTGTGTATCAATTTTTATTATATTTTAAAAATCAATTTCTCATTCATTTTAGTCTTCCTGTTTTTAAAAAGATAAATCGATGTAGTGATGCCTGTTGGAATCTTTTGACAATTCCAGAATGCAGCCCTGCCAAAGACAGAAGTGATTTTTTGGAGTAATGAGATGTACAGATTTTGAACTTTAATTACAATTTATTACACACATTTTATATACTGCTTAATTGATGACAAGAGCCTCCAAGGGGTTTACACAGAATAATCTAAAATATACATTAAAAAACACAGATGAAAGCAAACGTGAAAAACATGTTCGCATCAAAATATAAATAACGCCAGCAGTTTTAAAATAAGTATATGCAATAAAAATGCATGTTAAAAATTGCATGTCTGGGTAGGCTTGCTCGAAAGAAAATTGAGCAGGAGCCAGAAACATTAAAGCAAGAGTGCCTGCCTAATAAAAAGGGGCAGGGAGTTCCAAAGAGTAGCTGCTGCCAAACCAAAGGGTTGAATCCTTGCAATTACAAATATTACCCTGTCATTATCAATATTTACATTTTAATATCCTGACCCCCTTCATAGAGGTCAGTGAGTGCAGGAAAGCCATTTGTTTGATTTTGGTGGAAAGAATAACAGCAAGTGATGTATTTCTAATGCATTTTGCACCGTCTTGGAACATAATAATGAAAACAAGCTATAAATAATTCCACATTTTTGGTTCAAATGGCCCAGCACCCTCTCCCCCTTCCTGCATCCGTATCAGATACTATATAGGTCAATACAGCCAGGAGTCATACTACAGCTAGGAAAAGATTCTGCCACAGCTTTTCTATGGAATTTCAGCTCTGACACTGAAAAGTCATGACAGCCTAGTTAAGAATCATGACAGACATGCGCATCAATTCCCAGGATGGAGCTTAACATTTCTTAAGTTAGGCGAGGGTTGGGCTTTGAAATAGGACCTGTTTTAATATACTATTGGTTGAACTTTGATGCATGAAACAGTTGAACCTGCACAAAGTATAACATTGTTGGAGTCAAAAATGCTGTTTTGTCATTTGGCCTAGTTGGCTGCCTTGTGGCTGGAGACTCTTATTAAATGTGTACATACATTGGGGTGCTCAAATGCTGGCCATATTGGGTGGGTGTGGTCTAATAAGGGGGACTCCTTTTGGCTGAGACTGGGTGCCATTCTCATTTCAGTTCTTATCAGTTAATCCTTTTCAGTTCATTGAGGGTTCAAGAACAATAAACACTGATGGTGCTCCTATCCCAATTATGCACCTTTTTTGGGTGGGGAAGAAGTACAAAGAAATGCAATCTATCACCTTCCTCTCCCTTTCAAATGGCTCTGTGCCTTGGGTGTTCAGTGCACTTGGAAGGCGGGAGACAGCTGGAGACAGTTGAGGCCCATGAGAAAAGAGTTAAAGGAGGCAATGGGTTCACATCTCCTTTCCCCCAGTCATATTCAGACCCCATGCACAAATGACAAGAAGTTAGTTACACTATCAGTAAAAAGCAGATATCAATCATCCCTATTGTTGAAGAAGCCAAGATATAGATGTTAAGATGAGCAAGTTTGTTGCATGCCAGATTTTATCTTGCTGCATCATTTGGATGTTTTATGTGAGATGTTCTATAACCTAGCAACAAAATAATGTGCCTTGCTTCCTTTTAAAAAAATCTTCCTTGCCCTAAGGGGAATGTAAGAGCACACATGAGGTCTGTGATTTTCAACATTATTTAAACTTTTTAATTAAAGGGTGTGTTCGTGTAGAAGTTGCACATGCCAACTAAATAACTCTGACACTGTTTGTTGTATTGATTGGAGTTCTTGAAACATTCTTAAGCAGGGTTGCAGAAATCAGACCTTGGACAATATCCCAGGATGTATCTCCATAGTATTTGGAGGGCACACAGACCGCCTTCATTTTCAAGCCTGATAAACAGGGAACGGTACATCTATTGTCTCCTCTTTCAATTCATAGTATTTTTCACAGTTTGTTTACGTTTGGTGAGAGACATTTTTGTCATAGACATCTTGCAGTTGTCAGGAGCCAATCTGAACAGTGTGGGACAACCCCAAATATAGAACAACTACCCCCAATTGGAATTTTTAGGGTGTGCAATTCCATGTCTGATTGTTGCATTTGAAGGGAAGAACTCTCAACATTACTGAGCCAGTAGATATATTTGTGGGGAATTGAAGTGCTAAGTGGAGATGCTTCCGATTTTGAGTAGTGGCTGGTTTGCACATAGCATATTAAAGTACAAATGCAACAAGTCGCTGCAATGAAAACGTGCCATGCAGATGAGGTAAGCTCACTGGAGACCGGGGCTGTAGGTTCAGTGTTGGCATCCAGCATCTTTTGAGCCCATGGGTGCTGGGGCGTATGCTGGATTAAGAGTCAATTTGCCCACCTGCCCGTCCCCCTGGTTCTGCTTTGCATTGGGCAGCTGTGAGGCATTGCCATATTGAATTTCCCACAATGCTATATCAGGGCACCCCGGCAAATCTAAAATTGTGGGTGGTTTTGCTACACACTTCCATCAGTGCCGGGAAGTTGGTGCTGATGCCTGCTGTTCTACCAGGGAGAGCTTTGTAGCTAGACTTGCACCTCTGACCAAAGTTTCCTGTTGAGTGTATGCTTGGCAAACCCAGGTTTGCTCTGCATATGGTGCCAGATGTCCGGTAGCTTTGGTGGATCTTGGAACCTGCTGAGAACTCCTGTGATCACAAAGCTTGCCTTTGCCCATTTGAATAAGTTTTGCTTTGTTTCTGTTTTCTGCTAAGAAGAGTGTACTGCTTTTTAATGTTTTTGTTTTTATTTTTTTGCTGGCTGTGGGGTTGTGCTCATTAATCACAGTCAGCAAAGAAGCACCTGGGAGCAGGCATTACATTTTGCTGGACAAGGATCCAGTAAAACAATAATGATAATCATAATGGGGGCGGGGGCAAGAACAAGACGCTGAAGTGAAAAGCCGGTTGCTTCCTATCAGCTTCCATATTACAGAGCAGAAAATTCACTGAATAGAACAAATTCTTCCTTTGTCTTGTGGCCAGCTCTTGCTTTGTTTGTTCAAAAGCTATGCATGGGGAAATTGTAGCTAGGAGTGTGCCAGTGTTTATTTGCTGGTTGGTTGGATATTTATGTCATTCTGCCAGGCAAATGCACATTCTGCCTGCTGTAAGCAAAGTCTTGAGGGGGTGTGTGTGGAGGGCTGGGGTGTGTGGAACTGGGTTAAGTGTCTTGAAATCACCTAGCAATAAGGGAAGAAATTAGGGGGGAAATGATGGATAAACGAAGCTATATCTGAAAACAGAAAGGCTTGCTTTTACTTTCCTGTTGAACTGATACAGGTTAGATGGGAGATGAAAAGAAAGCTCATGATTTATTTTTATTTATTTATAAAAGTATTTATATACCGCCAACTCCTATAAAATATCAAGGCAGTGATTATACACACGGGCCATAAGCTACGTCTTTGCGCCTGTGCATAAGCCATAAGAAGCTACCGTGTGACAGCCCAGGCTATTTTTCTATCTAGGCTAGACTATTGTCTGCTCTGGCTAGAAATGGCTCCCTAGACTCTTGGTAGAGAGAGATCAGTTGTATCTCTTGCCCTTTGATCCTTCTTCCTGGAGATGACAGGGGCTGAACCTGGAAAGTTCTGGTTGCAAAGCATGCCTTCTTCTATTGAGCTGTTTCCCCCCACAAATGGTATGGCCAGTTTTCCCCACCTAGACAGAACTAGTCTGGGGCTTTGAACCTGGGACCTCTTGTCATCATGGTACCTGGATTGCAGTCTGGGGTATAATTTTCAAATTGGGTGCATGGGCTCCCAGGTTCAAATACCCAGGTGGGGAGAATAGCTAAGGACTGAATTTCAGCAAACAAGCATATGTGTTGGTGGCCCAGTGCCCAAGGCAGAGAATGCATGTCTCTTGTGCATTTTTGACATGTAAAAAGAAAAAGGTGGCAACTTTGGTTGGAAGTAAAACCCTTTGCATTGCACCTCTGTTTACATCCTAACCATGTTTTCTTAGGGTTTTCATGAAGGTCACCATCTTCTTTTTAACTGGTCTTTCTCCTTTGCCTTTTAACATGTGCCTGACTACCTAGGGAATATTGTGAAGCAACCCTTTTCCCATCATTGTCACCTGATTAAAAGGAATCTGATTAAAGAAACTTTAGCTTGTGAATCACATGATCTTGTCAATGAACTGATTAACCAGTTGATTAGATTGCACACATTTGCATATTGAAAAACCACCAGTTGTGCTAAAGGAAAGCAAATATACCCCTTCCTACTCCACCTTTTTAGATAATATGCACAAGTATTGCAAAAGGGTCTGTCTCCAAAGAGGCGTCTCCCTGCCCCTGAGCTGAGATTGTTCAGAGAGGCTCTCCTGTATGTTCCTCTGATGAGTAGACATAGTTAGGCTTGTACTGTTAGTCTTTCAGCTTTTCTGGTTGGTGAAATCTCTTTTCTTGTTGGTGAGATCTTTGTTGACTAGTGAAGCTGGCAACCACCATATTTGGAGTGAATTTGCCATATGGGATGTAGACATCATAACAAATGGGGACCTATGATAAAATCAGAAGTGCGATGTGATTGTCACATGTCTGCAAAATTATATGGAACTTCAAAGCCGGTAGAAAAGTTACTCTAAAATTGGTGTGGTGTCAGGTTTCTCAAGCTGTGGCAGGATTCTTCTCTTGCAAAGGTAGAGAGAATTGATATAGGAAGAGGCTCTATCAAAATGCAAAGCTGCTTGGGTGCTTCCCCCCAGGCACAGAACAGGTGTGTCTTGCAAGTTTCCTTTCAACACAGATGAAAGCAGCGTAGAGGACGGCTGGAAGGACAGGCAGGTGGTCTTATCTAGAGGAACTCCAGGAACAACCAGCCAGTGCAATAAAGAGTTCTTCTTTTGGGTGGGGAGCTTTCTTCATCTTTTTAAAGTGACCTGGGTTTAGTAGCATGCTATTTATGTATACAATCACCAGGGGATTAGAGAAAAGAAATCACCAGAACTGGGGCTCTACACGCTTTTTGTCAATGAATCTTATTCAATCTATTTGTAAGTATTCAAACAGGAACCCATTTCATATCTAGAGTGTCTTTGAGTCATTTCTTATTTTCATCTTGGAGCATAGACCTAAATGAAACCGAGCTTGCTTTGATTACCATAGTGAGCAAAAATCAGTGTAGGGCTGTGCTGATAGACCCAAGGACTGTTGAGAGAGGTTACATTCTCTTGTGATCTTACACAGCGTAGTCCAACACATGGCCCGAGGTGCAGACCTCAAGGCCTTTTATGGTGGTCCTTCAAAAACATTTGATGCCCTTCCTTTGTGCTGCCTCACCAGAGCTAGGTAAGTGAGGGGCTAGGTTTTGGGAAGCAGGTGGGAGGGCTTTAGGACCTTGCTAGAGCCTTGCACTTCCTTCCCAAAACCCAGTGCCTTCCCCTTGCCCCCACCCCCACAACAAGGCAGTGTGCTGCCCATGAGTTCTGTGCTGAAGTAGTCTTGCAGCACTCTAGGTATGAAAAGTTGATCCATCCTGATCTAACATACAACATAACTATTATCTTACAGTGTGCTTTATTGATGTTTATCTAAAATTTGTACCTGAATACTTTTTATTTTGGTTGGTAGAATGCTGGCTTTTTCTGCTACTGGTGTAACTCTTGGTAGATTATAGTGTGCTTGGGAACTCTGAACATATGGAAGCTAAATTTGTATGGCATACTGCGAAACACACAGGTTTGTGGTATCTAAATGCACAAGAGTGTGTGTGTGTCGTAGGTGGTAGGCAGAAAGTTAAGGTTTCCAAAATTCGTTAAATGACAACAGATGCCAGACAACAGATGCCACTGAAGTGACTTGTTTTTTGTCATTTGCTCAACACTGAGCTATGAGAAACTACACTGCAGGGTGCAAAATTTTATCTACAGAAATCTTGTATGTAAATATATCTTCAGAAACATTGGAACAATTGTGAAATTATTTTAAATACTGTGCAGCCCACAAGAGCCTGAGCGAAGGTACAATGCTGCAGACCTAAGCAGGCATATGTAGAACTGAGTCCTGTTGAAGTCATGAGACTGCTTAGTAAGTACGTTTAGGATCAGGATGGAAGTCTGAGACCCAAACACTCTATTACAGGCAGACCTATGGATGCTGCTGGCCTGTGTTTTTCTCCCTATCTCTTTATGCTGAAGACCATAAATGTTGCAATGGCATTGTGTGGTGAGGGGCTACAACTCGCCAGTGGCGTGCAGTGAAATTTTTGTAGC
The DNA here is from genome assembly GCF_965112155.1 of Podarcis liolepis. Lineage (NCBI taxonomy): Eukaryota > Metazoa > Chordata > Lepidosauria > Squamata > Lacertidae > Podarcis > Podarcis liolepis. Next base: position 35,423,163 of record NC_139564.1, on the reverse strand, counting down.
AGAACAGATAGGGCGAGACCCACCAGCTTGCGAGGGCGATGGAGATGTCGCACTTGTGAGCATCGTGCCTTCCTCCCCAAGCTGGGCAGAAGCTTCCTGGGCTTTGGGCGCCAGGCCTCTGACAGGACTCTGAGTCCTCTTGCCTCCTTCCCAAAGCCAGGTGGATTTGGGGGAGGTAGTGGGAGGGCTCTTGGACCCGTCGGAGCATCACACGTCCCTCCCTATCCTGGGCAGAAGCTTCCTAGCCTAGTCCCCCTAATCCATAGACTGCATGCCACTGCAACTCACTACTAGAGCTTATGTTTTGCACACAGAAGACTCAGGATTGGATCATGGGCATTCCAGCTAAAACAAACAGGTAGCCAGTGATGACAGAAACCTGTACCCTGGGACTCTGGAGAGTCATTGCTGTTCTGAGTAGATGGGCCAGATGTCTGAAGTGATAGTTTGCTCCTTAACATTCCACACTTCCCACAAGTGACAGCCAATGAAGCAGATCAAGGGGTGAAGTAATGCCATCATGACACAAAGATGTACTAGGGAGTTGGGGTTGGTACTTGCCACATGTCTCCCTATAATGTTAAGTCTGGGTCACAGGCAGAATTGTAGCTATAGCAAGGTATATTAGGCCTGGCTTGCCACCAGAAATTCTCCAGCCCTCCTGCAGGGGTTTGCAGGCCAAGCCCGAATGTCTCAGCATCTGTCTGGAAGCAGTAGATATTTCAAAAATACCACATAGTTCACATTGTTTGCGAAAGATGGCTTTTAACAAGAAAGATGCTGAATCTGCTGCACTCTCTGACCACATAGGTTTGAGATTTTGCCCTCAGGTGTTTGTTATGCTGTGGCCATCTGTGACAAACCTTACTCCCGATTTCTAAGTGAAACAAGAACTGAACAATCAAAGGATAGACAGAGTAGGAAATGTATGTAGAGCTGGATAAGAAACAACTGTGTCCTGTTAAAACTATTTCTGGAATGAATGGGACTCAATTAAAAATGTAATTTCAGTAGCTGAATCAACTTCTGCTATAAGATCAAAAGACAACATTTCTATGTAGTAAAACTCAAAGTTGCTGGAATGTATGTTCATAGTTGCAAGATATTCAGCAAGCTAACAAGGCCAGGGGTGGAAGTAAAAACCCCTTACTTCCCAAAGCTTCTTCTGCTGACTGTGCCAAACCATGCCTATTGAGAATGCAAAATCTTTTCCCTGCATCCGTTTCATATAATTTTGAAGGAAGATCCATTCCCTTTAGTTCACTGAAAGATATACACCCAACAGTGGTACTCCTATAAATCAGGACTGACCCATCTCTGAAGCCAACAATCTGGGTTTTCAAAGTATAATAACATACTTTTCCAAGCTTGTACCATTTCAAGTTACCAACAACAAAACATTTCAAGTATAAAATGCAAATAAATAACAGAATCAGCTACAAAACAGTATAAAACAATTATTGTAGCTACATCTGCATATCTAAAACACAGTGACAGAACTGTAAAATCACGGCAAGATTGTTTAAATCTGCCATGCTAAATACTTTCACCCCTGAGTAAAAACAGCCTTATTTTTGAAAGGTCATCTGGGGCTTTGGGGCAACTACCTTGGTAAGAAGAAATATGGTACTCTCCAGATGTACAGCTCTCAGAAACTGCAATTTAAGTAGAGGCTCACCAACTACTTCTTGAAGATGGGGAAGCTCCCATGGGTGGAAGCACCCCCTAAGACAGGGGTCGGCAAGGTTTACCTTTCCTGGGCCGGTTCACTCCAGTGGAGATCCCTCAGTGGGCCGGATCGGGTGTGTGCATGAGCGCTCACACCCATGATTTCTGGTGCCTGTGTCTGCTCAGACATGATTTCTGGCGCTGCAAAAGCGAGTCCCTGCACCACACTGCGCCGGTTTGGCGCAGCGCGCGGGAACTCGCCAAGCGGGCGGCTCAGTTCGGGGACGGCTTGTGGTCCAGTTAAACAACCTCCTTCCCTAAGATGTGGAGATATCAAAATATGCACATCTCCTTAAGGGTTTGCCTTGTAAATTGAAAAGGTACTGTAGAACTAAGAGATTTCACAGAAGGAAGCACGTTACTTGTTATTAGAATTGGCCTTTGATTTTAGAATTGGCCCCTCCTCCTCCCCATTCTGTGAGTTCTGTCAATTAACTAGCAATTCCTGATTGGCTGGATTGCACCAAAGCCCACAAGCAGGTTGGTACAGGAATCTCTCTTGCTGCTTTGCATGCTTATTTAAGCAAACACTACTTTTCTTCTGGTGTTACCTCAGACATTCTATGGGAAACTGGGAAACTGTTGGGTGTCTGGGAAGGAGTGAAGTATATAGTCTGGTTCGCTAGTTCAAGAAACCTTAGGTATACATTCACAATGTTGTTGTTGTTGTTGTTGTTTAGTCGTTTAGTGGTGTCTGACTCTTCGTGACCCCATGGACCAGAGCACGCCAGGCACTCCTGTCTTCCACTGCCTTCCACAGTTTGGTCAAATTCATGTTCGTAGCTTCGAGAACACTGTCCTACCATCTCATTCTCTGTCGTCCCCTTCTCCTTGTGCCCTCCATCTTTCCCAGCATCAGGGTCTTTTCCAGGGAGTCTTCTCTTCTCATGAGGTGGCCAAAGTATTGGAGCCTCAGCTTCAGGATCTGTCTTTCCAGTGAGCACTCAGGGCTGATTTCCTTAAGAATGGATCGGTTTGATCTTCTTGCAGTCCATGGGACTCTCAAGAGTCTCCTCCAGCACCAGAATTCAAAAGCATCCATTCTTCAGCGGTCAGCCTTCTTTATGGTCCGGCTCTCACTGGACAAAACTCTATGGACAAAAACATTCACAATATGTGACTGTAAATTGTTTTGTTTTACAGCAAGCCACAATTTTAGGACCCCTCTGGTTAGAGAACCAATATTTTGGGCCAGCTGCTGAAGCCTAAGCACACAGCATTTCAGGAGGGTACTCCACGGAGCTGCCATAATTGAGGAGGAGGAACTGCCGCTGTCCCTGCTGCTTACTTGCTTGCATTCTCTGATAATGGAAAATCCAACACTTGCAAAGAGTTCAAAAATATTCATATGCACTAGTGACTGTTGGGAGTCAAAGTTCTATTTCAATGTAAGATATCAGAAGGGATGCACTTAACTCAGTTTTGAAATTTAGGCAGATAAATGCTTCACCTGCTTCATCTTGTTATTTGTCCTATAGCCAAGCAACTTCCTGTGCTGACTTCTGTCACTGCCCACGCAAAGGAAGTGATGGATATTCTTAGAGCTTGCCATTTCTCCTGCCACATGCCTTTTGCCTAGAGAACATTGAGGCATTTCCTGTTTGGGACAGATTGTCTGCCTCTGTGCTCCCATTATATTTCCAAAGGCAAAGTGTAGTGAGAGCTGGTTGCCTTAATGCAGAATCCTGAACATTAAATAGCGAAGAAGAAGAACACCACATTTTTATGGCATGCTAGAGGGACTGAAATATCTATATATTGAGTAGACCAATTATTACTGTGTGGCTAAGGCTGCAGTCCTACGCGTGCTTACATGGAATAAGTGCAGTTGAAATGAGTGGAATTTACTTCCATGAATAGAATTGTGTTGCATTTGTAGCAAGTCATTAGCTGCATTTAGGCATTCAGTTTGAATGCACAGAGGGGCAAATGCGTGGGGCAGGTTCCTCTACTTTGGGATATTGCACAGGCCAAGCACACTCCTTAGTTAATGCATGATCAACATCATTCTGAAGGGGACTGCAGTAAGGCCTTCGTATGAACATGGATCATGCGCTGGCAAAGAAGTGTGCCCCACACATGCAGCATTTATGTTTGTTCCTTCATATGGTCAAACTGAATGCCTGAAGAGAAGTGTAGATGCACTACTAATTAATTAATATTTCCTTTGCCTTTCTTTGATTTGGTGTCGAGGTACTATTTTTAGATTTGGGATACCATGCAGAGTCCCCCAAACTTTCAAAACTCATTTGTTTTCAATCCATTCTCAAGCATTTAAAAACAGTCAGCTCTATGCTACTTAAGTTTGAACTGGACACTCGCAAAGCATATTCAGAACTGGGCTTGCCAAGGACCTCCTTTCCAGAGGAATTATTGACAAAGGACATTGACATCCCTGCCACAAAAGCTCACAATGCCTCACAGAGGCTGCAGAAGGAATATGGTTTGGCTGAGGGGAATCGGAAAATGGTCAAGCAGGTGTGGAACCGTCTGTGGCCTTGGGGGCCACATGCTGCCCATAGCCTGATTTCATGTTGCCCCCAGAGCTATCTGATATATTATTTTACTTCCCCATATTTGTATGCCCATTGAAAGAGGATGAGGAGGGTGGCAAGTGGGGGAGAACGAAAGAAAGACCCTAGGTGTTGAACCCAAGGTGAACTACTCCGGAAGCTTTGCTAACGCCATCTTGGTAGTCAAGATAACCTCGCAATTAATTGGTAATGTTGTAGCAATGAGCTTATATATGTTTATATCCACTTGCTTTGATATAAGCTAATTGGTTTGCTTTGATGTTGTTCTTATCTGTGGGCTTGGGGTGCTGGGCTCTGAGCCCAGAAAGGGGAGCTATCTGTAAAGATTGGGTATTTGCCACCTATGCCCTCATCTAGTCAGGTGAAATGATGTGTGCTACTTTGCATATAAAGAATATATGCACATTTGCTTGGAGGCAGACAAGCCATCTCCTTGCTGCGGTGTCCGTCCCATGTCTGCAAAGGCAAGGAGGCCTGGCAGGCTGCTGTGCTGTAAGTCTACACCTTCATAAATAAAGCACTAGAGCTGGCTGTTCTAAGGTTTTTGATGTTCTTCTTTGGTATCCCTGCATCCAACCACTCCCACGAGACCTCCATTGGGCTTTACAGTTCAGGAAAGTTGTAGCATTAGGAAAGAAAGAGCAAGTGTGTAATATATCATAGCCACATCTGCACCTTACTTTTAAAGCACTCTAATACCACTTCAATGGCCCTGGGAACTGTGGTCTGACAAGGGTGTTGAGAGTTGTTAGGATGCCCCTATTCCCCTTACAGAGCTTCAGTTCCCATAGCACAGGGACATCCAACTTCCAATAGACTGCGACCTACTTGCACAATTAAAATCTGGCAGTGTTCTACCCATTTTTTGGGAGGGTTCAGGTCAAAGTGCTTGAGCTTTTTTAAGAGAGGAAATATCAGTTAATTAAGAGATCAAGATCAAATAAATAGAAAAATGAGCTCACCAAGAGATCGCTAATGATAGCGATTTGGAGGGTACGGCGAGGGGCCAATGATCTACCCGATCTACCTAAATCTCTTAGTGGATCCCAATCGACCTGTTGGACATCCCTGCCATAGTGGATTAACAATCAAGAAAAGAGGGAGTAGGTTGTTGCCTCTGAAATTTCTTGCTGTAATTAACTAGTTACTAGGGTACTTCTCTGCCTTCTGGCCAGCTGGCAGCAACTTACACTGATTTCTTGGAGTTATCCTGCTTAAAATGGTAAGGGCTTTTGCAAAACTCCCATTGATTTCAGTGATGTGTGCTAGTACGGGGACTGATGTTTGCTTCAAAGACATCATTTGTGTCCTGGTATATAGATATTCCCCCCTACAGCCAGATGGGTGATTTGCGGTTACTCATTGGCAATGGGAAGCTTCTGTGCAAGCTTGAAGGCATTTTCTTAACACTTTGCACGCTCAGGAGCTGAGTTTATAGAAGCACATTTAAGGGCTAGGAGCTCTTCTTTTAATATTAAGCCTGGCAACTTGTGCAAGAGATGCTTCTAATGGTTGTGTTCATATTCAGTGTGATATCTAGATAAACCTTTAAAAGGCAATTTGTAGTCCTTCAATTTTTATTTTCTTATCATTGTTCTTTCAGAGATACACACTAACAAAAGAGTAAAGTGAGTGAAACAAATTGCTACCTAATCTCTTTCTATTATAATAATTTTAAATGGTAGTTATGACTAAAGCACTGAATAAAATAGCTTGAAAATAAGTGAAGCTAAAAGCTTATTGTTATTTGAACATATTATTAGAATTGTGCTTTTAAAAACAAACTGGAGTTGAGTTTCTTTGGGGTCCAAAACCACAGTGGTTGTGGTTTAAGTTGTAACTAAGAAACAAGTATGAATGTCAGGATCATAATATATAAATATATATACAGGGGTCTTTTAAAAATGTTTCTATTTCATTTTGCAATGTACGATAAACAAAACTATTACAAACATCTTGACTGTTTTTGCATTATCCACCCGAAAGAGCGTTCAAGGTAACATGAATGAAATGAAAAGACATTATCATATACAAGGGGCTTTAAACACCATTTCAACACCTTGGTATCTGGGCTCACAGCTAAAGATCCAATTCCACAAACTTTTACAGAACTCAGCAAGCAAAAGCCTAAAGCATTTCCTTTGTCAAAATTTACTCTTGGCCACAATTATTTTCCATGCAATATCAGGAAATTGCAAAGACAAGGTAAGGCTGGGCCGGACGAGGTATAAAATATTGTGGTAACTGAATTAATGCAATTTCGAAAGCTTTCAGACTATTAAGAATTACATTTGATGGATTCCAGGGACTATGTCCTTTGGCTTTTCTAAATTGGCAGCTTTACATCTCCAGTAGGTGAACATTTTATCCTAATCAGTGAGTCAAAATTTTGAAAAGATTCCATGTAAACAAATGGCTAATAAGCATGAAATAACTAGCGACATATTTTTGCAGCCGTAAATTCTGTCTCCATCTCTAGCTGAAAACTTTAGCTAAGGCTTTGTTAATCAGTTGCATGCCACTGTGAGTTAACACTTCTATTGTTTCTATAACCAAATCTGGAGCTCTGAGCTTGAATGTCTGTTTATAGCAGCTAATCAGATTTCTGGACTTGCCTGTTGTTTGGTGGATGGGCAATATGGAGTAGGCAGGAGAAAAGGGAAGGCGGGTGATGAAAATAACAGCCACGTTGCACTTTATTTAAGAGTTTTGCAACTAAAAAAGATTAATCACTATAGTTATCATTCTTTGCCTCAAAACAGCCCAAGAATTTGAGCAGCTAAGAAAAACAAGAGCAAATTGTAAGGTAGCAGCAGTGGCAAGTTTCTCTGGAAGCAAACAGTGTTTTGAGCATGTTCTCTAAAGAACCAGCTAACATATGGGGAAGAGCTCCCTTGGGAAGCACAGCAAGTTGCTCAGCGCATATGCTATCACTTAATTTTGTAGGAAAAGTAGCTTCCAGTGTTCTGTTTTCAGTCTTCAAGTGTAGGCTAATTGCTTTCCTTGATTTTTTAAAAACATAATTTTAAAAGTTTGCACTTACTTAAGAGATCAAAGTGCCAACTGAAGACCATGTTCAACTCTAGACATTATAATCATGCCTTGATTCTGTATCAGTAAGTTTAGACTTCCACACAATGGTGAAACAAGGTCAGTAATTCCACTGCCCAAATTATTATGTCTCTGTGGAGACTATTTAGTAAGGCCATTCATTGGCCATGCTTGCTAGGGCTAATATGAGTTGAGTTCAACAACATCTGGAGGGCTAAATTGTTCCCCAAACCTGATGTACAGCTTCTGTGAAATAGCTTTCTTTATCTTCTGATTGGATTGGATTTCTTTGTTTTACTTACACTCCCAATGTCTTTTATGGAAGTGAGGGCCCTGTTTAGAGTCCTTGGTGCTGTAGACACTAGCTTCCCTCTTCCTAACTCTGAACTTTATGTAAGTAGAATGAGGACTCATGACTATGCTGCCAATATTCACTGGCAGCATGGGGTCGTTGTACTATACTCTGAAGCTTGGGGAGGTCAAGTTATTTAAAAAGACCCCACATTATTTTCCAGCATACCACTGGGATCCAGCACTTTTTCCAATTTGGCACTGAGCATTTAGACACAGAGAGAGTAGTGTTGTGGCTTATTGCAGAAGAAGCAAACTATCCTGGCCTCCTCTGATTTAGCAGCTGCAACCTTTTCCGAAATAAAAGTTAGTCACTAAAGAGGATGAGTCAGAGATCAAGTTTATTCCTTAGCTGCTGGATCAACCTCCACAAGCCACCATAAAGCAAGCTGGGAAGGCCCATCATCATTCTGATACATGCTGCAAATCTCTGGCAGAAATGTTAAGTGCATTTGGTCAGTATCATTACTAGCCATTGATTATTGTGCATAGCAAAGTAGTTAGGGTGAGCTTACAGTAAGTGGCACACAGTTTAGCAAGGTTGCATATTATTGTTCTCTTTATCTTTCAGCTAGTTGGTATTTAATCTCACTAGGCAGATCGCAAATGGCCACTTTGTGTTTAATCCAGCACATGTTTGCAATTTGGTCTCTGGTTCCTCTGTCCCTTTGAAATCCAGCTTGCACTTTTGGGAGTTCTCAGTCCACATACTGCTTAAGCCTGCCTTGTAGAATTTTAAGCATAACCTTGCTAGCGTGTGAAATGAATGCAATTGTGCGTTAGTTGGAGCATTCTTTGGCACTGCCCTTCTTTGGGATTGGGATGTAGGCTAAATCTACATTCAATCTCCTGTATCTTTCACTATCTCCCTCACATTTTGCTTGCCTTCTCTCCCCTACTATTTGTAAGGCCTCGTTGGACAGCCACTTTGCTTTCTTGCATTTCCTTTTCATTGGGATGGTTTTCGTTGCTGCCTCCTGTATAATGTTATAAGCCTCCATCCATAGTTCTTTAGGTACTCTGTCCACCAAATCTAAATCCTTAAACCTGTATCTCGCTTCCACTGTGTATTCATAAGGGATTTGACTTAGATTTTATCCTACTGGCCCAGTGGTTTTTCCTACTCTCTGCAATTTAAGCTTGAATTTTACTATAGAAAGCTGATGATCTGAGCCACAGTCAGCTCCAGGTCTTGTTTTTGCTGGCTGTATAGAGCTTCTCCATCTTTGACTGCAGAGAATATAATCAATCTGATTTCGATGCTGCCCATCTGGTGATGTCCATGTGTAGAGTCATCTCTTGTGTTGTTGGAAAAGAGTGTTTGTGATGACCAGCTTGTTCTCTTGACAGAACTCTATTAGCCTTTTTGCCCTGCTTCATTTTGGACTCCAAGGCCAAACTTGCCAGTTGTTCCTTTTATCTCTTGACTCCCTACTTTAGCATTCCAATCCCCTATAATGAGAAGAACATCCTTCTTTGGTGTCATTTCTAGAAGGTGTTGTAAGTCTTCATAGTATTGGTCAATTTTAGTTTCTTCAGCACCGGTAGTTGGTGCATAAACTTGGATTACTGTGATGTTAAAAGGTCTGCCTTGGATTCGTATCGAGATCATTCTGTCATTTTTGAGATTGCATCCCAGTACAGCTTTTGCCACTCTTTTGTTGACTATGAGGGCCACTCCATTTCTTTTACGGGATTCTTGCCCGCAGTAGTAGGTATGATGGTCATTCGAACTGAATTTGCCCATTCCCATCCACTTTAGTTCACTGATGCCCAGGATGTCAATATTTATTCTTGCCATTTCATTTTTGACCACATCCAATTTACCCAGGTTCATGGTTCTTACATTCCAGGTTCCTATGCAATATTTTTCTTTACAGCATTGGACTTTCCTTTCACTTCCAGGCATATCCGCAACTGAGCGACCTTTTGGCTTTGGCCCAGCGGCTTCATCAGCTCTGAATCTACTTGTACTTGTCCTCCGCTCTTCCTCAGTAGCATGTTGGATGCCTTCTGACCTGAGGGGCTCACCTTCCAGCGTCATAACTTTTATATGCCTGTTGTCTTTGTCCATGGAGTTTTCTTGGCAGGGATGGGGGAGTGGCTTGCTGGTTCCTACTCCAGGTGTATCATGTTTTGGGGGAAGCACATGAGTTCCCCAAATAATCCTGGGAACTGTAGTTTAAGGGTGCTGGGAGTTTTAGATCTGTGAGAGGAAAACCACAGTAAACTAAATGAGGCTTTATTGATTATACCAGGTAACTTAATGCGTATATGGATGCTTTAAAGATGTGGATATGTTCTGCCTGTCCCATATATGTACTTGCCAGTGTCCCAGTGCCATGGATCATGCATCACATAGCCTATGCAGGATTCCAGAACCATTGCGGTATCCCATGCAGCTTTATTATGATCAAGATGCTAGGTACCTGCAAAATCTTAGGTATGTTAAGGTTATTCAAGCTTGGAGAATAGAATAAGATCTAAGTTTGAAAAAATCGGTAGGGTTTTGGCTTTGAAGCCCACATAGCAATGCAGGAAGAAGGAGAGTTAAATGTGAGAGTGGACTTGGTTCTTTCCACATACTTTTTGGTTCAGTATAAATGTCATTTCAGTGATATAATTTCTTTTTAACTGAAAGTGACCTGAGACTGAAGGGGTGTGGAGACAACTTCACACCAGTATTCATTTTTAATTTGGGATTTCCACACCCAATCAGGTGTTTGCCCTCTAAAAAGGTACATTGATTTCTTCTACCTCCCAGAGGCTTCTCCATATTAGCCTAGCAACAGATTGTTACAATTTGCAGTTATATTCAGTCAGTAACTCCAGTTTTATGCCTGGGTGATGACTAACAGACACTGTAATCTAATCCACATGGTCAAGGTCTTGAAACATCAACCATAGTTTTGGTAGCTCTAGAAAAAGCCTTTGACTGCATAGAATGGTGGTACATAAAAGTGTGTGTGTGTGTAGGATTTGGACCTATTTTTTTTTGTAGCAGCAAGCTGCACAACTCCTACTATAGTTTCTAATTTGCTACCTTGCCTGTATGATCTCTATAGGATCACAAAGTAAGACTTCTCATCTCCTGTCTCACTTCAACCATTTCCCTTGGGAGCAACCTTGTTATTAAGGATTTTTATAGCATTGACACTGGGCACAAGCTTGGTATTCACATGGATCTTGGTCTTGTATGTCATGAGAATTTTCTTTCTGCTATACTATACTGCTCATGAACAAGCTTGACAGTTTGGGATCAATATCTGGCTATAAGGCCAATTACTCCAAATCTGAGGTAATTAACATCAGTTTACTAGCCTATATTTAGCAGACATTGCAGTTTCCCTTTTAATTCCCTTGGGATAAAGTTTATCCAATAAACAAACGTTGCATGCACTTGGGAATCTATATTTAATTTGAATAACTTAAGGGGGGAACCTCAGTTACTCTCCCCCTTTTTGCTACAAAGTCCTGCAGCAGTGGTCTACAAAGAATTTTTGAGTGACTAACACAAATAGCTATCACCCAGATAACAGTATTTGCCATAATTTATTTTTCTGTTCTAATCCTTATTTATTTATATTTGTAAACAAGAAGAACCAAGTGGCAGTCATTACTCAGTGTTTTTATTAGGGGTGGCACTTTATAGAAATCAGCTGGGCATGGTGGATTGACCCTTTCTAATTTACAAATTTGTAAGGTTGTTTTTTGGTATTATTTCTCTCTAGCGCTTGCCATTGGAAACAGATGGAACAAAAAGTTGTTAAACTAGCTTCATTACAGGTTCTGAGTTTTGTAGTTTTGTGTATTTGTATGCTTTTTAAACACTATAACCTACCCTGAAAACAATTTTGAGAAAGGACGGTATAAAAATGTTTTATCATCATTCTTATTTAAATAGTTTTCAGTTTCATATAACATCTTAGAAATTTAGTATTTAACAATCACCAACCTAATCTCTAGAGCAGGAATGAGCAAGTTGTGGTCCTTCAAATGGTCAAGAATGATGGAAGTTGTGGTCAGCAGTGTCTGGAGAGCTGCAGATCCCCCATTTCTGCTCTACAGCCCTACTATCTTTATCAACTAATACTTATCTTCTGTAGACAATATTTCCAAAGCTTTGCTCTGAAAAGAGTTGAATTCATACCCATCAGAATTTGATAACCTGTGTACCCTTGCAATGTGAGAGTTTGATATATTCCGAAGAGATTTGTGGACTAACAGGGTTTTCTGATTAAATTCAAATAATTTAAATACACTGAGTAACTGATGGCAAGTCAGATTTCCCTTTGGCCTCAGTCCCCACCTTTAAAATAGGAACCATGGAGGCTTCTTTCAGAGAGTAGCTGTGGGACTGAATGACCTTAAATATACACCAATCTTTGGTTGCCACCAAAAAGCCATTACCAGTGCTGGTGATGATCCAGTGAGAAAGAGAATTGCATTTGAACTCTCCCTATGTGGTGGTCCAATCATATGCAGCTTTAGCACATCAGCAGCACATGGCAGCAGTGCCATTTATTTTCTGTTTATGCTAACAGGTGCTGGTATAAGATCCACTGTTTAGGGAAGCTGGCAGTTAGTTGCAGCCACTAACGGTATATGTGGAGAACTTTACTATTACAGATCAACTTCCAAAAGCACATCTAGCAAGAAATATGGAGGTTTGTTTGTTTGCTTATTGTTATTAATTTATGGAAGAGCATATTGTGTGCTTTGTAAGCAGGAAAGCACACAAATCTTTTAAGGACACAAAGCATATACATAAAATAAAAAGTGGAGGCAACACAGTTAGAAGGACCATGAAAACAATCCGCCCAACTCTGGACTGCAGAAAAAGTCAAGAAACCTAAAGACTTTTGACCACTTATTGGTTGCCAAGCTTGGCAAAATTCTCCATGCCTGGAAAGGGTCACCGAATGCCAACTTGGGGCCTCTATCAGTTGTGCTTCTCTTGCACTGAGCAGGTTAATGGATACCAGAGGGAGCAGGTTTATTCCTGCAGGAAAGGGCTGTCTTTAAACACGCAGCTTTTTCTTCTTCTTCTTCTTCTTCTTCTTCTTCTTCTTCTTCTTCTTCTTCTTCTTCTTCTTCCCACTCATCATGATGACATGGATGTGTAAAAAGAGGGAGACCAGAGCTGACATTGTCCTGCATCAAGGAGGGGGAGGGGGAGGGGGAGGGGAGAGGGCTTTGCAGATCATTACTCATTTATTTGCGCAGCAAGCTCCTTCCTCTGCCCATTCAGGCAGCTATTACTAGCTAGTGAAAAGTCACAAAGCCCTGTCATTAGCGGAATCAATCACGCCAGGGCCCAGGGAGAACCCTCCCGCAGCCTCTCATTTACTCAGCTAAAGAGCTCAGAGCCTGCTGTCTGTGGCTGACTCAGCTCCCGGGTCTCCAGCTCAGCCTCTTTTCAGCAGCTCTCTGGGCTCGCCTTCTCCCCTCCTCTTCTTTGTACTGTTTATTGGGAGATGCACTTTGTGGATTCTGTGCCAAAGAGAGGCTTTGGCCTAGTGTGCATTCTTTAGCTCCTGAGGATATTGCCATGGAGACACCACTGTTTTGAATGGTCTCTTCCCTTCCCCCACCAGTCTCCCAACAAAAAGTCCCTCTGGTTTTGGGTTGCTTTCTGACTTCATCTTGTTTTGCCTTTTCTCCTCAGTCGTCCCCCCACACTCCTTCAGAGACATTTTACGATCCAGGTGCTGGTCAGTTAAAGCTGATTGGCCCCTGTAAAAACAAAAAAGACGTTTGTGTAGGAAAAGGCAGCTGAAGAGAGGGCACAAGGCAGACACAAGTTGGTTGGGCTATAACCATATTTGGGAAAGACCAAAAACAACAATCACAACCCAAACTATTTTTTAAATGTAGAACATTTGCTGACCACCCAATCACCACAGTTCTCTGGACAGTTCCTGTAGAGGTCAATATACAATTAAACCATTAATTTAAAAGAATCAAAGTGTTAAAAACCATTTGACTGGTTTAAAACCACTACAACCAGCATAGAAACAGTTAAAACCCATTCCAAGGGCAAAAAACCCCCCAACGTAAATAAAAATGTATTCTATTGGTACTGAAAGTTTTTAAATGTGGGTGCCAGGTGACCTTCCTTGGGGATGGCGTTCCATAATCAGGCCACTATCTCCAAAAAGGCCCTCTCTGGAGAATTCCTGGACTGTAAGATCCATGTCTGGATCACTACTTCTGGGAAAAGCCATTTAATTGATGGTAGGCTGACATATCTTCATTGCCTAACACAGTGCTCCCAACCACAAAACATGCATACAAGAATCCTCCCATGATAAGATTGTTATGCAAACAAAATAATAAGATGGGGTAAGCTATAGCAGGCAGGTAGGAAAGTACTTAATCAGCACCTAAATGCTTGTTTCAAGGACAACTGAAAGTCAGCCAAGCAAACTGCATTCCCTCTTCAGCAGTCCTCCTACCGTAGGCCTACCAAGGAAATGCAGCTCCATTCTATATGCAGACGACCCTCCACTCTGCCACAGATTCAGCAGTGAACATGGTGTTGCTTTCAGTTGAGAGCTGTCTGAAATTCTTGCCTTAGTATTGAGAAAAATGGTCAGGCCTTCTTCTTGCCTTCTTTCGTTTTGTAGGTCACAACCGAAGGCAAAAGTGATGGAGCAGCTTTGCCTTAGTAACACACATATTTACCAACACAGCTTGATGGACACCCAGAATTATTTTGTTCTTGTGCTCTTGTTGCTAGGCTAATGCAATATATCAAGAAGGTGTGTCCTCCCAGACACATTTCTAGTTACTTTGAGGCTTCCTTTGCCTAAAGATGGTGATGTTAATTCATGTTGTGGAAAATAGGCATAAAAGCTTGGCTTCCTTCACTTGTGTTCTTTCAGAAATGACTAGAGGATCATTGCATTGTGTATTCTTCCCTGTTTTGCAAAGTTGTTGCATAAATTAATACTTTTGTTTGCAGGGTTGGGAAGTGACTTGTCCAAGGGACAAGTGATTTGTAGCCAAATGTATCATACATATCATGCACTAAATTAGGGGAAGCTGAGTGGTTGAGAACATGCTTTGCACATAGAAGGTAATGGGTTCAATCCTGACATCTCCAGGTAGGGCTGGGAAACCCTGAAGTGATACTGTTATTCACTGTAGTCGGCATTAAGCTAGATGGACCAATTGCCTGACTCATTATAAGGCACCTTCCTATGTTCTCATATTGCCCTGCTCATTTTAACAAAAGCATCCGAATCATTGCAATTGGTGTGGGTTGTGGGGGTGGTTGAGATACAGCTCTGATCATCCATGGGTGGCAGTTGTGCTAGTGGTGGAATATACTTATTGAGTGGGTGAGTACAATTTTGCCAAGCTGTATTGAAAGTAATCTATCCCAACTTTCTACCCCTGCTTTGACTAAATCAATTGCTATAATTTGTGGAAGAGGACCTGGGGAGGTGGAGAAGCCATTGTTTGTCCTTTGGTTTATTGTTTTTAGCTGATATTAGTGACAAAAAGATACTAGCAATGTCTTGATGCAGGCGGCATTGCTCAGGCTGATCACATTACTTTGCCAGACGTATTTCACACACTGCTCCACCTCCTACCCTTTGAGCTGTAAGTTTTCCAGCTCTGACTCACTCACATTCAGTGTGCTGTAATAAGCAGGTGTGGTGACTGCTAAAGATCTGCTAACTGGCCTTAATGGCACTATGCTGGCTAAGTTAACTAAGGTGGTGGGGGAAGGAAAGCTGTTCGTAAGTGCATGATTTCCCCGGAATAGAAATCCTATTTCTTACTACACTTTCCCTTCTCCTTTCTCACCTCCCCATTCCCTAAGCACATTTTCAGAGCAAAATTACCTCTAATTTTCATGGGGCAGGCACTCCCATGAGGCAAGGCAAGGTGACTGCCTCAGGCAGCAGGATTCAAATGGGCAATATTTCCAGCATTGTTGGACGCATCTGCCATCTCCTCAACAGCCCCCCTCCCTCTGCCATGCCACATCTACAACGGCCTCTTGGTGAATAGAAGGCATAATGCTGCTCTCTGACCATTAGGTAGGAAATGGCAGGTGCTGCCCCCTCAGGTGTCCTGGGTTCTGCACCTGCCCAGCATGATTTAGAACAGGCTCCTTCCCCCCCCCCCAGCAGCCTTTGACTCCCACTTCAGCTGCTGAGTAAGGTTGATTTGGCTCTTCACTCACCCCTTCTTCCCTGGTGGGGAGTGCAGGGACACACACACCATTTTGTGGTTCACCTCAGATGCCAAAATATCTTGGGCTGGCCCTAAGAATTTGTGTTACAGTTAAATAATGTACTGGAACCAAGCCCCGTGTTTTCTAGCTAGTGGAAGCCCCACCTTTGCAATATTCTCTCATTTCAAGGAAGAGCAAAACATCTTTCGGCAGTATCCATCTTTCACATCTCCAGGGTGTTCTATGAATTTCCTCTTGGAATTTGAATACTTTTGTTTCTATAGCAGCATTTTAGCATTACTGGTTTATTTCCGTCTCCTTCATAATCACCAAGGAATTTGATGTTAATATTTGTATTTGTATCTCTGTTTTATCTCTGCTTAGTTCCCAGTTGACACACTGATATCAAAACTGTTAAGGTACTTCCACAGTAGATGGAAAGTGGAAGCTTGGTACAGATGTATTCCAACAGATTGATCCTGATTGTTAGAAAACACCTGAGAACCTGATACTTTACTCCCTCAAAACTCAAAATAAGAAGTCTGAATCATAACAGTGCCAGTGGTCAAAATGGAACAAGCCAAATCACAGATAGGATGACATGTTGCTCTGTGGCAGCAGTTCTCAAACTGCTTTTCCTTGAAAAACCCTGAGGGTCAATTACACTTTTAAAACCATTTTTGTTCTATAAATCAACTCATATTCAACTCTTTAACTGAAGAACAGTTCTATTCTGAACAGCTTTGTTCAACATTTGCAGGAGTTTCATTTTTTAAAACACTGCTCTGCATGCATCTCCAGTTCTTGAAATAAGCTGAGAAGTTGCTTGTGGAGCAGTGTGTTTGCAACACTATGGATATGAAAACCTGTGTGTGTGTGTGTGTGTGTGTGTGTGTGCGTGTGCGCGCGCGCATGCGCACTCCCACAACACCCTACTTCAGATCCTGGAAAGAGGGCATATTTGCTTTTGTAGTATTCTGGAGTCAGTATTGTGCTCTCTCAGAGCTTTTTCTGTTTGTATGTAGTTTAAGAGTTTCATTAACTAAAAAAACACACAAATAAAAATACCCTGATACAATTTCTATGCAATTTTATGGCTCCATAGCATAATCTATGATAGAGGAAATTACCCTGGCTTTTCATTCAGAAGTATATTTTTTGATATGAGCTAGGCAGTACTGGGCTCAATTATGAGAGTATCTACCAGTATTTTAAAACGTGATCATTTGTAAATATTGCAAATTATAAACAATATTTTAGATCCACCCTCTTCTTTAATGCAGCCTGAGATCTCCAAGTTCATCTCCCAATTTCAGCTCTCAGCTACTAACACCTAGGCATTTTTCCTGATGGGATATGCTAAGAATCGCACACGAATACATTTTTTGCTTTCTGTTGCCTTGTACTTTTCTCAATTCATCTCCATAGCATCCTTGGAAAGAATAGGAATGAGGGGGTGATAAAAGTTGCATATTGCATTAATTTAGCACTATTCAGAGAAATGTGCCAGGGACAAGATTTCGAAGGTGCACGAGCAGACATAGCTAGAGCCAAGAGTAGGTGTTAGTCTCTATTTCCTCTCAGCCAGGGGTGCCAACTTGAATAAAATATGGGGGGGGGGGTAAGCTGCAAAACTTATAATTGATCATATGATGCATGCACACCATCTGAATGGCAATGCTTATCAGCTTTGGGGGCAGCCCCCTCAAATATCAGGTTTGGGGGCAGCCCCCTCAGCCCCTAGGAGTTGGCTCCTATGCTCTTAGCTCACTTTTTTCATAATGCCTGGACCAAACAGACAGTATAATAGAGGCAACCCCCCTATTTGGATTAAGTAAGAGTAGTGGGTAGACATATTTCCTACTGTTGCAAGAGGGTCTTTTTTTGCTTCCCAGGTGGCATTCCATTGGGCATCTGAAGAGAAGGCATGTGCCAATATGTAGCTGGTCCTTTGCCACAACTGAGTGATGGCAGCCAATTCAGCTTTCTTAGGGGGCTCTGTTTGTTGGGGACTGGAAGTCTCATTCAGGCTAATTTTGAAAGGCTTTGTGCTGGAAGATGGAAAGACTCTACATACAGTACTTGCTGAGATGAGCTTCTACAGTTCAAATGCTTCCAGCAGTTCTAATTCCTTGATGCAATATTGTGAGGATGGGTGGAAGTTAGGTGGTTTTGTTCAGGGAAGCATGCAGGCATGGAAATGCTGACTCTTCGTGCTCTTCCATTCATTTAGGGTGAAATAAGAGTAGTTTTGCATTAAATTATGCACAACTAGGCTGGATGCAGAAATAGTGATGGGATGAATCACTTAAGCATGTTTGTGCTAATTACTGCTTAGCCTTTATGGTGACAAAAAAACACAATAGTAGCCTTCTCAGTCTGCAGGAAACTCTTCAGACAAACCCTTTGCAACGTTGCAGAAGTCTTCCATGAATCAAATTAGCTTTGGTTTGTGAATGTTAAAAGAACCACTGTTTTAGCTTTAGCTGTCTCTCCTCCAAAACATCCTAACCTGAAACAGATAAATTCCCATCATCACTAGAAAAAGGACAGGAATTATTTCCATTAGAAAACGAACAGGAATTTTTACTACTACCAGTGGACTGTTTTAAGTTGATCGTTATGTCTTACAGGTCAACTGAAATACCACGGTATTAGTGCAGCACAATCAAAAGACCCTTGCTCCCAGATCTGAAGTCTTTGCTTGTCACATTATGACATAATATTTACAAAAAGCAGAGTGGGCAAGTAACAGCTTGAAAGCTACACATTTTCCCTTAGATGCATTCTGTGTGTTTCTCATCAGGTTGTTGTTTTTTTAAACAGAAAGATCACATGGCTCACAGGTTACTCTGCTGTATTCTTGTCCATTTAACAGCTTACATTTTGATTATTGTTCTGGATGGTATGTAAGTAGTTGTGTTGGATTTCTGTAAAAGTGATGGGAAAAGGAGATCTAGGACAAACTTGGTCAACGTTTGTAAAGGCTGCCTACTTTTTGACAAGGTGAATTAGTGCGGCTTTCCTCCCTGCATGCTTGATTGCTACAAAGCCCTCCATTCACTGAACCCCTGTAGGCAATCTAGTGCCACCTTCATTTTCACTACTGCCAAAATCAATGCTTCTTGGTGGGGGTGGGGGGAACTGTTGTCTGAATTCATCCCTCACACCAAGGGATCAGACCCTGCTATAATAGGTATTTTGATCTTGATCATGAAACTTGCTGTGGTAAACAAGTGCTTAGAATGGAGTATGTTGGCTACTTGAACATCATAAATGATGACAATCCTTCCCTGAGGTTGCCACCTTAGTAGACCTTGGCAGTTAAGGTTGCCAGCATTTAATTTCACTCTTGATTTGAGTTCAGGCTGTTTTGTTTTCACAAATGTGTTTGCCTGCCTGCTCTAAGACTAAAGTATTAGGATGATGGGGGGAGGGGGAAGAAAAAAAAATCAGGGCATGAGACAATAAGGTACGTCTCTAAAAAGATCAGGTTGCCAACTAATTGAAATGCTTTTCTACCACTCTTTAATGTGTTAAGACATCTTGAACTTGAAGAAATCTTTGCCAGGAGGAGGACATAATATATCCTGAATATTTCAGACAAATAGCATTAAGTTAACGCCACTATGTATAAATTACATTTAACACACAGGTTTGGGGGCATTAACATATATGCATAATAATAGGGAATAAAAATTGCACTCACATGCCATGGGGATCTTAAAAAATATTGATTATTGTTTCCAAGTAAACATTGTTAGGAACAATAGCAACACTATAATCATCCAAATACACAAGTGTATTCTACCCAAGTCATTTACGATTTTAAAGGTGATAATTGCATTTCAAATTGCATATAGAAACAGACTGGAAGCCAATGAATTATTTTGTCACTAGCACCAGAAGGTTATGAATCTGCTATTTCCTAATACTACTTGCTAATACTACTTGATGTCTAGTTTTCATTTGAAAATGTTATGCTCTTAACTTTTGAATACGGTTCTGGTCAACACACACACACACAGAGAGAGGGGGGGGAGAAATCTTGAGCTAATTTCTCAGAATACATTGGGTTTGAGTTGGACTGTGTAGTTTCTGCTGAAACAGGATACTGTCTTACACTGAGTCAGGTCCCTGGTCCATTTAACTTAGTACTGTCTACACTGACTGGTAGCAACTGTCCAGGATTTCAGACTGGAGTCTTTTCCAACCCTGCCCTTTTAACAACAACAACAACAAAAAAAAAGGTATTATGAATCTGTGTTGATGTTTTTAATCCAAGTTGCTCAGAGACCTTTGAGTAACTTAACCACTAACAACCCCAAAAAACACCTTCACCACCATATACCTGGGGATGCTGGGATTTGAAACTGAGACGTCCTGCATGCAAAGCAGATAGTCTACCACTAAGCTATGAGCCTCTGCTGGATTTAGCTTTAAACATTCAGAATGACAGAAAGCTCTGCTTTGGGACATGAAAGGTCCCACTTAGCCAGGGCAGGAACACCATTATTTTCATTCAACTTGCCTTGATGTTTTTCACTTTCACCCTGTAAAGTACATCTTGCTCTGGCTGCAGTGGTAACACAGTGAACCCCTGGTTTTCTTGAAGAGTACATTTCCAATACCACCTGGAATCAAGTTTTATTAATCCTTCCTCACCTACCATCCAATATGGTTATGAGTAGTAATTAGTTAATGTTTGTACAGCACTTTGAAGCTGTAATGCCCTATTAGGTTCTAGTCTGCGCCTGATGCACGAGCAGAGCTCCCATTAATGTTAATGGAGGTTACAGGCGCTTCTCAAGCGGAGAATATCTGTGTGGAGAATAATTATACTTATTAGCGCATTTCACAATATTATTTGATCAGACTTTTGTAATTTAACTTAATTGTTTTTCCTTAAATATAACTTACCGAAATTAAACTTATGGTTAATTCTGAATCGTCTAACATGCAAGATGCAACCTGCCTGGTAAACTCGCAGCGAGGAAGGGAAAAAACTTCAGCTTTCTCCTCCCCCTGAGTCTTCGTGTTTTCATTGTGCTACTTTTCTGTCCAGAGAATTGTGTGTTTCCAGATTATGCAACCGGCAGGATACCTTTCTGGCTAAGAAAGCAGGCGTGCAACACCTAGTCCAAATCATATTTGATTACTGCTAATTATAGTGCTGTCATATAGAAGGGGAGAGCAAGACGGCTGGCTTTGTCAAATCACAATGAAATAACCTGCTGTCTGTCTGCTGACTTAATAGCTTTAATTGCCAGTGAATAATCAAGATCTGGTGGATGTGTTTGAACATATCAGCAGGCACCAAATATTTCAATTAAGACCAGGTTGTGTAACTCCTTTTTCTGTGGTTGGAACAGTTCAGAAGAAGTTCTGAAGCTCACAAAGGAGGACTTGTGATAGCCGGCTGGGCCTTGAAGCTTTTCTCATCAAAGCAACCTTCTCTAGGCCAAGCAATATTCAGGGATATTTTTAAGATCGTCAAATCTTGACGCCAGGACCCTTACCTTAGTCCTGTTAGCATTGCCCACCCCTACTAATCACAAGGGTGAGATTTGTGTCTTCCACTTGATTTTACATATTTGGTTGCACAATTTCAACTCCCATTAGTCTCCCACAAAACAAAATGGAAGAGGATTAGGCATAATTACAACTTGGAACAAAAATTTTTGACTGTCTCACCAGAGTTACTGAAAATTAAATGTGGATCTAAAGAGGAGGGTAGTTGTCAGAAAACACAACCGACAATCTTGTGGGGCAAACTTGTTTCCATTAGGTAACCCCAATGCAAAATCTTTGTTTGGTGTAGTGGTAAGTGTGTTGGACCAGGCCTGGGAGAGCGGGGTTCAGATCCCCATTGGGCCATGAAGCTCCCTGGGTGACTTTGGGCTAGTCACTGTCTCTCAGCCTAAACTACCTCACAGGGTAGTAAATAGCATGGAGGAGTGTGTGCACACCACCTTCAAATACAATAATAATATGGGGGGGGCACTGGGATGCACTTGTGTTCAGATTCAAATGCCTTTGAGAAACAACTGCCCCCCACCAAACCACTATTTCTTTTCTCCAGGCAGACTTGACATTATGTTCCTTACACCACTGCTGAAAAGCAGGATTTGTCCTTGAATATCTAAACTCTCTCCATCCTGATCAAAGCTTCTATCAAAGAACCTCATTTCATCTTTGAAGGCATTTTTTCTCAGGGGTTTAATGGCTATTTGATCAAGCCATTACCAGCTACAGAAGACATAGAGCATATTCTTGTGACACAATCCCCTTGGCCTTCTGTTCTCTTTCTCTCCCATCCACTCAGGATAGATGCAGCAGCTCATTCAGATGCACCCCCCCCACCACCATAGGAATTTAAAGAACATCTTGTGCGATTCTTTTATATTATAATTACCTTTCTTCAAATAAAAAAAATACACCCTTGAAGAACTTTCACAAAGCTTTTCTCCTGTTGGGGCGTATCAGTTCCCAATTAACCTTGCTCATTAAATCTCGACAATGATACTACAGAATGGTGCCTTCTCACACTTTATTATATCGCAGGTTCATCCAGGCACATGTTTTTTGGAAGCGAGTTCCATTGAAATCCATGAGACTTGCAGCAAAATCACACCCACAGCTCTAGCTTCCGTGGCATCAGCATGCTGAGTGAGATCTGTGGGGGAAATTTGCCTCCTTTTGCTAAGGGCTCATCCAGACTCCCTTTTGTGCTACATTTCTAGCACATTTCTGTGCTTGTCCAAGCAATCCATGGAAAACCTCAATTGGTGTTTGTTCATATAAAGCACTAAAGAGTGGGTTTTCATGGTGAAAGCGCTGGGGGCGGAGGAAGTACGGTACTTGGCACTTTAAAGGTGGATGAGTCCTAAATGGCAAGAGGATCCACTCCTCCTTCACTGTAGTTCCTGACCATCATAAGATCACAGGAGGGACCATAGCTCAACTTGTGCGTTGCATGCAGAAGGCACAAGTTCAATCCTTGACATCTCCAGTTAAAAAGAGCAGGTAGCAGGTGGTGGAAAACACTTCAGAAACATCTCAGTGTCCAGCCCTACTCATACCTGTGGCCTGCTGTCTCAGAGGAAGAAGAGGACTACAGTGAGAAGACCTCCACCATAGCACCATCAGATCCAGAGATCCCTGACCCAGGACTGGATGTCTCCACATCAGTTACCTGGGTTCCTAGCCCCCTCTCTCAAGCTACCTTCCATACCATTAGCACAGAGCCACAGGAGTAGAAGAAGTGACAAACCAGACAGGAGCTTCTGGGCCATCAGCTATGCAGCCAGCAGGTGTCTTTTTGGGATTCATCACTAAAATGCTGCATTTTAGAGTAATTATACCTTCAGGTTCATGCTGCACACCCATGCAACCACTTCTGGTGCATGAACAGGCCCTACTGTTACCACAACTGCTGGACAAGCGTGGTTGTTTGCTCCCTGAGCGTTAGCAGCAGCTAGATTCTGTCCCTATGTCTGGAATAAATATTGGTATATTTCTATGTAAAGCTGATATATGCTAACAATCGCTGAAATTGCCAGCTCTGTTTTGTTGATCACATTATTTCAACATTCCTGTTGCTGATTTCTGTCCCAACAAGGGAGCTATTATTCTTCACATGTTTTGTACATTTCCATAAATCTTTATTTTTTCTTAGCCTTCAGTGGCACAGTCTTTGAAGAGTCCTGCTCATTCTGTAAACAAGGTTAAGTTGCCCTTATTTTAAACATAACTATTTCTATTCCTTATTATATTTTCTCAGGAAAGGCAAGTTTGCATCAGAATGCTCCCAGGGCAAGCCATTTTCTATGCTGGTGTTAGGTGTGGGTTGTTCATACGGTAAATGCCCAATTCACAGACTTCTTTTTAAAACCTCAAATGCCCAAATGTATGCAACAAAAAAGTCCAGCAACTCTTGCAGTTAAACATATAATATAAAATTGGCCAGCTGAAGAACAAAAAGTTCTACTACTACTGAATGCTTATGAAATATGGAACATGTCAGAACATAGAGGCCATTAAATTATCCAACTTTAAAGAAAGACAATACAGTGGTACCTCGGGTTAAGTACTTAATTCGTTCCGGAGGTCCTTCTTAACCTGAAACTGTTCTTAACCTGAAGCACCATTTTAGCTAATGGGGCCATCTGCTGCTGCCACACCGCCAGAGCACAATTTCTGTTCTCATCCTGAAGCAAAGTTCTTAACTAAGGTACTATTTCTGGGCTAGCGGAGTCTGTAACCTGAAGCATATGGGACCTGAAGTGTATGTAACCCGAGGTACCACTGTAGTTTGCACAAAATGTTAATAATTTTGCTCTTCAGCAGAGGAATTTTTGGGGAGAAATAGCCACACAGGGTCATTTTAAGTAACATATGTTATTACATACATACATACATATATGTATAAAATTGGGGTTAAATACTTTTTGGACCAGATTGATAAACCATACAGTGGCATTAGAAGGTTGATTGATGGCTAACAATGCTCTGAGGTAATACCTGGGATATTTATGGGTAGATTGGTCACACCTTAGTATCTCCTAATGCACAGGCAGTCAGTCCATAAGGACAGTTCGACTGTTTGCATTACATTTTCTCTACAGCTCATTTCTCCATGCACTTAGCATGTGTGGAAGCTGACTGACTCTGCCAATCCTCGTGGGATTATTTTACTACTTGTGCACTGTGGGATCTTATGATGAGGGATCCCATGTGGCCCTGGTTTGATTTTAGGCAAAGTGTGAGATTCTGTCCAGATGTTCCTAACTAGAGCATCCTAGAGAAAAAGTAACCTAGGTATTTCCTCTGTTCCTTGATATTGGTGACAGCGTGTGAGTGAAAGCAGAATAAATCCACATCCCCGTTGTCTCCATTGTGAATAGATTAGGTTACCGAATGTGGGCATCTGCCTGTATGTTATTAATTTGGAAGGACCAAGAGTCAAGTATAGTTCTCAGTTATTCTTGAAACTTTTGATTACTGAAGGAGTAACTAGGATTTGATTAGTCTCCAGCTTGCCTTATTTTCTTCTGAAGATCTTTTTTACGTTCTTGAAATTGGCCACTCTGTGAGTTGCTTTTCAACACAGCATTGATCTGTCCCATTCTGTCTTCCCCTGCAATTGATAGATTGTTCTGTCCTCTGTGTACCTGATGCAGTTGCAATGTGACAGTTGAATTATCAAGATTGGATTTCTAGGGCTAAATAAATAAATAAAAACATGCCGCACGGTACTCATTCTGGTTTGCAGCCCAGCGGTCTGTTTGAATTCCCCTCTCTCCATCCACTTTCCAGATCTGCCTTGCTTTCAGACAAGTACGTAAAGGCCTGAGAGACTGAGTATTCTCTATCAAGTTAAAATACTAATTGTGATTTGTTCTGCTCCTTAATGAGCAGGCATGAAGGTCTGATATTTCTTATGCTTATCAGGAGATACAAAAGAGAGAGAAAAGGAGCAACCTCTTTCAGCAAACAAGGCTGTAGCAAATGGTATTAAACTATGGTGTTATGACAGCCACTTAGGTATGACATTTCAGTATTTACATTTTTAAATTTCCCATTACTTTTGTGTTGCAGTTGCCTGATGCCTTCATCCAGAAACCTTAGTAATCTCTTCACATAGTTAATATTCCGTTATGAAAAATCTATTGCAGTTTCAATGATGAATAGATGCTAATTTATACATATATACTTACACTCTGAATGCCTAATTAATGATTTTCTGTGCCACTCACAGAGATGCAAATCATTATCTTTCGTGACTCTATCATTATTGCATTGCCCTTATTTGTCTTAAATTTGGGGGGAATTTAAAGTGTAGTTGTGAAAGAAAGGATGTTTAAAAGCAACAACACACCTTACCTACTTGATGAAACATCAGAGATTGTGTACCTTTGAAATTTGTGAAGTTGTATGACTACTAGAAGCTCTACTAATAAGCACTGGATTATCATTGTCTCTGAGAAGAGGTTACTATTTTCAGCCTCTCACAAACTATCAAGCATGGAGTATGCTGGGAGATGCAGCATTGGTTCAGGGGCGAGAGCTCTGGAGCTATGCTAGCGACTGGCAGCAAGATATTCCAGTTTCGCCCCCCAAAGGTTTTATTAAGAGGGTGTCCAGGACTGATTTCAGAAGTTGTGGTGCAAAATAAGGATGGAGGTGATCCCTTGGCCAAAGCTTATAAGGGCCTGGGTAGAAGTGCTAAATGGTCTCTGGATAATAATAATAATAAGAAGAAGAAGAAGAAGAAGAAGAAGAAAAGAAGAAGAAGAGTTTGGATTTGGTATCCCGCTTTATCACTACCCTAAGGAGTCTCAAAGCGGCTAACAATCTCCTTTTCCTTCCTCCCTCACAACAAACACTCTGTGAGGTGAGTGAGGCTGAGAGACTTCAGAGAAGTGTGACTAGCCCAAGGTCACCCAGCAGCTGCATGTGGAGGAGCCGAGATGCGAACCCAGTTCATCAGATTACGAGTCCACCGCTCTTAACCACTACACCACACTGGCTCCCATAACGCTTGGCTGAATGTTAGCTTGTTTCCCTGCTAGATTTCTCCCGGACGAAGGGAAATGTGTTTGTTGTGCCTACTATCAGTTCATTTCCACCATTTCGCCAATATTACAACCTCAGTAGCAGTAGGCATGCTTTGTGTGTAGAAGGTCTCAGATTCAGTCATGGGCATCTACAGTGAGATAGCAGGGAAAGATTCTTTGCCTAAGACCCTAGAGAGTCACTCCCAGTCATTTTAACCTTTGCTGATCTGTTTATTGGTTGCTGCTTTTATGGAGTTTACGGAGCTTTAAATATGTATATATATTCGTAAGCTGTCCATATAAATCTAAATAAATATAAAAAAAAATAAAATAAAAAAATAATATATTGTTTATTAAATTTGTATACCATCCTATACCTGTAGATTTCAGGGCGCTTCACCACATAAAAATCTACTGCCAATTATGCAGTGGTTTCTATCCACCAATACTGCATATCCAACCCTCAGCTGTATTCACAATCACTATTGCAAGTTAGATGCCCCACACCATAGTGAGAGAGTATACACACACCAGTGTTTATTGTGGAGATCTGATAAAGAGGTCTCTACCATGCAGAGAAAATCAAGGGACCTTGTGTGTGTGTGTGTGTGTGTGTGTGTGTTTGTGTGTGTGTGTGGAATGGTGCAGTATTCTGCTCTAGTAGTAAAACGTCTTGGGATGACCTATTAACATAGTTTTCAGAGTAGGGAGTTAGCCAGATCCTCATTTCTATGCTAATAAATATCATCACCATAATGTGAGAGCCAAATAGCTCAGCCCCAACTGAAGCATCATTAGGAGCCATATGAAGTTCACCTCCCTGCAAAGATAACATGGGTGATAGTTTTAAGTGCAGCATGCAGCCAACATACAATCATACCTTGAAGCATGCATTGTAAAGCAGTGATTGTTAAACTGTAAAACAAACATTTGAGAGGAGTCAGAGTTTCAGTGTGACAGCACCTGCCTATTAATATTAGGCAGGCAGCCTTGTTGTATAATTTCAGAAGCCTGCAAAACATGTTTCTCTTATAGCAAGTCTATCAGGACGTATAATCCTGCTATTCATGCTTGTTTTTAAATTTGGCTGGTGATATTTGGATATTGCCGGTAACTGTTTTTATCTGTTGGGAAGCATATTGGGGTTATTTTGTTGGCAATCTGCTTTGTGCTCCTAAACCCTGGCAACTATAGTAAAAAATATGGTTGCATTGCTATTACCACTTACTTGGGAATAAATCCCATCTAAATTGGTGTGAATTACTTCTGCATAAATATGCATAGGATCATGCAGCAAAGCATGCTGTATTAATACAGGCGAATCTGGTTCTAGAAAGGAGTTGGGTGTCTTATGCCTGCATTTGGGGACTGTTGCCTACAGATGCCCATGCCTCAATAAATGCATCAGCCTTGAAGGTCCCAAGGGTCTCTGTTGAGGAGCATCCCCATCCCAACTCCTACTTGTGTGCAAGCAGGAGGGGGCAAGGATCCCTCAGCTGGGAAGGGAGGCTTCCCATTGCCTAACTGAGAGATCCCTGCCCCCCTCCTGCTTGCACACAAGCTCTGATAGGCAGTGTGAAGCCTCTATTCACAGCTGAGATATCCCCACCTGCTCCTGCTTGCACGCAAGTAGGAGTTGGGAAGCTGCTCTGATAGGCAGCATGAAACCTCCCTTCACAGCTTAGTTGCTGGGGTCAAGGAAGGTGGAGGCAGCCCGGAAGCTGCATCTTAGAGCCCCTGCCCCACCATCATATGGGGGCTTCCGAGCAGCTCCTGAAGCCAGCCAGAGCCAACTGCTCCAGGCTGCTGAGACTGCCGCTGCTGCATTTCCCGGGGACATTAGATGAAATCCGGGGACATTCTGGGGATGGAATTTGTCCGGGGACTTAATCGTAAATCTGGGGACTGTCTCTGGGAAACGGGGACATCTGGTAACCCTAGTCATGTGCCCTTGACATAATAGGATCTGTTCTCAGAATAAAGCAGCACATTCATTTGGAGACGTTTATGCCCCACCTTTGAACTGAGCTCTTGGGATAGCTTGCAGTAAATTTTACATACAAGAAATCTGACAATCAGGATAGCAGAGCCCCTCAGAGGAAAGGGCTACTGTCTCTTGTGGCTCCTCCTGGTAGAAGATGGAAGACGCATGGCCATCTGTGTGTGTGTGGGGGGGGACACATATATGAGTGATGGGGAACATGTCACCCTCATATGTTGTTGGGCTCCAACTCCCACCAGCCCCAGCCAGCGTGAGCCAGTGGTCAAGGATGATGGGTATCATAGTAATGTAGTGGCAAATCCAGAAGTTGCAGGGTCCCTTTATGATGCCCACAGCCACACACCCTTCTAAGAAGACACACTTTTATGAGATTATACAATAGCATAATAATAATAATAATAATAATAATAATAATAATAATAATAATAGATGTAATGCATCCATCACTGCAGATGTTCATGTTTTGCCTTTCAGCTAGATTTACTATTTTCTGTGCATACACATGGGCAAATGATTTGGAGTGCTCCAGTATCTTTTTCAGTGTTGCTTAAGTTGTGCTTTCCTTGTAGTTCTATTGTACGTAGCAGAACTTGCACACCATTCTCTTAAAACTGAAGTGACTTGTGCTTCCTAAATGTTTAGCTTTGGAACATACAGAGCAACTTCTCCTGGGTAGTATTCCTGCTTTTCCAGAGTGACCCTAGGAGCCGATCCTCAGTGGCTGACTCCCCTCCTTTCATTCTGATTGGTTTCAGTCAGCGCGAAGGGTGAGAATACTTCCTCTCAGTGGCTAAGGAACCCTCTTTCCATGCTGATTGTGGGGCTCTAGGATGCTGGAGACAGGGCCCTGTTGGGCCCCTCCTGCAGAAATAGTACAGTAATGGGTCCTCAACCACTCTCAACCCCAGACTACTACACTTCTGGTCTCAGGTTCCAAATCACTCATGTATGTAAACTGATAATGAAAACAAGGCAAAAGGCTAACACTTTCCATTTTGTAAAATGGACTTCCTCTTGTACTGTATGCCCTAGTAAATGATAATGACTGCCTTTTGAGTATTTGAAACTTTAGAGTCTTTGAA
Organism: Podarcis liolepis; assembly: GCF_965112155.1. Lineage (NCBI taxonomy): Eukaryota > Metazoa > Chordata > Lepidosauria > Squamata > Lacertidae > Podarcis > Podarcis liolepis. Next base: position 35,393,665 of record NC_139564.1, on the reverse strand, counting down.
CAACACAAACCAAAAGGAGTTGGTTATGGATTTCTTTCTCGTATGTCTTGCACAAAACTTTTAATACTTAAATTACTAGTTACATTTAGAGTTACATTTAATGTAAATTACATTTACATTCAGACTTCTGTTGAAGGAATAGGTTTTATAAACATCACCCAGCTCTATACATTTAAACTACAAATCAGAAAATAATGATATCTGATCAATATTTCTGAAATATTCAAAGCAATCCTATATATGTCTATTTAAAACAAAGTCTCGCTGATTTCGGAAGGGCTTGCTGGGGAGTAAGTGGATATAGGATTGCAGCCTTAATTGCTCTTTCTGTTTACAAGCAGTTTTCAGGTGACTTTAAGATACAATTTGGGGGGAGGAACAGGACAGTGCCAGGATGAAACACCTGATCTAAAGCATGAGAAGGTAGATTGTTGGGAAAGGAGAAGAAATCCCTTCTGCAGCCCCAACAGCAGGGAAAGAAATTTAACCTTTGTAGTGGGAATGGCTCCCTCCTCCAACAGCTTTGCATGCGTCAGCCACAAAAATAGCAACATCAGGAACAAAGCTCTGTCGGTTAATGAAAAAGAAGGCGAGAAGAGAGAGAGAGAGAGAGAGAGAGAGAGAGAGAGTCTACTCCAAGTTGCACTAATCGAATCCTCTCCCATGATAACCAGGCCACCTTGTTAAGTTCCTGTCAAAAAAGTGCAAAGTTTGAGTCGAAAGATCATAGTGTTTCCGCTTGTGTTTCTCCTTCTAGCTTGCTTGCGTCGGCTCTGTGGTCACTTTTAGCCATGTCAGCATGTTGAAAATTGCTGATGGTAAACACCAGAGGTATGCATTCACAGTACTGGAGAAACCACAAAGAATATTGCCTGGGGGTGGGGGCGGGGAGAGAAATGGTAAACTTTCTCATTGTGACATATTCATGCTATCCTGGATTTTTTGTGAAGACTTCTGGAAAATACTAGATGCGGGGGGGGGGGGGCGGAGTGGCGTTGACAGTATAATACAGAAGTTTCTAGTTTGCTTTTCTTTACTAGAAGTGTTAATTGGAATCTAAGAAACTGGAGGGCAGAGGAGCAAGATACATTTTGAGCCTCTTGAATTACCCGCACATATATCTTTCTTCTTTATATTTCTGTTGTGATTGACAGCCAAATCGGAATATACCGGTATGTTACGAACAAGAAGGCTACAGATAGTATGAATGCATTAGTAACATGTGGCTAATATAGTCACACTGCAGGCATTGGGCAGAGCGTGCAGCATTCATATATTAAAACTATAACCTTCAAACGTGAAGAATTTGATTTGCTAGGTATGTTGATGAATGGACTAAAAATGATGGGTTGTTTTATTTATTTTATTCTTATTACACTAGAGCCTGGTTAGCTTAGTTGGTTAGAACCTGGTGCTGATAACACCAAGGTTGCAGGTTCCATCCTTGTATGGGACAGCTGCATATTGCAGCACTGCGGGGGGTTGGATTAGACTGAGGATCCTCAGGGTCCCGCCCAACTCAAGAATTCTATGATTCTATGATCCAGTATTTTGCTATTGATGTTTCAGAAAGAAAAAGAAAAGTATTTCACAGAAGTCATGAGGCCTAGAAGCCTACTTTAATGGAATCTGGCATTCTCAGCAGTACAAGGACCAGCAACCTTCATAAAAGTTGTTTGTGAATTGTTTTATGCCATGCCTTGGACCTTATGCTATGCATGCTACTATCACAGAGATGAAGTTGACAATTTTGAGATGCCTTCTGAAATATGGCTGTTGCTTTCCTGACTGGGTTACTGTTTCCAAAGAGGGGGACTGGAGAAAAAACGAATGAATAGCATTTATTGCTTTCTGCTGATTTTGCCACTCCCTGTTGGCAAATAAATTTGGGTGAAGCTATGCAAAATCTGGGATACTTTGATTTTGACCCAGAATAGTGCAGTGGTCTGATAGTTTAAGGGGTCGCCTATCAACTCTCAGCATCCTTAACAAGCTACAGTTCCCAGGATTCTTTGGGGGTAAGCTATGGCTGTTAAAGTGCTATAAGAGTGCTTTAAATATATGGGGTTGCTATGACCCTAATTCAGGGGTTTGCAATGGATCCCCACCACCCACTCGGGGACCCCCGCCACCTGCTCAGTCGGTTCTCGTGCGCCACGCTAAACCGGAGCAGAGCGGGGACCGCCTTCTGCCACACTGGCCGGCTTCCCATTGGCTGCAGGAAGCTCCTGCAGCCAATGGGAAGCTGTGCATGCCTCCTCCACACTGGAAGGAGCACCAAAAATAGCTTTCGTGCATGCCTGCACTCACACTCTGGCCCACTGCAGCGCCTGCAGGACTGTGAACCTGCCCAAGCCACAAAAACTTTGCTGACCCCTGCCCTAATCCTAGGCCATTTGTGGCTTTAAAGCCCAACACCAACACTTTGAACTTAACTCAGGCACAAACTAGAATCTAGTGAAGATGACACAATACTTATGCCAGTTGAGACTTGCCTTTTGTTCAGGTAGCACAGTAGCCTCACTTCACAAATTACTCTGCCTTTCTCTATAGAAACAAGATTGTTCTAGAATACTTGGCGCAATGTGATCTCTCATTTGATTGGAACCTTATATTTTGGAATTGATAAGAGCCCACTGTGCTTTTGTGTGTGAAGATACGCCAGGTTGAACAGACCCCTGCTGTTCCTTAAACAGAAGTGCACATGATCTTTCGTGTTTTAACCTTTTGTTGGAAGCCACCCAGAGTGGCCGGGGTAATCCAGTCAGATGGGCAGTTTGTTTGTTTGTTTGTTTATTTATTTATTTATTTATTTATTTAATTAATTAATACAGTTGAACTAAAGGCTTAGGAGAGCAACATGGAGACAAATATGCCAAGGAGAGTTGGGGCAAGAACTAAGCCCTGTTTCACACCACTCTTTCTAGGGAAGGCATCCAAGGATGGACAGTACAGTACATGTTCTCATGGAAGGACACAATCATCTTGTGGAGCTTAGGTGGGCACTCTGTCTGGTTGAGCCATGTAAAGAGTCCTTTTTGGCTGAGAAGGTCAAAGGTCTTCATCCGGTTTATGGAGATAATGCACAAGGGGTGTCTATGCTGTTGACATTTCTTCTGTAGCTGGTGCAGTGAGAAAATTATGCTGACTGTTGACCTCTTGAGTTCTAAAGCTCAGGCGCGGGATAGACCCTGTCCTTGAGTGACTGTAATCTGTTGAGACCTTCATGGGCAGAGGCATTCCCCACAGCATGGAGATTCCGTGGCAGTTGTTACAATCATGGCAGTCGTCTTTGTTCTTTGAGGGTCACAATGCTAGGGAGACGCATGTCTTGTGGCACAGATCCTTTTTTCAACACGGCAAGAGAAAGCCGTGGAGGTGTGTCATGAGAGGGGAATTGAAGCTGGCTTTTAGCACTTCTGTTGGGATTCTGTCCTGCCCCATCACGCCATCTGCTTGCTGCGGTCTGTGATGATCTCTCCCGTCAAAGTTTACAGCAGTGCAGTTTTTCCTGACTGTTGGTCCAAAGGTTGTCTTCGTGCCTTTGTACATTTTGCAAGTGTTGCTACTGTCAGCAGTGAGTTGAATGCTCTGGTACATCGTCTAGCAACCAGCTAGGCATCGCTCCGTGCCTTTTTCAGTGCAGCAAGCATCTTCTTCTAGGGCCCACCCTTGTGGTTCACAAGAACCTTGCACTTTCCAGCAATAACAGGCTCCATGTCCTTAATGCTGCTCTCTTTTGTCACTTCCATTTTCTGTGCTTTGAGCCCACTAGTGCATTAGCAATAGCCACCTTTCTAGAAAATGTTTCCAGATCATCACAGAGCAGCTCATCCCTTTGACAAGTTTCAGTCTTAGGATTTTTCCTGTATTAATGGTGAACATCTGAGCATCCACATAGAAAGTATATTGCAGCAAACAAAACAGCTGCTAAAAGTGTCAGTATTATAGCACAAGATTAGTTGTCTGCCTTGGATAACATTTATTATTATTTATTATTATTTATTTATTCTCAGCTATTTATATATGGGTTTGATCCACTGAGCACTGCTGCTGCATAATCTCTTATCTGCCTGTCCCTTTAAAAAACTCAAAGTAACACTTTGCTAAAAAGAAAAGAGAGGAAACAAAAGCCTTCTGTTTTAGTTAGTTTTTTTCTTGATTTGTTTTGTAAATCTAAATGGTAAGGAGGCCACTGACAATATCAGTGACTCATTTTTTACATTTCACTTTAAAAGAGGGAGGAGGGGAGACTTGTGCAATAAAGAGGACTTCTGCTATATTTAGAATAAAACTTCATGCTCCCTCTATCAGGATGTGAGCTTAATTATAGCATGCTATAAACTTTGCTTTTGTAAAGGTTCTCTCTCTCTCTCTCTCACTCTCTCACTTTGTTTAGCAGAATTTGGCTGCTATTTTTGCGATGGTTTTGTAACAGCAGCAAAGCTCCGACACACATGGATTTTGTGGAATTTGAAAAAGGATTCCTTCAAGGGCCAATGATAGCAGCCTTGTGGTTTTACAGTCTTCTCCCAGCCTTCCGCTCACTGAAATAAACATTGTGTGTGTAAACTGGTAATGTTAGTTTAAACTGCTAGTTTGAAATTTAGTTCTCTGGCTGTAGTGCTCTGATCTTCTGTTATCTGCCCTGAATTTTAGTCACAAGCCTTTCAGAGGAAGCCTCCTTGAATGTGAGGAAGATTAGCTAGCTGCAAGTCTGCTCTGCTTTGGCTCCCCCTGTGGTTTGGCCACAACTATCCTTTTAAATCATACAGGCTTTTCTGGACAGAGGCACTAGGGCAGGGGTAGGCAAACTAAGGCCCAGGGCCCAGATCCGCCCCAATCGCCTTCTCAATCAGGCCAGCGGACGGTCCCAGAATCAGTGTGTTTTTAAATGAGTAGAATGTTTCCTTTTATTTAAAATGCATCTCTGGGTTCTTTGTGGGGCATAGGAATTCGTTCATTTTTATCCCCCAAAATATAGTCTGGCCCACCACATGGTCTGAGGGACAGTGGACCAGCCCACAGCTGGAAAAGGTTGCTGAGCCCTGCTTTATGTTAATATGGGCACCATCAAGAACAGGGAATCTAGTCACATTTAGGGAGTGATTCATGTTCTCTTTATCAATGGCAGCCTGTATTTGTTTCTTACATTCCTCCCCTCCAACACACATCTTTGTAAAGGCAGCTCTGTATAAATCCTATATTGTTGTTGAATGTGTGCATCTGTATATCTTTAGCAAATGTTTTCCTTTTAAGGGACACATGAAAGGTGGGAGGGTGTTACTGATAAAAGCGAGGTGAGCGCTGCAACCCCATAGTCACCTTTGACTGGACTTAACTGTCCAGGGGTCCTTTACCTTTTTTTTTAACCTTTACTGATAAACAGACATGTTTATTGTGATTCACATGAACTACTGTGAGCCTCAGGTTTGCCTGCATTTTCCCTCCCGTCTCCTCCCCACACACAGTCTCAAAGAGCACGGCAGAAAAGTTACTTTCAATTATATAAACTGTGGTTTTCTGCTTTGTCCAAAACAATAAACAATGGGTTTCCCTTTTGTCCAAACCGAGGGGTGTGCATGATTTGTTTATTCATTTATTTTGTATTATTGTATACTGCTTTTCATATTTTTTTAAAAAAATACAGTTTATATCAAAGAGGGGTTTGTGTCAAAACCATACATTCCAATGGGAATTACAGAAACTGATTAAAGTACAATTAAATGATCAATGGAATCATAACAGTCTAACAGGAGGGCTAGAAAGTAGAAGAAAGTTAAGTTGAACTCAATGTGGCCTCTGCAAGCTTGGGAGAGTAAGGCAGCCTTCACCATGTGTCAGAAGCCCATCCAGGTCAAGATCATCCTCACATTTATAGGGAAGTTTGAACTGAGACAGAGCCATGAAGAAACCCTGGTCCGCTTGCGCACTCAACAGGGCTGCCCATGGTTGCACTAAACATGGTTAGCTTACATAGGCAGGCTTCATAAGCAGCTTCATGATGCTAACCACCTGGAAATAAAAGCAAAAGTATAAGCTTCTGAAGTTTTCCTCTTGTTTATGCAGGAAGAACTGTAGACATGCAAGCCTGGGGGCTTGCTGCAGCTTATTATTGTGATATCCATAGGAGAGTCAGTGCCTTAAAGAGCAATCCAACTAAATCAAAATTATATCTATTTTATTTTTTCTTAAACCACACACACACAAATGACAAAATTCAGTGTGAGCTTACGTTAGTCAAGGACAATTGAGAATTAGGTAGGATGTCAAAATAGGAGCAATAATACTTCCCACAGTATAGATTTTAAACTTATTCTCTCACTAATTTTCCTGGTTATTGGCATAAAAAAGCAGCCAGATGTTTTCCTTTTTAATGATATATTATATGGTAGGGCAGTCTGTCACCTGGTGAAAACTCCCCTCTTCCCCCCCAAAGTTCTCATAATAGAACAACATAAATTCACATGTCTAAGGTAAACCATTTAAACTGGCCCTATGGGATTGGAAGATTACTCCCATTAGCATGGTGCAGCGATCTTATCCAGGCTGTTTACCTTATGGGCAGAAGAGCTGCATAAGTGGCATTTGCCACAGTCCCTGCAGAATAAAATTTGAGCTGCAAACAATAATTTATAATGTGTTTTAAATGCAGAGGAGGCCATGGCCTGACACATGGGCTATTAAGAACGGCTAAAATCTGTAATGCAATAATACTAATAATAAAGTGGCCATCTTAGCTTGCTGGGGGGTTTTAGTAGAGTATTCTAGCATATTCTTGGACTGCTCCTATTTAAAATATTTGCTTTCTGTTTTCTGGTTATGGACCATATTTTGGAACAGAATTTATGTTTCAGCTGTACGTATTTTGCTTGCATGGAGCTTAGAAATAGGTAACAAAAAAGAAGTGTAGATTTTAAGCCACCTGGACATGAAAAATGATTTTAAAGGTAGTAAGATATAGATGATATAGATATAGATATAGATATAGATATAGATATAGATATAGATATAGATGATATAGATATAGATATAGATATAGATGATATAGATATAGATATAGATAGATATATACATGTACATGCCTCTTGGAATTAATATACCTTCGATAAGATGTAGCTAACAAATGCGGCTCAAAATCATTTGATCCACCCTCTACTGTACAATGAAGAGTATGTGAACTTAACATGAAGCTATTCACCTGTGTTAAATAATTGGATTATGCTAAAGCATTGACATTTTGTCAAAAGCACACTTGCTTTGGACAAGCTTAGAAAACTAGTTCTTGAGTAAAAGCATGTCTTCACGTGCAAGCTTTATCATTCTGAATCAGTCATGCCATTTGGCCCACTATCTAAAGGCCGTGTCTGTACTTACAGTTTACTGTAGGTCATGTGCCAGGTTTACATGTGCCAGGTATCTCTGGCACATGTTCCACATGCTGCCCTTTTAACATAATAACATGCACATATCCTGCATCTGCCTGGTATTACCCCAGCTAGACCTGGTTCAAATGCTCTGAATGTGGTTTGAGTGGTAAAATAAACCTTTCACCTATCTCACAAAGATAGAGTGGTCCCCCACCCTGCCCAGGAATACAGAAGGCCTTCCTTAGTGTAAGTCAGGAGTCTAGAACCTCAGAGGAGCCCCAGAGGAAAATGCAGCCCTCTGGCCCTTGGAGCTCTCCCTTCACCAATTCTCTGTGGCCTCCTAGAGTGTGTTTGCCTGGCAAAAACATTGGGTTGTGATGCTGCTGCTTGCTTGACTGGATGTAGAAACCTTTGGTTGCGTGTAGCTGGAATATGACCTACAGAGATAAGAGTCCTATCCATCGTTTCACCCACTTTTGCCTCTGGCTCTGTCCATTGCTGTGGTATGTGGCCCTTGGGAGGTTGCCCCTGAGGGAATCTGGCCCCTGGGCTGGAAAAGTTTCCCTCCTCTTGGTGTAAACAAAGCAAGATGGCGTTAATAAGGGGCAAAATATTTCTCTTCCAGTGAACTTTGCATGGTTGCTTCCTTCTGTGCATTTGCTTTGTTAAAGCATCCCCTTGCTTGGAGTCATTACTAATAAACTCCTGAGTATTCATAGGGCTTTGTTTGGAGAAAAGGGCTTGATTTGCTTTGGTTCATATGTCTGTGAATAGTGATGTGCTGTGTAGGGAAGGGCAGTGGCTTGCTAAGGAGGATGGACATAAGTGAAAACGCATGATTAATAATGAAAATCAAACAGATGTTCACATTAATGTACAGCCTTGGGCCTTAAGTACTTAGCAAAGCCAAGAGATGCTTCTCTAAGCATTGGTTCAGTTGCATAATGGTAGCTCTCTTATACATCAGATGGTTGATGCTGAAAAGTGTGTCTTGAGAGAAGTTATCTGAAGTTTGAAAATCAGAGCTGCTTCACATGTCACAATGCTTGTGGCCACATACCTACCTACTAAATGCACACTGTTTATACATCTGTTGTGGAGACCTTATAGTAGCATATATGTTACATTTAAAAAGAGGGGGGAAAGTGTTTGTCAGGGGACTGCCATCGGAACAGGGGAAGGAGTCAGGGAGGCCGTTAGGATACAGAGAGGCTCTGAAACTCCTGAGGAGCAGCTCCTCATCCAGCAGTGGGAAAAGCCACACCTCCAGTGGAGAAGAGAGGGAAGGGGCCAGCCAAGTGAGGAAAGGGCTTGAGGATGCTGCTGAGAACCCCAGGGCCTCACCTCGCCAGGCTGGCCAGGAGGGACGCACGTCACTTCCGTCGCCCAGCTTGCGCAGAGGGGTGAAACACAAGGAGGGGAGGAGGAGGCTTGGGGTGCTGAAGTCCCTATGTTGGGGGAGAAGCCGGAAGGGGCCACTCCCGGATTCTGCAAGTGACTAAGACAGACATGAACTTTGTGGATCTGCACTGTAAATAGTTTGCACAATAAAACCTGTAAAAGACAGGTCGGAGTCCTGCCTGGTTACTCATGAGCAACCACCAGCAGCATCTGAGAGCGTTGCACCTTTTAGGCGCACATGGAATACAGCCATGACATGTGACATTTTGTAATGTGTGAAGACACCCCCTTTTAGTGCAGCTACTCCTATCAAGATAAGACAGGTGCCTTCTGTCTGAATCATAGCTATCAACTTTCAGATTTGAAAATAAGGTATCAGCAGCCTCAAAAATAAGGGATCAGCAGCCTCACCTGTCCTGGGGACAGTCTACAATCCGGGATAGCAGTGGGAAGCAGCAGGAAACGGCGCTGGAATAAGGGAATTTCCCACAAAAAAGGGAAGGTTGACAGCTATGGCCTGAATATTCTGGAAACACCTGAAGACATTTTTGTTCTGACAGGCTTTCCCAGCTGGATAAATGAGTCTTTACTATGAATGTCTATTGGTTAGGTTTTTTTGTCTTGTTTTAAATGTATTTGCCATTTTTGTGTTTTTAATGATCTTATATAGAAGTTGCTAGTTGCTTTGAGATGGTGGTTTTGAAGGTGGTTACTAAATCAAATATATGAATAGTAATAATGTTCCAAATTCTTGGGGGATGGGTGGAATTGTTGGGGAACATTTGGATGAACTTGAATTGAACCATGGACTGAACTGGTTTGTTCTGTGAAGGGGAGAAAGTGAAGTGAACTTAGTTCCCTTTTTGAAGTGTTGAACTTCAACTGACAACTATTTCCTTTTTTATGAAATGAACTTTCCACTCTTCGGTTGAGTATAGTGGTTGGGAGTAGACTACAATATGTCATTCGGTTCTCTGATTTCTCTGATTCTTATTTCAGAAAGTGGTTCTTCAGTTTTGTTCTGAAGGGTTATTCTCCCTCTGCCTAGTCCATTTTTACTTTATTTGCTATTTGGCTGTGTAATCTTATAACAGTGTTTGGATGACAAGAGGGGAAAAAGATATTACTGAAGTGTCCACTATTACTTGAGGAACATATGAATCTCTGGAGGAAGAACAGGGAGCAGAAGGATCAGTGAGTGATGTGCTGTCTTTCTGTGAGAAGGAGCTGTGGGAACCCAATGTTTGTTTGTTTTCTTGCAAAAGTATTTCCAGCAGGGACAGGAATTGTAAGCCTCTGTGGGGAAAGGGAGTCGGGTGATCCATTTCTCTCTCTCTCTCTCTCTCTCTCTCTCTCTCTCTCTCTCTCTCTCTCAGCACCCTACAACACACATGCCTGAACTCCTTGTTTTCAAACAAAATCTGAGGCTGATCTCAGGAAGCTGAATAGCACTGAGTGTCAAGAGCTGCCTGTTATAATAATATTTATTATTATAAGACCCAAAGTATCAGTGGCCATGTTGGATTAGGCAAATATTTAGCAGGCATGGGCTGTCCTGATGGGATCATGACAGTCTCAACCATCAGAATAGCTTGGCAAAAAGCCCACATGTTGCTGCTCCTAGGACCTTCCTTACTTGGCACGGTCCCAGCCTCGCAGGAGACTCATGTATTTGTGCGTATGTCTCATAATGTGTGGGAGGGAGAGAGAGAGAGAGAGAGAACCCACTGAATTCAAAGCATCTGCAAAATTGGAGGAAACCTGAAATGAAGAATAGAAGTTGCTGGAGTCCACATGCTGAGTCTTTAGGGTTCTGGTTTTGTGTCCTAGCTAATGATACTCCAGTCTCTTGCTTAAATGAAAGGAGTGTCCACATTTTTTCTTCCTTGGCCTTGAGCGCTTGCTGATTAGCTGTCCCACTGTGTCATAAAGAGGCAGGCCAGGAGACAAGAGGGTGCTTTCTCCTAGCATCTCCTCTTCTTTAAAGCCGACCATTGCAACTCTGTGCCTCATCTTTTTGAGTCTATGTTTTTCCTAACTTCTAATTAGAGCATTGATAGGACAAAGTTTTCCTCCTAGTGTTTGTACTCTTTCTGGACAGGCTCTGACAGAAGTGACATGGTTAGATGTAAATGTGCTTCTTTCCAATGGGAGCAGTAAAATGGGCAAGCCCTTTCAACAGGAAATTTTAATTAATGGCGCAGCAACCCTGTTAAAGCCTTCATAGTGCTTCATGTAGACATAAACACATACAACCACAAAACAGGTCTTCAACATATTAGCAAATGAGAAACTATTTAGAGCCAAACCAGGTATGATAGCAGCAGACACATTTCTTCAAACAGAAGCCTGCCCAATCACATATTAAGTGTGAGGTTGGACAGGGGGCAAATTTAAAAAGTGAGAGGGGCATTTCTCTGTTCAATGTAGTCCTCAAGGTGATGTTCTCCCAGCTGGGCTTGTCCCTCTTGTTGTAACCTGGCTGGGTCTGAATATTTTTTTAACTTGCATGACAGACTTCAAAGCCATCAAGCTACGAAAGGGAGGAAGATTCAAGAATCACCATGAGCACACCCACTTTGCACTTTCAACTTGGATACTCTCCTTCTGCCCTGCCACACATATCCTATACATGATTAGAACAGACTTGCATCAACAGAGGTGGGTCTGCCAAGGGCAGTTTCAGTGGAAGTCAGGCCATTTATGTATTTCCAAATGTCTCATATACTCTTAACAATGTATGTGCTTGTCTCACCCACATGCTGGTGTGTTAGACACACCTGTAAAAGTGGCAAGACAAGCAATGTTTCCCATCTTCTTTTTAATGCCTTTGGCATGACTTTTGCATAACCCAACTTGGCAAACAGACGTTAAACACACACGAACACATGCAGTGAATGCAGATCAGAAAGCTAATACCTATCAGGAACATCTCATGATTTCCTTTCATTATCCATACCTTTTCACAGGCAAAGGAGTAAGGCTAATTTACTGTATTACTTTCTGCTCAAAAAGTACCAAATCAGCAAAATTAAATAGCTGGGAAAATATCATCCGCCTTACTTGACTTCAAACATCCATATGATACTTTTATTCCTTGGGAATTACACCTGTTCATGTGCATATTTCATGATGTATACATGTTGTAAAATAGGAAAATGTGTACTTCCCATGTACACAGGTTACACAGTGAGAATCATGAAGGAAAAGCAGGGAAGATGAGTTATTCCTTAAGAAATTACTCTGGCCATGAGACTGTAGCTCAAGGCAGCACCTTCCCTAATCAGAGTTGCCTGCCAAGGGTTACTGCTACAGGTCACCAATGCATTGAGTGGTTAATGTGTTAATGCTTAATAAGTCCCCTATTTCCCCAGCCTTTATATTAGAATGCATGATGTGTGTGGGGAAATTCAGCACACTTTCATCAGCATGGATGGACAAGCAAATCTGTGTTGGAAAATCTAACCCCTTGTAGAGTTGGGCCTCTGTGTTCCATGCCTTTGCTTTGATCTGACATTGATATTTCATTTTGTTTTCTTGTCTTTCTCCTCTTGTTAGTACTTAAGCAGGAGTTTGTATACTTTGCTTATGGGACACAGATACATTGTCTCTCTGTTTGCTTTCCAATACATCTCAGCTGCTTCTCCATCTACTTTGCAGCAGTGGCATCCCAAGTACATCATGTTCCATTGTATATTATTTTAATCCTCTATTTTAAGTGCTAAACTTTAGAAGTTGAGTGAGCCTAAGATATGAAGTTAGGTATGACTGTCAGGCAGGCTTTTTCCTGTTGCTTTACCAGGGATTCAGACTCCTGAAAATATATGCACTTCTTAGCAATATTTTCAGAAAGGGCTGCTTCCTGCATTCCAGAAAGCTGCCCCATGCTTGAGTTCAATAGTTACTTGGCATCATCCTCTGCTCTGGATCACACTGGATTTACGATGCTGTGAGAGGTACTTCACTTGGTTTAAGTCAAAGTTTGAACCCGCTAGCTAGGGTGCTGCTGGTCAGCACAAAAGGCCTGCCAATTTCCCAGGGCAAAAATGAACTGCCATTGCCAGATGAGGCACATCCACTAATCACTACTGCAGTTTGAAAGCAGAAATCAACCAAGACAGTAAAAACCAGCTGGCTGCATTTGAAGCAGGCGAGGGGATTTTGCCTTTTGCTTGCCAGTATTGGTGGAGGGATCTATTGCTGGAGGCAGGAAATCAAATTAGATGGACTGTTGGTTTGGTTCTGTGTGGCATGTCTTATGCTCCTAAATCCTTCATAATGAATGTATCCATGACAGGCACTTGGGGAAACTTTCCATCTCATCAGCAAAGGTGCTTTTTGGAGCAAGCCCTGGTTTAGAAGCCTGGTTTAGAAGTAAGTCGGAACTAAGAAGCAACAGTTTCCGCACTTTTCCATTATCTATTTCAAACAGAGGAAGTGGGGTCCCCCCCCCCCCCGCATTGGAAATGTCTTTGTTTCTCAGCTAAAACGAATTGATATGCAGCTTTTTCTCCCCCTTCCTGGATTTCTGGCCCTGCAAAGGTGGAGAGCTGATTCCTTCAAATATTGACTATCATTAGGGTGAGATTCTTTGAAAAATAGGCCGGTGGAGATATAGATATATATATCTATATAACGAGTCCTTTGTCATTCTGGTTTTCATCTCTTTACCTCACCCCTTTGATATTACAATGATATTGCACTGGAAAAAGGACCTTTATCAGAAGAGAATTGTTTTAAAGATTGATGAGAGGCCTGCAGGGGAAGCTGCACGGTATAAAATTTTAAAAAATAAAAGCCTCCGCATCTTTTAGGATTTCAAAGGAAAGAGAGAGAAGGGAGCCGATGTCTTGGTATATGCAGCAGATGGCATTTCTAACAGGCAAATGCTTAAAGCCCCTCTTAACAATGTGCATTTGCTCTCACTAGCTCTTCCATTGATTTCTCTCTGCCCTCCACAGACCTGGCTGCAGTTAAGCCTTGCGTCTTCCACGTGATGCTGAGCCGAATCAGATTTTCCTTTTAGTTGTTCGATCAAATTTTCCTTCCTAGAGCTTAGAAGGCTCGCTTGGGACCTTATAGTAATTGCCTCCCCACGCTGTACTGCTGATACCTTTATTGGATTGGCGTAGGGTTTCAGAGGACTGTGTTTAACATGCAGTGAGCTGCAGCAATGCAAACAGCCCCAGTGTTTAAACAAGCATCCATTAGGCCAGGAAACAAGACGGTGCCAGCCCATTTGGTGCTGTTTAGTGCTGGCAGCTTAAGGCAAACTGTGCAGTAGTGCTGGGAGGCAGGGAGGGTGGAGAACGGGGATGGGGAGAGAAAGGGGAGAGAAGCACAACTGCAGTGTCAGAAAAAAACAGGACGAGAATCTCTAGTTTTGTGGGAAAGAGGGGGGGAGGTTGTTGCGGGTTGGAACATGTGCAAAGCTCATTAATATCTCATTATGTTAGAATAGCAATCTCCCAGCAGAACGGCGTTAGCATGTACTGGATGAAGGGCTCCAAAAGAGCAGCCTGGATGTTTTTAAGTGAGATCCTTGATATCTCCCTTTGCTACCAAGTGGAGCGAGAGGAGGTGTTTTTCCTAAGCAGCAGAAATAATTATTTGCTCAGGCAAGAAGCCAAAAGGCCATAATGTTTCCTATATCAGCCTGATATAGTACTTTAAATTAAAAGGAAAACCCTGAAGAATGTCATGTTGGGTTTCTCAAAGCAGCACCAACTAGCACGTCCAACTTTCTAATAAATTTCCTTTAATCTTTCAGGAAGGTTATAAAATTTGGTTTGTTGTGAAATGATTTCATACCAAGATTTCTCTTCCTCTCCCCTTCCCCCAGTCCTGAAAAAAATAGGAAGGCAGTTTAAGGCCATATACACAAGTGAAATTTATTTTAATGTATGAGAATGCCAGATACCGAACGTAAGGAAGATTTCACATTTTGTATATTCTTAAAGTAAGCTGCATTGCATTTAGTAAAGGGTATATATGGCCAATGATAACTTCAGAACTGTTGAAATTATGGATGGTTCTCCCACTTCCTTATTTATCCAACTTACAATTCTATGCTTTTATGATTTCTGCAGCAACTTGCAAATTCTTATTTTTTTAAATCCTAATGAAAATTCATTAGCGTTTTAGTTCTCTATTTTTGTATGCAGTTTTGACTAAAGTTCATGTTTTTGCAAGCAATTTTCCCTAATAGAATGCCTTTTTCACTAAAATATGCATTTTTTTGGTTATAGAACAAGTGGAAACACTTACCATGAATTCCTTTTCTTAGCGCTTGCTGGAGGCCATATTGCAGCTGGGGATGGCACCTCCCACTTGCTCAACAGGCAAGTTCTAAACATTCAGACCACCTCACCCAGGAGCAAGAGCCATCCTGCCCCTTCCAGATTGTCCCTCCTTGGCTGCCTTTTGGAAGAAAAGTGGGGAAAGGTGAGGCTTGAAAGGTAACAAGAGGCAAGGTTGATCTGGGCAGACAGGATGGCCCTTTGCCCTGGGGGAGGTGGTCAGAAGGTTTAGACCAGGGGTAGGCAAACTAAGGCCCAGGGGCCAGATCTGGCCCAGCCGCCTTCTAAATCCGGCCCGAAGATGGTCCAGGAATCAGCATGTTTTTACATGAGTAGAGTGTGTTCTTTTATTTAAAATGCATCTCTGGGTTATTTGTGGGGCATAGGAATTCGGTCATTCCCTCCCAAAAAAATATAGTCTGCCCCCCCACAAGGTCTGAGGGACAGTGGACCGGCCCCCTGCTGAAAAGGATTGCTGACCCCTGGTTTAGACTCTGCCCGTTGAGCCAATGGGAGGCACCATCCGAAGCTGCAGAATACCCTCCAGGATCCACTGAGGAACTGTATTGCAAAGTTCAGAGAAGTGTGAATTTCACTCTGCTGCATCATGCCTGGTGCAATTTCTGGAACTGTTTAAAATACTTTTAAATGGTTCTATTGAAAATAATCAGCACACTCTGTATTGTAAAGGAATCGACACTTATCCACTGAACTGCATGAACGCTCATGTGACACTCTGAAAAACGAACAGGCAAGGGCACTTTCCTGCAGCAAAGTCCTGACATGTTAAGATCCTTCTTTCACAAATTTGTAAACTTGTATCCCACTCGTTTCACCCGAGTCCACTCCCTGTCCTAGCAAATGGAGGATGAAACAGGCCTTTTCTGCCAGAGAAGGTATTACTTTGCCCTAGTTACATTTCATGCTGTTATTGAGGCACCAGTGGCAAGATTTGGGGACAGCAATTGCATGGTACTGGGAGAGGAAAGCGTTTCCTGTCAAGCCTTAAGGCACAGGAATTATTTGAATAATTGTATCCTGATGCTATATGCTGTTTGGAATAAGCCGGGGGCCACCCTGGAAGCCCCTGGGACCTGTACCTCTGTCTCCCTCAGAAAATGCTGGAGCAACAACAAAACTTGTGGACAGACCATGTCAAGGGGTGAGGGTTGAAGTGTTTACTCGCTTAGTCCACCCTTCTCAAGGTGGCTGTTAAGGAAGAAGTTGCATGAACAGGGAAAGGGCCTTAGCTCTGTGGTTGGGCATTTGCTTTGCATGCAAAAGATCCCTGGCAGTATCGCCACACAGATCCCTATCTGAAACCCTGGAGAGCCACGGCCAGTCAGTGTAGACCAGTGTTTCCCAAACTTGGGTCTCCAGCTGTTTTTGGTTTATAGCTCCTATCGTCCCTAGCTAGCAAGACCAGTGGTCAGTGATGATGGGAACTGTAGTCCAAAAACAGTCCAAGTTTGGGAAACACTGATGTAAACAATATTGAGCTGAATGGATAAATGGACCACACTTGGTATAAGGCAGCTTCCTATATTCCTAAATTTAGGCCTTGCGACTGGTTTCATGTGCCTGGAATGGAATGCTGTGATTATGATTATTCACATGCAAGTTTGATTGAGGAGCCCATTTTGTGATCTAAAGGTAGTGCTGGTTTTATTTGTGTGTTGTATTCTTGCAGTGGTTCTCAACCTGTGGGTCCCCAGATGTTGTTGGACTACAACTCCCATCATCCTTTGCTAGCTAGGGGTGATGGGAGTTGTAGTTCAACAACATCTGGGGACCCACTGGTTGAGAAAGGGCGTTTAGGAAAGTGTCATGGGGAAAGGCAGATATTTCCCTTCATACGCTCACTGCAGGGGGAAGTCTAGCCATGTGGTTCACAAGCCAGTCTTGAGCAACTCTGTCAGCCATATAAACCGTGATGGGCCACTAAGTTCACGAACACCTGGCACCTCTGAAAAATGAAACAGCAGACCTAAGCCCAAAGTTAAAATTGTGTACTGCTGCATAAATATTACAAATAATTTATTTTAGTTTCTGTTACACTGGTGTGAACATTCTATGATAATGTGCAAAAGAAAAGTTAACAGGTGGATGCTTAATTAAGTTATTCATAAGAACTGGAAGAAAGAGAGAAACCATTCTATTGTATTAGAAGTGCAAAACACAGATTACTTCTGACCTCCATTAAAATGTATGCATATCCATGGAGTTTGGTATATTGTACATATTTGAATGCTCTATTCCTATACATTGAAATAATTTCCGTTTCAACATTTTGATGTGTTTCTATGGTAGTTGAAACAATATTAGAGCCCTCCAGTGGGCAAACTCATTTTTCTAGGTTATGGAAATTCTGCTAGGGTAGTGTTTTTATTAACATTTCTTTTGCATTTCCCTTTGTCAGCAAAATGTGTTTTTAGCTTTTGTTCTAAAGAAAAGTAAGGATATTAGACTTCGCAATAGTTGATAAGAGGTGTGCATCCTTGATGCTAGTGGAAAGAGGTCAAATGTTTGAATGAGAAAAATTAAAATTTACATTAGCAATGCTAACTTGGCTCCATATTCAGGGCTCCAGGTTCCTGCGTTAGAAGTTTGTCAACTTGTGGTGCCACATCAATTGTATAATTTGGATTCTCTGAATATACTGCAAAGCCTGTACAATACTGAATAAGAAAGGGACAGCATTCTGCTTCGCTCCTTCTGCAAACCAGTAAATGCAATGTTCTGTGGTTTATAGGTATATCTGGGGCTACATTCACATGTTTCCCTAACTGTTAATTTCCACATTATGTTTGAGCTTCCATACAATGTAGAAGCCACTTCAGAAAACTGATGGAATATAGTGCATGCTTAGTGCTCCTTTCTGCGATTTTTGATTCCAGAAAAAAATGCCTTTGCGGACCCCTTAACATCAACTGTGGGCATAAAATGCTGAAATTTGGGGGTGGTATACCAGCCCTGCTGTTTTCATGGGTGAATCATGGGGGAACAGAGGCATGCATGTGTGAAAAGAATGAGGTGTAGTGACCTGCTGTGCCACACAAATACAAATATTATTTATTTGTGCAGCTAAAGCTGTTACAAAACAAACTAAAATGCATAAAATGTTACACAGTTAAAGTAATTATTTAAACCAGGCAGTCAGATAAGATTTTCCTCCCCGACATAATGTAACTTCTCATCCCCACAAACTTTCCTCCTTAAAATTGCTGCTCTAAAGGCAAAACAGGCCACTTTTCCAGAGTTGCAGGGAGACCTCTCCCATAATAAAAAGTTACGACCTTGGCCAACTTGTTATTTCTGAGTCTAACCAACTTCACAGTGTTGTTGTGATGATAAAATGAGGGATAAAGTGAGGCACTGTAAGAAACTTAGAACTGTGACTCATAACCTTCCACCTTAAAGGAACCGATTCTATGATCTTGAGATTTAAGCTATTACGGTATATATTTGATGATGGTGCAGTCATGCTGTCCTTCCCTCCAGTTGTTTTTTTTTTGTACATATGGAATACTTAGACCCAGATCTATTGTTATGTGGTGTGGCAGTATACCAGATGAGATGTTCCATATGCTTGTCTCTTCCACTCCTGTGTTTATGCCTTTTTTTTCCTGTGGTGTAGTTTGACCTTCTGGTCCATGTTCTTGAAGCTATCCTCCTCGGAGCACACAGCTTCTGTTATACCCTCAGGAAAAAATGTCAAACATAAGCCCTTCCTCTTGGCATCCCCATCTCTTTCAAAGCCTGTCGGCTGTGATCCTCGACATGCTTTGTCAGCTTATTTGCTTCACTGGGGCTTGCTCTAAAACAGCACTTGGAAGACCAAGCAGCCAGTGGCCTTTGTAGCACAAAATATGTTGTTTGCATTCAACAGTCACAATAGTTTCGATGTTAGCAACTGCAGATGCTGCTCTCATTGTCCTAATTTCAGTAGTAGTCTTATGGGCTTGATTCCCTTTCCATGAATGCTAGCTACTGCTGAAACAAATTAGCACTTTGGAGTGTTTTCAGGCCTCCATTGGAGGAATCTCATAAATCAAATACTGTGGAATTTTTGAAAGCCGTCTCTGGATTCTGGTAAAGTGCAAGGGTGTAAGACTTTCCACAAAGTGGCTTACATCATTTTTTTAAAAACATATTTACAAAACATTGAAATCATCCTCAGAGCAACAGCAGCAAATTCAAGGCTCGTCCCCACTTCACTTGTCTTGTGCATAGAAAAAGCATGGATCCAACTGGTTTTCCACTTGTCCTGTGCTTTCTAGAAACAGGTTCGAGTGGTTTTCTGTTTCACTTCCTCAGGGAAATCCACTCTTTACAGCTGTATTGGAACAAATGTCAATCTGTGAAAACCCCAATTGACAGTTCCTCCAATTTCAAGGTAAGGAGCAGGTTTCCCCTGGAGGAAGCAGTGGGAGAAATGTAAATGTGGATGAGCCCTCAGTAATGATATGATAACCTTAAAACTTAAAAACAATACAAGAAGTTGGGGAGGAGGGAACCAAACCTATATATGTGCTGCAAAAGCTCTATGAAGTCTGCTGCCCATGTCTTAACGAAGCAAAAGTCAGAAGAGCCTCAGGCAGGCGTTTGGCAACCAAGTGACACCTGTGGCTGTCTTGGATGAAAGAGACTAGAATTGGTATCTTTTTTCCTTTTTTTCCAACAAAATCTGGCACTAATGGCAGAGCTTCTTTTGGGTGTATGTAAAGTGCCTTTTCCATGAGGGGAGCTAACCACCGGTTTTAAAAATGGATCTAAGGACAAAGTATTTTCCCCACCTCGCATAGAAGACATGAACTTAGCAGACCGTCAAGTCCATTCCTCAGTCGCCGGCAGAATTATCCACAGATCCACTTATGCTATAGAGAGTTTCCAGAAGCAGAGAGCAGGTGCTCACTGGTAAGACCTCTCTGTAGAGCAAATTGTTACAGATTATTCAAGCAAGTAAACTAAACTGCACACTGCACAGAAGGCAGAAACATGAAGGCATTCACAATAGCAATGGAAAATCAATGATAAAAACATACTTTGCCCCTAAACCCACCAACCAAAGCTCGGGTATTACACCATTCATTCTTTTCTTCTTTAGCCCTGAAAGAAAATAAGAAAGATTTCCGGAATGGCAGATGCTGTGGTCATAATTACAGTCTTAAACCCTGCTCAGGCATTACTTAGTTCTGCAGAGATGCAGCTCCTTTGCAGTTATTCAATCAAAACATTACTCAAGCCATGATCTGAAGACCACTCATGGAAGGGGGCTCTTAAATGCATGGAATTGCAACCTGTGCACAGGGAATTGTAGTGTTTGTCTCCATATGACTGGCCATCTCTAGAGCTGTAAGAAAGGAAGCTGTTGAGAAGCGCACATGTCTTTGCTACTGTGAACAGACTGATCTTCTATTAATCACTGTCCCTTATAGCAGTAGACAAAGATAACTCTGGTTTGCCATGACAAAGTGTGTTTCCCTCCGTCAAAGGTAAAGAGGAAAGAGAGAAACTAACTTGCCAACAAGCATTGTACTTTTGTGTACCAAACATACTAAAGTACATATCTTCAAAAATTGATTTCAAAGCTTTTCCAAAGCAGTATGTGCTTCGGCCAAAGAAGTGATGTTACAGGTCCTAGCCAATAGGTGCTTGTGGCAGTTGTATAGAACTCTAGCTCTGGCTTTAACTCTGATTAGGCCAGGCATAGGCAAACTCTGGCCCTTCAGATGTTTAGGACTACAATTCCCATTATCCCTGACCACTGGTCTTGTTAGCTAGGGATGATGGGAATTTAGTCCCAACCATCTGGAGGGCCAGAGTTTGCCTATGCCTGGTTTAGGCATTCCAAAGACCTCACATAGTGATGAAGAACATACCAGCTCTGCCTCTGTGTTGCAGTCCCCATTGCCCTCCATGAGTTACAGCAGCCATCACCAACTTGGCACCTTCCAGTTGGACTACAATTTGTGCTCCAAATCATGATGGGCAATAGGAACTGTGACCTGGGAAAGGGCTGAGACTCACCGCTGCTCTCCTTTATGACATGAGAGAATATGGAAAGCTAATGCAGGGCTTCTGCCTTGGGAATGTGGGTGGACTTCTGTAGGTAGATTTTCAGTTTACACAGGTGTTTTGAGGTGCTTCCAAACCGCTGAAGAAGCTAATTTAAGATAGTGGTTGAGATGTGATGTGGGAGAGGGGAGTAACGTGGCTGTTGCATGCAGCAAGGGCAAGAGTTTTTGAGTGAAAAAGACCTAATTGCCAACATAAATATAATCCTAAAATCTTTTGTCTCTGGACAGACAAAACCTATTCCGAGAAGTATGTATATATTTTTTACCACAACAGGATGAAAAGATACAAATGAAAGTCCATTAATGAGAGTAAGGATTAACAGGAGCCCACTTTGTGGATGTGCTGTGGTACATTTCCGCAACACACCTGAAAACAACATACAAAGCTCTGTACTTTTAGGAGCTTTTAGTGGTAAGCTGCTGAACTCTCACAGTGACATTGCCTTGGATCTTGTTTACCCAGTGAAGACCTAGCTATAGAAAACACCATTGTGGGGTTGTTATTGTTTTGCTCTTTTTAAGTAAAATAAAACAACAACAAAATAGAAAACACTCTTAAGATTGTCAAAAAGCACAAGGCTGTTATGGGATGGGATGTAAAACTTCATTAGCCTCTTGAATATATACAGAGTACTGGATATAGAACTAGCTTCTATAAATTAGGGATATTATTGTGCAAATTCTCCAGGTGGTTCAGTGGGTTGATGTGTATTCTTAACTGTGCTTTATTCAATTGTTTTGCTTTAAATTTTGCACCCTGCACTAGGATCACCTGTAACCAATATTTTAAATCAATAAAAGAAATAAAAAGAGGGTGTCATTTATGATAGCAACTAGTAATAAACCTAAAGGCTCTTTTATGTCCGTTTTTATCCATTTGCTTCAGTTTTAAAATACTTTCTTCTCAAAGTAAATATCAGATGCAGTAGTTTTTATATGAAGTGCAGACAAGCTAGATGTATATTAGTCACTGGTATAATTTGGAGACATGCATGCTGTAGGAAAGCAGGGATATTCTTAGATTCATTAATTATAAGGAGATACCTTGAAGTTCAGGGCAGCAGTGGTTAATCTTCAGATGTTGTTGGATTCCAGCTCCAAAAAGTATGGCCAACATTCAGAGTTGATGGTAGTTGTAATCCAACAACATGAAGGGTTTTAGGTTCCCTTCAACCAATCCAGTTTTGGGGGTTTGTTTAAACAACAATACATTTTCCATTGCTGTTGATTCAGATTTTCTTTTGTTAACACTGGTTCTTTTTTATTGTTCAAAAGAATTAGAAATTATTTCCCTTCCTGTAGCAGGTGGTCAGGTAGGCAGTGGCATTCACCTGACCTCTGGTCACTTGTGTCACTCCTGCAAGCCAGGATGGAGAGGGGGAGCAGTGAGGAGGTAGTAAGGTCTGCATGGTGCAATTGCACCAGCAAGAGCACTGGATTGGCGCTGCCTGTGTTATGCACCACACTGACCTCACCCTACCAACTGCTGCTGTTCGCTTCCACAGTGGCCAGCATGTTAGCTGTTAGCCTCTTTCTAAGGGCCTCTATGGTCAATTCCCCAGTCAATAAGCAGACCTTCCTGCCCCTTTTTGCTGCTTTTTGGTGTACGATCTGCTTGTGTTCCCTCAAGGTTGCTGCGTAACATTGTTTAGGTGTGAAAAATATGATACTCGGGGAGATACCAGGTTGAATCCAATGTAGCGCTATGTGAATGTTTGTCAGCACAAGGATTTCTGCCTGCACAATGAAATGTTCTCCCCCTAACCTTCCCCTGCAACCCCTAAATATATTCTAGGCAATGGCATAGCATGGGTGGGCTGCCCTGGGCAGTGATAGGAGACTCTATAACCCTGAGCTCTCACATAAATAAAGAGCCACTTAATTATGCGGCATATATATAAATCCAGCAGCTGTTCAAAGTATGCAAAGTTTACCTTGTAATCTTGAAACCCATTTAGTTAAAAGTAAGTATTGTTATTGTAAATGGAATTTACTGCCAAGGAATTGTAGAGAGGATCATAAACTGCCAAGTCCCCATCTATTTTTGTGAAATAATCACTATCTAAATATTCTAGATATAAACTTTGGGCATCCATAATAAAGACACCTCTGTGAACAGAAGTATATTTTAATAGGATGAGCAGGGAAATTGCTTCTTTAAGTGACGTGACTATGGAAACTGAGTGTAAATAAAGAGCAAGGCAGCATTTCAGTCTGAAGTCAAAGACAGGAAGTGGGCAGAGCTCTCTGAGACCAATGACAAAATTTCTTCCCTGACATAATCATTACACTGGGGTCCAGTTGAGTTTGCAGATAATTTAGTATTGAAAAAATTAATTAGACCTGTGCCTGTAATTGCTGCAAACATTCCCAAGGGACTCTGTATTCTTGGTCTCTGCTTCAGAACCTATTATTTTGTGTGTTTACATTAATGTTTGCTGCTTTCCCGCATGTTAAGTAGACCAAAAATGAAGAAATGAAAATACTACCCTTTAATACTGATGGAAAACACCAGGACTATTATGGGATGCTGACGCATATATAGTCAAATATTGTCCACAGAATTCACACCCATATCATAATAAGTCTCAGCTGCAACATTTCAACCATGCAAAAGCACTACATGCCTTCATCCAGGCAAGCAAGAGGCATTATTGCAGTTCAAGGAAGTTCTAGCCATACAAAAGCACTTGAGGAACAGAGGGGTAAAATGGAGAGGTAAAATGGAGCGTTCTGGAAGAGGGCAGGGAGCATCCATGGTGCAACATTATGTGGAGCTCCCACTTGTATGGATGCTAATGTAATGCTAAGTATGTTTGGTACTTTTGACTTTACGCTACAATATACATGGGGCTACATTTTAAAGATCCTTTGAAAGCTACAGCTGGTAAAAATGCATCTACTAATAGGACCAGAGGGTCGTCAAATATAGCACAAATTTCATCAGCCTCTTTGGTTATCAGTTCATTTCCAGGCTCAGTTCAAAGTGCTGGTGTTTACTTTTAAAACCCTAAATGGTCTGGGACCAAATTATTTGAAGGACTGCGTTCACCAAAATGAACCCACCCAAGACCTGCTATTGACTTCAGGGGGCTTACTCTCTGGCCCACTACAAACAGAAATAAGATGGGCAGATACCATGGAGAAGGACTTTTCACGGGTGACCCCATATCTTTGGAACCCTTTGAAAACTCTACCAATCTCCCTCTTGGGAAATCTTCATGCAAACCTTGAAGAATTTGTGAAGCCATTTCTGAATGATTTTATTCTGACTTTAAAGGGATTTCATTTATATGTTTGTCACACTTCGTTCATTGTGACTTATTGTGGTTGTAAATCTTATTTTGGTAAACTCTAGAGAGGGCTTTGTACTAAAAGGTGGCACATGAATATCTGAAATAATTTACTACCCTTGTGGTCACTTGCTTTTTGCTTCCAATTGTAGGCATGGAGTCTAAGGAACATTGTGGTTATTTTAGAGGTATGCAGCCAATTTCTGCTTTGCTGAAGCATTTTTAAAATGTGACATAAGAAATGTTTAGCATATGAATTGGGTAGTTCATCCCCTTCCCCTTTATCACACATTCATGTGATTATGACTGAGAAAAGTCAAAAGCTGGCCCAGTAATCTGACATTCGGCAGTGCATTTCTCATCCTTTGTTAAGGACAAATCGCGTTTCATTGACTACGTGAAATGTGGAGTTAGTTAAGACAACCCAAAGTCCAGACACCTTCCTTGCTCCTTATTTCTGATTGTGGAGAAATATAATCTGGACGCTGCCTGCTAATCTCTTTGGAGTGTGTTAGATGGAGGATATTTCCCCTGTGAAGAGGTTGAAGTATTTGACCTCAATACACATTCCAGACTCACAATTCTGTGATCCTAATACTCAATCATCGCTGCAGGAATGTAAGTTCATTTGAGCACAAATGACAGCGTAGCTCAACTGAAATGACACAGAGAATAAGAAACATCAATTTTAATAGAGATTTGAATCAAGGGATGATGAAGAATGTAGCATCCTTTGTTCTTTCTTCAAACCTGTGTCTTAGTGGAAGCATTTATGGATGTGTTTATTTATTCACGTATAAGATACAGGCACACCTATGCACCTTTTAACACCACCACATACAATGCCATAATCTCGGTGCACTCGATTATTTCTGTCCTTGTCCAGGTTGTCAAACCAAAAATCCCATTATAGAAGATTCCTGGGACCTCCAGTTCTGCAGATTCATGGGCTCCTTGGTACTGTGAAGTAATGGATGTTCTGTTGTGTTATTGGTCCCCTGTCAGCACTTGTTTGCGATTTTTTTTCAGCTGGAAGAACCTGAAGTGGTTTAAAGACAGCAAAGTTGGTGGAAGCATGCCCATTATATGCCCAGTAGATTAAAGTCTCTGTGATAACAATTGGAGCCTCCCTGTCTATGGTCTTGCTGACCACTGAGCTTAGAGTGGGCGGAAATGGCACAAAATGCTATGAAGTCTGTTTGACTTTTATGGTCAGATGTGAAGCCGAAAGAGAATTCAGCCTCTGAGCTTGTTTTGAAGGAGCAATAAAAGCGCTAAACAGCAGCAGCCCTGGTCACTCCCTATACATAATTGAAATAGCTGCCCACTGAAGTCAGAATGAGATCGGGGGGTGGGGTGGGGAGGGAGCTGTGTAAGTGGCTCTGACTGTTGCTATAACAACAGCACCTTGGTCTAATTTCTTCTGAAAAATGACTTGCTGCTAGTGGGATGAAGTGGAGCAGCTTTTTGCAGCAGATGAAAGCTCTGTCGACAGCCTTAAGTGCTCCCTTGTTTATGTAGTGCATACTCCATGGTGTGGCCACTATAGTCCTGCTGAAAATTCCAAGATGAGCTAGACCACGTGTGGGTGTGTATGTGTGTTGTAATATGTAGATATACTTTTTAACTATTAATAAACAGCGCCATAAAGTTTAGCGGTCTCCTAGCCCAGGACCAGGTTCCTCCTCTTATAAATGGCTTATAAATAACCCAATACTCACTCATGTCCACCAAAGTCTACTGCTTTGGGAGTAAAAATACTTTGCCCCTATTTTTTTAATATATTTTTTTGTAATGCTATTCCAGGGCACCCCACCTCATAGGGAACAATGGATGTCAGTTATTTCCACATGTAACATATCCATAGAAACTAATGGATGTTCATTAAATTAAGGCACCCCAATTCCCATGAGATTTTGCAATTCCTGCAACTCTATCCGTTGCCTGTGAACAAAGCTAAAGTCTTACCGCCATGCTCATCCTTTATGCCAGTTTTAAGTAACTTGATTTGTGCAGCATCGGATGACATGCACAAGCAAGAATTTGTCTATATGTCATGGTAAACCATAGTTTGAATAGTTTACTGTGAACGTGGAGATTGTACCTGTTTCACTCCTCCCCTAGCGTGAATGGGAGCAACAAGTCACAACATTGGCTTAGTGTTATGTCAAGACTGAGGGACGTGCTTTGTTTCACTCCAAAGAAATCACAGTTGGGAGGCAAAGAAGAAACCTTGGCTTCAGATCCCTGGTTTAGATGTAGCACAAAGCTAGGGATTGTGTGGTGTTCCTGCTTGCACTAAGGAAGGAGCAAAGTGAAAGCCAAACGGTGTTTTTATGGTAAACCATTAGCTGTTGTTTACCATGACACACAAATGGAGCCACTGGTTCATTTCAGGGAGGGGAAAATGCACCCACCCACCTCACACACATTTATTTTCAACAGTTTTGTAGGAGTGTGGTAGGGCTTTCTTCAGTCAGAGCTCACTGGAACTGAGTTCCAGCACCTCTTTGGTGTGTTCTGGCACCTTTTTAGTGTTGTGGTGCCATTCCCTAGCATGCTGCTTGGGGCTGCATGACAG
The DNA here is from genome assembly GCF_965112155.1 of Podarcis liolepis. Taxonomy (NCBI): domain Eukaryota; kingdom Metazoa; phylum Chordata; class Lepidosauria; order Squamata; family Lacertidae; genus Podarcis; species Podarcis liolepis. The sequence continues at coordinate 35,366,641 of NC_139564.1, read as the reverse complement.
AGGCGGTGGGTGGCCTGGCAACTGGGCGGAGGTTGGTTGCGTAAGGCGGAAGCTGATATTTCCTTGCAGCAGTGGGGTAAGTGGGCGTAGAAGAGAAGGTCCTCTCCCTGAAAAAAGCTCAACAACTACAGATTCTGTAGTGTGAAGCTGCATTTGGAGTAGTAGCTATTTTCAGTTGAGGAGTGTCTACAACGTAAAGAAAGGTTGGGGAACCTTTTCCAGCCCATTGGCCAGATTCTGTGATGGATAGCCTTTAGGGCAGGGATTGGCAACCTAAGGTCCATGGGCCACAAGTGGCCCATGGGGGTCATTTAACCGGCCCACGAGCCAACCCCAAACTGAGCTGCTCACTCGGCGAGTCCCTGCGTGCTGTGCTAAACTAGCACAGCGTGGCATGGGGTTTCGTTTCTGTAGCGCTGGAAATCGTGTCTGTGTGGACACTGGAAATCATGGGCACGCGGGCACGATCCGGCCCACGGAGGGATCTCCACTGGAATGAGCCAGCCCAAGTGAGGTAAACATTGCTGACCCCTGTCTTAGGGGGCAGGGGCTGCAGGCTAGAGGCCAAAGGCACTTGTAAAGAAGAGATGGAGTCTTACCTTTATACAGTAGGTTATATTCCAGCCATGCCAAAGCCACACACACACCCCTACCTCTGCTGAGGAAAGCAAGCAGCGTTATCAGAGCGCAAGGGCACATTCCAGCCAGGCAAAAGCACCCAAGGAGGGCATGGAGCAGGACCAGCTTGAAGAAGGACCAGTTAGGAAGACCTGATGGGTCACATAGGGCCTCTGGGCATGTGGTAAAGGGACATGCAGTGAAGCTGTAGTGGGATTTTTTGGGAATTTATTGGAGACCTTTGAGATCAGCAGCCTGGTCATCTTATTTCCTTAAAGTGTGGTAATGTAATTGACCACAGTTTAATCCTTGACATCACACCCACTTGTTCAGATGAGAAGTGATCATATCCCCCAACTCATTTTCAATGCTGAAGTGCTCAGGGGATATTTAGGTTTTAAGTGGCAGGCAACCTGCTAGGTTACTGAGTCGAGGGTCTACAGAGGAGTGTGGGAAGCACACAATAGCATCAGACTTCATTATGCACCATCCATTTGACAGGGGAAGAAACAATAAATGTAACCCATGCCCGAAGGATGCGTCACTCCCTTGGGAAGAAAGCAGCAACTCCGTCAGCCTCATTCCACCTGCATTTCATTTCACGCAACTGTCCCAGGCTAGATTTGAACTGGGGTTGTCGGCTGCACCTCTTTACCTGTAAGGAGGCTGACTATCCTTACTTTACCTGTAAGGAGGCAGCAAGCAACTGTCTCAATTGCTTGCTGAATTACCTTTGACGATGCTCCACTATTTGTACATAACCTAACTGATGTAAAGTATGTATGTAATAAAAAGGGTTTCTGGTGTTAGGAATGCATACTTTGTCCACAGGAAGAAGTTGCTGATTTGAGAAAAACACCAGGGAAGGAGGGAATGACAGTTATTTGCCTATGGAAGCAGTGTAGGCATACAGGGCCAAATACCTCAGGCTAAGGAATGTTTGCTTAATTTTGTTTATTGATTTTGCATAGCAACCTATTACATAAATTGCAAAACTAAATATAAAAGGCAATTGGACATTGCCAGATCCAAGAGTAGTTTGAGGTAGCAAAGTGGAGCAACAGAATTGGGAGCTGTGCCACTTCGGACTGGAAGTGGGAGAGTCATATTTTTGAATGTTCCCCCATGTGAAAGGAAAGAAAAAGAGGTATCAGATCAGTACAGCAGGGAGCTGGGTAGGTTAATTTTATTTTTTATTTTTTTTACTAGAGGCAAGTGTTTGTTTAAGCACATTTTTTTTAAAAAGTGTTTTACCTGCAGTCTGAAGTGGTACCGTCCATCATTCTGCCATGTCACTCTACCACCTCATTCTTGGTAATGTGTAGAAAAGCACCAAACTGACTATCACCTTTAACATATCTCATTGCTAAAGGATTATGATACTCCCTTGTAAGGAAAAGCAACAGGCACAAAAATAAAGAAACAGGAAAGGGAAGGGCAGTAGCCAAGCTCAGCACATCAAAAGAGCAGGAGAAAAGGGAAGCAGATCAGATAGAATCCACTTTTCCTCACAGAGAAACAGAAGAATTTTATTACTGGAGTGTATGAACATGCTTTGTAGAACAAGTAGCCAGCAGTATCTGAGGCATGAAACTTATTTGGAAGAGACTGCAGCTGCAAGTCATTTCTCCAGCTTTGTCTTAAAAACATTGTCCAATGTGTTTAAAGAGAGTTAAGAAGACAGACTGAAGTGACAGGCTTTTTGAAGCATCTTCCTTCCACATTAGAAGAGTTGTTTTTCATCCCAGTGCCATCACTTTAGTGGTAGTAAAAGGGCTTAAGTGGGATTGAAGTGGTGCCTGAGCCTTGTCTTGTGAATGTAACTCTCAGTAGAATGACACTAAACAGTGCAGGAAAACCAGTGAGTTGAGATAGTGGTATCTCACAATTAAGGCAACAGTGGCAATAAACTTCCTTATCTACCCCAGGCAAGAGAAGGACGGCAAAATGTAGGTCCTTATTTCAAAATGGCTGCAAGCTGAGAAACAGGATTTGCAGAACCGATTGGGTTCTGCAAATACAGAAGATTTATTGGGTGCCACTTCCAAGAGGGTGATTGAGATGAGGCCTGCCTTTGCTTTGCCACCAAGTATATAAAGGCTGGTATGTGTTGCTGTAGAAAACGAGGTGGGTAAAGGAAAGCTGAGCCAAATTCATGGTATATTATTAATTTTTATTATTTAAATATTATGTTAGCCACCTTTGGCAAAAATCCCCCTGACGCCATTTTTACACCCCCAAACCAGGATGTTTCAGGAATTTTCCTGATGTATGGCAAGCCTAGCTCATGACAAATGCTTTACATAAAAAGAGGACAGGATGGTGCATTTCAGAACATCTGGCAGAATTTCTTAGAACTTTGTGCAGAAAGCAGATCCCTTTCTCTTGTGCCGCCCACCCATCTACACTGTGTTTGTTGTTGTTTTTTAATTATTTTAAAAATCCCCTTCCCCCCTTCCTTCTGTAACTGGGAAATGGGGAGAGGAATTATTTTATAGTAGAAATATCAAAAACTTTGAATTAAAAAAAACCTCCTTTGGAGGCTGAAAGGGACAGGGGAGGTCCATTGCATGCATGGAAGTCTGTTGCACCAGCAGAGCTGCAATGTTCAATACAACCGCTAGATTATAAATATAAGAATCCACTGGAAGGCAGTAGCAGTCCATACACATGTCAGTTATCAAAACTGAGAATTTATGTTAGCATCATTGATGATAGAGTCCAGGATGGGGAACTTTTGCAGCTGAAGGGGCCAATATTCTCTCATGGAAAAGGTTCCTGAGCTGCTTACCAGTGATGGGCGTGGCCAAATGTAAAAATTGGGGGGAGAAACAAATGCAACTCTTAGCTTTATGTAATAGGCTGCATTCAAGCCATGCACAATTCAGAGGTTTCTATACACACCTTTCTCCATCAATGAAAGTAGGAAACACTACTGCAGTTCAGGGACACAATTCCAGTCAAGCAAAATCACTCAAGGAGGGTGTAGAAACACACTTTGTGTGCCCCCCTACCCCCAACTGCTATACCCTTTTTGCCCTGTTTGCTCCTTTCTTTCTCCCACATGGCTCTTTATCACCAACAGAACATCTATCCAGCATGCTACGCAGGTGCAAATGCTGAGAATGCTATAATGCTGAAACCTTGCAGGCTCCACCTGTAGCTTAAGTATTAAAGTAGGTCTGTAGAACAGGGAGGACTCTGAGCACCATGAAACAAACATCTCCAGTACTGATGACTGAAGCAAGATGTATGAAAGAGCTGTTTTTGTTTTCCATTGCATATGCTACATTTCTTTTGCCCCATTAACATCTCTAGTGATACAGATTTTCCCCTCCTCTTGGAACAGTATGAGCATTGAAAATGGTTCTTTGGCCAGAAACAGGAAGAATATTAATTGTGTACCCCATGGTGAACAATGGCTGTATCACTCAGCACTTGATGGGGGAGTGTTGTGTGCCAATGAGGCACAGAGAGAAAGTATACAGGTTATGAATTATAATAAATTTTCTGTGAGTATAGTTTATTGCATAGAGTGTTTTTTGTTTATGAAGGGCAGAAGTGTGAGCAAGAGTCTAATTAATGATTTTGTTCTGTTTCTTCAAGCTTCAAGAGACGGTGAAGAGAAAGTTGGAAGGAGCACGCTCACCCCTCAATGGCGAACAGCAGAATGGAGCCTGTGACAGTAGCTTCTCCCCAACCAGCAAGCGGATACGGAAGGATGTACCTGGGATTGAGGGAATCAACAGCTTGCCCAATAATTTGCCTTTGCCTTCTATTTCCCCTCTTCACCAGCTTGACATAAAACCATCACTGCCCCTGCAGAACAGTGGAACTCATGCTGGTGGTCTGGATGACCTGGGTAAAAACGGTGGACTTCCAGAGATAAAACTCCCAATCAATGGATGCACAGAGCTTGAGGATAGTTTTAACATCCTGCACAACAACAGCAACAACAGCAGCAAGGAGCTAAAACAAGAGCCCTTGGATGATCCTAGCTGCATGGACAATTCTGACACATCACTTTCAAATCAGAATAAACTTTTTTCAGACATTAACCTGAATGATCAAGAGTGGCAGGAGTTAATAGATGAGCTGGCTAACACTGTTCCAGAGGATGACATACAAGATTTGTTCAATGAAGACTTCGAAGAGAAAAAGGAGCCTGAATTTCCCAGACCAGCCACTGAGATTCAAGAGAGTGCGAGTGTTAAAAGTGACCCATCGCACTCTCCATTTGCCCATGTTCCTCTTGGGTCTCCCCAGGTAAGGCCTTCTTCTTCAGGTCCTCCATTTTCAAATGTCCCTACAGCATCTAGCATACCTTCTGTCTCTAGTGCGCCCCCAGCTCCACTCTCTGACAGCTCACCAGCAAATTGTGTGGTTCAGTCACCCCAGACTCCTAACCAAGCACATACCCCAAGCCAAACTCAGTCAAGGCCGGGTAATGGTTATCTCATTAATCCAACAACAGTGGCAACAGCTGCCCCGGGGCCTGGCCAAGTGGCTGTGCCCAGCACTGACTTATCTCCAGCTGAACAGCTTAAACAGATGGCAGCACAGCAGCAGCAACGAGCTAAGCTCATGCAGCAAAAGCAACAGCAGCAGCAGCAGCAGCAACAACATCCAAATCAAGCATCTAGTTGGTCTCCAGTGGGGCCTCCATCTAGTCCTTATGGAGGACCCTTCAGTACAGACAAACCAAATAGCCCAATGATATATCCCCAAGCCTTTAACAACCAAAATCCTGTAGTGCCTCCTACGGCAAGCAACCCACAAAAGACTACGATGAATAACTACCTCCCTCAAAACCACATGAATATGATCGGTCAGCAGCCAAATAATCTGGGTACAAACTCCTTGAGCAAACAAACCAATATGCTTTCTTATGGCAACACTAAACCTCTGACTCATTTCAATGCTGACTTGAGTCAAAGAATGACTCCACCGATGGCCAATCCCAGCAAGAATCCCATGATGCCATACATGCAGCAGCAGCAGCAGCAGCCCCAACAACCGCAGATGCAGGCTCAAATGACGCACTTGAGTGAGGAGCAGAAGCGCATGCTTATCATGAAGCAGAAAGGAATGATGAACCAGACGATGGCTTATGGAACACTTCCCTCCCTTGGTCAGGTAAGTGTGAGCAGATAACGCTCTTTTAATGACTTAATTCATTATTTTGTTGCAAAATCCAAGAGGGAGTGTGTGTGCTTAAGTCAAGGGTCACTAGGTACTTTTGGAATTTGAGAGTGTGCTGTGGGTGCCAGCCACAAACATGGCTGCCGTGGATGTATAGCGTGACACAAAATGGCTGCTGAGGTGAAACGGTAAAAGACAAAATGGGCGTCATGGGCTGTGATATAGAACAAAATGGCTGCTACATCTTAAAGAGCAGGAAAATGCCACACTGATCATTAGTTGGTCGATCACTATGGCATTTCCTTGTAGTTGTGGGGTGATTCATGTTTGACTTGTTTGCCTTTGCTTTGGAGGGAAAGAGGGTTCTAAGGATATGAGTGATCTCTCAGGAGTGGAGAGTTGCTATGGACTTGCTAATGGATGGCCTCTTGTTAATGCTAGCACAAACCACTTTTACAATATCAGAACAGTAAGTAATTTTTCTGAGCTAGCTGTGAGGCAAAGGCTGGCAATTCATGTGTCCATGTGGCAATGGTGTGCAATGGCATGTGTTTACTAGGTGCCAGTAGTGTGGCCAAATGAAAAAGGGCGAAGGGCTCCTGCACCTTTAATATTTGGATTAATATTTGGCTTGAGCTACAAGCTACACCTGCTGAAATTTCCTCTCTCCACAACTATTAAAAGCAGGAGCTCTTGTCATCTCCTTTACCTGTCCACCTTATTTGCCAATAAAGGACAACCACCATCCTCTGCTCATGGCAGATTCCAAAAGAAAAGCCACTAGTTGCCATCTGTACAAGGTGGATTGTGAGGCTATTGGTGCTCCTGTCCTCATCCATGTAGAAGTCCTCTTCCACGTCATTGTTTATTGTGTGGTCTATCACCTTAGAGACCACAGCTGTGAAAGTGAATAAGCACCTGCCCCGACATTGTAGTTATTTGCTTCATTGTAGAATACTGTAGTCTCATCTGCGAAATAAGAACATAAGAGGGGTGCAGTTTGATCAGACCAATGGCCCACCAACATCAGCATCCAGTTCTCAAAGTGTCCAGCCTGATGACTATGGGAAGCCCACAAGCTGCACCCAAGGGCAACAGCACTCTTCTTGCTTGTGATTCTCAGCAGCTAGCATTCAGATGCACATTGGTGCTTCTGGCAGTGGACATAGAACATAGCCATAGCTGATAGCCTTATCCCCCATGGTTTTTGCCAAATCCTCTTTTAAAGTCGGTGGCCATTAATGCATATTGTGGAAGAAAATTCCATACTTTAACTCTGTGCTGAAGATTTGGAGCATTTTCTTTTGTCTGCCCCAAATCTTCCAATCATCTCTGTGGGTAGAGAACCTTTTTTTTTTCAGCCTGATAGCAATGTTACAAGGCCTGTATGCCGGCAGTGGGCAGGGCTGGAGAAGAAAGTGGGCAGAGCAATGGATGTGACTTCTACCTTCGTACACTAGGCCACATTCCAACCACACAGAAGTGTGTATACCCACTACACTCCTCTCTCCAGCCAAGCAAGCAAGGAGCACGAACACAGATCAAGGACACATTCCAGCCAGGCAAAAGCACTTCACTCAGAGCAGGCCTGGTGAAGGGCATGGCCACGGAAGGAAGGAGAGTCCTGAGAGGCAGATAAAGAGCTCGGAGGGGGGCACATTAGATCCCTGGGACTGATATTCCCCACCCTGACTTAAAACCTTTTTTATTTTTCTGAGTATGGCCAAACAGGGCAAGCTTCGTGTTCCTGACAAGTTAAAAGATGATATTTAAAAAACAACCCTTGATTTCAAGGTAAAATGTTGATACAAGCTCAAGAAAGAAACCATACTTGTACCTCATAACCCTCTGCCCCAATATCTCATTTAGCTCACCTTCAAATGACCTGAGCAGAAATAGAACCCTAATGTTTCCATATTGAAAGATCTTTCCAGTCCCAGCGGGCCAATTTAGAGGCACACAAGAGAAAAGTTTGGCTTAGGTGGGAAAGGTAAAACAGTAGCCTTCCATCTGGAATGTATTTCCCCTTCTTTCTCTTACTGTTTTCCTGAAAAATGTTTGTTGATTGACCTCCCTATGCAGTCAGGAATAATTGTTCCTCACAATGATGGGAAAAGATCTGCTGATAACATAGAGCTAAAGTCACAAAGCACTTTCTGTCCTCTTCTCCCTACATCAGGAAACAAAGAGAATCAAGGATGGCTAGAATCTCTTACCTTACTTTTATTCTGTCCTTTATAGAAACAATAATAGGAAAAGAGGAAAAAATACCCTCCTTTCTTCTTTTTGAAACTGTCTCCAAAATGGGGGCATATCACTGCATGGTTAATATCTTTTATTGTGCTTTACTGTACATTTCTTCTAACCTGTACTCTCACAATAAACTAGTGCTGTATGTATTTTAGAGCTGCCACATTAAAAGCTACATAGAGGCCATTATTCCTACAGAGAAGCCTTCCCCAAACTGGTGCCCTCCAGATTTTTTTGGGACAGCAGCTCCCATTAGGCCCAGCCAGCACAGCCAGAAGTTGTAGCCCAAAACATTTGGAGGATTGGAGAAGGCTGCTACAGAGCAATGCAAGAGAGTTCATTCTTTAGCACTACGCCTGATCTAGAATCAATAGTTGCTTAGCTGTGCATTTGTTTGCGGGGAAGGAAGGGAGCCTCTCTTTATGTGTCAAAAACCTGTTGCTCTTCATTTGGCTGATTGAAAATTGCATAATTGTTCCTACCAACAACACAGCCTGCGCTGCTTCTGTGGTATTGTGCAGGGCACACAGTCCACAAAGAAATGTGCAAGACCCCACACTGTGTGCATTATTGAAACCTTCATTCTCTGATTCCTTGTTGTGCCCTACACATCTATGATACTAAAGTGGGGAGGGAGAGAGAGAGAGAGAGAGAGAGAGAGAGAGAGAGAGAGAGAGAGAGAATGAATCCTTAGTGGGCATGCCTAAAGGGACATACGCCAATGCCACTATGACTATTGTCAGAGTAATGGGATTTTTAAAAATGAATGCAGCCAGAATGAAGTAAAGCCCCAGAAACAATGCTGTGATCATATACTGGGCAGATAGTAGCAATCTTATATGGGACATGCTAGCATTCCAGGGCCATCTATGCTGATAGCTTATCAGACTATCTTAATGTGTGCCCCTCCTGCCGCATATGGCACTTGGCACTGTTTTGTATGCCATGTTAGCGACATGAACACCCTGCAGAGAGATCAGTAGCACACAACCTTCATGTTAACATGTCAGTGAGTAGCTGGTGCTCTGGCTTGTTTTCTCGGCTTTGATGAGCTTCATTAATTATACTAAAAGAAAAGAAAGGTGTGTATGGCTGGAGAGAAACCCATTTAACTCACCGTGAATAGGAGTAATTGGACAGTTGGCAGGGTGTTAAATTGGTGGTCTAGTGAGAGAAACTAAAAAAAAAGGTGCATTATTCCTGCATGCACAAAAGGTGGTAGAAGTTGTCTAATCTCCTACTGAATATTGTTTCTCTGGAGTGCAGTGGTCATGACTCATTTCTCAGCTGAAAGCCTGCAATAAGTATTATTTGCATTGCCAAACCTCTGCCACCAGTTCTGTAAAGAACATAATCCATAGAAAATACAGACTCTAATGCTTCAAGTGCAGTGTTTTATGCTAATCCCAGTTGTGTTATAATGAACACTGGGCGGTTCCTGTGCCTGTGTTTTTTTCAGCAGAGCTGCTGGGTATCAGGGGGCACCGTTGAAAGCAAGTCCTGCTTGGTTTACACAAGACCGTCAATGCTCTTAAAGAGCTCCGTGTATGTTGACTCATGCATGTGACCAAGCAATGCTGCTGTCTCTATGCACTCCTTGTGTTATGAATGGTCCCTTAACAAAGTCTTTACTATTAGTATTGCACTGCAGCCACACCATAGGCATTAACTTCTGTGACTATATACCTCTGTATAATTAACAGTTTTGGATCATAGGTGTGCATCTTCTTCAGTAAAGTGATGGAGATTTCCTGCTGTCTTACACCTGAGCTGCAAAAGGGTGTGGAAGTGGAGTGTATATCCATCAAGATCTCCCTTTTCCTGTCACATGCTGGACATACAGCTGTGCACAGTCTCTATCTCCATTTTCTCTGCTCCCTTTGGCTTAGGGCAGTGGTGTCCAAACTTTTTTCAAAGAGGGCCAGATTTGATGAAGTGAAGGGCCGTGAGGGCCGACCAAAGTTGGTCACCTTTTTTTAGGATTGAAGTTGTTGAGGTTTTTACCCCAGGAAATAAACTGCCACAGGGGCTGGATTAAACTGACTGGCAGGCCGCATTAGGCACCCAGAACGGACTTTGGACATACCTGGCTTGGGGGGGGGGTATGTCCCCAAAAAACAACCAAGTCCCATTTTGTTTCAATTGAGATTTGGCCCACAGTATTTTAGCAGCAAACATGTACAGACATCCCTTCTCTGGAACTGTAAGGTCAGAGTTTTTTGCTCCCCCCCCCTTCCCCCTACTAGTACGTGCAGTTGCTTTACTGTAGTGATAGGCAACGCATTGGATTTGTTGTGATGTGTCAAAAAAAAGTTGGGGAGGGGAGAAGGAGAGCTTACAGACACCACTGAGAAGTCACAGGGTTCCAGGATTGTGAGTTTTAGTTTCATCTGAAGAAGCAGAAGGATAGCAATATGGTGGATGGGTGCAGTAAAGCAAATCTGGGGCCTAATGGTAAAATGAGGTTTAACAATAAAAGAGATGGACCAGGCCAGCTAGTGGGAACAATGTGAGAATTCTGTCCAAACCAGTCCTAGTTGGTTTGTTTCTTTTTGCATAGAAAATTCAGAGCTGGACTGCTAAGCAAGGGCATTAGGTGACAATTCAGTGCAATTGTGCAAGCGGCTTCTGACACAGCAGGGGGAGAGAACTGCTGGTTTCTGAACACACTTAAAAAATCAGGACCACTGGTGGATATGCATACTTTGGGGCAGGGGTGTAGAAGGTGCATGGTACAGTGGTACCTCTGGTTAAGAACTTAATTCGTTCCGGAGGTCTGTTCTTAACCTGAAACTGTTCTTAACCTGAAGCACCACTTTAGCTAATGGGGCCTCCCGCTGCTGCGGCACCGCCATACCACGATTTCTGTTCTCATCCTGAAGCAAAGTTCGCAACCCGAGGTACTACTTCCGGGTTAGCGGAGTCTGTAACCCAAAGTGTTTGTAACTCAGGGTGTTTGTAACCCAAGGTACCACTGTACTCAGTTTCTTCTGGTGCCCAAGCCCACAAATCCAAAGTAGTGTCGCACGTTATGACTGCTGTGTTAGTGGGGCTCTGGATGACCTTGAGACATAGGACACAGCTGAAAAAGTGAAGCTGTTGTAAGAGATTTGTATAAGGGAAACCTTGTTCACACAGGCAGAGTATTTACATTTCTGGGCAGCCTGATTTGTGAGTGGCAAAGTTGCTGGCGATAAATACCGATGGGTTTTCTGTGACACCATATGTTAGGTTCTTTTTTAATCCTAAAATAACTACAAGAAAGATGTCTGCTTAGAAGTCATTAAGCGTGTCTCCTTTTGAGAGAGAGAGAAAATGGTAAAATGTTTGATTTCTTCAATATAAACGTGTAACTGTGGAAGAAAAATGGGTGCAGTGGAAGAGATCTTGTGTGCCTAAGAGAAAATCAAACATTTGGAATAGAGAATGCTGTCAGGAGTCTGTGAGTATGAGAAGAAGAGAGGCAGGAGCAAAATAGAATTCTCTATGGGTGAAGAGAAATATAATAAAACCATGAATCTACCCCCATGTGGCTATGAGGATGCTGCCACTATAAAGACTACAGAAAATGCAGCTGCCTTGTTTGAAATTAGAGGTATGTGAGAGAGTAGGAGAAATAACAAGAATCCCCTTGAGATTCTGTTTTTATAGTGTTTTTGTTCTACATCTTAAATATTTGTAGCTGATTTAGTGTCTTTGTTCTGCATATTTGGACACGAAATAGGGACTTACACACAGATATTTTCTCTTATTTCCAACTGACAAGTGCATTAATTTTATTCCCAGGACTGGGAGAGAAATTCTTTTCTTTACCGTTCTGAAAACACGACCTCATATAGTTATTAAAATTTCAGTTGGTTTACTATGATTCCAGACTTTTTAAAAGTCGTCCAACTTAATCATATCCTGTTGCAGTGAATTCCATCAATTAATTAGGCACTGTGTGAATACGTATTTCCTTTTCTCTATCCTTAACATGTTGCTAAACAATTCCTTTGGATGACCTTGAGATCTAGTATCATGAGCAATTGTTTCGTTGTGTTACACTTTTTTTAAAAGGGGGGCAGCAAGGGGTCAGGTACCCTCCCTGCCCACACAACATGCCAGTCCCATCTCTGACATTCTTGGATGTCATTTTGAAGCTATAGTGTTTGAATGTTAGCTGCATGCAGAGTCAATAACCTGGAGAAAATCTGATCATTGACAATGCTATCTGAGTTCATGTATACTAGACGTTATGTGCGTAGGCTGTATTAGTTATCGCCCACTGTGACTCCTGTGTTTGATCTACAACCAGATACTTTCCCAGTCATCAAGATTTTCTAGTATAATTCACAGAAGGTTCAGACCTATACAGAAAAAGACCCAATTTCCCATAACTTTTTGGCAGGCTGAGAAATAAGTATATATATGCCTCCAGATGAACTTGATCTGCAAGGTGACCATGCTGCTTTTAAGCCTAGTGATGTTTTCACATGCATGTAATGCCTCACGTTACTCACATCAGCCTGCTTGTACATATACTGCCTTTTGAGGTGTCTTATTGTTAGCTTCAGTTTTCTGCATGGCGGTTGTCAGTGCATCCTTCTTTCTGTTGGTCCTCAAACTGCTCTTGTAATAAAAAATTCCTTCCAGTAGCACCTTAAAGACCAACTAAGTTAGTTCTTGGTATGAGCTTTCGTGTGCATGCACACTTCTTCAGATACTAGTTCTCATACCAAGAAGTAACTTAGTTGGTCTTTAAGGTGCTACTGGAAGGAATTTTTTATTTTGACTATGGCAGACCAACACGGCTACCTATCTGTAACTGCTCTTGTAATGAATCTGACATTCATGTTGGCATGGCCTATTTCAGTGAGCTTATGGAACTAGGTTGTTGTTTGTTGCTCTTTTTGGTGATGACTTTGGAACTGATCCGTCAGGTGCCAATGATTCTGCACCTCTGTGCTCCTTACATATTGGTCGTATTCTCATGTAACAAATGTGCTAATGGCTAGGGAGGACACGGTAGCCTCCCTGGTCCTTTTAGCTCAATGCAGCGCAGCAGCTTAGCATGTTTTCTGAACCCAGGATTGTGGTTAAGCTCTTTCATCCTTAATCACTATCTGTAACCAAGGTTTGTTCTTGGCTGCAGATGATGGTTAAGGAGGAGACCACAGTCCTGGGTTTGGACAGCATGAACGAATGGCTGGCTATAAATGCATATAAGCAAATAAATAAACAGAAGTGCATAACAAGACATCCTTGTGTATAGTTCCAAGTTCCTCTCTACTGCCAGCCTGCCAAATTTCAAGGGTTTCTTGTTGATTGCAAGATTCTGTGGATTCCTTTCCCATTTGCAAGCTTCTTAGGCTTGTCTGACTGTGACTGGGGACCAGATCTTCTATGGTAAATGTGGATAGCCAACTTTGGAGAAACATGGAGGAAGCCTCCAAAAGAGGCACACTCATGGCCGTGTCTGCCCCCCCCCCCCCAGCCAGCCAATCGGCATTGGTAAGAAGGGGTTAAGAGGAAGTGAAGAGGATGTGGGGGGGGGGAGGAACGCCATCACCTCCCCCCAGTGAGTGAAGGGTGGTGACTGAAGAACAGTCCTTGCAGCAGGGCTGGGGGATTTGTGGCCCTCCAGATGTTGTTGGACCTAGAGAGGAAAGCCAATTTAATTTGGTCCATATTTTTAAGCAAATTGACCCAATTTGTACCTGAGCTAATACAAAGATCAGAAAGAAAATTATTCTTCCAAGTTCACACTTCTCCAAACTTTGCAATAGAATCTCAGCTGAAAACATATACCAAAATGCACACAAAAAAGAGAGAAAACACATTTTAGGACAAAAGCACTTAGAAATGCATGCGCTAAGATAAAATACCCTTAAATGCTAGATGGTGTTTGAATTGCCTACCTTTTTTTTTACTAGTTGGGAAGTAAAAGAGGAAAGGGTTGGTTCACTACGCAGCTGGAAATTATTCCTATGGAGTGGAAGAAAGAATCCTTTCTGTCACTGGGCATTTAAAGTAGTTGTGATGTGGGCATTAGGCACTTAGTCTCAATATGTATGAACTCCCATTCTTGTCTAAATTTTATTGTGTGAATCAGGACTAGATATGTATGCATGTGTGCATGCAATCTCTGCATCACATGTTATTTTAACTTGCTTTTAACTTGCTTTCCACCTGAAAATCCACAAAGCAGCAAGCACTGGTCCATTAAACTCCAATATAAATTTTAAACAAAAATAAAGTAACAGCAAGGTAAAATCCACAGCGAACTAGCAGCAATCAAGTTTCAACAGCCATAAAATAGTTACTGAGAACAGTCATAAGGCCCCCCAAAGGCCTGCTGTAAAAGTACCACCTTTGCTAAATGCCGGAAGGATTAAGGAAATAGTACCTTCTATATGTAGTGCTAGGGCTGTTAGCACACTTCTCCACCTCATTGACAGGAACTCCAGTTGGGTGAGTTTGTGAACTGGTCCTGAAAGACAAAGGCAAATAAATCACTGAGTTGCTCACTGCTGCCTTCTGCTGAAGACACTAAGGAAATCATTTGCCATATTTCCGCTGGGAAAGCTGCAAAAATAGTTTGCTGGTGTTTTCTGATGAGAACATGCTTAGCCTTCTCTTGCCAGGTGCATTTCCAATAAAATCTTCTCCTTCCTGTGTTGTTCCAGATGTGTTTGAGAGGTCAGTTCTAGATCTAGAATACCGGTGGAGGTAAAAGCAGGGCTTCTTTTCAGCAGGAACTCACGGGAACTGAGTTCTGACACCTCTTGGGTGGTCCCCATTGCCATTATAAGAGAACAAGGGAGAAGTTCAGGGTGAGTTCTAGCACCTCTTTTTCTAGAAAAATGGCACTGGGTAAAAGCAATTGTGGAGAGGTGTTCAGGGGGAGAGCAATTGGAGAGGAAAAGTTACACACCCACTTCACCCTGCCCCTTTTCAGCTGCAAGGTGCTCTCTCCTTCCTAATTTCCTAATGGTGGGTTGCAGTGGTAGAAGGACCTTTGAACAAACATTACACATGGTTGCAGTGTAACATGTAGTTTGACCATCAGTCTTGCCCAGTTTTAGATACATTTCCTACAACC
Source organism: Podarcis liolepis (assembly GCF_965112155.1). NCBI lineage: Eukaryota > Metazoa > Chordata > Lepidosauria > Squamata > Lacertidae > Podarcis > Podarcis liolepis. The sequence goes on along the minus strand of NC_139564.1, from coordinate 35,351,547 downwards.
CTGGTGAGCAAAAAAAGAAAACAACGACATATATATGACAACACTGGCCACAGGTATAAGTTGAAACTATTGTTGGCATCCATCTGTCTTGAGAGACAATGGAGTTGGCCTCTGGGGGTGAAGTCCAACCATGCATTAGCAGCACCAAAGAGACCTCCCCGGGATACAGGCCTGGGCAGTCTGTATGCAGGTCCTGGGCTGCCTGGATGAGACCCCTGTCTCAGCCTCACTTATGTGGAAAGCAGAGCAATTTGTTTGGCATCAGCTTGGCTGCAGGAGTTGCCAGAAGTAGGCAGACAAGGTACCACCCAACTGTCTTAGGGACATCACTGTTGTTAGAATTTGTTAGTCACTTTTTTGCACAGGGCAACCTAAAGCAGCTTACAAACAAACAAACAGATGGACAGACAGGCAATAATGTAGATGCATTAAAATGAAAGAGAAACATTAAAAACAATCCACCCACTTTAAAAAGTCAACAGATAGTTAAAAGGCCGAAGGCCTGGTTATAGAGAAAAGTTTTTACCTTGCGCCTAAAGATATATAATGAAGGTGCTAGGTGAGCCTCCCTTAGGAGAGCATTCCACAAATGGGGAGCCACTTCAGGAAAGGTCCACTCTTGTGTTGTCATGAAGAAGGGCCTGAGTTCAGAGTACGGGTTGGTTCATATGGGGAGAGTTACCACATAATTCCACAGATGAAGCCATCAAGTGGTATTAGATTCTGAGGCATGAAACTTGGAAACTCTTTGCCATTTGTGTTTATATTACATGCAAGATGCCTTGAATACAAGCACACTTTATTTCCAAATGCATCTGGTGCCACCTTAAGTCTTACTTTCCACGTTCCATTTGAAGCATCTGTGGACCAAGAACAGCAGTACCAGCACAAACACGAACACAAGTTTAACCCTGTTAACTCTCATTTCAGGCATTGACATCTGTATCTATTTTCTATAATTATGGAGGGGTTTTCTTAGATGAGTTGCCCAAGTTTCAGAGCTGGATATGCAATCCCTGACAAAATCCAATGTGTCTTGCGGTTTTGCCATATTCCTGTTATAGCTTTGTGCTTTGTTGTGCTAAGTGCAGCATCCCCATTCATAATCAGTTCTTCAAAAAGACAGTGATTTCATTTAATTGAAATTAACACTTGGACTTGTTTCCATCTGCAGCTGACAGCAGTCCTAGCCCCACAGTAATGTCTAGTAATGTTTGCGAGATGTGCTGGCCCTGAATATTAAGCCATCAGCATGCATGATCACTGTGTAAGGGAGGAATCCTGTTTAGCATGAGGCATCGTCTGTGATGCCCCACAATTCTTGAGGAACTGTGTCTTCCAGACTTTCAAGTCTCCTGTATTTTTGGAACTCCAGCTAAAACCTGGAAAACTCCTTCCGTGTGCTGAAGAATTTACACCCTTTGTTGTCAGCTAGCACGTCATTCAGTGTTAGCAACTGGAAACCTTGCCCCATGTCATGATTCCCTGGCTGTGTGATCTCTTCTGTGGTCAGTCCATGTAGCTGCTTGATAAGCTTTGTTCAGTCCAGATTGAAATTAGAGATGAGGTGCAGGTTTACTCAGAGCTAAGTCTCTTCACTTGTGTTTACTTGCTTGCTAAGTAAGGGCTCATCCACATTTTCATTTTTTTTATAGTTTAGTTTTAAGGAATGTAAATTGATTTTATTTTATCTTGTTCCATTTTGGAAAGATTGGAAGGAATTTGGTTTTATTTTTAAAGACGAGAAACCGAAAGGTAAAACTTCTTTTTTTGTGGCATTATACTGCTTATGGGCATAAAGAAAAACTTCCTTGAAGGAATTTGCCTTCATAATTAATTTTTTATATTTAGCTTTGCCTGGAGTTGGGGTTTTTTAAGCTCCTGAGACTGCTGGACATTCTTCTGAGAATTATAGCTATATGTTCTATCAAATTAACTATTTTCCCTCAAGGGGCAACTTTTTACTGCTGTAACAACCGTAAGTCAATATTTAATTTATTGTACCCTTGCTTCCTCCATTTTTCTCCTGCTCCATTCTTTCTTTATATTATTCTTTGGTTTTCTATATGCATGTCTTCCCTCACAAATGTGATGTCTCTGTGTTTGTTTGTTTGTAGAGCAAAAACCTCCTAGGAGACTTAGTTTGGTCAGAATTGAGTAACACTTCCAGAGTTAATGCTAAATACATTACTTCTGGTTAATGAGCCACCATAGTCACTGGAGGGCCATGATAATTTGTGTCCCGGGCTTTTTGGGCTCTTCTACCCATGTACTGTCTGAAACCAAAGGGGCACATTGGTTGCCAGATGTGAAATATATTAGCATTATTTTTAGCTTTCCTACCCTATTATCAATCTGTTCCCATGCTTGGAGACATACCCACAAACATCTAGCCCTTAATTCTCAGCTTGTGCTCAGAGGGGCCCCTCGCCCAGTTCTGTATGCTCTGTATGCTCGCCTAGCTGAGCCACTAGTTTGCTCTGATTGGTAGACCTCAAGGTTCAAGCAAAAAAATATGAAGTAGGCCTCGCAAGCCCATGGTCTGCTGAATGTATTGGTGATGGTTTGGAGGACTACCCGATGTAACAGCTATTTCCTAAAACGCTTTCTTGAGCATTCCCTTCTGGATTAGAAGCATTCCTTGTTTTAAATGTAGTGCAGAAAAAGGAAATTCAATGCATAATGGCTTCCTCCCCAAAATACACTTTCCTGTGTGAACTTCCATACTGGCCAGTTAACTTCTGTGACCTACCGTACCTTACAGGATTTCTCCAAGGATTGCAATGATAATGTATGTTAACTGTGCTGAGGACTCTTAAAGCTGCAATTCTCACCCCACTAACCTGGGAGCAAACCCCATTGAATTCAGCAGGACTGAGGAGACACACTGATCGGCACCACATACATGCCTTTTAGCTGGCTTTTGTATTATTATTCTTTCGGTAAGATGTTAGTTCTGGTTGATCATACTTTTCTCTCTGAAGCAGATACAATGAAGCTATCACATATCCCCTTGTGGATTGCTTCCTTTGGTAGCGTTCAATGAAATAACACAAGGATGCTCTACTATGACAAAAGGAGGGTTTAGCTATGAATTTCTGAGTGGATAAAATAAATAAGACTCAATACTAGACCTCAGTGCAGGAGCATTCTGCAGCCTATTCAAGCACTGCCTTAAGACTACTTTAAGCAGGCATTTCGGAAATGTAGCAAGTTCTGCAATGAAATGCTACTGTATATCCCTAATGGGTTACCTATGTCTGTAGCTGAGAGGGTTGAAAAAACCAAACTACAGTGGTGCCTTGCAAGACAAAATTAATTCGTTCCGCGAGTTTTGTCGTCTTGCGATTTTTTTCGTCTTGCGAAGCACGGTGTCAGGGAAGTTTTGGAAAAGCTTCAAAAATCATCAAAGTCTTTAAAAACCTCAAAAGGCTACCACATTGCGTTCTATGAGTTGCTCCTCGAAGTCAAGTCGCAACTGTATTAACGGTGTTAAGAAAAAGGAAACAAACTTGCAAGACGTTTCGGTCTTGTGAAGCAAGCCCATAGGGAAAATCGTCTTGCGAAGCAGCTCAAAAAACAAAAAACCCTTTCGTCTAGCGAGTTTTTTGTCTTGCGAGGCATTCGTCTTGCGAGGTACCACTGTAATGCTCAAAAGAAGGAGTCCCTATTCTATCTTGGGTCATTCGTCATATGCATTTAAAAAAACATTTTTTAAAAATTTGGAACTTTTAAAAATTGCAACCAGTTTGCATGCAAGTCAATACGACACGAGGCTTCTGTGTGCAACTGACTTGGCTGTTTGCACTGAGGAGGCAATTTAAGTAGATTTCTGTAACCTAAAAGATATGGGGAAGGACTCCAAACCACTCTCAGTCCCACCTACGACCTGCATTATTAATAATGGACTACATTGCAGGGCTGCTACAACTTTATGCTCTTTCAGCACAGCCCTACAACATGCAATTTTGTTTTGCTTTTAAATGTTTTTATGTTGCCATACACCACCCTGATGCTTTGTGACAGTGGTACCTCAGGTTACAAATGCTTTGGGTTACAACCTGAAAGTTATGTTACCCGAAGGTAACGAAACCCTAGGGTCCACTATAAATCTAGGAAGACTGGACTCTATTTGATTTGGGATTTGCATTAGCACTAAAATAAGAAATGAGTTAGGAAGAACAGGACCTCTTTTCTCCGCTGTTGCCTCTGTGTGTGTGTGTGTGTGTGTGTGTGTGTGTGTGTGTGCGCGTGCACCCAGGTGGCCAATTCCGGCTACATTTAAATCTTGGATATCTTCATTGATTTTTATGGGCAACACACTCTTTCACCCCTGGGGACATTTTAAAATACCTTCACAGTGAGACCCAGGAAATGACCTACCCAAACAATAAGATTATGTCTCCTCCTTCTCACTCCTCTCTTTGCAGGTATTCCATTTTATTTCTCCTACCACCTGTTTGTCAGATTTTTGCCATCTCAGTTTATCGATATTCCGTGCCATTCTTATGGGACTTCTTTGCCTCCATAGATTTCTCTTCCTCTCTGTCAAGATAGGTTGTACTCTTGCAAGCCACCCCCACTTTGTATGCATGTTGCTGTTTTGTATGCATGATGGCAGCCGTAAAAACATAAATAGAGCCTGCTGGATCAGGCCAGTGGCCCATCTAGTAGAGCATGCTGTTCTCACAATGGTCAACCATATCTGGCTGTGGGAAACCTGCAAGAGGATCTGAGCACAAGAGCTCTCTCCCCTTCTGCAGTTTCCAGCAACTGATACTCAGTCTAAAAACACTCTCTCCTACATATACTCCATAGTTTTGACTCTAAACATACTTTTTTGTAAGTAAGTTCCACTGCTTTTTTTTTTTTAAAAAAAACACCTTCTAAAGAGTGTGCTTGGATTTCAAGCTAAAACTCAGAGTATTTCCTACTCTACACTATCTAACCCTTCAGGCAGAAAAGTAAAGAAAAGCTTTCAAATGCCTCAAAATACTTTTAATGGTTTATGTGTCCCGTTTCATTTTGTAACTCTTCTGGGGATTGAATTAGAATGTGTCCATCAAGCTTTCGCAGACAGGAAAGCCATGCCTGCACTTGCTTCTCACAATCCGCCAATCCCTTCTCTTGCACAGTGTGGTGCTTTTATCTGAGAGGCAGCAGTGACTGGATGGGGGAAATGCTGGTCAGATCTCTTCTCAACTGTGAAGCTCATTGGCCACTCTCTGCCTGTGCACCTCATCCAGCCGGGCTATTGTGAGCCTCAAAGGGGGAAGGGCTATAGCTCAGTGGATGGGGAGCCTCTGCCCTTCCAGATGCTATAACCTGTGCCATCCCTGACTACTGACCATGTTGGCTGGGACTGATAATAGTTGGAGCTCAGAAATATCTGGGGGCCACTGATTCTGCACCCCTGGCTTAAAGAAACGGTGCAAACAGGCAGACTGTCAGAGAGGACTTTGCCCCACTCTGCTCCCTTCCATTCCTTTTTACTGTCACACTTCACAGAGCTAAGCCAAGGCTTGGCTTAGTGCTGGGTTTCCCAAACTTGGATCTCCAGCTGTTTTTGGACTACAACTCCCATCATCCCTAGCTAGTAGGGCCAGAGGTCTGGGATGATGGGAATTGTAGTCCAAAAACAGCTAGAGACCCAAGTTTGGGAAACCCTGGCTTAGTGTTTTCCTGAACTGGAACTCATGGCTCAGCTCTCTCCTTCTGTTGCCAAGAACCATGAGTCCTGGATGGGGGGGGGGGGATGATAAGCTGAACCCTGGCTTAGCTCAGGAGCAAAAAGGATCATGGAGGAGCAAAGTGGCTGTGAGCTCTTGCTTTATTTTTATTTTAGAGAAGCCCTTCTTTTGGCTGGAATCCTGTTGCAGCACTTCAAGAGTGTCCATTGTGCGATCTCAACTACTAACTCCGGAGAGTATAGGGATTACATTTCCTGGTATTTAGATAAACACTAAATCCTTCACCTTTTAAAAAAAGATTGCTATGATTACATAAAGGGTTGGATTTATTCCCCCCAAGGTTGCTTTCAAAAGGGACACAGGTGTCACCTGCAGATGCAGTCACAGCTTGAGAGAGGTTGTTTTGGCTAGAAAGGGTCTGCCTGGCAGATGCATTGTCAGCGTATGATTTTGATGCTAATGAAGCCATGAAAAGGCTCAAGAAGAGCCACAACACAGCCCCAGTGGTGACTGCAGAGAGGGAGACAAGGAGGAACACAGTCACCCAGGGCTAGATTGTCAAGATATACTGCTAAAAGAACACAGCCTATGAAAAGAGGGGAAGGGCTCTCTGCTCTTTTTCTCCGGAAACAAAAGCTCTGCTAGTCTCCCCCCACCCAGGGGGTCTGTATGCTGCTGCAACCAGAATATTTCCCTATACATCTGGGTGATAGAAGTCCAATCAAATCCCACTGGACCACAGCAGACAGTCTTCCTGTGCAAATATTTATTTTGCATACACATATGTGGGGGAGGATTGCACCAGCTTATGCACATTTGAAATCCCAACACTGCAGGTGATCTGTACTCTGCATTTTTTGCAGGGTGAATATTTCAGTGTCAGAGCCTATGGACATATGGACAAGCACATGTGCAGATAGAATCTCAAATGGATAGGGGCAAGCAGGTGTGACCATCTGTCTTCTGTCTCCCACTCCCACCTCTATACAGATGAAACCTCTGCACAGGGTTCTTATTTTTGATTATTCAAAAATATGGTGTTAGCATATTGTTTAAACCTCTGCTTCTTCCCAATTGACAGCCCGGCAGATCTCCATAGTGGTTGCTTGCGTGTTTAATGTCACAGGTATTTGCATTACCTGTTTGCTTTGGCTTGTTTTGCCGTGTCATTTACAGTGGATTGGATCCAGACTTGCTCCTCTGCAAACAGAGGGGCTCCTTCTGTTTCTGGAGGGAACTGGGACCTAGCAGATGCTCCCCACTGGAGGAAGAGGACAAGGAGGAGGTTTTGGCTGGTTTTCCCTTTCCCCTACAACCCCCAGCACCACACCCCACACTGCTCCAGAGGGCTCCCCAACCCATCATAGCAGCTTTTCAGAGTTCACAGGGTTAATAATATGGGGAAATTACCTCCTCTCCTGCTTCCTACTAACACTCTGCTGAATGGAAGTCTGAATCCAACCCAGTTTCTGTGATGTCGTGGTTTTGTCTCTGCTTTGCTTTTAATTTACAATAACAATCCTGGCAACGCATCCCCAACATTCCCATATCATGCTTCTAGCTGTGCATCTGTCCATTTCTCTGGGTCAGGAAGGCTGGAACTTGGCAATTGGAACAGGGCTGCTGCATCAGCATTGAAGCAGCTCGGACTGGGAGCTTATATGAAAGATGGAGGCTTCCTTCCTGACTCTTAGCCATGCCCTGATGTGGACAGGTCTCCCTCCACTCAAGTAGCCTCACATGTAGCTCACACAGCACTTCAGCAGCAGCTCCTGCCAGGCTCAACCATCTCCTCTGCTCCTGTGACGCTGCAGGAGATGAAGCGGGCTCTACAAGCAAGCCAGGAACCCAGGGATGCTGACCTCCAGTCCTGGGTCAGGCATATCCAGGTCCAACAGCTCTTCGTTGTCTCTGGCAGCAACCCTTGCTCCTCCCTTGAGGAAAAGTCAGATTTGAGGTATGGGCAGGGCTGAATTCTGACAGCACCTCTCCTATAAGAGCTGTTTTGGACTTGCTGTAAGTGTGAATGTGTTTGCCTCTTAAAGTATCTGTCTCAGTGAGAGCAGTACAGGCGTCAAAGTGTGATAAGTCTTTGCTAAACTCAAGTAATTGTTCATGTAGGGATATAGTGGCAATGGTACTATTAATCGCCATGGCATAGGAGATCAGTGTCATATCTCAAAGCCCCTTTAAGACTGAGTGAGACCACATGCAAAATACTGCCTCAAAAACCAGACACTGCTCTGTATTCTTGTATTCCTTACTGCCTTCATTGCATATCAGACACTGTAGAGTTCCATAAAGTTTTTCATTTCCACTTTTAACAGACACCAGAAAGCAATATGTACACGGTTGCATTGAATCCAGTCTTTATAGCAGCCTCTAAAGCACATCAGCACATCAAACTTTCATGCATTCCGTGCATTTAGGAAATCACTCATTTCTTTGCTCCAACATTTATATGGTTGCTTTGAACAATGAATTCAGTGGCAAGCTTCCAGCCACACATACCTTCAGTGGGCATTTGCTGGGAACTGGCAGCTCAAAATTGGATTTCCTCCCAATGCTAGGTAAGGTTGTTTTTATTCACAGAATATTTTATTTTATTTTATAAATATGTTAGTTACATTAATATCCCACTTTTCCTACCAGGAGATCCAATATGGTTTCTTGTCTAGGTATTAGGCAGCCCTGGACCTCCTTAGCTTTAAACACAGAGTTGCGTCAGTCATCCTGTCCTGAGCATCCCCCAGCCAAAGAAGGTGTGTGTCGGATAGCAATTCTTTATTGTCAAAAGCACACACTTACAAAAACACCTACAGTGACCCAGATACACATGCACACACGCTTCTAGGCAGCTGTTCCCAGGTCCATGCCCACACAGAAATTACAGCAACAGTGGGACCATGACACACACACACACACCAGCTTATGTGCCTGCATCTGATGAAGTGCATGCATGCAACCTGAGGCTTCTCCTACACGGAAGCCACCACTGCTCTTCAGGCCTCTTCTGGTTCTAGGAGACAGTGGTGCAGGGGATGGAGAGGATTTGACTGGTTCGCTCCTTGCCTGAACAGGCTCTTCCTCTGCTCCGACAAATCCTGACTCCTTTGACCCTTCCTCTTTCCCCAGCTTCTGTCTCACTAAGGCAGCACCAAACCCCATAAGTCGCTGGCCCCTTCTCCTGGGAAAATTCTCTGGGCCCCTGCCTCTGCCACACACTCGACAAAGCCCTGGCACATCCTCAAACCAGGGTCAGCATGTCTTTCTAATGTGAAGATAGCCCTAATCTACCTACCCGTTTGTCAGGAAGCACCAGTGTCATCTTGGCTCCAGCTAGATCATTATATTCACCTTTTTCAAAGCAGTGAGTGCTGCTGTCAATAAGTCCCTTGGCACGATATGTGGGAGCATAATCATTAATAGCTTTATAGAATGTTTCGCATAGAGATGGTTTTATTATCTTGTTCATTGCCATAAAGACTTGGGCACTTAGGCCACGGTTAGTCTTTGCATGCCTATTTTGGACTTATTTACTTTCTTGGAGGTGCACATGTGGAGGTGGGGACACACACACACACACACACACACACACCATTTACAGCACTAACAAAAAGCACATACTTTTCACTGGTTTAGTATATGGATGTGGTACTTAAAAGCAGAGACACTGACCCCCCTTCACCTGTTTCCTGCAACACACAAAACAAAATATGCCTGTGCAAAGTTTCCTCAGGATACACCAAGATGCCCAAAATAAAGCTTGCTGATTGCTTATTCATTAGTGGAAGATATGTTTAGGGCAGCAACAGCCAACCTGGTGTCCTCCACATGTTATGGACTACAGCGCTCATCAGCCCCAGGCAGTGGGAGTTGTAGTTGACAAATCCGGAAGTCAGAACATTGGCTCTCCTTGGCGTAGGGGGTACAGTCACACCCACACATTGAAAGGACAGGTGAGAGGAGTCATGGGGCCACCAATAATCCTGCCACTGATGTGCTTGTTGCTGGGTGCACCTTTCCACCACCAGCACACTCAGCCATGGTTCTACAAAGAGAGCATAATAATAATAATAATAATAATAATAATAATAATAATAATAATAATAATTTATTATTTATACCCCGCCCATCTGGCTGGGCTTCCCCAGCCACTCTGGGCGGCTTCCAAAAGAATATTAAAATATTATAATACAGCAAACATTAAAAGCTTCCCGAGACAGGGCTGACCTCAGATGTCTTCTAAAAGCCTGGTAGTTGTTGTTCTCTTTGACATCTGGAGGGAGGGTGTTCCACAGGGAAGGCGCCACTACCGAGAAGGCCCTCTGCCTGGTTCCCTGTAACTTGGCTTCTCGCAGTGAGGGAACTGCCAGAAGGCCCTCGGTGCTGGACCTCAGTGTCCGGGTAGAATGATGGAGGTGGAGACGCTCCTTCAGATATACTGGACCAAGGCCGTTTAGGGCTTTAAAGGTCAGCACCAACACTTTGAATTGTGCTCGGAAACGTACTGGGAGCCAATGTAGGTCTTTCAAGACCGGTGTTATGTGGTCTCTGCGGCCGAGAGAAGACACTGCATGGGACAGGAGGGAAGAGGAGAAACTGGTGACACTTTTGAAAATCTGTTTCTCCCTTACCTTCCAGTGTGGATTCCCTCTTAAGTGGAGGACCTCTATGGTTGTACATCATGTGTGCATAGAGCCCCTTTTGAGGAACCTCAAATATGAGGGTGGTGGGGAGGGTGGCTGTTCTGGGAGCTCTTTTGCATAGAGGAGTAGACTGGCACCATTCCCAAGGGCCAGCTGCTTAGATATGAGAACTAGATGAAGGAGAAAACTCTTTTTTAAAAAAGAAACATGTAACATGTACTGTATTTTGGTCCTCAGTCTCTTGGCTGCTATATCATACCAGGCCTCTTGCTTAGCTTATCCATTTCAGGAGGCCTCACGCAGAGTTTCCTGGTAGTTTTGCACAAAATGTGGCTTATTTTAATGTGGGCTGTTCTCATTTATTTGTAATGCTTGCATTCTGCAAGCGAAACAGTGGGTTTGATCTAAAATAATTGCTTTGTGCATTATGGACAAATCCCCACCACGCTCACTTGCCTTTTTCTATGATCTGAGATGCTTTATGGTATTCTAGATACATGAAAGGCCATGATCATTTCAAAGTTGATTAACATGCTTTAAACCAGTAAATAGCCCCATTTTCCCAATTCCTCTCGCATTTTTAGCAGTGCCTTAGCGAGAAGCAGCAGTAGCTGTTGTCATCTCTGCACACAAAGCCATCCATCCATCATTAATATTTAAAATTCAATCATTAAGCAGGACAGAAGTGCTGTATTTGTTGAAAATCATCAGCAACTAATGGCTTAAAAACTTAGCAATTGGGGGCTTCTTTTGGATTATTTCATGCTGTTGAGCTCCCCGTCAAAATGCAAAAAAACGTATTAACTAGGATGGGACTGTGCACCCTGGGGTTGCTTACAATATGTAATTTACTAAGCACACATGCTTGGAGAAAAACGGATCAAACAGCTAAGATCTGAGCCGTCTGCAGCCTCTTTCAAAGTAAGCAAATGAACAAAACATTCAGAGAAGGCTGTTCTACCAAAGCATCGCTTTTTTTGCTTTATGAAATATATTCCAGTTTGGTGTACAATTCATTTACAACAGTGATGAATAGCCGCTTACATTTTTGTGTGACTGGAATCTTATTCTTTCCCCCCTTTTTCAGCTCCATTCTTTTATCAGCAATCTCTTTTGAGTCCTTCCATATATTTGTCTCCATTATATCTTGGGCAAAGACAGTACAGTAAATCTGAGCTGGACTCCTCCGACCCAGGCCACCTGCTGATACACTGTGTCTGTATACATTTTCCAGGCCTGAATGTTTACAAAAGAAATAGACAAAAGACTCTGAATTTCCATTCTAACCATATGGGAGTTGGACATCTAATCACCCATTGATGTGGCTGATTGTCTCCCCTTGTATTTGTATTCTGTGAGGTTTGGAAAAGGTCACGGTGTCCTTGCAGCATTCACAAATGTGTTATAATCATAGAGATAATGGATAGAAGGAATGTTCTCTTAGATCAAGTGGGCCTTGAACATGCAATCCTATGAGACAGAGAGAAGCACGAGGCAGTGGCTTGTAGGAGCAGGAGCAAGAGTTTTTCCTAGGCTACAACCCTGGAATTCGTACAGACGTCATAATTAGTGCTCCTGCATAAAGTGTTTATCCTTTTCTGCAGATCAGTTTACTGAATAACAATGGACTCCAGTAGCCCACAGAAGTTTGCCATCAAAAAATACTTACCAACCTGCATGGAATTCCTTGCCGCTTGTGGTCATTTATTGGCCCAGTCAGTCATTTATAGGTCCAGGTGTCAGAAGCAGCATCACAACCCCACATGCTTTTCTTCCTGCACTGCATGGGGTTGGATTACATGACCCTCAGGACCCCTTCCAACCTACAGTTCTATTATTCTATTATTTGCAGTGAGTGGTGTTATATGTCCAGTGCGCTGGAAAGAGAGATCGCTTCCTCACTTACAAAATACAGCATGGTGTCATGTCAAAACCTACAATTTGCATGGTGGCAGATAAAATCCACATATAGGATCAGGCTGCAAAGTCAACACATGGTTTTGAATCTTACTAGTAAATTCACTTTAGACTAAGGCATTTTTCTGCTTCCAGTTTTAAATTACTTTTACAAACCTTTGTAAGGCAGAGAATAGAATTATAGAATCATATTGCAGGAAAGTGCTTTAAGGGCATTTTCATAAGTGAAGGTCAAAATGTCTTTCAGTCTGCAATATATCTCTTCTAAATATTGTCAATGTGGTATAAAAAGTGGGTCATTTTTAAACTAGATGTGTGCTCCAATCAATGTGTCTCTTTGATTTGATTTACAAACTTGGGAAATTCAAATATGGTTCTTTGGCATCAATTTTGAAAATGCTCTATTTCCTGTCTAGGCAGGATTCCTTAACCATGTTTGCAATCCACCAGTGCCATGTGCTTATCCTGCCTCTTAAACTCTGATGTGTGTTTGTTCCCCTAAGCAATTTTGCCCAGATACGTTAATGGTCAGAATTAAATTCCTCTCCCTTGCAACAGGAATGGCTTTCTGTCTTCTCCTAGACTTGTGGCTGGGCAGCTCCAGGAGTGCTTGGGGGAAGCAATTTATCTGGACAAGGGATAGCCAATTTGACACCCCACCCCCCCACCCCGATATTACTGGACTACAATTCCCATCATCCCTGACCATTGCACATGCTGGCTCGGACTGATGAGAGTTGTAGTCCTACAACATCTGGAGGGGCCCCCACATAGGCTACCCTAGTCTAGAACCATTTCAGTCTGGTTTCAAACTCTGGTCTGGTTTGGGCACTGAAATGGTATTGGTTTCATTGACGTATGACTTCTGTCGAGAAAAGGATAGAGGGGATTGTATTCTTGCTGATCCTTCTTGATTTCTCAGTGGCTTTTGATATCTTCAGCCATGGTATCTTGCTGGATCATATCTATGGGTTGGGAGGAATGATGATATGGTGGTTCTGCCCCACTTGAAGGACTAGTTCCCACTTTTCAAGTTGTCCATGTGAAAAGGTTCCTCATGGAAGTTAAAAGGCTGCAGAATACTGCTTTAAATCACACATAATGGTCCTGCACAAAGTCCAGTAAAGGTTTCCAGCCCACCTAGTAAAATCTGCTGGCAAATCCTTTCACATCCTTCAATAGAGAGTTATGGTTTCTTTGACCTATCCCATAGCTATCATTTCACAAATATCCAGTAATCAAATATGGTTATTAGCAGTGAGTTTGCAAGGTCAATAGATGCTAACTGCTTCTATCATGTTTATACTAACCTGTGCAGAAATTCAAACCCCAGAAAATGAGTAGGAGAAGCCAATACAAGCTAACAGGATTCACAGTAAAAAATATGTCCCAGTTTATCTAAACTAGGAACAGCTTTAACCAAGTCCGTGAAACCACTTTGATGATACGAGACTGAACAGATCGATCCACCCATAATAAGGTCTCGCAAATAGCTACTCCCTTTTTGCAGTTCAGTTTTCAAAAAACTGAACTGCAGCTTCAGCAGCTGTTGGAATGCCTGCATGAATTAATATCTGTCACTTTTCCATCTATGCCAGCCCATTAATACGCATCACCAGGCTTTCAAGAAGTGAATTTTTAAATAGCAAGTTAACTGTTCAGAACTTGGCAGTATGAAAGCTGGCTTTTGCTCATTTCTTAGGTGTTTTTTTTTAAAGTTCCCTGTTTGAAGAACTAACTGGAAGAGGCAGAGGCACACCCTTTCCACTGTCATTTTCTCTAACCAAATATATCTGGACAGCTTTTAAGAGAAAATTTATAGAGAGTTGTCAAGGGGGTCTCTTGAGTATAATCAATTGTGATTTTTCTTAAAGGACTGCCCAACAATGGGCAGGATATTGTTGTAACATGGCGGGACTTGGAGCACCCATGAAATAAATGAAAAGCATATGGAGGGGCCTTACACTGAAACAGGCCAATGATCCACCCTGTCCAGTATTGTCTTCTCCACACAGAGGTCTTTCACAGGCCTGTTATTCAATATCCTTTAAACCAGGGATGGGGAGCTGGTGGCCCCCCAGATCTTGGTGGACTCCCAACTCTCATCATACCCAGCCAGTATGGGCAACAGGGATCATGGAGTTGTAGTTCAACAACATCTGGAGGGAGCCACAGGCTTTAAAGGAAGAGACTGGGAATTGGATCTGGCACCTTCTATGTGCAGAGAATGTGCTCTGCTACTGATCTACGGCTGCTCCTTGTATCTGTGGCAGAACACACGCTTTGCATGGAAAGAGCAAACAGATTTGTCCTCCTGACCTTTTCAAGAATGTGTCCACCTTTTAAAAGAATGAGGGTGAGGAATGTGGCTGGCCAAGGATAAAGAGATGGGAGAGTTCTATCCTACTCAAAGGACTTCTCATGCAGAATTTTCAATCTGCATCCTTCTCTCTAGAGCTGAAACATTAGAGCAATTTAACATACGATACTTAAAGCTGTTTGTGTGCCCATCTGAATATTTCAGTGGATGCACCACCTAGATAGGAACAAGATTCCTAAACTCATCTGTAGTCAAGAGGGCTAGAACACTGGAACTTAACAGAACCCCCCACAACCACATAACAAACCTGCTTCAAAATAGGCTCTTATCTCTACAGCAAAAGTGCAATTCACTCTATTTTGTGACATCCCCAGTTCTTGAAGGATTGTAAAGATTCAGTGTATAGCAGAATTTCTGAACCTTGAGTCCCCATATATATTGTGGGATTACAACTTCTATCATCCCCAGCCAGCTTAGTGCAGTGGTCTGGGAAAATGGTAGTAGTGGTCCAAAACTTCCAATAACCCACTGTTGCAAAAGAGTGGTATAGAGAATAAAGAGAAGTTGAATGACTGGTACTTCCAGAGAAAACTGATGTTCAGGTCTTCTCAAGGGTTCAAGTGTTGAGCAGAGAAGGCTGTTCCTGCCCTATCATGAAGTCAGTAACTCTGCAAAGGAGTTGCTCCAAGGCACCAAGGCACCCATGCCTCTTGGATTTATAGTGCTCTGATAAATGAGTCTAAAGTGAGGAGGAAGACAAGTGGCCTATGCAAGTTGATTTGAATAATGGAAGAAACTTAACTGCTCTCTAGGTATTTCTTCTGTTAACGTCCTCGGGAGAGTTTGATGGAGCTAGAACCCATGCTGTCTTCTACAGAGTGATTTTGCAGTCAAAATTTGCAGTCAAATTTATGTTCTACATGTGGGAATGCAAAAAGCATCCTGTCCTATTTGAAGGTACCTAAAGTTGTATTCTGCAACTTGTCATGGATGCTACAGGGTGAGTCTTTTAAAAGAGGCCCCGTGGAACATGTGTACTCTGTATCCACAGGGCCTCTTTTAAAGGACTCACCCTGTATAATAGTTTGTCAGTGGCGGATTTATACCGGACTGTCCACACATAATTCCTCTATTAGATGCTCTACAATGCTTCCCCAGTATCACCACATTGTTGCTATCTGGAGAGACACTCCTGCACCGTAAACAACAAAAATGGGACACATATCCTTGAACGTTTGTCACATGAAAAGTTACAGGATTTCAACAGGAAGCTATGAGACCTACAATGATTGTAAACAAAGCAATAAGTCTGCTTCAAAATATTTGCAGGCACAAACAACATTAAAAGTGGAATTGCTTATAACCACCCTGATACCATTGTTAGCATAAACCATCATGATCACACAAAAGGAAGTCTAGAGGCCTCCACATGCAGCTGCTGGGTGACCTTGGGCCAGTCATACTTCTCTGAAGTCTCTCAGCCCCACTCACCTCACAGAGTGTTTGTTGTGGGGGAGGAAGGGAACGGAGAATGTTAGCTGCTTTGAGACTCCTTCGGGTAGTGATAAAGCGGGATATCAAATCCAAACTCTTCCTCCTCTTCTCTTCTTCCACACAAATAATTTTGTCACTTTGAAAAGGAGGCACAATTATCTCTTTGTATTGCTATGAGCACCTGGTGTTTCATCCTGGACTTGCCTAGTTCGTAAACAAGCCCCTTCCTTAAGAGTACTTTGTGTATTATTTTATCCAACACGGATACTAATACCTATGCATAGAAAAGCATTTAAAACATAATACAATAATACCTACTAAGGAATTTATTTCGCTCCTGATGCAAGCATCGGAAAGCTTATAATTTCAGCATTTCCCCAACGATTGCCATAGCACCAGGAACAAAGAATCATATTCCTCTGTCTCTGCAGAGATCATTTCAGCATTTCACCTTCCTAAATGGCTGTTGGAAATTGTGCATGATTAATGGCTGAAGAGGAAATAAGATTAGATGTCATGACTCTTCCTGTGATTTCCATCTTTCCTGGTATATTTCATTGAAGGACAGACCTGTTCTGAAACCTCAAATCTGGATGCCTTCAAACTATGTTGTGACATTGGAGAATGGTTTTAAAAGCAGAATTCCCATTATATGCACAAAATTAAAATCCTAGATCCCAGTACTCCACTTAATTGTTATTTAAAAACCAAATGTAGTTCTTGAGAATTTGGTATGTAATGATGTTCAGAGGCAAGCTCTATTCATGTGTTCAGAAGAACATAGGAGGACCAGATATGCACCCAGACTACCCTCAGGCTCACTGCACTGAGTGGGACAATCTGGTGGACGCTTTAAAATGTGTCTGTTTCAGGGCCCGCGCAGGACACTTTGACACCTGAGGCAAACAACAAAATGGCATCTCCCTGCTGGGGAAGAAGGCGGGGTAAAGATCTATATCAGGAACAAGGGGGGAATCAATTAAAACTTACCCAATGGTTGCAGTGGAAATCAAAGGCCATCACAGAAGGAAAAGGACCCTGGTCTGAATCACCCTAGGTGGGTATAGAGTCCAAGAGACCTCTGAGGGCAGCTACCACCATTTATTTTGTAGGAGTGAGAAGAAACCAGCAGTATTTCCAGGTGTCATAAGAAAGCTGCAGAGATAGTGCAGGATAGTACGCACCCCAGAAACAATCTCTTTCAGCTTCTGCCTTCTGAAAGAAGGTACAGGGTTATAAAGACTAGGACTAGCCACCTGAGAAACAGTTTCTATCCAAATGTGATTTTGTGTGCAGTGTGAGGTAGTCTCTGTAGGAGTATATTGTATTTAATTATGGGGTATCAGAGTTTTTAGGGGTTAACTAGGCTGGGATAGCTGGGATAGCAGGCATGTTGGTTTCTGAATGTCTGATGTAGATTTTTTCAGTTTCGTTGTTCTGTATGGGACAATGACAATAAAGATTATCGTATGGTATTTAAGTGGCCACTGTAGAGGTAGCATTGTCAGGGGGGCTGCCAAGGAAGCGACACAGCCAGCTTCCAAGGAGCATGCCACAGTCATCAACCACCACTGTGACAGCAGTAGCTGCAGCAGCAGCAGCAGCAGCAGCAGCAGCAGCAGCAGCAAGCAATGCATTCCTTGGAAGCTGGATCTATTGCTTCTGTGAATGCTGCTGCCCAAAGCAGTCTTCTCACCTTCCCTCATGGGTGGACCCTACAATTGGGAAGCCTGCATTATCAAGGTTTCATTACGAGGACACTTGCAAGCATGTACAGGCGAGCGCACTTATGAGCCCCCTTCAGACATCCTCACGCAATGTGTGGAGGTTGGTGGTAGAGCAGGGGCTGGAGCATTTGGAGCCAAGGCTGGCATGTAGGTGTTCACTCTCCCTCCCCAGTTTAAGACTGCGTTCACACATTCCTTTGAACACATGAATAGTGATGCAGGAACCTGTGAATACTGGTTGCAGGAGACAAATGAGGATGGCTGTTGCCATCTTCTCCTGCTTTTGAGCTTCTCAGAGGCAGCTGGCTAGCCTCTTCTAGGAACAGAATGTTGGAGAATGTGAAGCCTCAGTCTGATCCAACAAAGCTCTTTCTATATTTATGTTTTAATTATTTCAAGCATATATATTTTGCTCTTTGGCTGCAAAAAAGGCTCCCCGGGGTGGTTTACAAATATCCAAAATAAGACAATTTCTTCCTTTCAGTTTACAATCTGAAAAACAGGATTAAAGAGAGGTGTTGGGGGGGGAGCCAATTTGCACAGTACTGCTACTTAGTTACAGGGTTCTTGTAAGTATTACCTGGGATGTGTTCAAGGAGTGGAGGCGACAAAAGTTGTCATTCTCCAGCCTTGAAGCCCCATCTCTTCCATAGCCTGGTGGAATGGATAGTGATAGATGTGAACATTTCAATCGAGAAAGCAAAACTTCCTGCTGAGAAGCTGAAGGCAAATCTTAGAGGTCAATAATAAACAAATAGTGGGTCTTTCTGGGAGGAGAAAGAGAAAGCAGTGACTATTTTGGTGGGACTTGTCATCATTGCCACCCTGGAAAAGTAGTTATCAGCTGAGGCTAAAAGTTATGGTAATAGCAAGTAATAGATGGGGTTCAACAGATTAAAAGATAGGTGGGTTGGTAGTTTATGCAGTGCGTAGTGTTATAAAAGACTAACAAATGTTTCAAAGTGCAGTATGAAATTACCACATCACATTTAGGATTATTTTACAATGTGAACTATTAATTATTAGTTCTTTCTTTTTGTGTGTAGAGCCATTCCTGGATGGTTGCTGTTATGATAACAGAAGGTGTCATCTGTGTGTCTAATTGGACACACCTTTTGCACATGAATTTTTAACCAAATAGGCCAATAATGGCTCCAAATAGGCTAACCTGCTCTTTTGTATCAGTGGAAGTGTCACTCAGAGATGCTTAACAAGGAGTATATGCAGCTCTTTATGCATGCATGTAATTGTTATTAAAGCTAATGGGAGTTACTTGATGAGGTGAACATGCCCCAGAGTGTCCATACTAAGCAGACTGGGGGAGGGGGAGGGTTTATTCCTCCATTGTGTAGCTGCCTTAGAAATATTGGAAACTGGTGTGTTTTTAATAAAGGAGAGGCTCACTGTATTAATTATACATCTGTATAACACACTGCTTTGACACTCTGCGGCTGTGATGACAGTGATGGAACCTCATAAATGGCTTTGGATGTTTGACAAACAGGTGAAACAGGAAGCATGAATGAGCTTGCACTTCCTGTTTTGATGTTTCTGTGTAACACCCAAAGTGCAGACTGGAGCATCTTGTCCATAGGGAAATGAGTGAAATCCAGATGCTGAAAAAACATATGCAGCTCCCAGCCATGTCCAAAGCCCTATACAGAGTCACAAAAACAGGAAGTGTGAGCTCACTTGCATTACATATTTTCCCCACTTATCTGAACATCCAAAGTTGCACCAAACACAAGTCCTCAGCCATTGAAACCTAAGGGGTCCAGAAAGGTATTTCTTTTCATGAAATTCCAAATTTTCTTGCATTTTAGTGCATTTATACATTGAAATAATTAATAATAATAATAATAATAATAATAATAATATTTATTATTCGTACCCTGCCCATCTGGCTGGGTTTCCCCAACCACTCTGAGTGGCTTCTAACAAAGATTAAAAATACATTAAAATATTACACATTAAAAACTTCCCTAAACAGGGCTGCCTTCAGATGTCTTCTACATGTCAGGTAGTTGTTTATCTGAATTTTCTGTTATGATACCAGGTTCTGAATTTCGATGCCTAAATTTGTTTAAAAATGGATTTTCCTGCTGTTTCATAATTGTTTCTGCCAGTGCGATTCCTTTTAACTATACAGAATTACGAGTAAGATGAGGATTTTCAAATCACTTGTGTGCATATCCTGAGTCCACATCATTTGTAAGGGACAGGATGCGCTGTTTCAAGAACCAAGTACCAAAAGCATGACTCTTACAGGCCCCCAACCATTTACACAGCTGACAGCAGCAACTAAGGTTTGATGGAGACCATGCAGAGAACCCAGCTAGTTTCCCATTGTCATCTTGGAGGGACATTGCCAGTGTTTTCCAGGCCAAGTCAAGACTTTCCAATTTTGTGCTTCGATAACCACCCAAGAGTGCAGAGAGCTGCAGAAGTAGCAGCTACAGGGGGATTCCTCGCCTGTTCTATTGTATCCTGATAAGGACATGCTTATAGATTACTACTTTGATCCCAAAGTGGCCTTAAGAGGGCTTTTGACAGATTAACCTTGGCTTTCTGGAGGACCTGCCAAGGCCACCCCTCTGGAGTGTTCTCTTCTCCTGCATCCCCAATGCTAACCTATTACTCTCAATCTCAGTTCTTTTTCTTACGTTTTGATGTTATACATTTGTTTTATTATATTTTGAATTGTGTTTGCCATTTTGAGTGCTAATTTAGTATGTGGAAGGTGGGCTGTTATTTTTTTAAGGGTCCCCTATGAGATGAAGCGGTGGTGAAACGAATCGACAATTAAGCAATTACCCTACCAAAAAAGAAGCGGCAGTGGCTGCTAAGCACCCAAGACAGCTAAGCATATCCAGTTTTACATGTCACAGGACGCAGGGACTGTGTACACACCATAAATTGAAAGCACCCCCTCCCAAGTATCCTTGGGGCTGTAGTTTGTTAAGGGTATTGGGAGTCATAGTTCTGTGAGGGGTAAACTACAGTTCTCAGGATGGGGGGAGGGGGTAAATGTACATTGGTGTGTGCATGCAGAATTCTCTAAGGAAATGGACAATTTGCCCTTTCTGTTTTGTTTTTTTGAACAGGTACCTTAAACAATGCAGTTTGATACCTTTCTCTGCTTGCATGTTTGCAGTGCCATTGAGATGCCTGACAGAGATGGCAAGCATCTGCTCGACATTGGACAAATAAAGCCTACTTATTGAGGGTCCCCCCCCCCAAAAAAGACTTTGCTCACTGTTACCTCTCCCATTTAACACTGCACAAATACCATTCATTTTATTTTTAATGCAGAAAGTTATTAGCAGTTTCTACAGAATAATAATAATACCTGTGCTTTTTTTTAGGGCTATGAAATCCCATATGTTGGTGGTTATGAATATTATGAAGGCAGCCTGTAAGAAATAGAATTTCTATTACGGGGACCAAGTAACAGTGATCTTGCAAGGCATTGTTTCTTGTTGTTGATAAGTGGAGGCTTGTGGAAGAGCAGTGATAGGTTGCTCTCTTTTATCTGCTAAGTGCACAGTGCTTGTAAAAATGGCAGTGGCCTTGTTACCACTTGACACGACACTAGTTTTAGCTGTTTACATTGACACGCCACTGCACTCTTTTAAAGCTGCAGCCTGGGGTCAGATTCATTAGAGTACTTCAGAAATGATACCGATAGAGCATCTGGTCTTTATGCTCACTGCTCTAAGCTAGGAGGAGGGGAATTGACATAGCTGAGTGCACCAATTTCAACCTCTCGTTCCCTCACAGCCCCCACCCTGCCTCTACCCCGGCCACACGTCTTTTATATCTCTGTCCCCCTGAAAAGCTATTGAGACAGACCAGGGTGTCAGAATGAGTCACCGAGGTGCTTTTGATACCTAGTTAGCTCGCTGTAACATTTCCATTTCACCGTAGCGCCGGAGAATGGCAATTGCTAGAGGAAAAAGAAAACCCAACTCAGATATATTGCCTGATTTAAAAAATAATAATAATAATCTTATTTTCCCTTCTGTTTTCCTTCTCTGATGTGTTTGTTTGTGTGTCAGCAGTGTGGCAATAACAGCACATTCCCATACCTTCCTTTTCTGCCTTGGCTGTTTTGGAAGTAGATTTCCAAGCCCTGATCCAGTCAGAATCATTCACACATGATTCCTAGCCCAAAGGAGTGATGATGGCAATGCACATTCCTATCTGTATTGCGAGGCGGATGTGAATGCACATCCTGATCCCACAGAGCCTTGGATGCTTCATGTCCAGTTGCACATTATCATTACAAATTCAGGTGTGCATCCATATCTGATCATGTGCCTGCTTCTATGTCTTGGTAATGCTTGCTGAATTGGGGCACCAGTTGCTTCCCAAAACAATCTGGGCTGAGATAATAACCTTCAACACCAGATTCGGTATTGTTCAGAGGTACCATTTATATAGCATAATTACAGAGAAGCATGAATAGTCCTAAAGGTGTGGTGGTGGCTATAGGTCATGGCTCAATGTTTTCCTGGGTTTAACAATCACAATTTTTTTTTAAAAAACAACAGTTTGATTTGGCAGGATTGTATCCAAATTACGTCACTGTCAGAAATGTTGGCTGAATATAACTTGCCCCAAATACCATCAATTGGTCCGAGTATTAAAAATAAAATAACAAAACTGCATCTTTTGGCAAGGCTTAACTAAATCAGAAGTATATTTCTAGTATAGTAGATAACAAAATTCAGATATTTGGACATTTTCTTAAAAAATGAAAGTGCTCCCTCCCCCCTTTCAAATAGAGTGAGGAGAAATTTCCATTCTCCTCTAGCAATTATTTTGAAACGCAGTACTACAAATAGATTTTTTGCGGTTGATTTTTAAAACTGTCATGTAATGATGGATAATAAATTATGTCTTCATTGTGGGTAATTTGTCTCTATCAAAAATTTACCACTCTTTTAACTCTATGCAATCTTTCCTAGAAATATATTAATATTTTTATTAAAGCAAGAGACCCTGTCTCCCATTTTGTCTGTGTTTTTTTTAAAATTACTCCTTCAATTAATTCAGTGTTCCCCATGAATATCTGTGGATATCACCACCACTGTTTAGCTGGTCCTGGTAGGAGACCAGTGAAGGATACAAACTCACCGGCAATCACCTCTCTAATGATTTGGCAGATATAATCCAGAACCCATAACTGAGATTACAGCTACCATTTTTGTTAACAGCTGATCTGATTAACTGAAATTGAGCATACAATAAACTGAAATGCAACATGCGCTGAATTAAGAACCCTGTCACTGAGCCTTAGGTCTTTTTGTTTACCATTCTGTAACCATAAATCAGATGACAAGTGGAGCAGGTTTGACAGACAAGAAACTGCCTTTTTGGAATCCCACGAGGTTGTTTAGAGAGGATATGGCTAGATTCAATAGGGCAGAGAGAGGGGACAGTCTTCAATGAGCATTAGGGAACCACTTGCGCTGATGCATGACTGTAATCCATCTAAAATATGTCACAGAGCCTTTGTCTGTTTCTGTGCAAGCCAACGCTCATACCCCACCCCCTTTAAAGCACACGGAATTGAGAGGTTCAAATTGAAAATCCATATTTAATTGAAAATCTAATGCAAAACACTGCAGCAAGGATTCTGACCAGTGCCAGGTTAGGGAGTATGTGATTCCTTTTTTTATATCATTTAAGCTGACTATTACCTTTAAAGCCATAAACAGCTTGGGACCAAGACACTTGAAAGGATGTCTCCTCTCATATAATGGCATCGGTCCAGTATACCTGAAGGAGAGTCTCCACCCCCATCATTCTGCCCGGACACTGAGGTCCAGCGCGAGGGCCTTCTGGCGGTTCCCTCATTGCGAGAAGCAAAGCTACAGGGAACCAGGCAGAGGGCCTTCTCGGTAGTGGCGCCCGCCCTGTGGAACGCCCTTCCAGCAGATGTCAAAGCGATAAACAACTACCTGACATTCAGAAGACATCTTAAGGCAGCCCTGTTCAGGGAAGTTTTTAACGTGTGATATTTTACTGTATTTCTGGTTTCTATGGAAGCTGCCCAGAGTGGCTGGGGAGGCCCAGCCAGATGGGCGGGGTATAAATAATAAATTATTATTATTATTATTATTATTATTATTATTATTATTATTATTATCATCCAGTAAAGTCAGCAGATGAAGTCCTCTTGCATGTTCCATCCCAGGCATAGTCAACCTTTTTATACCTACCGCCCACTAATGCATCTTTCTTGATGATAAAATCAAGCCCACCAGTGCTCGATGGAAGGAGGATTCAGCTTATGCCGTAGAACCCTCTACCGCCCACCTAGAATCCCGAAACGCCCACTAGTGGGTGGTAGGAACCAGGTTGACAACCCCTGTTCCACCCCTATCTGAGGCATGACTGGTGGGGCTGCTTCTCAATCACAGCATCCAAATTTTAGAAACTCTCCAGCCCAGAAGATTTGCTTGGCTAATTGGCTTTTGGAAATGTTTTGTTTTGTTTTTAATTTCATCAGGCCATTGTTCTGATTCCCTTTTTTTTACAAAAAAAGTGTTTGGTTGCATATCTGCTGTTATGTGTTTTAAACTTTAGTTTAGATTTATTTCATTTTTGTTTTACACTGTTAGATGCATAGGGTAGTTTTAATTTTAGAACCAGAATGGAGGCGTATAAACATTCTTATAAATAAATACATAAAACACAAAATAATAAAAATTTCATGACAACATCTTCATCATAATTGAACGGCCTTGTGTTTTTTGTCTAATGGAGACCCCCTCCTTCACCAAACCTCTTGCTGTTACAAGCACATTGCTATTGTTCACTCCATTTCTGATGTTTGGTGGTGAGTGCCATTGGTTATGTAGCCAAAACAGCACCATCCATGCACAAAAGCAAGGTATTAGCAGGCATGGGGAAGCCCCAAAATTTACAGAATTAGGACAAAGTATTTAGAGGGGGAATGTAAATAGGCAAACATTCCAGAAAGCAGACCAATGAGCATGTTCAGTGCTATAGAATGCAGACTGGAGGAGGAGGAACAGAATACCACATGGGTTGGTGAACGGAATGGAATGGAATATTTTGAAGAAACACATGGCTGACTGGTTGAAATACAGAGCCAGAGCAATATTGTTTTGCAGATCCCACTTCTGTATACTAATAGCAATCATGATGTTCCAAGTGTTGGTCCTTTTCTACTCAGAACAGCACCGTTCATGCACAAAAAGGAGGTGTCAGTCAGCTTGGGGAAACTTTGTACAAAACAGAAGTCTTAAGGGAGGAAAAGTATCAGGGGAGAGCCTGCCTGAAAACATCCCAGTGGGAAGTGAGCATACCCAGTGGCCACAGAATTCTGATTAACTGCTGAAAGTGGAGGCAGAAAACAAGGGTGAATGGAGTATCCTGGAAGAGGGCAGGGCTCCAGCCACAGGCAGCACCACTCCACACTGTGTTTGTTGAAGTTCCCCACTTGTACTGCAGGACTGTGAATTATAATGCCACTATCTCAACACTGAAGCTTTTTGTTCTTGTTGCATTGCTTTTTAATGTCAAACCTTCTGTAGGGTGTGGTAATTTGGGGACCTAGCAGATTCCTTGAGGCTGCCACTGAAAAGAGCAACCATTTTTAACACCCCTGCACCTATATAATGCACAGGGAAGCTCAATATGTGATGCAATGTCATAGTATTGTCTGTTTCAGTTGCCAACCTGCCCTACCCAATCCCCACCCGTTGGTGACTATTGATAAGATGAGTGTAGGGTAGGGAAATATCCAATGCTTTGACATCAGAGCAAGACTAATTTGTTCCAAATGTTACAGAGATTATAATTACATGCAGAGTTGCCACTCTTGGAAGCAAACACACTTTTAATGTTGGGTGCAGCTCCAGCCTTAGTTAATTGTGACGGGAAGCTCCTTGGGGGAACAAAGGCCACCGTTCACAAGTGATGCTTAAATCAGTTTGCATTGAGGCTGAGAATCCTGCATTGGTGGTAGATGCCCTGCTCACAAGTGAAGCTGTCTTAACAGCAGCATGTGAAAATGGTGCCTTGTTGGCTGTTTGACAAAGTTTCTGTTTGTTCTCTTAACCGCTGTTTGCTAGTCTCCTATCACACTCACGGCTCCCTGTTGCTTGCTTTTTCCCATTTTTCCCTGTCCTGTTCAAGTAGAAATTCTGCTTTGCAAGTAAACAGATCTGTGCAGTGCAGCTTGGAGTAAACAGAGAATGTGGTGAATTATTTTTACAAGCAGGGTTTAGTAATTTGCAGTGGATTTCTGTTTCCATGGGAATTTGTGAGTGAAGGAAGCTACATGAAGGTTCTTATGAATAAGTGAGGTGACCTCCGCTTCGCCTCCAACCCTTTTTCCTCCCCCACTCCAGTTGATTTCAGTGGCATCTTAAACAGCTTCCAATGCCCATCCCATAGAATGGATCTTCCTATATGTATTGCAAGGCAATTCCTAAAGTGGATACAGTGGTACCTGTACTTAATTACTTAAGTACTTAATTTGTTCTGGAGATCCGTTCTTAACCTGAAGCACCACTTTAGCTAATGGGGCCTCCCGCTGCCACCATGCCGCTAGAGAACGATTTCTGTTCTCATCCTGAAGCAAAGTTCTTAACCCGAGGTACTATTTCTGGGTTAGCGGAGTCTGTAACCTGAAGCGTATGTAACCCGTGGTACCACTGTATATTTTGGAGATGAGTACAGGCAATTCCCCATTTCTGTGGGGGGTTGCATTCCAAGGCACCACATGCATCAGCAGGATGTGTGTAAGCCCACCCTGCCTTATCCCACCCCCTTCTGGTATCAAAAACTGCATGCGAGTGTGTGGCTGTGCATGCCTCAAATGTGCACAAGTGGGGAGTTGCCTGTACTACAAATGTTTGTGTGTGATGTTTGTTTTTATCCCTTTCTAAGGCAGTGCTTGCACTCCATCCTTTGGTACTGCTCAGCGTTTGCGATGACCCACAATCACCCTCATGCTGCTAAGGAATCAGGCAGGATCTTACTAGATCATGAGGGTGAACAATTGGTTCTTCTCCTTCCCCTTGTTATCCATACACATACACCTCCCCCCTCCCCCCATCCCTCTCTGTCTCTTTTTAGGTCATTTATAATCAGCAGTCATGGAGCCCTGGCCTCATTAGTGATATAGCCATTCCTTCAGTGCTTTAGAAATAATCATTTAGGGGGGGAAATGCACAGTTTTCTTCCCTTGAGAGCCTGTGAGTGATGAATTTATTTCAGTCTGGCTGTCTTGCTCAGCCTTATTTCCATATTTATTTCAACAAATAATGTACTGTGGGAACAACAAAATGCACTCTCCAGCAGAGCAAGGTTAGGTTTTGGCCATGGAGGAGTTAACGGGAACAATGGCAGAGAATGATCTATTTCAAACCTGGTATTTGGCAAGGAGAAAGTTTATATATTTGAGTATACATGCATATTTGAGTATTTGTGTTTCCTAATGTTGCAAGGCAGGGATTTGATGACAGATTTATTCATAGGCTGGCACTTAGAGCACACAGAGACTGTCTCCAGAGTGATCTCTGCCACCGACCCTTCCTCCTGTAAGGATCATCTCTTTTGTATGGGTGGACAGGCGATTAGCTCTCTATGCCAGCTAATTAATTTGGCTTTTCCAGAGCAAGCTCTGCTAATTGCAGCCAGTTGGGAGGGCTGATATTAAGGGACCAGGGCGCTTACTGAAGGCCTCAGTAAATTCAGCCCAGTGGTTTCTAGAAAAAGGAGCTGCTAATATCCTTGGCTTCTAAGGAACGATAGCTTGATGTAATGTGTGAGCAGCCTCCTTCACAGAACCATTTCAGCAACTGAACTGAGAGTGGGCCACGTTGCATTTCACTCTGGGAAATATTTTTTGTGGACGAATGAGCATGTGTATTATATTATATCAGGGATAATGTGAGTGATGTTTCCATTATTGGCACACTAACTGGAGCTGGCCAAAACACGTACACACAGATGAATCCCTATATAGAAAAAAGCAACTTAAGAAACTGGCTAGCACTGAATTGCAAACTAAAAACATGATGTAAGCAATCACCCCCTAAAATGGCACGCCCTAGTGCTCCATCCTCCATGGGGCAGCCCTTTAGGTATTTGAAAATGGACATCTCAGTCTCCTCTTTGCCAGGCTAAACATTCCCAATTCCCTCAACCGTTCCTCCCAAGGCTTGGTTTCCAGACCCTTGATCATATTGGTCATCTCCAGCTTGTCAATAGCCTTTTAAAATTGTAGTGACACAGTGCTCCAGGTGTGGCCTGGCCAAGACAGAACAAAGTGGGACTATTACTTCCCTGGATCAGGACACAATACTTCTGTTGATGCAGCGTAGAATAGCATTAGCCCTTTTTTGCTGCTGACTCATGTTAAGCTTGTGGTCTACTAAGCCCTCTAAACAATGGCGGAGCTTCAAGCTCCAGCAGTGGGGCAGAGAGCACGTGGCCGGGGCTGGCGCATGTCCTGGGGGTGTGGCACGCCACCTGTGGGAGTGTTGCACCCAGCGCACGGGGGGGCAGCCGTGATGGCACCCCACTGGGATCGTGCCTCCGGGGGCAGTGTGCTTCCCCCGCACCCCTGTTCCTCCGCCACTGCCCCTAGATTCTTTTCACATGTACTACTAGCAAGCTAGATGTCCCCCATCTTATATTTCTGCAGCTGGTTCTTCCTGCCTACGTGTAGAACCCGACATTTGTCCCAGTTGAAATTCATTTTGTTAAGTTTTATTGATATTTTGATATCTCAACACGCCTTTGAAGTATTAAGCTACTATCTGGAAGCACTCCTACAGTCAAAAAGGATGGTGAGAAAATGGTGCTATCAGGCAAGTGGATGACATCAGGCCTCTTTGAGGTGGGGATTGAAGAACTGAAAGCTGCTTGCTTTAACAGTGGTCTGTCCAATGTAAAGATTGCAAGTAAAATATTGGGCTTAGAGGACTGTTAATAGGACTATGAGCTGTGTTAAGAGTTCACCCAATTGCTCCATCGGATATTTGATATTATCCACTTTGAAATCTCCCAGTCATCATTTATGTGCTTCTCATCGACCCATTTACTTAAGTTGTTGGTAGCAGCAAATCATGGAGTGAGCAAGGCTGCAAGGGTCAGCTGACTAGTGAGGCTTTGGAGCTTTTGTGGTACTGATGTTCCACTGAATTGCATTCTGTATGCTGAGGTTCTGACTTTTTTTTATTATCAGGAACTGTAATTGTAAAGAAATAGGCTACTTGCTTGGGCTGGAGCACCATTTGGTAGTGTTAGCAGTACTGCCTTGCACAGTGACTTTGCTGCAACTGGCTTCTAAATTCCTCTTCACCCCTTTCTGTCCCCCTCCCCCCCCCCCGAAAAAGCATGTTGCTAGTTATGGTTTCAGCTTGTAGCTAGCATATGCAACCAGCAGAGCACAGCCGTGTACCCTCGAGTCTTGTTTTCAAGAATGCTGTAAGACTTGTTGGCAAGCTCCCTGCTTCCAAGAAGCCACTAAGGCTGTTTTGGGTGGCATTTGAGGACACAGAGGCTATGCAAACCTTTGCCAATGCTGCTGTTATGAAATATGTGTGCCAGTAGCTGACAGCAAATCTTCTGGCATTTCCCCCTCCCTCCTAGCAATTAAGACCTGTGGTTACATAATAGCCTTTAAGCTGTAATGTCCACGATGGTGTGTGCTCTGAAATTGTCACTTTTAAAAATTTGCTTACTTTTTATGGGGCCATCAAAATGAGGGTCTGTAGTGTAGTGATAGAGCACATGTTTTGCCTGTAGAAAGCCCCAGCTTCAGGCACCAGTGTCTTCCATTTAAAAGGATCTGATAGTGCTATCTGATGGGAAAGACTTCCTCCTTGAAGCCCTGGGAGGCCTGCTGCCACTCAGTCAGAGTGGAGAATGCTGAGCAAGATAGACAAGTATAAGGCAACTTCCTGTGATGGTACTAAATTGTTGTTCTTAGGAGTTCACAAAATTTGACTTTTTTCTTCTTAAAGAATAGAACAGCAACTACTCGAATGCTTTTTTTTTTAATTAAAAAAAATCTTTAAAAACCACTGTAGTTTGGACAGCATGGCTAATGGTAGTGACTGAAAAGGATTTAAAATAATAATAATTAACATTATGGTGGTATACCTATATTACAAAAATACTACTGATTAAAGAGTCAATTAAAAAATAAATTGTGTAATGAACTAGCACTCACTGCCAAAGTTAAGCAAATGTGTGCTGAGCTGTGCTAGGTTTGCTTTTATGCTACATCACTGCCCATGCCGAATCGCCTCCACCCCCTGCTTTTAAATAGGTGGAGGGGTAATGCTAAAGGCATCTACATCAGTGGAAATCGGGCTCGTTTTTCAAAAGGGTTGGATTTACAGCAATCTGAGAAAAGGCAAGGAACCACATGGAAAATGCGCAGTGGCAACTGGATGATGGTGTAATGTGGATGCCTCGCTAAAAGTGAGGGAGCAAAGCATGGCAATTCCACACTGAACATCTAGTGTGGAAGCATCCAAAGATTCAAATCCTAAGTAGCTATTGAGCTCATTGCTGGTATATTCTGTTATACCAGCAACAAAGCAACATGAAAACACATAATATAATTTTGGGTTCTCAAGCATCTCAGCGTCTTGAAGACCATAATTCAGGGGAGAACTAAGAAAGATTTCCCATAGTGCACTGATGAGTTGCTTGCCACACAGTGTGGCCACAGAAGTAGAACAGAAAACAATGTCTGCACATGTGCTTTATTGCAGACATTGCTTAAGAGACCTGACGACAATTGCATTGTGTTATCCCCAAATCAAGAGCTTTTTGTTTTGTTTTGTTGTTCTATAGTGCTCCTAGGAAGCGTCTTACCAAACCAGTATCGCCCAGCCCAGCCTTCCTTCCTCAACCTGTTGCCCTGCAGATGCTGCTGGACTGCAGCTCCCTTTATCCCTGATGACTGGCTGTGTCATCTTGGATGATGGGCATTGTAGTCCATCTGGAGAGTGGGAAGATGGGTCCATATTATTCAGATTTCCCTTTTCCTCTTTCCTTTCTGATCTTCGACTTTTGAGCCCTTTGAAAGGGATAGTTATTTTTGACCACCATGCAGCACTTAGTACATTTTAAGTGGTTCAAAAATAAACATCATCTCACCAGAGTGCTGCTTCAGCACTTTTCTGCTGTATTGGAAATGCAGGAAAGCATACCAACAAAGAAATGAGGCATCGTGTTTCACAGGGCTTTGGAAAATGCTCTGTATTGTGGCACACATCCTCCCCCAGTGTTCCACATGTCTTTTGTAAATAGTGCTGGGTATCAGTGGGTACGTTAACAGAGTAACCCCAAGACTTGTGTGCACTGATCAGATGTTGTGAATCAGGCTGGGCAAAAATATGCAGAGTAGGTATATTCCTAGTTCGTATGAATTATTGAGCACCCAACTCTGTAAATTGTGATTCAAACAAGGAATACAAAATAGAATTTGGGAGGGGAAAATCTGTGCATGTGAACTTCCTTATCTGTGTTTTCCTCCCACTAAAGAGGTCCATGGAGGCAAGCTAACTGCTCTTAAATCAACTGAAAATGAGCGGGGTTAAAGCCAAAACGAAAACAGCAGCAGGACTCTTACTGCAGATCAATGCATGTTTGGCATAGGTTCTGCTGGTGTCTATTTCAAGATGCACAGAACAAAAAGTCTCAGGCTAAAGCTGACACTGGAGACCTGCTTCAAAATGGCAGTCCTTTGTCAGGGCTTTTCTGCATAGAGGTGGCTCTCTTTCTTTTACCAGCTGCTGATTCTTTGGCACTGAACTGGTAGGAGAAGCATCAGATGTTTTCTTGGAGCCCCTCTCTTTGCTTTTCCCCTTCCCTTTCTCCCCCCCCCCCCCAGTTCCCCTGCTACCCTATGCTCTTCTGGCTCCCCACTCCCCAAATTGAACATGTACAGATTTTACGGTTCACTGGAGAATAAGTGGCTGTCATTTCACAGACGGGCCAGGATGTAATTAGCCACAATGCATCGAAGTAATGGAACAGATGTCTCTTTGTAAACTGAGTTTGCTGTTGCACACTCTGTGTGTGTGACCTGCCGACTGCTTGAAGCTATTCCTCCCAGCCCCCTCTCTTTGCCTCTCCCTTCTCTCTGTTTCGCAGCCAAGGGCTTAACTCTCACATGAAGTGGCTGCTGTTATGTTTCCCCCTCTTTTCTCTGTCCCCGCTCCACTGCAAGGCTACTGATGATAGGAGAGCGCTAGCCAGCATTTACCCGGCGGAGTCATTCAAAGCATGAAAAAGACGACACCTACCCTTTATAAGATAATTTGCAGTTTCAAGTAGCACTTGGTGCTTGCTTAATATGAGAGTAAAATCATAAATGACTGTTACGGTGTCTGGACAAATATTTTGAAACTGAAAAATAAAACAGCTATATTCCTGTTCTGCTGCCAAATTAGTATTTACGCTTGAACTGGAACTCTGTCGAACAACATGCAGACAAATAGGTATGATCCAGGAGAAACCTATTTGTGGGATGGTTCATATATGTCAAGTCCAATCCTTATAGTTTTGAGAGCATTGTAGCTTAGAACAATTGGAAATCAGAGAAACTAGAGGGAGTGTTAATAGTTAAAATACAAAACTTACTCCCACAGCAAAGCAGTGATGGCCACCAACATAGATGGCTTTCAAAGAGGGTTAGGCAAATTCATGGAGGAGAGAGCTATTGATGGCTACTAGCCGTGATGGCTAGTCTTCCTCTATGATCAGAGACAGCAGTGCTTTTTAATGCCAGTTGCTGGAAACCACAGGAA
Organism: Podarcis liolepis; assembly: GCF_965112155.1. Classification (NCBI taxonomy): domain Eukaryota; kingdom Metazoa; phylum Chordata; class Lepidosauria; order Squamata; family Lacertidae; genus Podarcis; species Podarcis liolepis. Next base: position 35,318,934 of record NC_139564.1, on the reverse strand, counting down.
GGGAGAATGCCACAAGAATCTGGCTGGCCATTATGAGAACAGGATGCTGGACTTGATGGGCCATTGGCCTGATCCAGCAGGATTTTATTATATTCTTATGTATAAGTCTCTACAAATATTGCCTCTTTCTAGTGATTTGACATATGTGGTGGGATTCTCCTGGCCAGAGCAGTCTTTCTTCTTCTCTGTTTGGTTCTTTAGTTCTTCCTCCTCTTCCCAGCCTCACACAGAGGTTGTCATGTATGAAAACGCCATGTTTGCATCCAACCTATCCCTAGCTTCCAAGTCCTTAATTCCTGAAATATCTGTGTATAAGCCAGAAGAGGGACTTCTCAATGTCACCAAACAATACAGGGGGCAAAACTGTGACAGCTCTGAAGATTTTCACCGGGAAAATGTCTTCTATCAATACAGAGCAGACTTGTGGCTGAGGGCCCAGCTCTCTCCAGAAGCTAGAGCGTGAAGATTGCTTCATTATCCAAACTCAAATGCCACCTGTTGTACCAATATATCCTTAGGCCTTTCTGTGAATGTGTGTGTATGGTTAAGTTTCAGGTGGGGATAGCAGTGTCTCTTAATTGTCCTAAGATTAAGAGAAGTCATTCTCTGGCATGTTGCAAGAGGAACATTTTTGTTACTGCTTACGATGCATTGTTCAGGATCTCACAGATCAAAATATGAACATGCCTGTAACAGTGCTGTTCTCGTGCCTAGTGTCATTGCCCAAGGTCACATGCACACTGTGCATTGCTGGGGGCTCTACTCTGCCTCCTATAACCATTTACTCTGCATTAGCCTGGCCTGAACTGTTTTAAAGATGAAGGTTTGGGTTGCTTTTTTAAATTCTAAATATGCTAGAGACACACAATGGTCTTTAGTCACCGGTGTGAGGAATGGCTGGCTGTGCACTACATTGCACTTTAATGTCAATGCATGCACATTTACACGCAGAGAAAATACATAAACTCTCCAACTTTGAAGATATAATTCCCAAAGCTCTGATGCTAAGAGCTGCACCTCAGTCATCCCCTGCCTGGTGCTCTTCAGATATTTTGGCCTACAACTCCCATCAGCCTCAGCCATCATGGCCAATGGACATCACATGTAAAAAGAAAAATGTCTTAAAGGCTTCACAAAAGATAAAAAATGAGTCATTTACTAGGGCCATAGGCCAGAAAACTGAGGCTATCCCTGGTAAATAGGACTGTATGAGATTCCAGCGCTATGATTTGACTTGCTCACAAGAAATTAATGCCGACTTGGGGTCCCTCAGAAAGAAATTAGGAGAGCAAGTATAGTACAGTGGTACCTTGGAAGTCGAATGGAATCCATTCTGGAAGTCCTTTCAGCTTTAAAAATGTTCAGAAACCAAAGTGCAGCTTCTAATTGGCTGCAAGAAGCTCCTGCAGCCAATTGGAAGCCGTGGAAGCCCCATTTAATGTTTGGCTTCAAAAAATAGTTTGCAAACCGCAACAGTCACTTCCGGGTTTGCTGCGTTCGGGAGTCAAAACGTTTGAGAACTAAGCTGTTTGAAAACCAATGTACGAATGTAATGGCAGATAAACGTCCCTCAAAGCTTACTTGCCCTGTTATGTGTTTGCGCAAAATGAAGATAAGGTCCAAGGGGCATGGCAATCCCCTGAATCCACTGGAGAGATTTATTAGGAGACAGGTTCATACAGATACGGTTTTCTGAGGGAGGAGTGAAGTTCAGATACTGGGGTAAGTCCTGGGCAGAATCCTGGGCATAAAGCAGGGTACAACCCAGAGATTCTTCACAACTTTGCACTTGAAACCTGTCATATTTTACAGTTTATTGGTAGATCGTTGTGATGGCATCCAATCTTTGTATCAATAAATAATTTTTATCTTAGAGTTAGGTATCCCCCCTTTCTGCCCAGTGAATGTTGTATTAAAAATCAAATACTCAATACACTTCCGCTAACATGAATTGAGTGAGTTAAAGGTATCCTATTTCTCCCTTTTCTTTCTCTGAGACCAAACACCTGGCTTTATCTCATGTGCAACAAATCACATTCTGGGCACTTTGATTGTTACTGGGAGGGACTTACCTAGGGATTCCTTTGAGGGGAAAACTAGAGGGGACAGGACAATCACATGCTTCTTTTCAGAAGTCTGGCATCTAAAGAGGTGGTGGAGATCTTCATTTAATAGCAAAAGAAACACATGGGAGAAGCCACTGGATCTTCTTCCTTCTCCTCCCCTCAGTCCATTGCTCCTAGTACATTTCTCTATTTCTGCCTCACATGGACTGGTATTGAGCCCAGTCCCATTTTATATGTAGATGGGGCCGATACATGAATGATGGTCCTGTCATATCTTGTTTGACTTCTACTCTGTCACTACCGTCTGCTTTCTATACTTCTGCAATATAGAAAGTAGAAGAGCACAAGTGTGTGTGTGTGTGTGTGTGTGTGTGTGTGTGTTTGTTTGTTTGTTTGTATACGATTACTGATGTTTTACATATGAGTGTCATTCTTGAATAAAGAAAGCAGAAGCAATCCCTTTAACTATTAATAATTGCATTTTCAGTAACCTGTCATTACAGTGAACTTTGTGTTTGTTTTGTACAGAGAAAACATTTTGTAGTTTTGAGAGGGGCAAGGAAATCAAGTATAGAGTCCTCCATTCATCTCTTTCCTAAGGTGAATTCAAACATATTTCTGTCTCTGCTAGTCTTGAAACAGCCTTTTAGCCCATTTCTGGGCACAATTCAGAGTCCTTGTCTTAACTTTTAGAGCTGGTACATAACTCAAAACTCATGCATAGCAAAGATTGATTGTTCTCATATGAATCTGTTTAGACTCTGAGATGATCTTCAGAGGCCCCGCTTCAAGTCACTGCACACTAGTAAAGCAAGGGGTGACCTTAGATAGGCCTCTTTTGATTACACTCTCTATTTGGAAGGCCCTCCCAAGAGAAGCTCGCCTGGTGCCAGCTTTGTAATCTTTTTGGTACCAGGTGCCAAAGCCTTTTATAAGTTCAGATATATCCCTTTTATTGGAGGCTGTACACATACCATACATAATGGGATTGTAGCTTACCCCACACGGAGCTACAGTTCCTAGCACCATTAACAAGCTATGATTTCCAGGATTCTTGCAGGAGGAGGAGTGTTTTAAATGTATAAGTGTGTACACAGCCCTAGAGTCATAGGTTTTAAGTGGTTTTAACAGCTGCCACTGTTGTGAATGTTCTGCTCCATTTTAAAGTGATTTAAATGATTTCTAATCATTAGTCTGTTTGAAGAGCAGGTCATGTATGGAAAAAGGTGAGCAAATAAATAAAACTAATTGAAACAAACCAGAAACAAAAAGGGAACCCAAATGAAAGAATGAAAAGAAATGGGATGAAACTGTCCTACGTTCCTGTGTGTGTCTTGAAATGCTGGTCAAGAGCAAAACATATTTTGAAATTCTGCCAGATCATCCTATGTATATTAAAAAGGTTCAAGGTGCTTCACTACACATTTACTCGTTCAATTTTCACATGTCATGTCAAGAGAAGGCTTAGCCTTACAAGCTTTCCATGCTGGAAGCTTCATCGCCACCCTGGTCCATATAGGAAATTCAAATACTGATTTTTAGAATCACTTGTGAGGGTCCAATATAAGAACCACCTATTGTTTGCTTCATTTCCCCTTTTGGAAAGGTCTGGAGCTGTTCAAAATGTCTCTTGAGAGCCAGTGTGGTGTAGTGGTTAAGAGCAGTAGTCTCGCAATCTGGGAAACCAGGTTCGAGTCTCCGCTCCTCCACATGCAGCTGCTGGGTGACCTTGGGCCAGTCACAGTTCTCTGAAGTCTCTCAGCCCCACTCACCTCACAGAGTGTTTGTTGTGGGGGAGGAAGGAAAAGGAGAATGTTAGCCACTCTGAGACTCCTTAAAGGGAGTGAAAGGCGGGATATCAAATCCAAACTCTTCTTCTTCTTCTAGGGGCCTGGGCATTTTGTGGTGTTCACATTCCTACACTCCATTGTTTTTGTCTGCTTCCTATTATTTTGGGTTCCAGTTTATTTCTCTCTAAATAAAATAGAAACCACCAAACCAGGGGAGGGGGGAAGGTGGTGAGTACACGTTTTGAACATGGCATGGCAGCCCCATCTTGCATCCTTTATAAATTTGCTATCCATCTGATTCACTAGAAAGTTTCATTGTATGGGAGGGTCATTATGGAGCCCATGAAGTCTACAAGCAGCGTTTCATCAGGAAAAGCCTTGCTGGGTTCACTCTAAGGGCATATTCAGTGTGATATTTTACTTCTGGAGTTTTGTTGCCTCGGTTCTTTTTTTTTTTTTTTAATCACTTCCCTATGGAAGTGGGAAATATTCTTATTTACTTTTTTATTATGTTCTCTTTTTCTTTTTAAATAATCTTTCTCTTTTATTTATTTTTGTTAAATTTGCAAATTAAAAATTAAAAAAACACACCCAAAGTGGTGTGACTATATGTGGACACTTCTAGAACCTAAATGGAGGAGATCTGTGCGCTGCTGTGTTCTGCCAGAGTTCCTTGACAGCAGAGGGTAGCAGATCTGTAGATCCTTGAACCCAGAATCATTATTTATTTCTTGCATTTGTATTCCTTTCTCCAAGGAGCTAAATGCAGTGTTCAACTACGGTATTTAGTAATGTTTTCCATTCCTGTTTGTGTTCTAGTCCAGTCATTCTCAAGATGGTATACACTGGGGCTTTTTTAGCAATGGGGTACAGGCAGGTGATTGTTCCAAAGCCATATATTTTTCCTCCATATCTCTTAAGCATCCTTTAAGCAGTGAGAGAACTATCCATTAGAAAAGGTGCCCCCCCCCCATTTTATAACTGTAACATGGAACTTTGCAAAAACTATGGCTAACAGGACAATTATGTTGGCCAAAAGAAGAAAAAAATGTGAAGAAGGGAAAAGAGGAAAGTGGGAGAAAAGAAGTGACAAGGATTATAAGTAGATTGGAGTTATGTACAGTGATACCTCAAGTTAAGTACTTAATTCGTTCCGGAGGTCTGTACTTAACCTGAAACTGTTCTTAACCTGAAGCACCACTTTAGCTAATGGGGCCTCCCGCTGCCGCCGTGCCACCGGAGCACGATTTCTGTTCTCATCCTGAAGCAAAGTTCTTAACCTGAAGCACTATTTCTGGGTTAGTGGAGTCTGTAACCTGAAGCGTATGTAATCCGAGGTACCACTGTACAACAGTTATTAATTAGGAACCAATTAATGTTGTGTGTACGACAGAATGTAACCCAGTGCTCAGGCACTCTCTTAAGTTTAAGTGGTTGCTAAGAAGATTGAATTCAAAACAATTCACTTCTCAGCTCAGTTCTCCCCCTTTACCCATAAAGTTTGCACAGGTGCCAGTTTCTACTGCAATGCTGTCCAAATGGGGCTAAGCCTTAAATGTCAACTGGCTCAATACGTTCAGGGGCTAGTCACACAGATCATATCACTCTAGTTTTGAAAGGTCTTCGCTAGTTACAAATGATTTTCAGGCCCACCTTAAGGTGCTTATTTTAAAGCAGAGATGGGGAACCTTTTTCTACCAGAGGGCCACGTTGCCTTACAGGCAAGCTTTCAGGGGCCAAGTGCCAGTCGTGGATAGGGACCAGCGGCAAAAGTGGGCAGAGCAATGTATTTGACTCCTAGCTTTGTACAATAGATTACATACCCGCCACACAAAAGTTAGAGGCAACATATACACCACAAACAGCTCGCCATCCTGTAACCAGGCAAGCAAGAGGCACATCGCAGTTCAAGGACACATTCCAACCAGGCAAAAATGCAAGGAGGCGGGCATGGAGAAGTGCTGGTGGAGGGGAAGTTTCAAGGGCCAACGAGAGAGGCCTGAAGAGCCACATCTGAACCTATCCCTGCTTTAAAACATTAACAGTTTGGGCCATGCATATGCAAAGCTAGAATGTGTCCTGTCCCACAGATAGTGAGACCTTGTACGTTAGCAGAGAGCAGGGTCTTTGTTGTAGTAGCACCTCTGCTGTGGAGCCTCCTCCCTCAGGAGGGAAGAACTTCCTCAGGAGGCAGCCCCACCCACTAGCCTTGATCTTTGAGCAGTTTTAGGAGGTTTGCGAAAACTCTTATTCTGAGTAACAAAGGGTGTGTGTTAGTACAAGTTCATGTTATGTACTATTTTACTGTTCTTTGTTTAAAGTTACGAATTTTTATACGAGATGGTAGCACACTTGGGTCCAATCTGTATAGAGAGAGGCAGAATATAAACATGACAAGTCAGTTCCTTGGGACAATTTCAGATTAACGCACAGCTGAGATTTGAAAGTAATTTATGTGGTTGTTTTCTGTTGTCTCCTTAAAAACAAACATATTTTAATGCTCTTCATTTTTAACACCTCAGTTAAATGTTATTATGCGGGCTGCCTGCAATATTGCATTCCCTGTTTTTTCGAAGGAGCAACTGTCTTGCCAAAATCCTAGAATTCGCAAACAGGTGCTAATGAAACAGTTCACCTCTGTTTGATACAAGTTGCCTTCTTTTGTCAGAGCAGCCAAGAAAACATTGTTCTGAAGAAAACCCCTGGATTGGTCCTTGTGTTAGGAAACACAAGGGGATTTGTATTTTAGTAAGTGTTCCCTGGCACATTAATTCAGCAGTGGTTTGTTATTCCCTTAACAGCAAGCAATTACATGACATTGTGGAAGACAGTACAATGGACAATTTTTATGATGGACCAAGTATATCTAGACAACTTATTTCAAGAAAAGAAGTTTCTGTCCATTGTGTTCTGGAAATATGCAGCATGGGCCACTTCACATGTTTCAGAAACGACAGACCTTTTCTCTGGCACCAGGTCTGCAAATTGTATCTTTTCTGCAGTTATTTGAAGGGGATAGACAAGTTTGCAAGAAAATGAGAAACAGTCACCCAGGAGCCACGATTGGCCACTATTCTTGGGATCATGTTTCCTAGTGTGCTTTCACCTCTCTCCTTCAAACATTGCATCAACCCTTTGTTGGACGGCCTTAATAGCAACTCTTTCCTCCCCCAAATGCTACAGACTTCTGTGCACTAATTTACAACACTGAAAGAAAAGTAGCAAGATTTTGAATTCCCCAAACAGGACAAATAGCTAAAGATGCTCATTCTTGGAGCCTCTTCAGATATTATTTTCCTAAGGCTAGGCAGACCCCATGTTCAAATAATTGCATGTTTGATTTTTCATGTCTCTCAGCAGCAATAGGAAGGGGGAAGGAATGTGTGAGCTCACATCTCATTGGGAACATTACACCAAGTCAGACAACGGGTTCACCTAGCTCTGTACTGGCTGTGACTGTCCATGGTCTCAGGCCAGGAGTCTTTTCCCAGCACTACCTGGAGATTTCTGTGTGCAATGCAGGTGTTCAACCACTGACCTACAGCCCTTCCCCATATTTTCCCAAATGATGTCCTGGGAGTGGGAGATAGTAACATTCAGCCTTCAAGGAAGAGGACAGCTTAGAATAAAATAACTTTCAGAAACAGTTTCTTAGCATTCCTGAGCAACGCTAGGTACAATGTTGATAGTTTTGAATAATTCTCAGGAAGAGGAAAATTGTGCAGGTGATTTATTGTGACATGGCTAGCTAAATCTGCCAAAATGCTCCCTTCAGCACTACTGTTAGAAGAGGCAGAGTGGTGCAGTGGTGTGCATTTTGGGATTGGATGCAGAAAACCAAGGTATAGATCTCTGCTCTGCTATGAAAAGCATTGGGTGCTCTTGGGCAAATCACTCTCTCCAAATCAAGCATATGTCATAACATAGGTGCCAACTCCCTGGGGCCATGGGTACCCAAGTACCCACAAAATTCACCATGAAGGGGCCAGGCACCTACACATTTCAGCACCAGAGCCATGGATGCTGCCTGGCACCCACAGCCCTGGGCACCCACAGTTGTGATGCCAATTTGGCACTCCAGCATCATAAGGTTGCTGCAAGGTCAAAATGGTGCTCTAAGTTTCTTGGAGGAAAGCCTAGTTCTAGGGGTATCAAATAAGCATTACAAAAGTTCTGATTTCTATCACAACTGGACATAGAAAGTCAATCTCAAGGGATCACTATGTCCCTCCTGTGTTAGATAATAGGTGAGGTGTGCACATTTTGTATGTTACTTTCTGCGGGTGTCATGTAAGCTGTGTGTGCAGAATGAGGTCTGCTCATGCAGTGGGACTTTCTATCCTACTGTTCCCCCCCTAAATCTGCTCTGGAGGATTGGGGGGGGTGGAGTGGGTTTAGAACAGGCTTAGGGAGTATGTGGAGGAAGAAGGGAGGAAGACTCATTGCATGAATGGACTCTGTTCACCCTTAGTGCTGAATTCCACCCTAAATCAGCCATGAAAACTAAAAAAGTAGATGTAGATAGTATTATCAGATATTTTTCTGCCCCAAGCTAACTTCCAATCAGAAATGGCTTGCTGGGTGAGGCAGAATTGCCACGAGAACTTCCTAGCAGGCAGATTGTTGTTACTAACTGGGAAGGAGAGGTGGCAGGGAGGCTGGCACAGTGCAAACGCACCAGCAGAGCCAATCTGGTGTTTCTGCCATTGCATTTGCACCACACCCACCTCATCCCACCACCTCCCTCTTTCCAACTCAGTAAGCAGTGACTTGCCTGCTTGGAAGCTAGCAAAGCATCTGCACCCCACTTGTCCCAAACAAAGCCATGAGCATTGTCTGAAGGAGAGCACTTTATTACTGAAGAACCACATAGGAGATCCCCCCCCCCAAGTTAACATTCCCTCGGGTTAAAAATAAACACATCAAATTCAGTTGGTTTATTTGGGATTTTTTTGTCCCATGTGCTTTTTGTTCATAGAAAGTTGCTGAATTTTTGAGACATTATTTATTACAGTTTCTGCAACAATAAATGAGGACAAAATTGCAGGCCAACCTCTGAGCAAATTATGCAGTGGGGTGGATTTCAACCCCATTTTCCATATGACTCCTGCACTGAATCTGTACCAGGAGTGGCAGATACGAACTGAGGATACACTTTGTCAGATTTAACATTTTAATTTCACCTAGGAACAGGACTCCTAGTGCAAATGAGAATAGATTTATTTTATTTTTTTGGGAGGAGAGTAATGGCCCATGAGAAACAATCATTCTAGAACGTGAATTTCTCTTTCTCCATTCACATGACTGGTTATCTATTGCCTCTCTTTGCCACACTCTGCTTGAGCAGCTCCACCGCATTTGGAGATTGAGGAGTATGACTTTTCCTCCAGTCTCTCCTTGGCTTGAAGTAATTGTCTATATTTAGGTCAGTGATGTGATAAGAGATGTTTATGTGTTTCTTCTGAAAAGTCGAAATTGCCTCTCCAGATATCAGTGAATGGAAAATCCCTAATGGGGCTTCGTTGCCATTTCTATATTTTGTCAAAGCAGTCTGTACAAGAGGCACCCGTCTCTTACAGCAAAGATTGCACTCACCCCCAAAGATCTCTGAGAATCTCTCTGCATGTGTGGGTATGGGGGGGGCATGTGGTTGGGTTCCAAGCATGCTCCATTGACCTGAAAGGAGCATTGAAAGAGGAAGGTCAAAGCTACCTGAAGTTGAGAGTTGATAGTCTGTGCTCTGATGGAAATGTGGCACTGGTAAATCCTTGGCCGCAAAGGAGCCAGGCATTTTTAATATGCAAATAATCTGTCAGAGAACGTAAACAGACATCTCCTTCTGCAGGGAATAACTAGGCTTCCTCTTATTACCCTTCCCCCACCTCATTTGAGAGAGGAAGTTGTGCTTTCTTTATATTATAACAAAGAGAAGGAGGAGGCAGAGGCAGGAAAGGGGATTGTGTCGAATCACTGTTAAGCTGCTCTCTTCTACTCCAAGACCTTTCACTCTAGATGTGCTTCATTAATTTGATGAGCAGACACAAAGGGGGAGGGCTGAGATGCTTTGCATGAGGGGATAAGCCTAGGGGCCTGCCGGAAGGTTTATGAAAGTGAACTGCTAATGATGTTGAAGTACCTGTTGGGGATAGAGGCTTCTCTGGGATGTCTTATTGGCCACCTTTCACTAATTGGGGTGTTCTTGATTAGATGACCCCAACAAGGCTGACCGAGGAGTGGAATGGGGGTGTCTCACTTCATTCATACAACCTTCAGCATTCTGATACCCTCCAGTTATTCTGCTTGTTTTACAGTAGCCCCATTCGTGTCCCGGTAAACCATAGTTAATGGTTTCCTCCATTACTATACCTTTCTCTTTTGCACCTCCCAGCTAGCATGCGGAAGGAACAAGCCATGATCCCTGAATTAGCATGACATCCAAACCAGGGGTCATTATTTGTTCTACTCCCAACAAACCATGATCTGTAGCCACGGGCTGTTGCCTTGCAGGGAGCAGATAAACAGCCCAGAAAGGTGATGTGTGAACTGGCCTGTTAAGAAGGCAACGAATTCATAATGTGACATGGTAGTAAGCCAGCTCTATTATCATACAAAACTCACCAAAGAAATTTCTGTGATATTAAATATGAAGTCTAAATTTATATTTCATTGTACCTGAAGAAACACAAATTAGCACATGCATATGTTCACCCAAAATCTCCTTTCCAAGGTGCTGTCATTTTCAGACTTTACATGGAATACAATGGCATACGCCCTTAGCAAAGTTGAAAGATTGGTTGTGGCTTCCAGCATGTTTACATAATTTGTGGTTACATCAAAAGAGAGAAGTGAATGTCATACTTGGAACTGAAATGGCACACACTACAAAGGTGATAGCCACTACTTTGTCATGAATGAGGTTTGGGCATGCAAGCTTCCCGCTCCTCTTCTGCCCTCATGCACCGCAATTCCAACTTCCTTTCCTCATCTGAGCAGGCCATAATCTGCCCTGATATCCAAAGTAGGAAAAGATAGCATGTCTCCAAATTTTAAATTGGAAACCATGGTTTAATTCTGGACGGAAGCAAAGGTTTATGGAAACCATGACCCGAGGGAGCAAATTAGCCCATGGAGCATGGAGAGAGCTCTGAAGCTCATTCATAATCATAATCCATTATGTCTGAACCTGGATTTGTAGAGTATAATGTCCCAAAGAGGTACTAGTGGCAAGTAGGCCCTGTTATTCAGGATCCATAAGCAAGCTGAGCATGCAATGAGAAACTACAGTGGTGCCCCGCAAGACGAATGCCTCGCAAGACGAAAAACTTGCTAGACGAAAGGGTTTTGCGGTTTTTGAGCTGCTTCGCAAGACGAATTTCCCTATGGGCTTGCTTCGCAAGACGAAAACATCTTGCGTTTTTTGCAAGTTTGTTTCCTTTTTCTTAACACCGTTAATACAGTTGCGACTTGACTTCGAGGAGCAACTCATAGAACGCGGTGTGGTAGCCTTTTTTGAGGTTTTTGGTGATTTTTGAAGCTTTTCCAAAACTTTTCCGACACCGTGCTTCGCAAGACGAAAAATTCGCTAGACGAAAAAACTCGTGGAATGAATTAATTTCGTCTTGCGAGGCACCACTTTATACTGTACTTGACGTTTAGGTAAAACACATATATCTGCGTAGGAATGTCCTGCAACTTTCGTTTGCTATGATAGGTTATTTCTCTCTCACTCCTTGCCCTAGATTGTGGTATCATAAACTGTGGGGGGGGGGGGGTTTGCTAAGCAGAGTGGACATCTCTTTACTCTTGAACATGATAGACTCAATATCTTAATTAATGTTGAGTGGGCTTGCATTCGAAACCATTTGTCCTAAAGTCACACAGAATGAGCAGGGAAATCACACCTTCTTACAGAGAGTTGGGTCCAAAGGCATTTTACCTGGCTTGTTGCTAAGATACTTACATACTATGAATCAGTTTCGTATTCACTGTTTGGCTTGGGTTTTTAGGAGATAGGTCATTGTTGCTGCAAACTTGCTGCTGTACAGATCTTTGAACTGTTATACACTGGCAAATTGCTAGTCCTCCCTGCTCTAAGGAAACAGGCTCTTTAATGAGTGCCTGGATCTATGTTCCCACCACAGGTAAGGGGATGTGCCACACTCTGCTGCTTTAAATGTATTGTGGCTGGGAATCATAGCAAATGCTGCAGAATAACTTAAATTACCTCGCTATACCATATATGGCATGATCCTCATGCAGTGGGCCAAAGGATATGGACCTCTTCCCAAATATTCTTCCTGACAGGTGGCACAGCGTCTTCCCACCCTTGCAGTGTGAATGAGTCTCAGATCATCATAAATAGCAAAAGATAGCATTAAAAGGGGGAAGGGAAACAATTTGGTAGGTTATTTATTTGAACAGCCTGCTCTGATACTTACAAACTAAACATAGGTTTAATGAATGCAGTCCCAATTGGCAGAGTAAATGTTTTGTTGAATAGCTACCAGAAAGACTGTGAACCTTGGATACAGAACCGTGTATGTGCAAACAGTGAGTCTGAGGACTTTCAAAGTTCATTTGCTCTCATCCTTTGCCAAGTCTTTTTCCTTTCCTAACAACTTCAAATCTAAGGTAATGATTACTGTGTCCCAAGGGTTGTACAGAATTTCACCCACTAAAGGAGTGCTATCTTGGTATGCCTACAAGCAAAGTTAAAATCAAGAGGGGGGAAACTGTGGCCCTGCAGATGTTGTTGGTATCCAGTTTCCATCAATTCTAACCTGGTGGCCAACAGTCCAGGGATGTTGGGAGTTGTAGTTCAACAACACCCGGAGGGCCACAAGTTCCCCATCCCTGGTTTAAATGGCAAGGCGTGACCTTTATAATTCCTGGCTAAACATCTTTTTAGGTTGCTTCTGTGGGTTAAATCACAGAGCCTAGGACTTGCCAGTCAGAAGGTCGGCGGTTCGAATCCCCACGACGGGGTGAGCTCCCATTGCTTGGTCCCTGCTCCTGCCAACCTAGCAGTTTGAAAGCACGTCAAAGTGCAAGTAGATAAATAGGTACCGCTTTGGCGGGAAGGTAAACGGCGTTTCCGTGCGCTGCTCTGGTTCGCCAGAAGCAGCTTAGTCATGCTGGCCACATGACCAGAAGCTGTACGCTGGCTTCCTCGGCCAATAAAGCGAGATGAGCGCCACAACCCCAGAGTCAGCCACGACTGGACCTAATGGTCAGGGGTCCCTTTACCTTTAAGCATTCATACATCTCATAAATTGTTCTTCTTGCTTTATATTTATATGAAACACTTAAACTGCATTGCTGCTAATTCAGGTGTCAGGCATTGTTTGGCACCTTCTCAGGCCCATGTTCCTGCGCAGGGGCCCCTTACTGATCCCCAGAGCCCCCTAGCCCTACTGTTTCCCCTTTATGTTGCTGCCATCTACAAACAAGTGAGCAGTGGTGACAAGAACAAGGATAAAGAGAAGCAGTCTTTTCTTGCTTTCCTCCTCTGGGGCAGTGCTCTGTATTAGCCCTTCATATAAAAAACAAACCAGAACACAATCTTAACATGGCTGAAAACCTTCTCTAGAGAGGAGAGGGGGTGTTTCCTGTGACTACACTGGTTGCATCCAAACAATACTGTGCACAGCCCACTTCTGCTGCAAACCTGCAGAACTGTTTTCCTCCAAGCTCAGCCCTGGAAAGAAAAAATGTGCTTTTGAACCAGATGTGGTGAGTGCAGCTTCACAACTCAAATTATGTACATTTGTACTCACTAGTATACACTCACAACCAGAGCGTTGCTTCACAGGAAGTCGCCTTATAAGCGGGTCACTATTGGTCCATCTCAGTATTAGCTGGCAGCTTTCCAAAATCTTTTGACGGAAAGTGGTACTTCCCCTCAGAAAATGCCAAGGTTTGATCCTGTGACCTTCTTTCACATCAAGGGTGGGCTCTGCCATTAAGCTACAGCCCCTCCTCTATGTAATGTCTCCAACTGTCCCCAGGAAATGATTAATAGGTCCAGCCACACCTATTCAGAAATTATTCCTGAGCTGAAATATATGCTGCTGCAATTGTAGAAGTCTCTGTGCTGCTAGTATATCTATAGGGGGCTTGAAACATACATTATTCCAGTCAGTGTTTCTCCATCTGGCAGGCATTGTACAATGGTTTTGATGGAATGAGCAGACTCCATAGTCTGCTTGTAAGATGATTTTCTCCCGAATTCTACACCACTCGCGTTTGTTGTTGTTTATGAGTCATTGTGTCCAATAACCTATTTACTCTTCTGCTGGTCTAAACCCTGAGCATCCTTTGGTTTCTGCTGTTTGTTTTTGTGGGCTGGCTGGAGGGCTTTGAGACTCAAGATGCGGTACCCTACAAAATAGGTATTTATTTATGTTAAATCTTGTTACAAAGCTGCTACCATATATCAAGAGAACCAATCTTGTGGACTGCAGTGCAGCCTCAATCTGTTATTCTGGTTGCAGATTATGCTGCCTTCCTCAGGGTTTTCTTTACTCTCTGGTGAATTTGGAGACCTGGCAAATTTTGCTGTGCGTAAGACTTACCTGAGCCTGCTTTGTTCATGCTTAGTTATGTGCCAGCAAAATGTATTCTTTGGAATATTTGCCTGGATGTTTAAACTGCACTTCCTCACTTGCTACTTTTTGCCTTTTTAAGGATATAAAAATCCATGGGCCTTTGCACTGTATATAATTCAAAATACAGATTTGTGGTTCATACCCCAGTTTCTTGCAAACTGTTCTTTGTGCTTGGACTTTCTCCTTCAGGCCTTAGAGGTGCATTACACTGAAGCCAGCTGTGCACTCACAACCTCCATTGATTTCATTAATTGTCCTTTTCACCTCTTTAACAGGTTATGATTAGATTCCCTTGAATTCCATTTGGTGTGCTAAGCATTATCGGTGATTTATCAATGGTTCTCAAAATGTTTGTTCTTAAAGAAAGGCAGTAGGTCTTTCAGTGCCATCCTTACCCTTTGCTCTCCCCACCCCCTTTGTTTTCCCTTGTTTGAAAACATGGGCTCTGGGATCACATCAGATCTCTGACTTTTTCTCATCTGACTGCAGCCTACTGACTTGGGAGTTTACTGCTGGCTTCCCCCTCTGTCTCTAGATTTAATGGGGTTGGCAACTGGTTATATGTTTCAGTCTCTTGTTTTCAGTGCCCCCTTGTCATTGCTGATGACTCATCAAGCTGGTGCGTCTGAGTTTAATTGAAGCAGTAACAATGCAATCAACATGTCTCTCTATTTTTATCTAGATCTCCTCCTCCTCCCCCAACTGATTTTCCTGCTGTATGACTCACACTTTCTGGGCCTTACATCTTGGCTCCTTTTTAAGGATTAGAAAGGGGGGAAGGGGATCACAAATGTAACACAGCCCCCTCCCAAAGGATGAGAGTTGTTCTAACCATTCATTTAATAACAATCTGTTTGTAACATTTTGCTCGTTGCTGTTACCTGTTTTCCTAAAATCTGGGTTAGGGTCCTGTTTTATTTGGCTGTTGAGCCATGGACTTAGTAGGTGGCTGCCACTGTCAGCTTCAACCCCTCACCAATAAAACAAGAATACTTCGAATCTTTTCATAAGAACAATGAATAGGAAAAGTATGATTCATAAATGATTACTAATATTTCCAGTATTGAAAATATTGCAAGTGTCTGACCTGTTGGGTTTTCTTTCCCCAGCTATTGCCTTAAAACACAGTGCTAGCTGCTAAATATGGATACCAGCATTTAGGAATCTATACTTTCCAAGCCTTGAAGATGCAACAGCAAGAAGCTGTGACTGTATAGAGCATTTTGTTGTCATACATGCTGTTGATTGTGGAATGAATTAACCTTCCCGTTAAGGTTTAGTACCTGTGGTCCTGGGAGGTTCATGATTTGATTACCCTGATCCTTTGGCATTATGAGAGAGAGAGATCATAATTCTGCTTTGATGGCAGACAGTGTGATCTACTGAATTAGTTGTGAATATGAACCTTTCTTAGCTATACTGTATAGACCTTTGACAAGGCATTATCCCATAGCTACCATTCCCTATCTGTAACTTTTTTGTGTTGGGGGCGGCTGGAGATCATCACCTACTCACATAGCTTATTGCAATAATACATAAAACAGTTTCTATTTTAAGTGATTATGAAGTGCTTCTAAAGTCTGGATGAATTCAGAATTCATAGAATAATTTGGGTAGTACTCTACAACAAGGAACCACCATTCTAATTGGCTCTTTGAAATGCAATTGTGTTTGTACATAACGTATTTTCTAAGCAGGCCTGATCCGTGTCTAGATGAGAGACTGCCTGGGAACCATTATGGCTATGCTGTGCCTGCACAGTTGGAAGCAGTATATGAGGGACATGTTGTACCATAAAAGGTTTTTTTTTATAATAATAAAAAAAGTTGAGTAGTGGGGAAGAGTAAGAAGTAAGCACCGCCACTGCTTCTACACCGTTCTGATGGTCCTCTCCATCTAACACACAAAGAGGTATTAACTTTAGCTAAACCTAACTGTCTACTAGATAAGGAACTTCTTCACTGCCAAAGCATTGCTGCCCTTCTAAAATAGATAACCTCTGAGTTTTTAGCAGGGATGTACAAACCTGTCAATTGAGGTTTCTCTCAGTTACTCATCTTAAGTTCAGTTTGCCCCATTTGCTACATCAATCTGGGGTTTTTTCTGAAAGAAATTTGCATTAAAATGCATATGAATTTCTCCCAATATATACATTTTTTGTACAGATTGCCTAATATATGCATTTGTTCAAGGATTGTCATTACAGTGGTACCTCGAGTTACATATGCTTCAGGTTACATATGCTTCAGGCTACGGGACTCCGGTAACCCAGAAATATTACCTCGGGTTAAGAACTTTGCTTCAGGATGAGAACAGAAATCGCGCAGCAGTGGCAGTGGGAGGCCCCATTAGCTAAAGTGGTGCTTCAGGTTAAGAACAGACCTCCGGAATGAATTAAGTACTTAACCCGAGGTACCTTTGTATATTGTAGCTTTGTATATTGTTTTCACTAATACGTGCTTATTTTTTTTAAGCACACTTCTTGGTTGGAAAACTTTGGAGGAGTTTGTGTATTGAAGGGTAATTTGTGTTTCATTTGCCCTATTGGTTGAGGAAGTGCAAATTAAGTAGGTTCATATGGAAATGCAAACTGAATGATACCCCCCTACACACACACACATAGTTCTGCATAAAAAGACAAAACCTTTAAAAATGGGTACTTGCTTGCTCCACTGCTGCATAATTAAAAACCACTCATGGTGGGCAAATAGCAGTGGCATTATATTTTTCTTCAGCAGTGATTTATAAATTTCTAGTAGGATAAATCTGCGGAATTCTGTAACCCCCCATAATTTGCCAAAGAAGATCAAAATTAGAGGGCATAAACCTGCCCCCAGTGCAGAAGAAGTCTCAAAGGTGGCATAGCACCTGTAGTGTCTGGCTGTGTAAATGGTGCTTTGGATTCCTTTTCCATGTGTGTGTGTGTGTGTGTGTGTGTGTGTGTGTGTGTAAGGAAGGTTGGAAGTAGGTTTTGGCTGTGTGTCTTTGTGAGAAGCCTGTTGGCACATTTCGGGCTAGTACAACAACGCTGACTTCTCTCTATCCCTCTCTGTGTTTGGATTTCTGCCTAGCCGTTTCTGCCTTTGTGTATCTCTGTAGGCAGGGTTTTGAGTGCCTCAAAGCGAGGCTGTGTGTGTTCAGCCTATCTGTCTCTCTGCGTTCCTGCTCCTGTTTGTCTCTGTGGCGGAGTCTGTCTGCCTCTCTCCTTGTGTGGTGGTCTGAAGTTGCGTTTTCAAACTGAATTCAGGGATTGTTCTCTCGCCCAGACAGAGCTGCATCATTCTCCTTCCCCCGGCCCTTAACCGACACTACTGGTACCAGAGAGTCAAAGCTGTTGCCTTGGTGGCTCCAGTCGAGTGAAAGAAAATGTTCTTTCGGGCTGATGGGCTCCAGGATCGTTCTCAGTTGTCGGCTTTTTAAAAAACAGCTCCCCTTAAAACGTGTGTGGAAAAAAAGTCAAGGAAGAAGGATAGATTTCTCTCTCTCTTTTGGAAAGGGGTGTTTTCATTTTAAAAGAAGTAAACTCCTTGTTCTTTTCCCATTTCCAAACAGACTGCATACCTCCAAAAGAGAAGGTCTTCCAAGAACAAAACCAAAGGCAGCTGTCAATTTAATCTGAGCTCCCTGATAAAATTCCAGCAGAGTTCCTTTTTCCTCCCTTCTTCTTCCTTCCTTTCTTTCTTTCATAGATGAAATAAGAACCTTGCCAGGCCTTCTTGACTGGTCACATAAATCATTCGTGGTAATTGCTCTGTGAGAGAAAACTGCTTCTTAGGCAGAGGGTGGGGAGGGGAGAGAGAGAGAGAGAGAAATAACCCTTTCTGGCTGTGCACCACTTCAGGTAGCTCAGCTGGTGGAGGTCATTAGCCCCTTATTCCACTGTGAGGAAGGAGAGGGGGAGATACCTGCATAGAGGTGGGGCTGTGAACCGAAGGAAAGAGCACCACGCAAGGCACAAATAATAGGTCTTCATGACACCTTTGCTTTGTTATTGGTTCGGCTTTAATCGTTCAGGAGCAGTTAGAAACCAGACAGTGCTTTTTTGGCGTGAAAAGAGGCAAAATATATGGATTTGGGAGGAGCCGAGAGCAACAAAAAAAGAGAGCCGAAGATGGAACAGACAGATGAGGGAGAAAGGGAGAGGGGAGAGCCGAGAGCAATTGTAATGGCTACCACTCAGAGCTCAGGTGGTACCGTTTCAATTAGCTAATATCTCTTTAGCTCAATGCATGACTCAACATGCTCCATATCTCTCAGGTTAGATGTGGAATTGCTGTAAAAAGCCTAGCACTTAGGGTTGGCGTTGGCTTGCTGGCTGCGGGGGCACAGTAGGACAGCTGCTTGTGAAAGCCACAAAGCTGTGATAGCGCTTTCCCTGGGTAGTCGTAAATATGGTGATAATAAAATAACAGGATTCCAACCAAAGCAGCATCAGGCTACGAGTCACCAGCCAGTAAGAGCAAAACTCCTCGTTCTTTCCTTTCCTTTTGCAGTGGCCAGTGAAGGCGGTGGGTGATATTTTTATACACACACGCAATTTCTCAGAATGGCTGCTTCTAGACTTTCGGGGAACACATTGGCATTACTCTAGCACTTCTGAATAGTTGTGCAAAACATGAATAGTTTAAGATAATGCTTCGGTGGAAGCTAGGATGGCCTGGACTTCACTTCTGTGCAGGACTGCACAAGTTCTTGCATTAAAAACAATGGCTTGGGTCCAGCCTTTCTTTCAGTGAGTGGGACACTTTCATGGGAGATGCCTTTTCTGCCGCTGCCTCCTCCCTTTGCAGATTCATGTTACCCCACCCTACCCAGAAATCTGCTCCTGGAAACTGGGTGGCCCTTGGGAATGGTATGGGAAATATCAATTGGTGGGCAGTTATAGGAGAGAGTGGGCAGAAAGTAGAAAACTGACCCATCTTTGAGTGAGTGAGTGAGTGAGTGAGTGAGTGAGTGAAGGATCAATTGAGGGCCCAAGCCAAAGACTTCACATCTCTGCAATGTATCAGTGTATAAGAGTTTCAACCACAACCCATGTTAGAACATAGGTCATGCACAACTGGTGTTAAGGGAATATGAGCGAGGGGTGCTTTAAAGGGGGGAAGTGGTGGACAAGAAGGGCAATAATTCCTGTACTAGGGATGCGATAAATAGGTACCACTGCGATGGGAAGGTAAATTGTGTTTCCTTGTGCTCTGGTTTCCATCACATTGCGCCAGAAGCGGTTTAGACATGCTGGCCACATGACCTGGAAAGCTGTCTGCAAACAAATGCCGGCTCCCTCAGCCTGAAAGCGAGGTGAGTGCTTCAACCCCATAGTTGCCTTTGACTGGACTTAACCATCCAGGGGTCCTTTACCTTTACCTTTTACCTTAATTCCTGTACTAGTATCCCACCACAACCTTCCCCTGAGCCTTTCCCCCCACCCCCAGCAGATCCCATTTTGGTAAAAAGCAATCTGAGGGGAGACGTTTGAGAAGAAAGAGCTAGGAGTTGTAAAAGTTCAGTATGGCCTCTTTTCACACCCTTCTTCTCATGAAACAGCCCCTGCCTGTCTTTATTTGGTGGTGATCCATCTTGCTTTGGGCAAGCAGATTCATTCAGATAAAATGTCCCTATTTGTTTGTACCCATGGGAACATTTTCAAAAAGACTTCCAATTGGGTACAAAATGGTGAATGAAGCCCATGTGTTTAGCATCTCTGGCCTGTCCATGCGCAAAGTGATGGCTATGCAGCTAGTTAAGATCCAAACTAGCAATGAATTCACCCTGTACTGAGAGAGTGGGCAGAAAGTAGAAAACTGACCCATCTGCCTACCATAGTGATTCTAAATCCATTGTGACTGCTCAGCATATTGAAACCTACTGGTATTTATATTTAAGGCCTGTGTCTGTGCGCATGCTTGTATTGCTTCCTTCCTTTTAAACGCAACAAACGAGGTTTTACTGGAACAGTGCGGGAATTCAGCACAGAGAAGTTCATACATTTTAATGAGGTGCAAGCATATGCTTTTTTAAATACATACATACATACATGCAGTGCTTTTTTTCTTAAAAAGTTTAGGGATACTCTCATTTTCCTACACTTATTGAAATACTGCCCCCCAATGAGGCCAAACTTAGATTCACAAAATGTTTAGGGGTATGCGTACCCCTGCATACCGCCCCCAGAAAAAAGCACTGCATACATACATCCATACATGTTGAGTATCATCAATAGAATTGCATTAATTCTTTGCACCAGCTCCTCTCCCTCTGTCTCAGATAGTGTGCAAATCTGCTTGCACCTTTTTTTCCTTCAAATATACAGAGATCTCTGAATGCAGCATTGGAAACTTAAGAAAGTTCTTGATGATTTCTGAATGGTTGAGGCTTAGTGCAGTGGGGATGGGCTCTCATCCCTCTGCTTTGCTGTGGAGGTGGTCGGGTTTACCCCCTGCCATGCCCACCCCAGTAACATTGGGCCTTGAGCTCAGCATAATGCCAGAGGACCCTGCCCCTTCCCTCTGCAGGCAGGAGTGGGCAGGAGTTGAGCACATGTTTTGGCTGGCTTCCCAGGCTGGCTAAGTTCTGTTGACCCCAGGATATAAATCGGGGTGGGTTATAAAATTATGTATGGAGAAAGCAGATAGTTTCCACACACACACACACACACCCCTGCCCTCCTGAATCTCTCACTGTTCAGCTTTATTAGACATCTCCAAATTCTAGTATTATGAGAGAGGAATAAAAAGTTCTCCATATTGACTTTCCCCATACCATGGCCTTTTAGAGTTGAGACAATCACAAATGTGCACAGGGTTCAAGTGTGGTCGCACCACATGTATATTTTTAAGACATTGTGATGCTGGCAGTTCTTTGCCGGTTCCATTCTAATGATCCCTAACATGGAATTTGCCTTGTTTGAAGCTGCAGCACACTGTGTCAGCATGTTTATAGAGTGATCCAATCTGACCCCAAGGGGGGGGGTTGCCACTTGTTTACTTCTCATCTCCAGGGATAATAAGAAGTTCGCTTTTGAAATATAGTTGTGAGATTTCTTTATATTTTAGAAAAGAATCGAAGTTTATGCTTCCAACTCTGTGTAAGGAGTTCCAGATACTAGCAGAACAACTGAGGCGAAGTTTGCAATTCCCAGATGGAACCAGTGGAGTGTCCTTCACACTCTAATGCTTGCTCAGGGAGGTAGCAAGAGAGATCCTTTGTTTTGAGCAGAGATTGACACCATGGAGAGCTCTGGTGATACCTTGTCCCCCTTGTTGGTACAGTCCCTCAGCAACTTGGGTGGAGAATAGCAGCAAACCAGTAAGTGCCTGACTTCATGTTTAGAAGAATATAGAAGAGGTGATGGAGTTGTGCATTAGGGAGCAGAGAAAAGAGATTGAAGATATCTGGTGTTACATTTTTGTGTTTTCTTAAGATTGTTACTGGTGTTCATTTGTGCTATTTATTATGCCATAACTTGTGTTTTTTAAA
The DNA here is from genome assembly GCF_965112155.1 of Podarcis liolepis. Classification (NCBI taxonomy): domain Eukaryota; kingdom Metazoa; phylum Chordata; class Lepidosauria; order Squamata; family Lacertidae; genus Podarcis; species Podarcis liolepis. The sequence goes on along the minus strand of NC_139564.1, from coordinate 35,296,995 downwards.
AAGATGTCTCTGCAAAAATCCAGTTGTAGGTTCTTCTGCATATTTCTGAGTATTTTTTTTAAAAAAACAATAAACCTTTCTAAACACTTTTAAAACTAAGCTTGCTTGTAGGCAACCTGTCTTCTGAACATTCATCCTGTTTTGTTTGCAGAGAGATTTGAAGATATCAGCTATTTATTAAACATTAATTCTGATTTATTTGTAAGGGTTAAGTGTTGTTGTGTCAAGTAAATTTTACTCCACACCTCCCAGTGCATTTCCCATTCACTTGCTTTATGGCAAAAAGTCCAATTGGGGGCACAGAATGGGTTTATTGCCCAAGAGCTCCTAATGAACTTTAATCTCCCAATCTGAATTTGTTGGTAACCCCAAAAATAATGGCAGTCTGGGAGTGTCCTAACAGATTGTTCAGGCATGATTTTTCTGATTCTCCAAACTTTGTTCTTTGAATATCCCCCACCCTGTGAGTGCTTGATTTAATGACTTACTTCCTGGTTTGATTAAGATATAATTTGTGGTGGTTTGCATGAATCCCCCAAATTAGGATTGCAACCATGAGACTCATTCCATTGTATGGGAGGATGGGAAATGCTTTATTCCTAACCAATTTAGTTAAGATTTTGGAGTATAGCCGCATCTTTCAAAGTAACCCATTCATTGTGGAGGATGCAAGCTCCTGGCTGCAGAGCTAGATTTGAATTTTCAGTTCCTATAATAAAATCTCAGGGCCTAGCCAAGGTGAGATTCCCTAGCCAAGGTGGCCAGGAGGTAGTTCTGGTGACGTGAATAACCCTTTGTTCATCCAGATGAGTGGCAGACCAGATTAAATGACGCAAATCAAACAGATATATGCAAATTTTCTTACTTTGCATAATTTATAAATGTCACAGAATTCAGCTTTCGTTGGCACAATATTTTTTATTTTATTTTAACCCAGGGCATCCGTAGTCCCATCTGAGCATTAATTACTCTAGCAAATTTTGCAAGGAAAGTGAAGTATCAAAACGAAACCTTCTAAGTATTAGCTGAAAGGGAAGGACTTTTTTGATTACCCAACTGGTTCATTGTCTAGTTTCTGTTCAGACACCATTCTCCAGCAGTGCAAAGGGCACCAATGGATGTCATCCTGCATGATGGCCGTCCTCCTGTAACAAGCATATTACTCAAATGCCACTTTATCACGTTTTCAAATGCGAGCAAGAATAATACTTAGATGAGTTTGCAACAAGCCTCTGACAAAATGGAGGCAATTAAAATTGTTAACTAAGATGTGTCTCTTTTTTATAGCAGGTTGAGGGGAAATGCTTTAGTAAATGGTGCTGATAAAGATCAGTAATGGCAACATGACTGAGCTCTGAGCCTCTTCTGGAAAACCATAGTGGTATTAATCCAGCTCTTGACCCTAGTTTAACCCTAACCATGTGAAATGCATAATCCAGGGTTATCCTTTACTTAACTCTAAGCAGTCGTTGAGCTCAGTTTCCAGCTGTGAAGGCAGCATGCCCCTGTGACTGCAGTACTTGTGGTATTGACAGATATGTCCGTTACTAGCTGACACTGGGAGAGCAGAATTGATTGGATCAAACAGGAATCCAGAGATTTATTTGAAGGGTCATGTAGGTTCTTCACAACATCTCCTTGCTTCAAGCTGTCATTTCTCCCTTATGTTCACAGGCGCTGAAAGGTAGATGTACTGGGTGGGCTTCTGCAGGTGCTGTGTTGGCAGAAGCATCACTGTTGTTATATGTGCTGGCTGATTCCAAATGTTTTAAGATTCACTTGTCATTCAACGAAATTAAAGATCAGAAATATTGCAGTTCATGTGGCTCAAGATGTGAATCATCTTGCATATTTTAAATCTGGGAATATTGAACCAGTTATAGGTGGCAGACCAGTTTTCTCCCCCCATTTCTTCCTTTATGGATCTGGCCTGGTATGATCTTTAGAGGTACCACAGGGCAATTCATCTGCACTCATTATGCACTATTATGGAATGAAAAACTTAGGATGCTTAGCAATAATTCTGTTCTTCCTTCTGTTGCCTCAGATTAGGCAGATGCTGTGGAGATGCCATGCCCCACGTTCCGTCTCCATTCCCTCCTTCACTCTGCTGCAGAAGGTGTCATGGGTGAAGGAGAGACAAGCAAAATCAGATAATGCTAAGCAGGCACATGGTTGAGCAACCCTAGGCCAGCAACCATGCCTCTACCTTTAATAGTTGTGGGAAAGAGCAGATTTCAGTAGGTACCACCTGTTATACTGGGAAAGATAATCTACTTGCTGAAATTCCCTCTTCTGTGCAGCTGTTGTAAAAGGACGGAACCCCTGCCTTCCTTTGCATCTGTTCACTCTAAAGCCAGCAGATCCTAATAATCCAAAGGCCAAATTTGGCCCTTGAGATGCCAAAGCAATAATGATGAATTAGTAGTATACTATGGGCGTTCCTTGGTGGCTGAAAAAGGTCATTATCCAAAGGGCACAAGTGTGTGAATGAACATGATAAGAACATATATTGAGATTGCTGTTGTTCCTTGGACTGTGTCCATATAGTTTAGGTCAGAGGAAAACTGGAAAAGTGCCTAATGCAGCTTCGGTCCTGGGTGTAAGTCACATTCCACCATGTTCCTCCTCTATCCGCTAAAGACAAATTTCATGTTGGTGTTCTTGCATTGTGATCTGGGAGGGGAGTAAGAGGTTGTTGAACCCCACAGCACGCCCATTCAGCGCAAAAACATGGAATTTTGTGGATACTGGCAGCATTTTTGCCAACTGCCCTATTCTGCCAAGCCTAAATGAAGTACTTGCAACTCTGGGAAAACCACAGCTTGCAATGCAGTTTGCTAAAATGCACTTTGAGGGTAGAGCTGCAAGACACCCAATATTCTGCCCCTACAGCATCTTCTTCTTGGGATTGTGAACCAGAAAACAAAGTAGAGGGAAAGTGAATGGAGCTTTCCAAAATAATTTGGGCAGGCATCTATCAAGGATGGTCTTGATTTAATCAGGCCTGCCTTAATCCAATGGAATAGACTGAATGACCTTTTCAAGACAACCTGTGGGAGGACTCTCCAGACCCATCATTCTGCTGCCTTTACTGATAACGCTGGGCACTAAATGTTGCCACTGCACTGCTTGTTAACTGTTAGAGCAGTATCCAACTACAGTAAGTTGTGCTTATTGATTTCAGTAGGTCCACCTCTGGGTATGACTTTGTCAGATTCTACCACTAGAGTTCAACAGAATTAATACTTAGATGTGTTGAGACTTTGTTTTTTCAACTTCCATGGGGTATTCAGCTCTGAAAAGGACTATGGTCAAGCCTGAGATCATTTTGCAAAGGGCATCTGTGTCACTATTTTTAGTGAAATTCACAGAAATTTCATACCAACAGATTCGGGTAGCGTGGCTAAAGTTTATTTGGTCTCTTGCACAACAAACCCACTTGCCCCCACCAAAATTTGACTTTTTGTGTTATGGATAGGGATGTGGGAAAGTACTGGAAAGTGTGGGATAAGCACTTACTTGACACCTCTTACAACTTCCCTGCAAACAAATCAAAATGAATGCTCCGTAAATACCTGCTGGTGTTGTCTAACCTCCCTGTGAACTTTGCACAAACAAATCAGGGCAAATGCTCAATAAACAGTTAGAGGTGACCACACTGATATGCCTCATTAATCCAGAGCAAGTTGAGAAGTTTGCAGCTTCTCTATTAATCTTGCATTATTCTGCATTTGTTTCCAGTGCTGTGAATCACACTGTGTGCTGCTCACAGCAAGGAGAGGTTTGCTCTTTCCATTGCTTTGTGGTAGAGACCAGCCACCAGCAAAACTAAGGCATTGTTATCACAAAAGAGGGCAGCTAAAGTCTGTGGGAAGAGAGGACAGTGAATTCAACAGTGAACTGAAATCTGTATTAGTCAATGAGAGAACAAAGTTGTTCTGCTGTCACAGAATGAACACTGAAAGTCATGTGTGCTTCATGAAAGAACTGTCAAGCTCTGAAAGCACTGTAGACAGAGAGTTATAGGTAATTAAGATAAGAAGAATAGAGATGAATACATTTTGGCCTAAAACACATGGATCAATATATAAGAACACACCAAGGCAGCAATTTGAAGATGCCAGTTGCTGATTGTTTCTAACTTATCATGGGTAGGTGGGCGAACAAGAGAACAAGGATTGGAATATTGATTCGTCTTCACTAACACCCTCAGCTTGACTTCCTTCTGTCACTGCTTTGGACTCAGACTTGAGCATGATTTCATTCAAAGGAAGTCACGAGCCTAGCTCACCAATGGAATTTGTTAAAGGTCAAGGGATGAAGTATTCTTAGTAAGTGGAAGTAAATTGCACTGGCAAAGAAGGAGGTAGTAAGAGCCTCTGCTCAACCTCCTGGCTAATGCTGAATGTTGTGGGCAGCTGCCTCTGAGAGGTCTGAAGGGCCCAATCCTAATTCTCACTCTGTGTGTCTTGTGACCTGTCAGGATGGCTTGGAATGCTGCCAGCAACTCTTGCAACGTCTTTTATTGGACAGCTTTAGACAGTGGAAATTGGAAAAGCACTACTAAAAACAATCTGCCAGAAATTGTCAGGGGGGGGGGGGATATATTCACACTACTGATTGCAACTGGTTTAACAAGCATTCCCTCTTTGGGAATGGGAGTTCTCCGAGGGTGGTGGCTTGGGATCTCTAACAGAGGAATCTCACCCAGCACCTTTCCAAACTGCATATTTTAGGGGACAGGTATACGTTTGCGTGATCAGGGGAAGCAGGGGAAGTGGATAGTGTGCACTGTGGTGGTTCAGAACATATATGCATCTAGGGAAAGATTACAAGCCTGATTCTGGGGAAGAAAGAGAGGTAGCCCATTTTTAAGGTTAGGTACGCAGATGGATAGCGGCTGTTTCTGGCAAAGTATTTTCTGTTCCCTCTGCATAGCAACTGCATATTTCCTTATTGGGGCTTTGCAGAAATCATATATTGTGTCTTTCCATTTCCAGCTACTAGGAAGGTTTACATGTGGGAATTAATGCAAATTAATTCCCACGAGGAAGAGATGATGTAGTTTCCTCTACCCAAGCAGAAAAGAAGGAATACAGTCGCTAGTCCCCTTGATATGCTGTTTAGACTGAAAACAACCTACTGTATAAATAATGCAAAGCCTCCTAAGGAGTCACTCTGCATGTTAGGATGAAATGGGAAAGCATACGTACAGACATCTGGTCAGGGGGCCAGGAGTTACCTGTCATCAGCCTGATTGTTACTATTTTGGGGTAGATGGCAATTTACTGGTTATACCAGTAGAGAGTGTTAAACTTACAGAATTGTGGTGGTGGTGGTGGTGGTTATGACTCCTGTCTGACTGGGTTGCCCCCTCCACTCTGGGATGCTCCGAACAAAATATTTAAAACATTTTTGGGGTTGGGGGGATAATTTGCCCTGCATAAGTCAATTATTGGGAACTTCTGGCCCTCCAGATGTTATTAGACTCAGTCCTGACCATTGGCCATTCTGGGTGGGGCTAATAGGAGTTGGCTGTGGAGAGCCGTAGCTTCTCCGCCACTTCCATAACCCCTTAGTTTTTATCACCAACTTAAAAGTGCATATACAGGAGCTGACCCTAGCTCCTTGTTATCCCCTCCTTTCTCATTCTTGTTTTACTCTTCCTCTCTGTGACCCTCCTTTCCCTCGTTACACCCATCCCAAAATGCACATCTGATAAATTTAAGATCCCTGGGCATTGTTGTTACTGTGTTATTCTGTTGTTTGCGTTACCCTATAAAATGCCTTTAGTGTTGTTGCATAACGTTGTTGCTAACCATAATAATGGGTGGGATCCAATTTAGTGCCTTTGAACTCACAAAAGGGCTTTTGATCCAGCAGGGATGCTTCTGCTAACGGAAGAGGAGGGACAGTGATCTTTGCTGATTTGCCCTCCCCCTCCCCCACCCCAGGGCACACCATAAAACAGGTTCCAGAGAGTTGAGGATCCTTCAGAAAAGCATTGTTGGGCTGCAGGGAGGATGAACCAGTGAAAATGTTCTCCCTTCTTCCTTTAGCAGAAGCTGGGTTCAAAAGCCTCCCTGTTCATTCAAGGATACCAGTTGGGTTCCACCCAATAAGAATAAGAATAATAATTTGAACTGCCACCCAATTAAAGAAATCTTAATCGATTAATCTTGTGGGGTTTTAGTCGGTTGATTTATTAATTGGTTATATTTACGTATGAGGAAAATGTGCTCATGAGTACATATTGCAGGCCAAAATACATTGAGTTAAAATGCTTGTCTTGAAGCAAAAAAGCAGGCTCTCTCTTTTATATGGTTACCTTAGAAGATAAGAGGCATTCCCTTTGTAGGAGAGAGACTGGGCCGATGCCTCTTTTAAGATGGTGCTTGCCAACTGCAGTTTTTAAAGTACTTTTCATAATAAAAATTAAAATATGTTGCCTCAATATCCGCTGCCAGTCAGTGTAGCCAATACTGAATTAGATAGACCATTGGTCTGACTCTGCATATGGCAGCTTCCTCTACTCCTATGTTCCTAACTGTTAGGGTACATTGCACTTCTGAAACCAGTGTGTGCCCTTAATATTCAGAAGGAATGAGACCCATCGCACACATCCCAGATTCCATACAGAGATAACACTTTGCTCTTGCCTTGATACCTATCACATCTTTTCCTTGCTTAAACAGGTCAGTGGGTTGACTCAGTTCCAGGAATTACTGGCATGTACTTTCTGACATTTACAGTGATCTTGAGAACTTTTTTTAAGCAATAAAGTTCCATATTTGCTTGGGAGAAAGGTTTGTGAGTCCAGCTGAGTTCACAGCAATACTCTACCATTTGGGGAAATTATCCATTTCAATGTTTGAACATGAGAGAATCTTCTTAAAAATATTACCAGATTGGTACCTCAGGCCATTGCATACCAAACCCCTGTCTGCAGAAGATGCCAATCCCTGTTAGTAGAGGTGCCAAAAAAATTGTTTCCTATTTCTGTCTATGGTGGGAGTAATCATATTTTGAATATCCTGGATCATGTATTCCACTTAGCAATAGTTTTGCAGGGTTTAGTATAAATTCACAGTTTACTGCAAGAAAATACTCATCAGATCAAGGTAACCTGCAAATATCTCAGTTACCTGTATGCTCCTTTTTGACCTACCGGTATACAGATGACAATGTGTGTCTTCAAGCTGAATTGTGAAATATAAAATACCATACTTTCTTCCTTTACTAAAATAGTATTTTTTTATAATCTCTAGTGAATTGATCAGTGTTCCTTCTCATCTTAGCAGAGACAAAATAGCCTGGTTTAAAATTCTAAATCTCCATATTTTGCTTCCGTTTTTCATTGTCCTTTCCCTATTACAGTGGTACCTCGGGTTAAGAACTTAATTCGTTCTGGAGGTCCGTTCTTAACCTGAAACTGTTCTTAACTTGAGGTACCACTTTAGCTAATGGGGCCTCCCGCTGCCCCTGCGCCGCCGGAGCACGATTTCTGTTCTCATCCTGAAGCAAAGTTCTTAACCCGAGGTAATATTTCTTGGTTAGCGGAGTCTGTAACCTGCGGAGTCTGTAACCTGAGGTACCACTGTAATACATCAATTAATTTCTGACATATGTGAAAATTCATTTGCTATTGACTACGTTACAAAAGGCAAGCAATCTGATTGTCAAAATAAGTGCCTTTAATATAGTTCCCCTCTCCTCTTCCAAACTGTTAAAAACAGAAAACAATGAATTAATTTAAAAAAGGTAAAGTGCAGTGCAAAAAGTTAAAGAGCATTTCCAAGAAACACAATGATTGGGGGGTGGGGGCAGAGAGGTAAGGTTTTACTTATCCATGTGTCATATCCTCTGACATTTTCCACTGAAGACTTATTCATCTTCTTGCCATTTTTTGTTAAAACCATTGTGAAGGTCTTTGTCAGTTTCACAGTGGCTGTTCAAAACCAGGGGGGAAACAACTTCACTGCCAAACAGGACAGAGAGGAGGGGAAGAATATGGAATGTATGCAAGTATATCTTAAGGAGTTCCCATGTTGAAGTCTTACTTCCCCTTTTATCTTATTAAACCTTAAATAATGCAGCATACAAAACAAAACAAAACATGTATTTTTGTCCTCTTACATTTTAATTGAGTACAAGTTAAGACACTTTTTTTTGTCACTTGCAAGGAAATAGTTGCAAGTTTCCAAGGGTTTGGTTGTTGTTTTTTAAGCCACAAATAGTTGATTTCACAATGCTCTGTTGATTGCGGCTCTGACTTTGGGTGTCCAAGGCCTATAGCAATAGCACCTCAATCTTGAAGAAATGTGCAACTGTAGTAGCTCTAAGACTGACTGATAGACTGCACCAACTTGGTGCCCCCCATCTCCCATTCTCCCTAACCATTGGCAATGCTGATGGGGACTCGTTGAAGTTATAGTCAGCAGTGTAGCTAGTCGCTTGGGTGCCTGGTGTGTGTGTGGGGGGTGTCCTGCAGCTGGGGGCAGGGCGATCCGTGCCCGTGTTGGCAGGGTGAGCCACCCATGAGGGTGGGGCAAGCCTCTCTGATGTTTAGAGCCCCTCTGCTGCCTCCCCCTCAGCTGTAGGGTGACTGAGGGAGAGGCAGTAGGCAAACACAAGTCCCACGCTGCCATTTCAGACAGCACGGAACCTGCAGGCGCCTAAGCCACCACGTCACTCTTGAAAGGTTTTGTGAGCCCAATCTTTTTTATTAAAAAAAACCACCTCATTTTTGTCACACACACCCCTCAGTGATGACACCCAGGGTGGACCTCACCCTCCCCCCCCCACACACCTCCCTTCCTCTGCCACTGGTTATAGTCCAAAATATCTGGAAGGCACCATATTGGGGGGAGCTGGTTTGTGCTGATGTGGCTTCAGCAGTGTCCTCTGTGGGATATGTGGTCCAGACCTGTCCTACTGTGCTGCCAATCACTTGCGATTCCTTCACAACCTGCTACTATATATCAAAAATACTGGCTGGTACTGCTTTACAGGATGGAGAGCCAGTTTGGTGTAGTGGTTAAGAGCGGTAGTCATGTAATCTGGGGAACCGGGTTCGTGTCTCCGCTCCTCCACATGCAGCTGCTGGGTGACCTTGGGCCAGTCACACTTCTTTGAAGTCTCTCAGCCCCACTCACCTCACAGAGTGTGTGTTGTGGGGGAGGAAGGGAAAGGAGAATGTTAGCCGCTTTGAGACTCCTGAAGGGGAGTGAAAGGCGGGATATCAAATCCAAACTCTTCTTCTTCTTCTTCTTCTTCTTCTTCTTCTTCTTCTTCTTCTTCTTCTTCTTCTTCTTTAGAATAAGGCATGAGCCATTTCTATTTCTTCCCCACCCATCACCATGCTCCTCTCAACATTATGGTGCTTTGCACAACCCTCTTGTTCTACATCTGGTGATATGCCAGTTGCCATCTGGGTAGCAGTAATCTGTCCAGATTTCTTGCCAGTGTCAATGGTTGCGGATAAGTTGTTGTGACACTAATAGCTGAGTGGCCTTCTTGTTTTTCGTGCGGCCGTCCATAAGACTGAGCCATTCAGGTTTTACAATTAATAGCAGCAAATTAATTAAAAAGTATATAAATACTTAAATACTTGAGCATTTCATTATTTCTTGAGTAGAATTCAGCTACTTTGTTGCGTGCACAGAGTAGGTGATAAATTTCAATGAAAGCTGCTGTTGTTTGTTGTTGTTAGCACAACTTTTGCAAAGCCAGCTCAAGCAGAAGCACAATGAAGGGTATCGCAATGGGAAATCTATTATCTCCAACTCTAATTGTGACTATATTTAAATTATGCTCTATCACCCTTGAGCTTTGAGTATGGAAATTGAAAGTTTAAACAAACAGCCTGCACTGGAAGAAACTGCCACGTGTCTTTTGTGGAGTTTGATGATGGGCCTCACAATTCACAACTCAGCAACAATATTTGTATGAATGATGAACCATAGGCACCTTTCTTGTCTCTGAATGTTTGGCAACAATTAAGGCTTGACTCCATAGGCAGGAGTCATACTAATTTAGAGAACTGAGCAATAGGATGAGACCAAAGAAGCTCAGCATCTGTCTGGCAATAACCATATTCTCAAGGAAAGCATTTGCACGTCAGCAAAGGGCAGTGTGTATTTTAGTTTGCCTTACAAAGGTTAAGGCTTGGAGACCTCCCTCATATTATATTTTAAGCACAGTTTTGTCATGGGTGGCCTACACAACTTCTGCTTTTTTCTCTTTCTTTTCACTCGCTGCCATTGCCCTGCCCCTCCTGCTCTGCTGCTGCCAGTATCCACTGGGGTCCCCATGCTGGCTGCCATATATCTGTCAGGGACTTTGAGATTTTAATTGGGAACCTCTTGGGATTTAGCTTAGTGGGTTACTTTGGTCTGTGTATGCTTGGGCCTCAAAGTCTTCTTTAAACACAGCATGGTACAGGCTTGTGCAAATCCATCCCCTATAATTAGCAAGCGGTATGAAGTTTCTGGATTTGGGCAGATTGGATTTTTTAACAAACTAGGAGCCTGGTCTTCTGAACATGCTGCACTTGACAAGCTGCTCCAGTTTTCCCATCCTCTAGCTCAAACTTCCCCAGTCTGCTCCTTCCAGATGTTTTGGACTATGGCTTCCATCATCCTTGACCATTGGCCCTGCTGGCTGGGGCTGATGAGAGTTGTGGTTCAGAGTATCTGGAGTCAGCGTTAGAAACTGAAATATTAAAGCTAGGAGCTAAATATTTAGCACCTTAAACCTAGGTTCTGGGCGCAACAACGGAATGTCTAGGCACTGTTATGTACTGAAATTCTCACCCTGGGCCAGCAGGGGGATACTGTAGATAGTTCAGGTCAACATATGCAAATAAGGGATCGAAAGTGACGTTCAAGGATTGGATAGTTACAGAAAGTTGTTACAGTTACGTTGTACTGGAGCTCTATATAAGCAGGCTGGCTGAACCCTTCAGTTCAGTTCTGTTCTGGCCTGTGAATAAACAAGAGCTGTTTGAAGAATCGCTGTGTCGTCTGATATGTTCACCCACAACCTAGCAGGCACGATTTTTTAATAACAAAGCTGAAAATGAATGAACTGCAGCTAGAATATTATGTTCATGTTTTACATGGTCCCCTGCCCACCCCTTAAGAATATTATTCTTAATAGGGTCTCTTCTCCAGTCTTCAGAGAGTAGCTGGAAGTGGGGAGGCAGAAAAAGATCCTCCTTTCCTTCCACTCTGCAGTTTTAATCTGAAATCTTAGGTGCAGTACTGTTCCCAGAGCTCAGAAACTGTCACAAAATGTGCCTAGAACAATGGGAGTTTCAAGCACTGTCTGGAGTGCTCCATGTTGGAGAGAACTACTCTAGTTCTACCACTAGTAAATGAGCTTGGGAATCCTTGGTTGGAGAACACATCTAGTTCCAGGCCTACGTTCTGGCATAGCTGATTGTAGTCCTAGCAGATTTGTTATATGTCTAGTGTCAAAGACATGCATGGCAGGAAAGACTGAAGGGGAATCCTAAGAAAGTTTCATTCTATGAGGCAGGTGAATACAACATGTAAGAAAGGGGTTTTTTCCTGCAATACCTAGCAGTAAGGTTTGAAAATATACTTACTGTTGAGTCTACCTACACTCTTCTTTTGTTGGTTCACACATGCACTATTCAGTTGTTCAGCACCCAACAGCTGAATATGTGAACCATCCCCACCGAGAAAGCATTATGTTTGAGATGATATGGACATGTGCACATGTGATGTGTTATTGCATGCAAGTGATGGTGAGATGTTTGAGTCATCAAGCGATAAAAATGCATTGGTTAAAACCAGCCTGTAGCAAGGTGCATAAGGCATTTTTATTTTAGCCAGATGTTTCAGGACACCTGATTGTGGTTACCCTACTTTGTATTACCCTTTATTTGGGCTGTCGCAGTGTCATTTATGGCTTACAATGTTTCTCATGTTTCATTTTATTGATAGCCACCTTTTATCTATACAAAGAAAGGTAGGACATACATTTCTAAATGAAAAATAATGAAAACAGTGACCTCCGGTAGCTTCAAGTACCTGAGATTTGAACAGGGTGCATAGGGAAGATGGGGTCCAGCTGAGAAGTCTCCCTCCCCACAACAATTACTGAAAAAGATTAAACATCTTTGCGCTGGGAATACAGAGAATAAGGACAGCCACTTATTTGCTGTTTCTTTATTAACTAAAGAGGCCTTTTAATATAAGTTAATGAGTCTTTTCCTTTTAAGAATTGAGTGCCCAGCATATATAAGCCTCTCCGCAGCCATTTTTAAAAGGAGGCAAAATCATAGATGGAATGTGCTTCTCTACTTCAAACCACATTCACAAAATGTGCCTTTCAAACCCTACTTCATCTCTTTAAAAAAAAAAAAAAAAGGAGGGGGGGGAGAACACTTTTGACATTTTGGGTAAACTCCTTTACCAAAAGCACCTTTTCCAGTGGCTGCTAAGCTCAATTATTTTTCTTTCAAATCTTGATCTCAAAGTTGTCCATTTGAAGTTCTTTTATAAAGCCAGATTTGGGACACCGTAAACAAGGAGCCAATTATTTTTCAGTGTATCATTCCATGCTGTTGCTTATTTATGCTGTTGCTTATTTAAATGTCATCTGATACCCCCGTATCCAGATAATTCTGCTTCTGGGAAACTGATTTATAAATATGTATAAAATAGGGGTTTGGGTGGGTGCTTATTTAATGATTCAATGATTCATCATTATGTTCTATCATGATGTGAAGCATGAGTTGCTCTGACTGAATCTGAAGGTAACCTTTCCAGCTTATTGAAAAGTAGCCCAAGAAAAGTCACTTGTCAGCAGATGACCTGTTCCGGAACACAAATTTGATGCTCTGCAGAGGAGGAGGAGTCAGACAGAGAGAGACAGGGATGCCTCAATATTTTGGCAGTTTTTGAGTTTTGATCTCCAACCCAATTTATGTAGATAGAAATGGGTAGAAGAAGAATCGCAGCCGTGCAGATAAAGATCTGTAGGAGGGATCTGAATAGGTCAAATGATCGAATGAGAACAGGATGGACACTGCCTGCCTCTGTCTACCCAAATTATAAGCAGCCGGAGGAGGCAAAGGAAACTATAAATAGGCTCTAGTAACAACTGGTGTCCAAAACAGATGGAAGAACTGCATGCCCTGTCACCCTGAACATTCACCTCCCACCATCCTGCTTGTAGGAACAGCCATGGCGATGAGAAAGGCGTGAGAAGGCCAAAAATAGCACTGGGTAGGAAATTTGGCGTGGGGGAGAATAAAGATGGAGATATTTTTTTTTAATGGTAGGGTTAATTTTATGACAAATTTTAATTCTGTACAACTGATACAGTTATTGATGGTTGTTTGCTACCAGTTAATACTATTATCAAGGCCATTCATCCAATTCTCTTTAAATCAATTTCCTAAAATAACGCATCTTCTACCCATTCACAGGGGAAGAAAGGGAGCAGGTCCCCCTACAAGCAAGGATGCAATCAAAACAGCATGCGTTTTTCTCTGTAAATAAATGCTGTTACTTTTTTTGTGCCATCGTTTTGTCTGCGGAGCTCTTCAGTATCCTTGGCCTGACAGCACTGTAGGATTTGCCGTCTGACACACTCATATTTATTTAAAGTACTAAAACATTAGAACCGACGGTTAAGGGTGAGAACAAACATGGCTAATGAAATGAGTGGGCCTTAGATTTCATAATGTCCAGGTCAGAGATGCTCCCAGCTTTGTAAATACCAAGTTCAGTTTGTTCTCTTTTTTCATAAACACCAAATGCTAAACTGTTTCATCAGCTTGCTCAGTACTGCAGGGCTGGCCTCTGTGAATTCCAAAAGAATCATGCCTGCAAGGTGTGACCATTAGCTGGTGTACTTTAACCAGCTGGGGTGCAGAGCAGGATGCAAGGCATATCCAGCTTTGCTTTCAATACCTTGCTGCTGCTCCCCGACCCCAAGCATTGGCTGCCCGAGTCAGCTGTCTCTATCTACCTAATGGAAGGGCCGGACCTGGCAGACATAAAAGGAAGATGGAAACCTGTCCCAAAAGGAAGGCTCTGGGCATTGGGAAAGGAAAGGGATGGAAAAGGCAGCTCATTACCCTTTTGCTCTCACACATTTTACTTAGTTCCTACATGTACAAAAAAAATTACATGAGGACCAGACTGGCTCACACATTCAGTAACTGCTCCTTTCCACGTAGCAGGATCAGCTTTGACCAGTCATTTTCTGGTCAAATAAGCAGGTAAAAGGATTCCCCCCCCCCCCCATGGTGGCTTCACCCAGGTGGGTTGGCAACCTAGTTATGGAATCTATAGGCTGTTTATTAATTTGTTCACAAGCTGATTGGGCTGCCCTAAGCACAGCTTCCCATTTCCAAACTGTAGCACCCATTCCCCTATTTCACATTCCCAGTATCAGTATCTGTCCTGCAACAGTCAGTACATGCAGCTTATGAAGCCACTGGAGGGAAGGGCTACAGCTGCTGCTGCTGTCAGTTTAGGCCCCTGGATTGGGTGGCAAACCGCCTTCTTCCTGCCTGAATCCTTGGTGTTGGAGAAGGCTGAGTGAAGGACCTGGCACTGTTTCGAAGCTGAATTTTAATGACCAGTTCTGTGTGCGAATTGATTATTTTAATAATTTTGGTGGGGAGGAGAGAACATTTTCTGAGGGGATGGATGGTGAAAGAATGGATCAATTGCATCTTAACTTGATTAAAAACCTGGTGATGAGTGGGGGAAAGAAGAGATGCATTGATGAAATCCTTCTTTGTTTGTACCTATAAGCGATGACTTCCAAGTAGCTAGAGAAATGGGGAGGGTATGATTAAGAATGAAATACCTTCACAAAGCTTCCCGTACCCGGTGAATTATCCATGTGGCTTTCCAATGCTTGGGAGAGGGTGCTGTCCAAAATTTCTGAAAATTTCTCAGTTGTAAACATAAAATACATGCTGGGAATTTTTTTTGGGGGGGGGGTGCCATAAGAGCCCCAGAGTCCAATTGCAGCCAGATGGAAGTCTGTAACATCACCTAGAGTTCACAGCTCAGTTTGAAAGAGGATACAGTCATCTGTGTTCGGGCAGCAGAGGGTGAATTGTGCTTCTTCAATCTTGTGGCAGTGAATGAACTACAGTGTGGCACTGCAAAGCCATCTGTACTGAAAGGAGCTGAATGTGCCCGTTGGTGTGTAGCACTCAAATTACACCTGATGAAAGAGAAACAGATTGTCAGAGAGCAAACATACAGCTGTCAGCTCCCAACAGCCATGCAAGATCCCTTTCTGCTGCTCAGTTGCTTTGCCATGCATGAACTCTGAAAGTAAACAAAGGCTGCCTCAGAATCAAAAATATGCAGATTTTCTGGTCATTGTGAGGCCAGAATACCACATTTCCAAGCTTCCTAGGAAAATGACTTGGTTTTCTCTTTTGTGGGTGAGTATAGGGAACTGCCTTATACTGAATCAGATCCCTGGTCCATCTGACTCAATATTGCTTACACTGACTGGCAGCAGCTCTCCAGGTTTTCAGGGAGAGGTCTCTCCTAGCCCTACCCAGGGGCATACGAAGGGGGGGCAGAGGGGTGGTCCACCCCGTGCACCACTCAGGGGGGTTACAAGATGGCCCGCTGCCCCCCAAGCTGTAGAGCGGCCAAGGGTGTGCACACAGTATGAGTGCTGATTGCATGGTGTTCGTACGGGCTGCCGCTCGCACAATGACTGTATGGGCTACCGTGTGTGCGCCACCGGGTGGTTTGACTCACCCGCGGCGTCCTGCCCCAGGTGCCAGAGACAGTTCCTCCACCACTGGCCCTACCTGGAGATATCGAGGATTGAACCTGCAACCTTCTGCATGCAGAGCAGATTCTCCACCACTGACCTACATCTCTTCCCCATATAGGTCTTTCAGGTGGGATAGAAACACATTTTTTTGCTGAATATCTTGCACTTCTGTTTGCTGCACTGCTATGCCTGACCAAGGCTCTTTTTAGGCTGCATGTCATGGTACATTGTCCAGAACAGAGCCAGAAGTTCAAATCTCATTGGTAATTGACTTATTGCGCTGCCTCAGAAAAATCAAGTCTCTCCACCTGACCATCTGCATTATGGGGAGAATAACGCTGGCCTTGGAATGCTGATACTGCACCAGATATTCCCAACATGGCACCCTCCAGATGGTGTTAGGTGTGTAATGATCTTCAGGCTCAGGGCTTCATTCTCTTTTAGGCAGCTTTTCGGGGGCCACATGCCAGTGGTGGGCAGGGACAGAAGCAAAAGCGAGTAGAGCAATGAATGTTTATTTTACCTTTGTACCATAGGCTTGTTTCTACACATACTGACACATCCATCTTTTCCATCCAGGCAAGCAAGAAGCATTTTCATAGTGCAAGGACATATTCCATCCAGGCAAAAAGTACTCAAGGAGGGTATAAAGGAAGCTCCGGGGTGTGTGGTTGGGGACTGGGTGTGCTCTGGGGAGAGTCTCAAGGGGTCTCAACAGAGAGGTCTGGATGGCCACATCAAGGACCTGAGATTCCCCTCCCTGCACTGCAGTTCCCATCATTCATAATCATTGGATGTGTTGTCCAGGGCCTGATGGGCATTGGTGTCAAAACATCTGGAGGGCATCAGGTTGGGGAAACTGCCAAGGATTTCTGTCATTGTGTACTTTAAGAACTCAAAAGAGTTGTATGAATGCTAAATATTGTTGCTATTCTTTTCCAAGTTATCTTCTCAAAGTTATCTATCTAGGTTGAAGATGATTTTGTTAGTTTCTTCTGATACCACCCAGCTCTACAACTGTCACAGTGTGAAGTCTCAGCTTTAGACACACACCTTTATAGATCTCTGTACAAGGTTTCGCCAAGTAAAATCATGGAGATTTGGAATCTCTGTTCTAACAGAATTTCAGTTTAGATTTCCTTGGTAATGTGGAACCAGAAAGCCTTCGCATGCCTTAAGCCACTATTAACTGAACATCCTGTACTCTCTTTGAAGAAGGGAGAATAAATATTTGAAGTTTATTTTATTAAGAAGCAAAACAAAGCATAAAATATCCCTAAACCCTCAAGTCTGCCCTTAGTGAACCACAAAATAAGGGACATTCTGTGACCTTCGATGCTGCCAAAATGAGCAGAAGAGAAGCTTGGCTTGCAAGGGCAAACCTGCAGGTCATTGTAGGATATACAGTTATAATCTCTGGTGGTAGGAAGCTAATAACAGCAAATCAGAATTCTGAACATACTGTACTTGCATGGTCTCAGTGAAAAAGTTAGTGTAGTGTGAAGACTGAAAAAGACATGGAGGGCTAGCGTCTGTTACTGATGGGCATTCTTGAAACTACATTTCTCTGTGCTACAGTTGGGCAAATTCCTTAGGCTTTCCAGGGCAGCTTGTGTAAATGATTGTGCAGGTTCCTATAAACAAAGAGGTTATTAAAACCCCATTTTATGAAGAATTATTGAGGAATCTTATGCATGTTACTTAGCAGTAATCCCTTTAAGTTCAATGGGCATTGCTACTTAGGTTGCAATTCTAGGCATGTTTTCCTAGGAGTGATCCCTATTGAAAATATTAAGACTCACTTCTGAGTAAAGATGCAAATATGCACTTATTCGTGTTTGGATTTACCTCCCTTCACCCCATATTCACTTTCCCCCTTTTTATTGTGCCTTTTAGATTATAAGCCTATGGGTAGTGGCTGCGTTTTTGGTTTATTTAATAGAAAACTTGAGGTGTGATGATAATAATAAATGTTTAGATTGCTGAACTGGACATGCATAAAGACTAAGCAAAGTCCCATTCTGAAGAAGCCTGTTCTGAATATTTTGAAACCTGGAAATCCTGCAATGTAAAGTGTTGCTGAGGTAGGGTTCGCTCAAATGTGTGTGTTTTTAAACTTTCAGTACTATAGGCAGAGGTTAACACTCTGGGGGTCCATGCGCAAAGGCAAAGTCAGGAAGACCCCTAGAACCACCCCCTTCTCCCCACCTTGTGTGACCATCCCTACTTGTCCAACGCCAGCAATCTCAGTGAGCGAGATCTCGAGAGCCTGGCAAGGCCTTCCGGAACCCAGTAAGCAAGGCAGAGGGCTTGAAAACTTTCTGTGGCAGGAAAACACAGCACAGAAAGAGCTCTTAAAGCTATATACTTTGCTTTACAGACTCTGGGAGGGTTGTGGGAGGGCTCTGGAGGCTCTTGTGACAGCAGGCCCTTCTGGTGATTTTCGCTCGCGCTCCCCCCCCCTTAAAAAAAAACCTCTCCTACCCTCTTTCTTGTTATTTATTTATTTATTTATTTTCTGACAAAGTGCACAAGGCTGTGATCATGTAAGTAAGTTGAACCTAAGTTTGGGGCCCTGCTGTACCACACCAAGCAAATCAATGGACATTACATTTTATGGGGTTTTATTATTAGTAACCTTAGGTAATGTTTCTATTAATAAATTGTGGTCTGCTCTTGGGTATTGATCCTTAAATTGATGGCCATGCACCATAGGAATCACTTCGCACATTATGCAGCACAGCAAACACATTTCCCACTGTATGCACATTCTTTCAGCAGGGTGTTTCCTTCAAGATGCCTGTACAATGGATGCATGTATTAGCTGCATGCGCACGTCACAGGTTTATGTGAAATGTTTGGCATCTATTCGTTAAAAAAAAATGTAATGTTTGAAGCAGTTTTTGCAGCAGGATTAAGACACAAGCCTACTGACCAAATCTAATAGCTATTCGTTTTGCTCTATTTTCATGATCCTGGTGCAGCTCCAACCACCACAGTGATATTGCAGAAATTCAAAATATCTCTCCCCTGTCATTGCAGTAAGTCAGAGAGGTCTGTGGAGCAATGTGCCCCTTCCTGCATTTGTAGAAGTCTCCCATAGCCTTATCATTTTTTTTCAAGAGGAGAAAATTGGAGTTCCAACTTCACATGAAAGAGAGGGAAAGCTTCCTTCATTCCTCCTTTCCTGCCCTGGGCAGCTGCCACAGCTCCTGATTAATGTTTTTGCCTTCTTTTGCTTCTTCTTGGTTGCTTATGAGGAATGTGGCCCATGCCCCAAAGCATACCCCTCAAGTGTCCTGGAAAAACTGGGGTATCCCATTTTTTATCACAAGAGAATGGTGGACATCTTGGTTGCCGTGATTTCGTGCAATTTCATGGTGTGATTCTCTCCCCCCCCCCAAAAAAGTGCTTTTTTGGAGCCACAATCTCACACAGTGCTTCAAAACATGTGTTTTGGGGCACAGTGCCCCAAAAAAGTGCTTGGGGGTGTGGGACCATGGTGTAAAATCACATCAACCAAACTAGCAGCCATGCTCTCGCAAAACAACAACAACAACCAGGAAGCAGGAGCAAATGAAGGCGTTGTGACACTCGGGGCGGGGTGTCGCTATGTAGGGCGCATGTACGGCGTTGCTATGTATGATGCATGCACCGTATGTAGCAATGCCACACATGCACTGTACATAGCAGTTTGCCGTCGCTGGCGCTCCAGCACTGTACGGACGGTGCCTGGATCCTCTGCTCGCGGCTGCAGCAGTGAACGGAGGATCCTCTACATGTGGCTGTAGTGGTGACAGAGGGATCCCACCGCCATCCGTACAGCACTCAAGTGGCACTGGTGGCAAACTGCTATGTAAAGCACATGTGCGACAACATTACGTAAGTGCATGTGTGCGACGCCACACAAGCGCTGTACATATTTTGTCGCCTGCGCCGGGATCCTCTGCTCACGTCTGCAGCCACAAACGGAGGATCCTCCACATGTGGCGGTGGCAGTGCGATGAGCCCCTGCAGGGTGCCTTCTTGTCACCCCCCAAGACATGTCACCCGGGGCACACTGCCCCCCCTCCATTGCGACACCACTGCCAGGAAGATGGCATCTGGGAAGGTGGCATCCCAGATTTGGGCTTCAGAGTGTTCAAGGGTGTGTGATAATGTGTTCTGAAGAGGGCTGCCTCATGTTGGAATTGGGAAAACGGAGAAAATAAACGACACAATGGAAGGAATGACTCCTAAGGCTAAACGAAGACAGCTCAGCTGGCAGTGCTTACCAATGTCCCACTCTTGCCTTACCGTATGGCAGATTTTGCTAACTTAGTGTCCTCCAGATGTTTTTGGATAACCCTAACATGCCTCACCATTTACTCTGCTGCCTAAGTTTGATGGAAACTGTAGTCCAAAGCAGCCAGACTGCACCAAGTCAGGGAAACCTGCCCTCAGCCACGTCAGATACCTTGCAAAATGGAGCCTTGTCTTCAGTCCTTGAAGTTCATCCCTTGGTGTTTGTCTGCATCTCACTTCAAGGCCTTTTAGCAACAGAGCAGCTCCTCCACAATTACTATTTTTTGATTGGTCAAGTGCCCCTTGCCTGCCACAAGCTCAGAACAGTGGAGAGTTCAGCCTGGCCTCCTCTCTCCTTTGAAAGGGAGCCTGCTCCAGCATTCTGACCACTACAGCACCACTCTTTACAGCCGGTCATAAATTGCAGAGCATGCCGTGATATCTTTAGCTTTGACTCCAGAGATTTCCTGTTGAGCTGCAAGATGCAGGCCTGCAAAGCGCACTGTAGCTAAATATACCCTCAGTGTAACAGTACAAGTAAACAAGGACAGCATCAACATGACTTCTTTTTGTTCGTTTTTTTACAGTGCAAATCAAGCGTTCCCTTTTTTAAAATAAAAGTGGTATTCATCAGGAAATTTTGTTTATTTTGACAGAGAAAGTAATCTCTCTTCACTACAGCTGAACTCTTAACATCCAACAGTATTTTGATTCCTAGTGACGGTTCAGAGGGTGATGATCCTGGTAACAGCCCACATTTGGGGGAGCAGGGTGTCCCTGGGATCATGTTCCCGTATATAATGGAAGGAAATCAAATATTGGTCAAACTGTACTGTTTGGATTTACTGGCCTGCAACTTGCACTTGCTTTCCTTATATGATCGCAACCTTGGCATGGGTGAATGGGAAATAAACAAATAAATGGAGAGCAGGGGGAATTCACCATTCTCTGCTCTCCATTTATTTATTTCTTACACACACACACACACACACACACTCAGACACCTAGTGGTTTTTTCTTGCTTTGGGAAGGAGCTGCCAGGGCTCTGGGACACTGCCAGAGCCCTCATGTCTCCTTCCCCAAGCCCAGTGCCTCACTTACTGAGCTCTGGGAAGCCCCTGTTAAGCAGCTCTCTGCCTTGCAGCAGGGAGCAGTTCCAGGGGTTCCTGATTTTGGGGCCATTTTACCTTTGCTGCCCGGACCTCCAGAACCAAACCCTCACATACGTGGCTGGCCCACTGTATGCACATCCATAGGCAAGTCACCACAGTTTCAAAAGTGGTTTGCCATTTGACATGGACCAGCAGCTTTTTGAAAAGCACCACTCTAAAGGGTGGTTGGTTGTTAAAAAGTCCCCCCACTTACCCGCCTTTTAAATACTGATATATGTTAAAGCTAGGGTACAACTGTAATGCAAATATAGTTTTAAAATTGCTCATGCTTTGGTTAGGTGTGACTCCCAATATGCCATCAATGTGCATTCTGCAAGCTGTGCAATGTGCTTTCAATAAGTTGCCTCTGGAGACAGCTTATTTAGAAATTTGGCATACAAGCAACTGAATATTATTGTACATGGGCAACCGGAGGCCCACTGGGCGGGTGTGGCCCCAAGTACAATTTTATCTAGTCCCTAGCGGCCTTTCAAAAAAGCAACCCATTTTGAGTTTTAAGAAATAGAGATATCTCATTTTAAACCCTATGACTTTTACAGATTTTGCATGCAATATATAAATGTAGATATTTATATGTAACAGTATGCCTGAGTGTATTTGCTCTATATCTCAGAAATTTACTCTTAGATTACACTGACTTACCGTATTTTTTGCCCCATAAGACGCACCGGCCCATAAGACGCACCTAGGGTTTTTTTTGGGGGGGGGGAAATAAAGGAAAAAAATTTTTATTTCCCCCCCAGGTGCGCTGCGCTAATCCCGAAGCTTGGGGCGTGCGGAGCTCAGCGCGCCCCAAGCTTCTGGGTGCCGACAAGCAGTCCGCTAGCCCAGGGAGAGCCGCGCGGCTCTCCCAGGGCTAGCGGATTGCTGCGCTACACCAGAAGCTTGGGGCGTGCGGAGCTCAGCGCGCCCCAAGCTTCTGGGTGCGGGCAAGCAGTCCGCTAGCCGTGGGAGATCCGCGCGGCTCTCCCATGGCTAGCGGAGCGCTGCACTAATCCCGAAGCTTGGGGCGTGCGGAGCTCAGCGCGCCCCAAGCTTCTGGGTGCAGGCAAGGTCTCCGCTAGCCGTGGGAGAGCCGCACGGCTCTCCCAGGGCTAGCGGAGCACTGCGCTAATCCCGAAGCTTGGGGCGTGCAGAGCTCAGCGCGCCCCAAGCTTCTGGGTGCAGGCAAGCTCTCCGCTAGCCCTGGGAGAGCTGGGTCTCCCACAGCTAGCGGATAGCTTCCTGAAGCCTGGAGAGCGAGAGGGGTCGGTGCGCACCGACCCCTCTCACTCTCCAGGCTTCAGTGAAAGCCTGCATTTGCCTCATAAGACGCACACACATTTCCCCTTCATTTTTGGAGGGGAAAAAGTGCGTCTTATAGGGCGAAAAATACGGTAATAAAGCTGACTACTCCAACAACTGCTGTTGACGATGATGGCGACAATGACAGTAACAAAAATAATAACAGTAAAGGCGGCCCCAGGGATGTAGAAATTGTCTTTCTCTCATGGCATGTATTAAAGCATTCATACTCCTTTAATTATGGGTATTCAAATGTCTGACTAAGACTGGGGAGACCCAGTTTTAAATCCCCTCAGCCATGAAGCTTGGTGAGTGGCCTTGAACCAGTCTCTGTCTCTCAGCCTAACCTTCCCCACGGGTTTGTTGCGAGGATGAAATGTGGCAATGGGGAGAACCAGTGCTTTTTTTCTGTGGGGGACTCATACCCCTAAACATTTTGTGAATCCAAGTTTGACCTCACTGAGGGGCAGTATTTCAATATGAGTAGAAAATGAGAGTACCTCTAAACATGTTTTTTTGGGGGGAAAGCACTGGGAAGAACCATATATGCCACCTGGAACTCCTTAGAGGAAGGGAAAGTAAAAAAGGTAACAAACATAGCTAGCAATAGGTGAATCCAGGATGGGGTGAGTTGTAGCTCTCACACAAATGCAGAAACAAAGATCTAGTTACCGTATTTTTCACTCTATAGGACGCACCAGACGAAAAGACGCACCTAGTTTTGGGGGGAGGAAAACAAGAAAGAAAAAAAATGAATCCCAGAAGCCAGAACAGCAAGAGGGATCTGGCTTCTGGGATACTGTGTGGCTGTTCTGGCTTCTGGGATAACAGCGCCAAGCCTCTTCAGGGCAGTGGGATGAAGGCTCCCCCTGCCTGGAAGAGGCTAAGGCAGAAGCCAGGACAGGCGTCTCGCTGAAGGGGCGCTGCGCAGTTCTCCCTCTCTGCTGCATCACCTCTCCTTCGCAGGAGAACTGTGCAGCGCCCCTTCAAGCGAAGCTGGAGAAGGAACAGGAGGAGACCCTTCTGTTCCTCCTCCGGCTTCGCAGGACAGGCACGTCGCTGAAGGGGCACTGCGCAGATAAGGAGAGCTGCACAGCGCCCCTTCAGTGAAGCGGGAGGAGGAACAGAAGGGGCTCCGTTCCTCCTCCCACTTCGCTGAAGGGGTGCTGCGCAGCTCTACCTCTCTGCGCAGCGCCATTCACTCCATAAGACGCACTCACAATTCCCCTTACTTTATAGGAGGAAAAAAGTGTGTCTTATGGAGCGAAAAATACGGTAAATTACTTCAACTGTATTCCCATTCCAAAGTTGACGTGAGGAGAACCCATGGCATTTCCAAAAGATTAGCCAAATGGCCCTCCAGAGAAGGAACAACAGCTGTAGCCTGAGTGTTTTAAGGAGAAGTAATATGGAAGACGTGTGATTTTCTCTGCGGGTGAAGAATGATGGATATGGAATCTTTCCTATGTTAAGTTAAAGGGCTTCTAATACATTCCAGGAAGGAGACAGCCAGAGTCGATCAAATGTGTCAGCAACTGAGATACACGCAAAGACCAACGTCATATTGGTAACAGGGATTGTAAAAGTGTACTTGTCTGCATGCAATTCATTGTTATATTATCAAAGTAGGTTTTGGCACCCAATTGGCACTGCAGGGCACAATCATATTGGCTGTCATTGCAGAGCTATCCATTTTCTCCCTGTATTAACGAAAGCATTCCTGCTTTCTATTCTACTAATAGTGTTAACCTGAACTCTTCTGAGGCTTTCCATTTTTCATGGAAGGCCATTTAAGGTGTAAAGATAATGAAATGATATGGAAGGAGGTGGGGGAACCCAAGCCCGTTTAAAATAATTCCAGAACATCTGAAGCCTCTTCAATATTAGTCATTCATGTTAGTGAGAGCTCAAAGTAAGTGCCACAAGTGAGTGGCAACTCTGCCAATTAACGCTGCTGCTGCTGGTTTGTGAACTGCATGTAAAATGGCGATTTTTGTTCATGCAAATTGCTCCACAAAAATGTGCCCTCTTTGTCAAGTCTTTTCTCTTCCACTGACATGACGATGGCTGCCCAGATTTCTCAGATGGGCAGATTCTCTCTTTCCTTGACAGCTACCTAGAATAAAATATTTCTTGCTATCATTAATAGTGTTTCTCTGAAGATGATCTGCAAGGAGGACTAGTTACTTGTTATGCTACACAATTCTGATTTCTGTGTGTGACCAGCTTTAATATTTGAAATTAAATCATGGTAAACAACTCCATGAATAGCAAGGATCCATGCTTGCACATTCAAAGATACTTCTTCTCAGCTACATATCCCCCTTCATATTGACTTGACGCCTCCTCTCTTGTTGTTATTGTTGTTGACATTTTCTTCAAAGGAACACAGAGCTTAGATACAAAGATGCTTAGAGTGGTACATGTAGATTTTTATTTTATTTTAAAAAGGACTTTTGCCTTGAAATGCCATATTTCAAAAGGTACGTAATATAACCACTCACTGGAGTTTCATCTGTGAATCGCGGGGATGTGTTGCCTTATGCATAAATGCATTCTGAGTATCACTCAGCCTGTTGACAAAAATCCATGGTGAGGCTGGTATCTGCAGTATGAGATTTGCATTAAGGCAAGGAAGAGACAATGACATGGGAAAGGTGGCTAGTGGGGTAAGGGGCTCTAGACATCTATCTAGACAGTCTCATCAAATAAGAACTCGTAGAAATGGGATCGTGGGAACTTCTTTATGCAGTACTGAGTCAAACCATTGTTCCATCTAACTCAGTACTGTCTGCACTGACTGCCAGTGGCTCTCCAACATTCAGACAGGATTTTCTCCCAGTCAGTCCTACCTGGAGTTTGAACACAGGACCTTCTTGCGTGCAAAGCAGATGTTGCACCACGGAGCTTCTGCTCTTCCCTGAGAATCTGGTACAGCTTTTCTCAGACTGTACCACCTCAGACCCACTGAGGCATGGCATGCTCAAATGCCTTCACCTTAAAATATTGTCATGGAGTCCCCCATGGAGACTTCCTGGCAGGGCTAGTCTGAGGGGGGAGGACGATTGGGATGAGAGGGTGGAGTTGGAACCTGGGGTCTAGTGGGCACTGATCTGGATGCTGAGCCCAGGGGTTGTTTGGATACAGTCCTGCCTCAGTGTCACTGGATGCCCCCAATGCAGTGGCGGAGCCACCTGAAATTACTCCAGTGCCGCCTCCCATCAGTGAAGCTCTCTCCATCCCGGGGATCATACAGTTCACCAGCCATGTTGTCTCCACCTCCACTGGCAAGGACATGGCGGTGACTGTGCCAGTGTGAGCAGACCCAGCCTACTTGCAGGAGTGCTCACTCCCTTGCCCAGTTGCATGGCTAGGGATGACAACTGTGCAAATGCTCCCCCTTGCTTTTGGAAGGGGAGCTCAGGGGGCGTGTAACATGTTGAGACAGCATCTTAGCTTATGCTTAGCCATGTACCTTAGCACTCTGCTACAAACTTCTGAACTGTGTTATCTGTAGCCTGATCTATGGTTGACCATTGTAGTGACTTTTGGACTAAAGCCTTTGGCAATAACTGAGCTGAGAGTCCAAGTGCCGTGTTCACGAGTGGGAGCGAGGACAAAACTACCTGTGAATGGCAAGGAAGCACGTCAGAAATGAGGCTAAGCTAAAGCCCATCTCTGTCATATGATAGATGTTCATGTGCAGGTTTTCTGGCATAGGGGAAGTATTCACACTTGAGACCTCTCTTCTCCTGTGGTTCAATGTAGAATGATCCAGGCAGGATTTTATTATAGTAAGCTTCTGCATGTTTAATTCATAGTTTGTTCCGAGGGGTTCCTGATACTTTCCACATCAGCAATGGCACAAGAGCAGTCAGGTGGGCTGGGGAATCAGATAAGTGGTAGGCAGCCCCATAATCAGGCCCCCACCCCGGAAGCTATCCTTATTCAGACTTACTATGTTTGTTACAACAAAAAGAAAAATGCCCCTTTTTCTCTGCCTCCATGGTGATTAGATGTCTCTTGAAAGAGAGGATGCTAAAATGTTTTCCACATCAGATGCAGTATTTTACATTCTGTGATGTCATCACCGCTGTATAGATTTCCAGAATCCATATATATGTGGCCCCTTTCAGCTTAGTTTATGAAAGACTAGGAAAGTGTTTGTGTCTTGTAATTTAACACCAGTGCCAAGAGTGAACTTTTTAGGACAAACTAGATTAAGGTAACAGTTCCCCAGAGTTAAAATCCATAAATCAGAGATGTATATTTAAGTATCTAAAACACTCTGGTTGTCAAAACAAAATAAAAAAATTCCTTCCTGTAGCGCCTTAGAGACCAGCTAAGTTTGTTATTGGTATGAGCTTTCGTGTCATCAGTGAACAATAAATGAGTGTACATGGTAGTATTCGTACAACTGGACTATGGCAAGCCCTTAAATATTTCATCCATGCTCTGGAACAAATGTCATGTTAATGCAAACTACTGAATGCTGTCAAACGCCCAGTGAATTCCATGGGGTGGTGGGTGATGATCATTTCCCTGGGTCAGGTCCCATAGAAAGCAAAAGTCTTGTTAGCTGTGGCAGGAGCATCACTAATACAAATCTCCAACCAAGAAGCTCAGTCATGTCTTACTTGAACTTTGCCCTAGTTCAGACTTGTGTGCTACTTGCTGAAAATACTATGAACTTCTGTTTCCAGAGCTTTATTTTTTCCCCCCCTAATTGTACCTTTGCCCTCCTACTGTCTGTTTCCTAATGAGTTTGTTTTTAAAACCTTTTGACTGCCTTCAGTTTATTCCCATCCTCCTCTTTTTATTTGTCAACTCTCCAGGGCTGACAATCTCTGCTCTCCACAATGTTCTGGGTTGTTTTTTTTTGAAGTAGGCGTTGCTGGGTTTTTCATTCTGCTGCTCTGCTGTAAAGTCCAGGGCTTTTCCACTGTGTGTGTGCAATAAAAGCTCCCTGCTGCTTTGGTAGACCACATGCTTTGCATGCAGAAGGTCCCAGGTTGAATCCCTAGGCTCTCCAGGGAGAGGAGCAGAAGAACCAAACCGTAGCAATGCATGAGCAAGCTAGCCTGCAGGTACATAGAGTGAAAATTGCAGTCACTTTGCTGCCCACCCTCCATTCCTGCTGCTGCCATGCTTCCTGGAGCTAACCGTGGTTAGCCTTAGCATTACATGCAAACCGAGACTCATGGTTTGTCTCCCTCAAACAAATCACAGGTTTGTTTCCTGCTTGGCAGGGGGTTGGACTCGATGGCCCTTGTGGTCTCTTCCAACTCCATGATTCTATGATTCTATGGTAAGCCAAGGGCAAATCTTGTTTACAGCTCATGGTTTGTTTGGGGCAAGATAATCTGAGGATGGTGAGGGAGGAAATTGAGGGAGATTTTATATAGAGAAAGAGACAAATAAATGTGTGAGAGTCTTAGGATATGCTCACTGTCAGCCATGGTCCCTGGTCCCTGACTGTCCACCCAACCCCTCAAATGGCCCTTGGGGGCAAAATGCCTATCACTGCTCTGTTTTTTAAAAAAATGAGTTAAAGCCCCTGGTGCAATAGACAAATAGATCAGACATTTATTTTCCTTGTCATAGAGAAATCTGTTCTGACCTGTTACCCTGCAGTCCTTGCTTCTGAAAGCTCCTGGATGCATGCCCACAGTGGCGTAGCGTGGGGGGTGCCAGGGGTGCCGGCCGCACCGGGCGCAACATTTTTGGGGGCGCGTTTGGCCGGCCCCCCTCGAGGAAGTGGGAACCTCTCCAAGGCACAGCGTGCCGTCGGTAGAGGAAAAAAGCCGCGCAGCAGCAGCAGCAGCAGCAGCAGCAGCAAAGTCGGGAGGAGGAGGAGGTGGAGCGAGCCTGCTAATTCCTTGCTGGGAATTAAGCGGCTCAAAGAGGCAAAGGAAAAGAGGTGGAGCCGCTGGCCCGGAGGGGAGGAAGCTGGAAAGAGCAGCGCGCCAAGCGCACGTGACGCAAAGGGCCTGCCCAAGTGCAGGCTGAGCTCCCCGTGGCAAGGGGCGGAGGGAGCCTCCCTTCCTTTTAATGGGCAAGCATTTTCACGCGGGGAGTCGACAGCAAATCCTCGGGGAAGGGGGCATTTGGGAGAAGTGTGGATACCTCAGTTGGTTGGAGCGCGGCGATGAGAACGCCAAGGTTGCGTCTCTGATCCTCGTTTGGGACGGCTGCATATTTATCCCTGCATTGCAGGGGGGGGTTGGACTCGATGACCCCCAGGGTCCCTTCTAACTCTATGATTGGCGGGGGGGGGGGACTGAGAGGCTGGCCTTAGGGACAGAGGCAGATCTAGCTGCTCCAGCGCCCGGAGCGGTGCACATGCCATGGGGTGAGTGTCCCAGGGGGAGAGATGCCCATGGGGGGGTGGAGCGAGCTGTCCATGCTGGGCTGCTTCCTGGGGGGTGGGGAGCCATGCCGCTTTGCCAGCTCCCTTCTTCCTTTCCCTCTTCCTTTTAACAGCTATGGGGAGGCTCCCCCCCCAAGCAGCCCGGAAGCGAGGGGCAATGGCGCGACGCCGGCCCACAACTCCAAAGCCTCCCCCAGCTGTCAAAACAAAGGGGGAAGGTGGGGAAGGCCGCTGGCAAGGCGGCGCATCTCCACCCCTTCCCCTGACGGCTCGGGGTAGGCCTGGGAGTCACGGTGCGCCGAATGTCATCCCCCTCAGTGATGACACCTGGTGTGGACCGCCCCCACCGCCCCCTTCCTCTGCCCCTGCTTAGGGACAGGCAGAGCCTGGGCTCCTCGGAGTTGACAAATGGAGGGGTGCACATGGAGGGACCAGCAGCTGGCCAAAGAGGTGAAATATTATTGACTTATTTGCAGAATCTATAGCCTTCTCTACAGCTGAATTCTCCCCACTCCCAAGAGTGGGGAGCAAAGTAATGAAAACAAATAATAATAATAATAATAATAATAATAATAATAATAATAATAATTTATTTAAGCCCTGCCTATCTGGCTGGGTTTACCCAGCCACTCTGGGTGGCTTCCAACAGAATGTTAAAGTACAATAACCTATTAAACATTAAAAGCTTCCCTAAAGAGGGCTGCCTTCAGATGTCTTCTCAAAGTCTGGTAGTTGTTCTTCTCTTTGACATCTGGTGGGAGGGCGTTCCACAGGGCGGGCGCCACCACCAAGAAGGCCCTCTGCCTGGTTCCCTGCAACTTGGCTTCTCATGAGGGGACCGCCAGAAGGCCCTCGGAGCTGGACCTCAGTGTCCAGGCAGAACAATGGGGGTGGAGATGCTCCTTCAGGAAGAAGAACAATTTACAAAATCTTTTAAACAGGTCCATTGAAAAACTAATCAACGTCCTATTTGTCTGGGGGGAGGTGGGGGGCAGTGCCTGCCTGCCCCTTTCAAGCACGGCTGGGAAGAGGCCTCTGCAGGCTGAGCAGTGGCGTAGCGTGGGGGGTGCAGGGGGGGCCGGCCGCACCGGGCGCAACATCTGGGGGTTAGGGTTAGGGGGCGCAAATCCACGGGTTAGGGGGCGCAAATTACTTCCCTTGCCCCGGGTGCTGACAAACAACTGGCTGGCTGCCCTCAAAAGTGGCTACGCCACTGCATGCCCAGATCATCCTTTGCATGATCCTGCTCAAGCCCCCCACCCTCTGCAATTCCTGCCAGTCTGCCTTTCTTGATGCAGCCTCTACAACATTATGAAGGGGTCCTCTGACACTTAGGAGCTGCTTTTTAGGGAAGGGCAAGAGGCAGCAGTGAGAAGGGAATTGCATGAGCGGAGTTCTGTTTACAGTGTTCTCTGGATCCAGCCCATAGCACTGCACCCGTCCCAATATTTAATAATAAAAGATTGAGGGGGTTTTTTGTTGTTTGCTTTTTTGCTGCTTTTCTTCTCTAGGTTTTTTTTGGGGGGGTAGATATTTTTACAGATTTTATTCTGTAAAATGGGTATTTTGAGGTGTCCATAACAGTTTCTTACATTTCCCAGTGTGCCCCCAGGCCTGAATAGATTCTGAATGGCATTGCACTAAGTTTTACTCAGAGTAGGCCCATTGAAATGAATGGACTGAAACTTAGCCATGTCCACTAATTTCAGTGGGTCCATACTCTTAGTAGAACTTAGTTGAAATATGAAATAAAGCAAAATAGAAATAATTAAGTTTTCAGTTGATACCCTAAACAGGTAGAAATCCTGTACTACCAAAGGCATGTGAACTGCAGGTCCAAGATTTGGATTATGCTGCTAGGCACTAAGGAAAAAAGTATTTAATTGCAAATAGCAACTACAGAGCTGGAAACTTAAATCAGCCCTTTTTCTTGGTTATTTAAATCAATCCACCATAAAGTTAATCTATGTAAACAGGCTCAGAGATGCTAGTTGGAACCTGTGGGTTTCCCCTCTTGCATTCGTTCATTACAGTGAGAAAGTGCTGTCTAAGGGCTGATTCACACATGCATGTAGATAACTGGATCCCTTGTCCCTGTGGGGGTGCAATCCAGCCAAGGTTTTAAGCCCCACATTGATTTTCAATGGGAAACTTAAGCATGTGCCTAAATCTCTCCCACTGAAATCAATGAAACCTTAATGTACTTATCTTTGGCTGGATCATGCTCTTAGTGACTTCTCACTTAATGACTCACAGCCAGATATGCCTGCAGCCTTCCACTGAAAAGTGTGGTTTTTTTATATGGCATCAGCTGACATGAAAGCTCTGTGCGTAGTTTTGATCTGTGGTGGTTCTTTCACCCATACATTTGCAAGTGAATTCAGGAATGGCATCAGCACCCAGCCACAAGCACACCAGCACCCTGGCAGTACTTACCACATGCTGGGCCTAAGTCCCATTTGTGGGCCACTGGGTCTGCAAGCACCTGCCATTTTAATTACACACATATGCCCCAGATTGTTCCGGGGCATTGTGTGAAATTAAATGGCTTCCCACCACGACAACCACCATCACCAGGTAAACCTGCTGGAGATACCCATAGCTGTTAGACAGGGCCCACTGGAGGGGGGGGCACTACCAAACCTTGCTTTTTAGGGGAGTTGTCATGGGATGAGCATGTATGTGTAATCTCAGCCTGACTCTGGTCAGTTTTACCCTGTAGAGAAGGGGTAGGCAACCTAAGGCCCATGGGCCGGATGCGACCCAATCGCCTTCTCAATCTGGCCCATGGACGGTCTGGGAATCAGTGTGTTTTTACATGAGTAGAATGTGTCCTTTTATTTAAAATGCATCTCTGGGTTATTTGTGGGGCATAGGAATTCGTTCATTCCCCGCCCCCCAAAATATAGTCCAGCCCATCACATGGTCTGAGGGACAGTGGACTGGCCCACGACTGAAAAAGGTTGCTGACCCCTGCTGTAGAGACTGCACTTGTTGAGACCAAGCTCGTAAGACCCTAACCATTTGTGCTGGCATCTGATGTTGGTGGGATGTGCTGCCAATATAAACAGATGCTTATACTATTTTGCACTTATGTAACTGTTGGTACATATCCAATATGTGCAGCAGCAGTTCTGAACAGAATGCAAGATCTTAAAGAGGACCCCACTAGATCAGGCCAATGGCCTACCTAGTCCACCATCCTAGTCCAGCACAAGATGAATATAAAAGCATCCATAGTATGTATCATGTATGTATGTATGTATGGTATGTATGTATGTATGTATGTATGTATGTATCATGTATTATTTGCAAAGGGGAAGGAAGGGGGAGGAGACTTGGGCTGAAAATATGCAAAGGTGATATGTAGGGAAAGGGAGGTTAAAGCAAAACAAATGGGCTGCATGCAGTGGTCCCATGTCAAATGGCAGAAGAATTGTGTTCCCTGAGAAGCTGCATGGCAAGACCATGGTAACCAGGGGCCCAGAGAATGAGAGCATGGCAGATTTAAAGCTCTTCCCTTGCACTGAAAGACAGAGCAAACAGATGAAGCGACTGACACTGAGCAGTGCTCTCAGCACTGCAAAGTAGTGAATCCACTGCCCCCAAATTTGGTCTCCCCTTTTTATTAAAGAAGGCAAGAAAGGAATTATAATTCACTACGCTGAGTGAATGGAACAACAACCAGAGAGGAGCCTGTTTTATGGGTCCCTGCAGTAAGAAATGGGTGCCAACATTAGAAACCAATTAGTAGGGATGTTTTCGGGAGAAAGCAGAGGCACAGTTGGAGCAGATGGTTTTTTAGTAGTGCAGAATGTGGAAATATTAGGAATATTTTGCTTAAACACATACATTAGAAACTATTCCTTCTGTTATAGTAATAACATCATAACAGATCTGTGCTCATTTGTAGCTGCATATAGTATACAGGGCTAGAGCAGGTCATTCTTATTCCAATATCTCCCTTATTGCAGTATCGGGTTTATGGTCCATGGCTTCTTAAAAAGTATGTCGTGGCAGGGCAAGATCCTGTTTAATGAAACAAGACAATTGGCAAGTATGAATAATGAAGAGGCAAATATCATGGAAGATTTTATCACAGGATGGTAAAATAGTCCCCGACAGGCCTGGATAGCTCAGTTGGTTAGAGTGTGGTGCTGATGATGCCAAGGTTGCAGGTTCGATCCCCATATGGGGCAGCTGCATATTTCTGCATTGCAGGGGCTTGGACTAGATGATTCTCAGGGTCTCTTCCAACTCTACAATTGTATGATTCTATACCTTCAATTTGAAGTGATACAAATGAAAAAGAACTTTACCACTTAATTCTGTTGGGTGCATAAACTGGCAGCCTCTCACTGGGCACCCATCACCATATTCTTTTTTCCTGTCTAAAGCAGTGGAGAAGTTACACATTTCTGTACCTCACCATCATTTTGGTCATCAAGAAGAGATCAGTACCAAACACCTTGCTTTCGAAAACTCCAGTCATTCGGAATCAGCAGCCTCTTAGCACATGATAATCCTTGGTTCCTGTGCTCCAGTAGCTGTCTCAGTCCTTGGGTGGAGTATAGATAATTATTTCTATGGAGCAGTGGAAGTCTCCTTCCTCCCACCATGGCAGCCCAGTCCAGATCCAGCATTTGTAACTTGACCACTACCCAAACGAACTCGAAAGGAGAAGCTTTGCTTCAGAGGGATGGGGATGGAGATGCCTATTTACTCCTCATTCCTCCACAGAGCTGCCTTTCCTAGTTCCATGCAGGTGAATGGAATGGCAGCATTTACTTGACTTGATTTCTGAAGTAATCAAATTCCTAAGGGATTTCAAATAGTGTGTGTGTGTGTCTTGATGTGGATAAGCACATGTCCTTTCAGGTACTAAAATATATAGTCTAACAAACAAGACACTTTCGAAACTGCTCCCAACTTGGAAATGGAGATTTTCCATGGCCACTATGCAATTGCTGCCTTCAACACTAAGGCCGAAAGGTACATAAGGCTTTTTCTGTGATCGTGCCCCATTTTTGGAATGTCCCCAGAGCAGCTCACCTGGAACCAACTTTAATGTTTTCTCAGTGCCAGTTAATGTGTTTTTATTTGCACAGCCCTGTTATATTGCATTGATTTCATGGATTGTAAGCCTGATGTGTCACTGTTTTTTTAATTTACTTAATGCTGTCCTGTTTTAACTTGTTGTTTGAATTGGTTTTTTAAATTGTTCTTTTAGTTACTGTAAGAGTCTTTGGGTGAAAGAGCATGGTATGAAGCTTTCCCAATACATACATATGTATTGTCCAAGGCAACAATTGTCACATTTCTGAAACCCAGGGTATAGCATATTGCAAACTGCATTTTGAAGTGCTACCAAAACTTGCAGAAAGTGATTGTGTGCAGTGCAGACAGTGGCAGCTCCACAGTGCTTCCTCCTGGTCTCAGAATAGCCATTGCCTGTACACAGCTAAAGGCAGCATCTTGCAATAGTTGGGCAGTTGGTAATGCTATGCTTAGGATTAGTTTTAACTCTGAGCGGGGTTTGCAAGGCCAGGCAGGAATGCTAATGGTTGCACAGACCAGAAACTGGGGTGAACATCAGTAAAAGCAGCAAATGCTCATCTTGCCCACTTGCTTTTTAACAGCCAGGCTGCTCCTGGTATAGTTGCCAGCGTTCCTCATTGCCTATCCAGTACTAACTGCTTGCCAGACCTCAATCCAACTGCCTATTGGAAATGTTATGTAAATACCAGATCCTTCAGCCACCTAACTCACAGGGAGATCACCCAGTCCACAACATGACTGTCGTCTTCTAAGGTTTGTCTAAAAAATAAAACCACATTCTTATATCTGGACATAACTTTGGGCAACTTCGTACATACATGCTCACCACTGACTGAAACCATGTTTAATAATGCTACAGTAGACATGTATGTTCACATGTACTGGGGAACACAAATCATTTTAAACAGGAGCTCACATCTTCCAATCTGACTTGTCAGCCGATGATGACACAATAGTTGATGCGCATGCAGGTGTGAATCAGCCATAAGCGAACCCTGAATGAAGTGTGCATTGTGCTGGTATTTAAGATTGCTGCAGGGTGTGGGTGGGTGTTTTAAGCATTACTTTTTCTTGGTCTAGCATTGGCCGGATTGATTTATTTTAAATCTTTAGAGTTCTACGAGCAAGGAAAGGAAAGCACTGGAGAGAATATATTCTTATTGATCTGATTAGCATTAGCTTGATTGATGATATAATATGATAGAGGACTGTGTGACTTCAGTGAAGTTCAAGGCACAGGGAGGGGGGGGTTGAGGGGCAGGCAGAAGAAGAAGTCCTTCGAGAAGAGTGGCTTTGCGAACTATGTTTAGTCTGGTTTCAGGTTTCTTCTGTGGAAGGCATTTGCGCACTGGGGAGACTGGTGGGAGTGGTGGAAGGAAGCTCCTGGTGACGTCACAACACAGCACGTCCCCCGATTTGGCTCCCCCATCTCTTTTTCTTCCTCCTTCGTAGTGGCTGCCGCAAAGGGTTTCATTTGGCTGACTGATGGCACTTTTGTCTATAAATGGAGGCAGTTGGCCCATCTCCCAGTATAACACAAGATAGGCCTGTTCATCAGTTATGCAATCTTTAGCTTGATGGCTTCATTGGGCCAGCAAGAGGGGAGTGGGTGGGGAATTTGGGGTGGCAGGAGAAAGCCTTTGCAGGCAAGCTTTGCCAGAGACAGCTGATGCTTCCCTCCCCCCCCCCCCCACTTCTCCCTGAAGCAAGGAAAGAGAAGGCAGCACAGAGAAAGGGAGAGAGCAGGCGCGTGGGTATAAGGGCTCAATTCATAAAGCAGCTAAGAGATCATTAGCAGGCTGTGTTTGACCAAATCAGGCTGCCTGGAATCTGGAACAGCTGCTTTGCTCCACTGTGCAGGTGACACATCCCTCACAGTTCCCCTGCTCTTTTGAGGGCAGCCAGCCAGTTGTTTTAAAACCCAGGCGCAAGAAGGAAACAGAAGCACCAGGGAAGGGGAGGGCACATTTAAAAATACAAAGTTCAGATTAAAACCTACTCTGAAGTGTCATTGATCTCCGCAGCAGCAAGGAGAGCTCCAAGGATTATCTGCACAAAGCAAGGATGTACCATTTATATGGTATGTTTCAAAGTTCACTGCGCGTCACATACATTATCTTTGTAATTGTTACAACAACACTATATGGTAGATCAATAGGATTTTTTTCCTCTCGTGTGGCAGATGGGAGACACACACAAGGCTGAGACTGGCTTGCTTAAGACCACCTAGTGAATTCACAGCATAAGTCATTTGTTTACGATATCCCCTATTCTTCTTTTTAAGCTGCAAGCAGCAAAATGAGTTTCTTGTTCAGAGTGTGGTCTCTTAGCGTCTGTGCTAAATACCAGTAGGTGGTATTTAACTGAGCCTTACGTGGAGCAGGCCTACAGAAATTAATGGATCTAACTTAGAAAGGTTCATTAATTTCAATGGGTCTACTCTGAGCAAAAACCATTTCTTTTAAAAGCAGGGGAAAGGCGTGAATTTGCAAGTTTTCCTTTCCACCTCCTTTGTTGTGAGGATAAAGTAGGGGGTAATCGAACCACATTTGCCCCTTTGAACCCCTTGGATGAAAAGGCAAAGTATAAATGTAGTGATCAGTCTGTTTGCAATTCTAACTCTCCTTACCTGGGAACAAGCACCCTGCATTCCATAGGAGTCATCCCTCTTCTCAGTTTCACCTTGTTTGTCAATGGGAGGAAGGAGGCGCAAAGTAAAACCCACATGCCTGTGAGAGGACAGAGCCTGGAGCCACTGTGAGTGGACAGCAGCAGTTGTCCATCAATGCAGCCTTTCCCAGCTTGGAACTTTCCAGCTGTTTTGGACCTCGACTCCTGTCAGCACAGATGTGCACCAGGTTGAGGAAGGCTAGCTTAAACACTCAGGCTCAGTTTACAGTGCCTGGACTTCATTGAAGGCTTTTAAGCAGAGTATGGATGGCTGTCTGTGTGGAATTCCTTAGCTTTTAAGCAGAGTATGGATGGCTGTCTGTGTGGAATTCCTTAGCTGTGATTCCTGCATTGCAAGGGGGTTGAGCTAGATGGCCCTTGAAGGTCCCTTACCACACTTTAGTTCTATGACTTCTGAGTAGACATGGTTATGTATGTCAACACAAACAAAGGATACAACAGCGCAACGAATCAAACAAAACAATAGCAAAAATCGGAAAAGACCTGCCAGTCACACTGAATATGCATTCATGAGCTGCGTTCATCCTCTCACCGCAAATGCAGCCCCTTAGTGCTCCCCCTGGGAAGCCAGGTTAACTCTCATATCTCTCCCCCCCCCACTGACTTGCCCACAACTAATCGCCCATAGGGGGTGCCCTCACCACACTCCTTCACTGGGCTGGCCCATCAACAACAGCGGCCTTCACATAAATAGGCTCTTCCCCGCCAAAAAAAACACCCCAACAACCAGCACCAGCAGCTAAAGATGTGGGAAAGTTCTTGCTCTTCATGTGCAGGGATGGCCGGCCAAACTTCCTGGCTCCTCCAACAGACTGCTGTTTTCCAGCTGCAGCAGAAGGAGACATGGGAGGCTGATACCTCTCCGCTCTGCCCCCCCCCCCCAGCAACAGCCCTGCTACTGCTATCTGTCTCCTCTCTGAGCCAGCAGAAAGTCTCCCACCCACAAAACCAGGTGCAGCTTTATCTGGCTGTGCAGAAAGGTTGTAAGTCAGCTGCCATTTCTTCTCCTCTTCCCTGATTCTTCACTCTCCCCCCCCCCTTCCACATCCCTTCCTTCTGCTTCACATACATTTGCTCTCCATCTCAGGGTGCTGCTGAGATTTATAAGGCACACACCTGAATTCTGCAGTGTGGGGATGCTCAGACGCAACGTTGAAAAAGATTAAATTCTCCCCCCTTTGAGGAAAAGGTGAAAAGGAGCTCAGGGAAGTGCAATGCTGGAGATGCCACAGCTAAGAGCAGAAATTAATTTTCAAGACAAGGCAAAACAACCTGTCACGAGACAGCTCCATCCCTGACACCTGAGCTGGTTTCAAAAGGAGACTCTGAGCGTGTTCCCTCTAGCGTTTAAATAGTCTCAGTTTATAACCTTTTGTAAAGATGCCAGCATGGGTGATGCGAACTCTCCCCGTTCATGACAGCAAAGAGCTTACAAGGCAGGTTTCTGCTTTTTCAAGACCTCTCTTTGATCTTTGGTGGGCTTCCTCCCTTAATATTCTTTGCATGCTCTGACAGTTTGAGTGTCTCTAGCAGCTGTGCTTTTCTAGGTATCCATATTACTCCCTAACTGTCACTATTATTTCTGGGCAACAACTAGAATTACTGAAGACTAGGGAACATAGATTTGGGTTCCCTTTCAGAGCACTTTTTCTTCATTTGCTCGTTAAACTGTGAGGTGTACTTCCAAGCATCTTCTGAACACATCCTACTGGGCTGTGTGATTTCTACCAGATGCAACATGAGGAGGGGGTGGGTGTGTATTTATTTGCATAATTTTCATTCTACACCTTCAGCATACGTTTATGTTCCCAGAGTGGAGAAAACAAAATAGTGAGAAACAATAAAAGTGAAATTAAAATGTAGAAAATGATAAACTGAAGCATGCAAACCAACACAACAAAATAGCAGCACTCCATTGCAACAGACAGTGAAGTCAGTATTGTTTTGAATGCGAACATTAACAGTTTCCAAGTCTGGGGAAACCAGAATGTTTTTGTCTGTCATCTAGCTGAAGGATATATTAGAAACCAAGGGATCTCTTATATCTCTGCCTGATCACCCAGATCCTTGGGGGAGCCTCTGCTGGTGGTCCCCCAACGGCTCAGAGGCAAGGCTTGCAACTGCCAGAAGCCAGTCATTCAGTGCTGTGGCCCAAACCTGTGGAACTTCCTCCCAGCTGAAATAAGACAAAGACTTCCTTATTCCAGCAGGCATTTTCAGGTCAAGTGTAAGGGGCTTCTATTTGGTTTTGTGATTATTTTTATTGTTTGAGTCTGTGCAGTTTATTTTATGTACACTGCTTGGAAATGCTGACGATTAAGTGGTAGATGAATGTCTTAAATAAACATAACAGGAACATGAAGACCAGGCAGACCTTTCTGTGGTGGGAAGGCCATCTCTATAGTTGCAGGGAGACCAATGTGGGAGAAAGCAGTCCAACAAATATTTGTAGGACCTTTGTAACTGTGTTATCGTGACCAAGGTCAGAACGACTCAGAATCTGATTTTATTTATATTTACTGAAACTATTTCCATGCCAACCTTCATGCAACCACTACAAGGCAATGTGCAAGGATGCTTCCAGGGGCCTTAGTAAGCCAGGTGCCTGTTTTATAACTGTGTGCTCTATGGTTTGCCCTTTCCTAGGCAGCTGGGCATTGCTTGGCTGTCAGACTGTAAGTTGAGCCCTAAGCATTCCTCTCTTGAAAGCTGCCACCTACTTCCACCCAGAATTTGGTGCGATGTGGCTCCCATCTGGAGATTGTAAAGGCCTCTGTGCGGGAGTGTGCCTTCCCTTTACTGGATTCTGCAGAGTAAATCCGCAATGCAATGCAATGGAGGGCTTGTCTCTACTCTTGAGTTTACTCACAGGTCAACGCTGAGCTGAATTTGGCTTAGCCTGCAGCACACAGCACAGCTTCTACACTGGAAACATCTTTGCAAGCGTCACATGAGATGGCAATTTGCACAGTTCAGCCTGTACTGCTCTGAAGAGGAGCAAATGTTCCAACTAAAATTTATTATGATAAAAATTATGTGTGAGCACAGAAATGAGCTGTCGTGGCTGTTGCTGTGCGCAGCCCAGTCTGATCTGTTCTGATATTGTCCCTTGCTTCCCCCTCCTCCCTCTCCCTACTTGTCTTCCACTCTTCACCATTCAACAGGGCACAAAAGGTAACTGCAAAAGCCATGTGATTCTGTGTTTGGTTTGATAGTTGGTTTGTTGTTTCTTTGTGCACAGATTATATGAATCTGCAATGTAGGCATTTGTGCATGTGCACGAGCCCAGCAAATCAAACCTCTGACATCCACCACTTCATTTGACACCTAAGACAGTGGAGAACTCTGGTCAGGAGACTTTTGGGGTCCCCTGATGACTCCTAATTTAGAAGTGTGCCTGTGTGGTTTAGGGACATCCTAACAAGCAGGTTATTAAAGGCAATGAAATCTGAGAGTCCCCTGCAGAACAAGGTATTCTTTGAGATACGTTGAGGTGTACAGTGCTGCCACGTATCACTCTGGCTGATCCCTAGGCTGGCTTTGCAGGAACTCTGGAAGCTTGCCCAAGGTTTTTCTTGCAGTGAGAGCAAGGGAACGTCTGACGGCCAGCTCTGACCTTAGCACTGGAAATCCTATTTCCTCACCGATAAATCATTGTCTGCAGTGGAGGGGCAGGTCTGGGGAATAGCGCTGGGGGAAAGGGGGAACGGCGAGACGACGACAACAGAGCACTCTGAAAGGTTAAATAATTCCACTGTTTATTCAGTCAGACTCTGGCTCACCTTTCTCGAGGGGACGTTTGTATGGGTGGCTTTGCTTTCTCTGAGAAACCTATTGTGATGGCATTTTGTAGCCCTTCCTTTCCTTCCACCTTGCTCCTTGGAGGAAGAAAGAAAGAAAAAACGCCCTCTCTCTTCCTGGAGCTTCTGCTGCGCTCTCTCTCCCCAGCCCGTCACAGACACAGATTATGCATTGTTCAGTGTTTGGAAATTTGACAGCCTGGGTATGTCTCCGCTTCCTGAGCTCATTAGTAAAGAGCAGCATGCTCCCTGGAAGAAGTGTCAGGAGCCCCCTCAGCATTGCATTGAATTGGGAGGCTGAGCAGTGCACTGCAGTGTGTGCCTGCAGCTCTCGCCAGTGGGAGAGGGAGAGATGTTTGTTTCTTTGTTTTGGAAAAAGAGGATGAGGGGCAGGATTTGAGGCTGGCACTCCTTTTCTTCCCATCTCCCAGGTGTTCCCGTGTGGCTGCTGTTTCTTCATACCCAGAACACTGTAAATGCACAACCTGGGCTTCCACCTGGGCACAGCCCACAAATGCCCCTTTGTGTGTTTCACAGGAGTCTACCTGTTGTACCTCCTGCGTAGCTTCCAGCCGTAGGGACGTCCCTGACCCAGACAGTCTCTTCACCGAGGAGAGAGCGCCGGCTGTGAGCAGAAGCAAGGGTGGCTCCTTTGTCAAGCAACCCTGCCCTCGCTCAGGCCCAGCATAATGCCTGATTAATTCAGGCTACGCGAAGCTTAACCCTCCATCCGTCCCCCTCGCACACTACCAGACTGCTGTCCCTTTAGTGCTGTTACCAAAACAGGAGTAACAAGAAATCAGTTTAGTGGTTCAGTGTCAGATTGGGTGGGAGAGGGTAGGATATATCCCCAAAGCAGCCAACAGGCTTGTGTTTTATTTTGTGTGTCGTCCCCCCCCCCCCCGCTCTTTCCATAAAGAGGGCCTCAAACCACCAGGGAATTCCTGGATTGTCTCAGGCTGTCGTGTGTGATGTCCATCATGTGTACGAACACCATCTGTTCGGTATTATACTCTCAGTTGCCAGGCTACCTGCTCTGTGCTGTAACACTTGACTGCCTAGCTCTGCGTTAGCAGCATTATCGCAGAAGTACTGAGGGGGATGGGGAGAGGAGGAGGAGGAGGAGGAGGAGGGAACAGTAGTCATGATTAAGCCATCTGCAAGCATGGGGGAGGGTGGGGAAGGAGGAGGGAGAAAGAGGGAGAGGGAGAGGAGAGCAAAGAGCCCAGGGCAGCAATCAGTCACCAACCCAGGTTGACAGAGCCGTGGAGGACCAGGCTTGGGACGCCACCTGCTGGTGTTCGGGAGGAACTGCAGCTAAGTGGTTCTCACACACCTGCCTCCTTCACCCCAAGGCTGCCTGGGGTGTTAGGACGTGGATGGATTTAGGAGGAGAGGTCAGATGTACCCCGACATCCCGTGCAGCTTGTAAGACCTCAACTCCAAGCTTTGGTAGATTTCACGGCTGCTCAGGGCCTTAATAGCTGCAACAGTTGGTTCTCAAGTTTTCACTTGGATCTTGCATGGCAAAAACGGAGAGGATGGGAAGTAACAGAAAGTGGTTGGTTCCCTCCTCCCCCCCCCCGAAAAATACACATCCATCTGTCTAAATTTCCCTCTTCAGGGCTGCTCATAATTAAGTT
The DNA here is from genome assembly GCF_965112155.1 of Podarcis liolepis. Classification (NCBI taxonomy): domain Eukaryota; kingdom Metazoa; phylum Chordata; class Lepidosauria; order Squamata; family Lacertidae; genus Podarcis; species Podarcis liolepis. The sequence goes on along the minus strand of NC_139564.1, from coordinate 35,254,895 downwards.
CTAACCTCCTGGGGGTGTTCCTGGTGCATCTCTCCTGCATAACAATCACCATTGGTTACACCGGGAAGAGAAAGGCGATCAGTGCTGTGTTGACGGAACTGCTAATGAGATCCTTTCCAGGCCTCCTCTCTGAAGTCCTCTGGCCAAGCCCTGCAAAGGGACCGGCAGCATCACAGGCAAACAGGCAGGAACGTGGTGTGCAGGGGGGGCGGTATTCACAAGAACATGTCCTTTAATTTGCAGTATAATTTGCACCGCCTTGCTCTGCTCTTTCATTCACTCCTACTCGGATTAAAGTTTAAAAATAGCCCACTTTCAACTGGTCTCCTCTTAATCATCCTGATCATGCGGGCGCATGGGGGTATAAAAGCATGTTAATGGGCAACGAGCAGCAATGAAAGGATGTTACTACCTCCTCTTTAACCTGAAAAGTATCACGGTGGCGCCCTGCACTCAAACCCGACTCCCTGGCATTGGACTCCAGGTGCTGAACCTCTTTTCATCCACCTCAGTTTGCCTGGGAGTTATAATGAGGTTACATGGGTTAGCATAGTGCAGAGGAAGTGGGGCCACCTGACCCTGTTCAGTTGCCTCACCAGCAAGAAAATGTAAGCCCTAATTACTACTTTTGTTCCTTGCTTTTCCTGAATCCGTAACTCACGTTGCTTTGGATGACTGAGCTTGGCTTGAGGGGTCCTGGTTTTTGTCCCCAGCTCTCTGTACCATTCCTCATATATCTTTTACCCCTTTTATACTTCCTCAGATATGAGTTAATAACCTGCCAGGGTTACTGTTAGACTTGATCTGATTGCACACCATACAGGGTCAGAAGGAATACAATAAAGTGGCATTCTGTGCACCCAGTGCTTGCAAAAAAGAGAGAGAGAGTAAAACTGGATTTAGGCTTCTGCACCCAACAGTTCCTTGATCATCCACTTCCCTCCTCCTCTCCCACCTCCTGTACTTTTGGACCATGCCTCTCCTTGAACTTCATTTCTCTGTAAACTGCAAACTGCTCTATACATACGGTATTTACAGTCACTGAGGAATGGAGGAGAAAGGAAGGTTGATTGGTGCTTTTAATGTGAAATTCCCTAATTTGCACTTCCTGAAACAATACACGGAATGAGATGCAGCTATCTTTCAGAATTCACACTAGCCTGAATTCTCCGATGCTGCTCTCCAACCAAATAATATGTAAAAGAATTTGTGTATTGGGGGGAGGTACATGAAAATGCAGATATTCATGAAATGCCATCCAAAAATGCATTGTATTGGGGGAAATGGCTTGCAGAAGTGTGTATATGAGAATAAATTTTTACTAAAATGCTGGTGAATTTAAAATCAATCAATCAATAAACTGATGCAGAAATGTGCAGGCCTGAACTCTAGAAAAAAGAGAAAGTAAAAGAAAGTAAAAATTGACAGATTTACCCATTCCTGCCTTTGCTGTAGCAAATGTCAACCTCTTGACTGTTTTCCCAAACCCTCACTGAAAACAGCTTACTATGTGGGTTGGACATCATACCACAAGTCTCTCCCTCCTGCCAGGAAACACCACTGATATAGTTCAAAAGCAGAAAAACTCACAATACTCATGTGGCGACTTGTTCTAAACAATACAGCAGGTGGTGGAAAACTCACCATAGGGATGCCGGTCCCTGCAGCAAGTGTAACATCTAGACAGGCGCGGAGTCCTCCTTCTGCAATTTGCAGCACCCCACATACTGTGCTGAGAAACTTTAGCTGGTGCAAAACGCTTCCACTGGGGCTGATTTGTTGGGTTGTGCGATTCAGTTCTTCTAGTAGCTTCACTGACTGGTTCCTGGTCCATTTTTGACTCAGATTCAAAATTCAGGTTATTACCATGAATGGTTTGGGACTGGGATACCTTCCCCCAATGATCCTGCTGGACTTTTCTTCAGCTCATTGAAGAAGGCCTTGTTCCATGCTGGCATTTGTGGGAGAAGGCCTACTCTGTAGTGCTATCCAGACTCTGGAAGCCCTCCTCCCTAGAAACTCAGTTGGTTCCCTCCCTGGTGGCCTTTAGATGCTACGTGGAAACTTTAATTCGTTGTGGTGCGTCTGATTGGTAATGACCTGTCTCTTTGCAAAATAAACAAATAATCAGCTGGTTGTCTCTCTCTCTCCCCCCCCCCCTTTTAAAATCTTGCTTGGTTTCTAAATTGTGATGTTTTTAAGGCACCTTGATGTTCCATTGCACGTGATGGAGGGGTGGGATATAAATACTGAGAATAAATGAAGATAAGCCTAATCACATACCCAATGATTCCTCACATGGCTTTTGTTTGTTTCCTTGTCCAGGACCAGCACGCAGTGGGACTGTCTCGGTCCACAGGTCCCATGCAGTCCTCGGTGCCACCAGGATCCAGTAACGTGGGCACAAGTTCGGTCAATGCCAGTTTCTTGGGTGGCCAGCCTCAGGCTGCCCTTATGAAGCAGATGCTGATTGAGCAAAGGGCCCAGCTCCACATGATGGAACAGCAGAAGCAGCAGTTTCTACGAGAGCAGCGGCAACAGCAGCAGATCTTGGCAGAACAGGTACTGCACCCTTTCACTCCATACCTTACGTCAGGCATAGGCAAACTTGGCCCTCCAGATGTTTTGGGGCTACAACTCCCATGATCCCTAGCTAACAGGACCAGTGGTCAAGGATGATGGGAATTGTAGTCTCAAAACATCTGGAGGGTCAAGTTTGCCTATGCCTGTCTTAAGTGAACGTTCCCAGCCCTGGAACAGAGACGCAACTGGGGAGGCAACACAACTTCCCTTTCCAACAACAATTGTAACCAAGCAGTGCAATCCATAAGGTTCATACAAGCACCCTGCAGCTTCTGTAATCTAAGCTTTCATTTGTCATGCATGTGTCAATTATGAGGCAAGGGATTGACTGCCACAATAGTGCAATGACTTGCGTATTGCTCTGAGCTCCAGCCTTTTCTTACCTGGTGTCATCCAGATGTTTTGAACTACAGCTCCCATCAGCCACAGCCCTTCTAGTCCAAAACATCTGCAGGGCAACAGGCTTAGGGAGGCAGATCTAGAGAAGAACTCACTTCTCTCTGTGGACCACTGATTCGTTCTCTCTCTGGCAGCTCTGGCAGAGTCATTTGATTCTTAGTTTGCTCTCTCCATTTTCTCTCCATCTCCATCACAAGGCTATTGTGAGGATAAACAAGATAAGGATTGCTAAACACTTTAAGGTGCAATATAAACGATAATGCTAATTACTGGTGTAATTGGGACAGAAGGCAATTGCTTTGGTCCTTTAATGGCATGTTGCAGAGAAAAACGGAATGTATGCCTCTAAGGATTCTCCATTCCTCTTCCTTATTTTATGGCTACCTAGAAAATAATTTTCTGCTGTTTCTATAAGGTGTTTGATTCAATAACAGAAGATCATTCTTAGCTTATGGGAACAGCATGGTTGTCACTTCATCTGTGACATGTCTCCACAAAGTTAAAAGTTAGGATCTCATTGGATCGAAGAGAAAGGAAGAACCACACCAGTATTCTTTCTATAGCCTATATCATTCCTGTGCTCTCCCAATTCATTTTTTAATGCTGGTGTGCCGATTCCCATGTGTCAGCCCTACCATTAGGGAGAGTGAAGCAGCTGCCTCTGGCAGCTGATTTGGGATGTCATAAAAGAACACAAATGGTTAGTTGTTGATTTATAATTATTGCACTTTTACTCCCAGGGAGAGGTGCTTGGGGGGATTTTTCTGCCTCGGGTGCCAAAATTACTTAGCCAGCCTTGAGTATTCTGCATCTTGGCTGAGGGAGGCATTTGCTGTTCCGCTTCAAGCACCAAAATGTGTCCTGTGCTTCTCCATTCGCCCATTGTTAGAACACCCTAAGCATCATGCACAGAGAAATTAAGAACCAGGCCACTCTCCTAATGTAAGAACCTAAACGTAAATAAAAACAAATCCTGATCACAGATGTTAAGCAAACTGTGCTATTGGCTAGGTGAAGGTGAAAAAAGCCTCCCAGAGTCAACAAGTGTTTTGGGGGAACGGGATCCTTTTTCCACTCCCAAGTTTGTATTAAGTGAAAGCATCTTAGTGAAAAAGAAGCCTGTGGAACAGCATTTGCTTTTCATCTCTTTCTGTTTACTGCGTGCTAATACATCAAACACTGGTCTTGCAGTTCTGGGGGATCTTCTGCGCTACGTTTAATTAATTAACTGATCAAATTGCCATATGGCTAGTTAGTAAAATCCCACAGAACTGCAAAGTGATGTTTCATATGCCGGGTGCAGTGGAGACTGGTGTAACTCCCTGCACAAGTAAGGCAGCATTTGTGAAGAAGCCACTCTATACACCTGCTGAGCTCAGGCATATTATCAAGTGTGCATCAGGGCCTGGTTTCCACACAAATCCCTGAAGTATGCCACAAGTGCATCTTTAGGCACTGTGAATGATTCTTCAATAGCCTGGTACCTCATTCGCAGTAATAGATGGAGAACAGCCTCACAGCAAGGATTTGAGAGCTAGTCACACTGCTGCACTGCCTGCATTTTTTTGTAATCAAGCAACAGCAACAAAATCTGCTTCTATCTGTGCTCCTAAGCCGATGTTGTACAGCAGGAGAGTGCACAACCTATTAAGGAAGTGAGAAATGAATGAATAAATCCATACATTCAGCTGCTGGCACTTAGGCTGCAATCCAACCCCCTGCTTTTGTCCTTCCTCCCAGGTTTCTGGCTGTGGAGTGATGTCTGCATCGCTCCACTGCTGTTCAACTCTCTGTTTTGGCCACTGAAGGACAGGCAGAAGTAGAATCTCCACTGGCAGAAGCCCAGAGAAAGCCCCAAAATGAGGTGTTGTGGGGATGGCCCAGGATCCACTTGAACCTGAGCCACCTTCAATGCCGCTGCTTTATGGCATCAGCTCCAGACTAGCACAGTGATTTGCTTGAGCCTTCGCTGCTGCTTGGGCCAGGATTTGGATCATTTCAGTAGTTCTGACTTTTAGTCAATGGTCTGCAGGGATTGAGTCTTGAGTCTTGCAAGATAATAATAAATTATAATTTTTTAAATGTATATCCCACCCGTCTGACTGAGTTTCCCCAGCCAGTCTGGGCAGCTTACAACATTTATAAAAACACAACAAAACATTAAACACTAAAAAACAAAATATCCTAGACAAGCAACAAACCAACCAACCAGTAAATCAATAGAAACCAATAATAACAATAACACCAATAATAATAAACAGTTTACAGTTATACCCAAATTTTAATAACCACCAACTAAACATTTAACCAACACCAACCTGACAAAAACGAAACAGAGGCACCAAAATTAGAACCGTTTAAAACATTTTAGTCAGTTGCCCCCACCCAAGAGTTGCTCCAGCAATGTCCCAGGAGCCTCTTCTAGCTGTTAAAGGGGAGTCTGGGCCCCAACCCCTAGGCCAGGTGGAAATGGGCCTTGCAGCAGAGAGCAGGTCTTCTTTCCAGCACTCAGGGCAGCATCCTTCCTATCTCCCCTGCCCCACCATGTAATCATTCTTATTCATTAACTAAGGATGTAATAGTGCTTGAACCTGCCCATCTTATCGAGAGAAGTCTAATGGAACATATTCACAGAGGAGGAGAGGTTGTAATGGCATTGGTATAGCTTCCGCTTTCCCCTACGGCTTCTTCTCACGATGGTTCAGTAAGCTAGGAATGGAAGAACAGGGTGAGGTGAAATGGACAGAGCCACATATCCCATCTGGGTGGGGAACCTGTGTCCTTCTGGAAGTTGTTGCAGTCCAGCTCCCATGAGCTTCTGCCAGCTTCACCAGTGGTCAGGGCTGATGGGGGTTGCAGACCAGCATCCTCTGGAGGGTCAGAGGTTCCCTACCCCAGGACTAAAGGATGAATGGACTGTGTGATTTACCTCACCTGGTCCTCTCATCCCTAATTTACTGAACCTCCATGAAAAGAAGCCAAAGGAGAAAGCGTAAACCATACTCATGGTTGTTTTGATGGTTGCATTCTTCTCACCACACCATCCCAGATCCCTCCCCTATCTGTTCCTCCGTTGTTGGAACTTCCAGGGCAGCAGCAACTGGGCTGCCCCAGCTCATAAGAACCAGCCCTGCAGGCTTAACTAACTTAGATCCAGAAATGCTAGATGGTCCCAGAGTTTGGTTCACAGTTCTCAGCTAGGAGCGTTCCCTCTCCTCTCCTCTCCTCTCCTCTCCTCTCCTCTCCTCTCCTCTCCTCTCCTCTCCTCTCCTTTCCCGAGTCTTGCTGAAGTATGAAAAGTTCTCAGCAAGTGAAGAGCAGAGAGCTGCTGTGGAGAGGCAGTCGATGCCTGGAGTCTGAGCAACGCTGTGTGCGGAGGGCTCTTGATCTGCACGGGGCCGCTGCTCACTTTGCCTGCCACTTCGACGCAGCACTTGTCGTTCAAGAACACCTTGCTGGAAAAGCGCCAGTTCCGCCGCTTGCCTTGCCGACTGCAGTCGCAACAATCAGCTGGGCAGCAGGCTCACCAACCTCTTTTTCTTCTTCTTGCTCCTCTCTCTAGCATTTGCAGCAACAGCAACAGCAACAGCAGCAGTCGCATCTGCCTCGGCAGCACCTCCAGCAACAGCAGAGGAACCCCTACCCTGTGCAGCAGGTCAATCAGTTCCAAGGTGAGAGCCCAGCAGGAAATCGGGGAGCACAAACTGCCTGCTAACACATAGCTAGATATGAGCACCGGCATTCTATTTACTGTACTGCTAACTGACACAGAGTTATTAACGTGGCAGGCAAGAGCAGGCAACCCAAGAGGAGATTGTCAGAAACCGAAACTCTACATAAGGGCAGCACATCCTTTATTTGTCAGAGTCTGTCCTGTTCATATGTAAAGCTGTGATGCATTGGTAGCCACCAACTCAGATGACTTTAAAAGATCATTTTGGCAAATTCATGGAGGAGGAAGCTATTAATGGCTGCTAGCGACAATGGCTATGTTCTGCCCCATGGTTGTAGGCAGTAATGCTTCTGAATACAATAAGTATTGCTGGAAGCCACAGGCAAGGAGAGTGCTCTGGTGCTTTGATCCTGCTTGTGGGTTTCCACAGGCATCTGGTTGGGCACTGTGCTGGACTACATGGGTCATTGGCCTGATCCAGTTGGCTTTTCTTGTGGCCTTATGCTTGCTGGCCCTGTGCTTCCCCTCTCAAACCTCCATGTGTTGAGCATCCCATTCATTTCCATGGGGTTTTAATCCTGTGTACACAAAATTCTATTGATAAAGATAATATTAAGGAGCTACAAACAGTTGAATCCACATTGTTTTCATCTTTTAAATTTAATCTTAGAATGTTGTCCAATGAAGAGCCCTGTCTGCTCAAAACACATAAATATTGTGTTGGGGAGGGGGGGAGATGGAGAGGAGGACTTTTTTCATATTTTGTGAGTTTCATTGGTACATTTTATTTACTTTTTTTTCTTGGTGTAGCCTTAAGAGAGAAATCTAAATACATGGTCTGTAAAACAAAACATTCTCCTGGTGGTTAAAATGGTGATTTGTTATTTTGTATTATACAGTGGTGCCTCGCAAGACGAAATTAATTCGTTCCGCAAGTTTTTTCTTCTTGCGAGTTTTTCGTCTTGCGAAGCACGGTTTCCCATAAGAATGCATTGAAAATCAATCAATGCGTTCCTATGGAGACCGTCCGGGGACAGAGGGGAAGCGCCGCTCTGTCCCCTCTTTTGAAGCAAGGAGCTGCGGGGAGAAGATAGCTTCTCCCCACCGCCCCTTGCTTCAAAAGAGGTCTGGGGACAGCGGGGAAGACGCGCTGCGCTTCCCGCTGTCCCCAGACCTGGGGCTGTGGGGAGAAGATAGCTTCTCCCCACCGCCCCTTGCTTCAAAAGAGGTCCGGGGACAGCGGGGAAGAAGCGCTGCGCTTCCCGCTGTCCCCAGACCTGGGGCTGCGGGGAGAAGATCGCTTCTCCCCACCGCCCCTTGCGTCAAAAGAGGTCCGGGGACAGCGGGGAAGAAGCGCTGCACTTCCCCGCTGTCCCCGGACCTCTTTTGAAGCAAGGGGCGGTGGGGAGAAGCTATCTTCTCCCCACAGCCCCAGGTCTGGGGACAGCGGGAAGCGCAGCGCGTCTTCCCCGCTGTCCCCAGACCTCTTTTGAAGCAAGGGGCGGTGGGGAGAAGCTATCTTCTCCCCGCAGCTCCTTGCTTCAAAAGAGGGGACAGAGCGGCGCTTCCCCTCTGTCCCCGGACGGTCTCCATAGGAACGCGGGAAGACCCGCTGTCCCCGGAGCTTGCGGGGCAAGCTTCGTTTTGCGAAGCAAGCCCATAGGGAAATTCGTCTTGCGAGGTAACTCGAAAACGAAAAAACCTTTCGTTTTGCGAGTTTTTCGTCTCGCGAGGCGTTCGTCTTGCGGGGCACCACTGTATTAAGCTGGGGGATGTGCTTCATATTGTCAATGAAAAAAAGGAAGACACTGACATATAGTTGGTTCCTGCGTTTTTTTAACAGTCAGGTAATGCTTCACAGAAATACTATTCTTTCACAGTGGTTTCATGTATCTTTTCACTGAGGTGAGAGCTCTGCTCTTGTCAGCAGTGTGTACTCAGCATTGTATTGAGCTGGTGCCACAATGAACTCTTGGCATAATCAAAATTCCTCTAATTATTTTTAAATAAAGATGATAAACACCGGAGCATATTTGCTTTCCAGAAATCAATAATCCTTTCCATCCACTCCTCCCTCTACATCCCTCCTCAACAGGAAGACACCTAGTTGGGTGTATCTGCCAGGGTGTAGAATTTAACAGGCAAAGGATTTTCTGGCTTCCCGTCATTGGTCCAAAGGTGGAGCAAAACGTGCTTACAGTATTGATTTGTTAATACACCGTCTCTGTTCTAAATTTTTCTTCTTTCCATAGACATAATCAGTAACAACACTATAGAAAATCCATTCACTTATGCCTCCTAAGCTATAAAAAAATTGATTAGCCTCTCTGCGCCTGACATTTCTATTTTCATGGCTTTAGTTTTGAAAGATAATGGAAATATTTGAAAGAGTGCCTCAGATAACTAATGGTCAGGCTATTGTTTGTTTTCAATTCTAAATGGCTAAATAGATTCCTAACTAATGCTTGCATTATTATGGACCTCACTGACACACAGCACAGTCCTTTACATGTCTACTCAGACATACCGTATTTTTCGCCCTATAAGACGCACTTTTCCCCCTCCAAAAATGAAGGGGAAATGTGGGTGCGTCTTATGGGGCGAATGCAGACTCCTTGGCTTCGGCGATAGCAACACGAAGCCTCCTAAGCCTGCGCTCCGGAGGCTTCGCATTGCTTCCGCTGAAGCCAGGAGAGTCTGCTGTTTGAGGCTGGCGGTGGGGAAAGCAGCGCTTCCCCCATCGCCAGCCCCAGAGGATGGGGGGCAGCAGGAAGGCGCGCGACGCCTTGCCGCTACTCTCCAACCCTCCTTTGGGCTTTTGCGGGAGATGGGGGAATTCCCCCACCTCCCGCAAAAGCAGGCCAAAGCCGTGCGCTCTTTAAAGGGGCTCCGCGGCTTCTGCTGGCTTTTCTACGAGGGGGGGAATTCCCCCACCTCCTAGAAAAGCCTGCAGGAGCCGTGCACCCTTTAAAGAGCGCGCCGCTCTTGGGGGCTTTTCCCCAAGGAGGGAGAAGGGACTGACTGGCCGAATCAGTCCCTTCTCCCTCCTTTGGGCTTTTGCGGGCGGTGGGGGAATTCCGCCACCTCCCGCAAAAGCCGTGCTCTCTTTAAAGGGGCTCCCCGGCTTTTCTACGAGGGGGGAATACCCCCACCTCCTAGAAAAGCCTGCAGGAGCTGCGCACCCTTTAAAGAGCGCACCGCTCTTGGGGGCTTTTCCCCGAGGAGGGAGATGGGACTGACTGGCCCTTTCAGTCCCTTCTCCCTCCTGGTCGAAAAGCCCGCAGGAGTCGTCAAGTGGGGCTCCTGTGGGCTTTTGCGGGCGGTGGGGAAATTCCGCCACCTCCCGCAAAAGCAGGGAGAAGGTCTTGGAGTAGCGCACAGGCTGCGTGCAGCCTGTCCGCTGCTCCCAGAGCTGCGGGGGGGGAAATCATATTTTTTTCCTTGATTTCCCCCCCTGAAAACTAGGTGCGTCCTATGGGCCGGTGCGTCTTATAGGGCGAAAAATACGGTACTTCCCATTGGCTTCAGTGGGAATTACTCCTTGGTAACTGTGTACAGGATTGAAGTTTCACTGCCAGGTTGGGTGCTAACTGCAATCAGACTCATATCTGGAGTTAATACTAGCTTTGCAAGACAACTCAAGAAGAGCCTTCCTGGATCAGACCATAAGGCCTTCCTAGTCCAGCATCCTGATTTCCACAGCGGTCAACCAAAGGCTTATGGGAAGCTCACAGGAAGCGTATGAGCACAATAGCCATCTCCTGTTTTGTTCCCCAGTGCCTAGCATAGGGTCCAAGATTGCTTTCCGCCCACACGTCCAATAAAATATTATTGCCAAAGCTCACTTTTTGATATTTTTCCTTCTTCTGCTTCAGGTTCCCCGCAGGATATAGCGGCAGTGAGAAACCAGGCAGCTCTTCAGAGCATGAGGACTTCCCGAATGATGTCCCAGAACACCAGCATGATGACCATGGGAGCCTCACAAAACACTGGTGCAATGTCTGCCGCAGCTGGCCAATCCGAGATGGGGATGGCTCCCTACAGCAGCCCAGCAGCCGGCCAGCCAGGAATGTACAATATGAACACAGGAATGAGCCAAATGTTGCAGCACCCAAACCAAAGTAGCATGAGCCTGGCACACAACCCAAGTCAGGGGCCGAGGCAGCCCACCTCGACACAAGGGGTTGGCATGGTCAGTAGCTTTGGTCCAAACATGTTGGTGAACTCTGCCATATCTCAACAACACCAGCAGATGAAAGGACCTGTGGGCCAGGTTCTACCCAGACCACAAGCTCCCAGACTTCAAAACATGATGGGGCCTGTCCCGCAAGGAGCACAGAACTGGCAGGCACGAGGCTTGCAAGGTATCCCTGGAAGGACTAGCGGCGAAATTGGACCTTTCAATAATGGTGCAGCTTACCCGATGCAATCTGCTCAACCAAGGTTGCCTAAGCAACACTTCCCACAAGGCATTAGTCAGTCTGTCATGGACACAAGTGGAACAGTACGGACCCTGAATCCAGCGATGGGAAGGCAAATGTTGCAACCACTCCCTGGACAACAAGGAACCAACAACCAAGCTAGACCAATGGTTATGCCTACAATAAGCCAAGCAGTTCCCACCATGGCTGGTTTTAACCAGTCCCCTGCACAACAGATACCAGGGGGTAGCTTTGCTCAGAACAGCCAAGGTCAGATCTATGAGAGGAATCCCACTCAGGACATATCTTATAGTTACAGCAACGAAGGAGCTGGCGGTTCCTTTCCAAGTATAGCAGACAGCACAGACCTCGTAGATTCCATCATTAAAGGTGGGCCAGGAGATGAGTGGATGCAAGAACTTGATGAGCTGTTTGGAAATCCGTAGCACATGGGGATATGTATAGTTACAAACCTTTGTGGGGTCAGAAAAAAGGAAAGCAGGATGTTGTCCATCCTTGTTTCTTTGTTTTGTTTTTAAAGCTGTGCAAAGCAAGCTGATCTGTGGCTGATTGTGGAAGGCATGGATGTAAAGCATTGAACAGAAGGCCTTGCTGGTGTCCTCACAGCAGTCTCCACCCCATAGTCCACCTGCTGCAGGTGGGAATAAGACAAAGAGAGAGGTAGGGGGCTCCAAAAATTGCTACTTGCTGCCCATGGGCTATGGAAGAAGATTGGTAGTCTCCACATGGCAAGCACTGGCTGCCCCATAACAATAAACTTTCCACCACGGTTCTACTGGAACTGCTGTAGTGTCAGGACATTGCAGAGACAGGCGCCAAGACAAAGGAAGGGGCACCTGAAAGAGAAAGAGAGGTCGGGATCAGTACAGGTGCTAAACTCTGGGTTTAAGCAAATGACAAGTTTCTCAATGTAGTTATGTGTCTGATTTGATCAGGAGTCAAGCAGAGGCTGCTTGGTTATGGTTATGACTAGACATGGCCGCAGATGAAAGGGTCCATTCAATGTGCTATCAAGTCTCCTTTGGGTGCAGAGAAAGTCCCCATCTACACAGTTTGCCATTCCTGTGTTTCCTGTTTCCTCTATAACCAAGTGACTCTTGAGTCACTTTTTAAGGATGAGGGAAAATACAGAGCTCTAGGACACACTAAGTACTTATATTGCTCACTGAGATAGCAGCTACCAAAGACACAGATGCAAAAGAAAGCAGGCATTAAAAAGGGAGAGGTTATATGTATTAAGAACTTGCAAACAGTGGTGTCCAGCTTGTTCTTTTCCTGAAAATTCAAGATGAATTCAGGTGTTACCTGTGAGGGGTTGGGTTGCACAGGCAGATGTCTTTGGGAGTTAAGGGAGAGGGGCTAGTAATTCTCTTGGTGGTCTTACATAGAAATTATTTAGGAGCAGTGTCAACATGTCTTTTGACAGGTTGGAAGCAAATGTATGCTTAACATTCTCTAATGGCTGGTCCTCTTTGTCAACCTTCCTACTATGAACATGATAACACCAAGCTCTTTATGATGCCTAAACTAGTTGGTGACAAACAGAATAAGAAAGGAAGGGTCTTCCATTCAGGTAATTGCTGGAAGTAGTTCTACATAAAGTTACGACATTCCAAAGGTCAATCTTCAAATGGAACTGTCTAAGCCACAGTTTTGTGTGGCTGGAACTGACCTGCAAAAAAGTGGAGTCATTTATGTTGGTGGGAGTTGAACATGATACCATTTGCCAATGTTTTGGAATTAAACACATGTCACTTTTTCGGGCCTGATTATACATTACATGCAAATGTGTAACCAAATTCCAGTAGTGCATTTCGTATTTCCCCTACCCCTGGGAAATCCAAATTCAGAGGCAGCATTTTTTTTACTGGAGAAACAGCAGAGAGATGGAATACTTGACCCTTTCCCCAGCCACCATTTCCCCCATGTTCTTTAGCACACTCCAGTTTTGGTAGTGATGCCCACCCTGTGGAATGGCCTCCCATCAGATGTCAAGGAAATAAACAACTATCTGACTTTTAGAAGACACCTGAAGGCAGCCCTGTTTAGGGAAGTTTTCAATGTGTTACCATGTTTTTAATATTCTGTTGGGAGCTGCCCAGAGTGGCTGGAGAGGCCCGGCTAGATGGGCGGGGTATAAGTAATGAATTATTATTATTATTTAAAATAGAGGGTGGGGTGGGATGGGGTGAGGAGTAGGAGCGAGAGCAAGAGCAAACGCACATTTGGAACTCCGTAGGACAGAAGCGGCTCGGAGGGATGGTTTTAAAGTGGAGAAGAAGCAAGCAGAGAAGGGTTCAATCACAACCCACACTTCACTTAAAGCCACCACCTCCAGAAGCTAACTTTCCTGGAAAATGGGGAAGGGGGAGAATCACGATTCAATTACACATATTTAAATATAAGGTGCACTTAGGCCCTCATTCATTTTATCTGGTTTGTGACATGATTTTGAAACTCCCACATACTGTCTCATCATCTAACTCACTGGAATTAGTGGGAGACATATTGTTGACACCTTTGAAAGTTGGATGTCGTAAGCTAAAAGAACCACTTCATGCAACTTCCTGCTTGTGCTAACATGAAGGTTGACCAATGAGCTTGCACATCAGTGGACTTGGCATGTGGCAAAGCAGCAGCTTGCTAACAGAGAAGTGGTTTGCCATGTTCTCAGTGCACAATGTGCCAAGTCAGCACTCATCTTAGCACCAGTGGAGAATTGTGGCCTTAGGATCCCAAGAAGATTTTAGTCCACAAATACTCTGAGCATAATTAGGTATCATTATATCAGCTAGTGCTGAGGACTGGAAGACCAAGAAAAAGGTTCTCTGAGTTACAGAAATCAGCTGAAGAGGTGAGAGATACAACCACCTCCTTTTAAACCTGAATAGGCATGCAAAAGCATAAGATAGGAACCAAGTATCTGTCTTCATCACTCCTCTGGGGCAGTGTCACTCTTTGCTGGAAAGGGTGACAACAAGAAGACTAAGAAGTTGGAGTTTTGAACCGCACAAAATCTAATGGGTAATGAAATTTAACATTCATCTTTATCAGAAAAGTACAGGAACTAGTGTTTGATGAGGCCTCAAAATCCATTATCTTTGAAAAGCTTCCTCCAAATATTTTGAACTGGGACCAAGTAATAAAAAGTCAAACTTTAATATCTTGGGTTTTGTTTTGTTTTTTTTACTATGGTGCTGATGTATATGAAATGTTAAAAAAAAAAGAATTATTTGTAAATATGTTTTTACAATCCTGCAGATATCACTGGGTCTAATCTGTAAAATATATACATATAAATAAATATTATATAAATATAAATATATATATAATGTTTGTTTAAAATAGAGTATTTTTATTTCATTCTTTAACTCATCCTCACTGCAGTGGTATTGCACTTCAGATGTCTAATTACTAATTTGTACTGTATCCTTGCCAGCAACTTGCTCCATTTTATCCAGATTTTTCTAGTTTACTGTTTTTTACTTTGTACATTGAACATTGCTTATTTCCTTTTAAGAACTGTACAGAGCTCTGGAAAAAATGTAGAAAGGAACTAATAACATACCAATTTTAAAGAAAATAATAATAAAAGATTGTTATCTGAATCAGTTTAATTTTTAGGAGTTTCTCTCTTACCTGATTTGGTTGACTCTGCTTGAGGGACGCAAAAAGGTGGTGACGTTGCTCCTGTAGAAAAAACATAGAATAAACAAGAAACGGCTTTATACCAATGCAGATCATCTGTCCATCTAGCCTGCTGTTCTTTATACTGACAGTTGCATGAGTCTTTCCTGCCTGGTGAAACCAGGGAATGAAGCTAGGATCTTTTGCTTGCAAAACACACACTCTGTAAGACCCAATTCAAACTTAAAGAGGCCCATGGTACTATCCTCCACTGAGCCTGTACCCTCTCAAAACACACACAGGTAATTGCTTGTTTATAAAGATAAAGGTAAAGGGACCCCTGACCATTAGGTTCAGTCGTGGCTGACTCTGGGGTTGCGGCGCTCATCTCACTTTATTGGCTGAGGGAGCCGGCGTACAGCTTCCGGGTCATGTGGCCAGCATGACTAAGCCGCTTCTGGCAAACCAGAGCAGGGCACGGAAATGCCGTTTACCTTCCTGCCGGAGCGGTACCTATTTATCTACTTGCACTTTGACGTGCTTTCGAACTGCTAGGTTGGCAGGAGCAGGGACCGAGCAACAGGAGCTCACCCCGTCACGGGGATTTGAACCGCCAACCTTCTGATCGGCAAGTCCTAGGCTCTGTGGTTTAACCCACAGCGCCACCTGCATAAGTAAGCTTGCTCAAATATTAACAGCAGTGACAGTTACTTTATAACGTAAGGAGTTCATAACAAGTGTCTTCCTATAATAAATCAAGTCTTCCATCACAGATAGCCAGCATGGTGCCCTCCAGCTGTTGTTGCACTACAATTCCCATGAGCCCCAGACAGCATGGCTAATGGTAAGGGATTATGGGATTCGTAGTCCAACTACAGCTGAAGTGCTCCATACTTTTACACGAAAGTGCAGAAGTACTGTGTCATCACTATTTCTCCTTCTTCCTTACACAGTTTTATTTCACACAAAAATCTCTAGGAAAGGCTGATCTGACTGAGACATAAAAATATTTGCAGAACTTGCTATATATATATTTAAAAACCACAAATCTTAAAGCAGTCAGCAGTGCAACAGCAAAATTAGCCAACGGTGTGTGGTATAGATAGTTTCATTTTATTCATCTAGCTTGATGGAATTTTACAGTCTGCAGGTTCAATGGGAGTTCAGACTGCTCAATAGTTCACAGAATCAGGCCTTGATTTTTGTATTGAACATTTATTGACATGTGATTAACTGCACAGGCCTGCTTTTGTTCTCCTTCCCATTTTTTTCTAACAAAGATATTAGTTCTCTCATTCCAAGCAACTACATGGCTGGTGCTGTTTTACCAGCTGATAATCAGCTTAACGTTGAAGGAAAATGACATTTAAATGGGGGAGTTTCATAAATGTAGCCCAAAAAGCTTGAGTGGAATTTCTAGTGTCTGCTCAGTTCAAAGCAATGAGAATTGCCCATTATTACATAAAGTATTTTGACATTTTCAGCTAATTATAAACTATAAACTAATTGACATTTGGAGAAACTTTTGAAGAGGTACATTTATGAAATTTCCCACACAATAACCAAGAAGTTGATGGCTGGCTGGCTGGCTGGCTGTGTGTGATTCTTTATCTGTGATTCCTGCATTGCAGGGGATTGGACTAGCTGGCCCTTGGAGGTCCCTTCCAACACTACAATTCTATGACTCACTGTCAAGAAAAGTATGGTCACTGCCTTACTCCCTAAATTTTCTTCCTGAGATTTCAAATAACCCAGGGGTCCAGTGCTTTAAACGCCACTGAACATTCAAAAGAACGATCACTAATCCAGAAATATTAGCCAAATTGGAAGATATTAGCCAAAGCAAATGCCTTGTACATGTAGAATAAAGTAATCAAAATATTCTATATTTTGTCTCCTTGGTTTCTGGATTATTTATTTATTTATTTATTATTTTGTACCATATACATTTCGGAAGCCAGTGAAATGTATTTATGCTATCTTAAAACATATACGCATTTCAAATAGCCTCTTGCTGCATGGATTAAAGTTTTTTTTAAAAAAAGAAACAAAAAACCTCAGGAATGTTGTACATTTTGCATTGCAAGGGAAAGCTAGTGAAGAAATTTGCCTGCTTGTAATTTGATCCACATAGCTTATTCATCTGATGCCCAAGAGACGCATATAATTTATTTACACATAGGAATAATCTTTAGATCAGTTTACAAAGTTTGTTTCAACTAACCAACAATTTGCAATCCAAGCAGCACCTATCAAGAAGATAAAAATGATCCAATTCAAATAAAAAAACAATTGACCTAAAAGTTAGTCATGAAAGGAGGAGAAAAGGATTGCATGTCCCACAAGCAGGCAAAATAAATATGGCAGCTACAGAAAAAAGTCACTTGAGAATTGTGTTTCATAAATAGTTTTCCTTTCATCTGATAGTGTTAGATTTCCCTTTTTGCATATGTTGGCAAGCTGACTTTCAGAGAGAGATTGCCTACCATTAATTAATATCTAGCTGAGGGACTCCTGATCAGATCCTGAGGAACTTCAGAGTTCTCTGGAGTACAGGTTGCACATCACTGATGTAAAAAGCTATTTTGTAATGAGTCCACCGAAATACCAGTCTAACCTTACGTTGCCAGTTCTGCCTTCCAGTAAACGCCAATTCTAGAGCTTTAACCAGATAGTTTGGCACTCAGCCTAGGAGACCACCAGGAGAAGCAGGAGGCCTCACCCAACTGAGTACCACACACTAGAGCAGGCATAGGCAAACTCAGTCCTTCAGATCAGCCTTCCTCAACCTGTGGGTCCCCAGATGTTGTTGAACTACAACTCCCATCACCCCTAGCTAGCAAGGCCAGAGCTCAGTGATGATGGGAGTTGTAGTCCAACAACAGCTGGGGACCCACAGGTTGAGAACCACTGCTCCAGATGTTTTGGGACTACAGCTACCATCATCCCTGGCCACTGGTCCTGTTAGCTAGGGATGATGGGAGTTGTAGTCCCAAAACATCTGGAGGGCCTATGCCTGCACTAGAGAGAAAGATTCAGTGGCAATAATACTGAAACCGTGAATTGTGAGGGATCTTACATGTTACCGGTATATAGTCCAGCCCCCTGTACAATGCACAATGCAGCTATATCATCCCTGACTGGTAGATGGCTGTCTACCACCCACCTGCCAAGACAGTCTGTTCTACTGCTGAACAGCTGTTGCCATTTTGGTCATCTGCATACTATCCCTTGATTTTTCCTGTAGGACTAATTGCAGTCATTTACAGTCTTCAACAGGTTTACCATACAAAATTGAGTCAATCACCCATCTCCTACTACCCTTCTGAGAAAAACTCCACCCCACCCTCCCACTCTATATAAGGGTCTGGTGACTTCTGTTTCAGTGTATCTGAAGAAGTGTGCATGCACACGAAAGCTTATACCCAGAACAAACTTAGTTGGTCTCTAAGGTGCTACTGGACAATTTTAAATTTTTAACTTATTTCGACTGAGCCAGACCGACACGGCTATCTACCTTAGTTCATCTCTCTCTCTCTCTCTTTAGGCTTCTATTGAAAAAGTTAATTGTCTCCAAAAGGCATTATAATATCCCTTCACATCTCTTGATCTCAACACTTTTCATGATCAGCCCAGTGCTTTTTTTCTAAAAGAATGTTTAGGTAGGGATACTCTCATTTTCCTACTCATCTTGAAATACTGCCCTTCAATGAAGTCAAACTTAGATTCACAAAATGTTTAGGGGTATGCATACCCCTGTGTTCCCTCAGAAAAAATGCACTGGATCAGCCCATTCACTGCAAATCTTTCAAACATTAGTCTGGAGTCTTCAATATGAACTTGTGTTATTCTTTACCTTTCCTTCATGGATTTTGGATATTCAGGGAGGTATTTATGACATCAAAACATATACAGGAGACCCAGATTTGCAGCTATTTCTGAGAAAAGAGTTTAGATGAGGGGAAAGAATAAGTAAAGCCATTAAAAGAAAAAGAAAAAAAGGAAGTCATCCGCAATCTATTTATTTAAACTTAGTTGTGTGTGTTCTTTGTCATTTACCTTAAACAGATCAATTCATTATTTTCATTCAATTATTTTCACCCACTTTTGCTGCTGATAGATCCAGGAGACAACTTACAGCAACAAAGAATAAGAACTTATCTTTGCAGCAATCCAAAAACAATCTTTAAAACAGTTCAGGTTAAAACGTATAACAGAAAGTAGCCAGGGAATATATACTGAACAAAATTAAAATTGTTCTCCATGGGCCTATTTAAATAAAAAAATACAGGGACAGCTATTTAAAAGAATTTTTTTTAAAAAAATGTTATGACTACTTTGGTTGAAAAAACCCAGCTATGCACAAAGCCATTTGGAAGACAAGGTAAAATGCTGATTAGTTTTGTCTACAGGAGCAGTATTAAGGAAAGCAAGCTGGGCACATATTTATTCTTTCAGAAATTTATAATCTGCCCTTCCTTCACTTTTACCAGGGCTGTTCACAATAATGAAGGCAACCAAAAGAAAACGCTAAAACCACTGCAACCATTCAGTAAATATGATTAAAACAGCAGAACACAACAGAACATTACAAACTAATTCAAGAGATATTGGATAGGACTGAGCAAATAAAGTCTTCTTGCCTGGCTCTTCAAATACACAGCCATGAGCACCAGCTGTACTTTTCTGGGGAGGGTGTTCTATAGACCGGGGGCCACAACCAAAAATGCCCTCTCACCATTTGCATCAGACTCACCTTTGAAAGTGAGAGCACCTCCAGAAGATGGCTTCTGCCTATGGTCAGGCTCACAGCTTTGTGATGGGTCATTCACACATGGAAAGGCTGCGCAGTTGTTCCACTGTGTTTTGTTTTAAAACCTGAGCTCTGAAAAACAAGCAGAAATGGGAGAAGGGGTAAAGATGTATTACTCATGACATCGTGCAGATGCCCTGTAAAAAGTGACTGAACAATTTCTGGCTATAATAATAGCTTTTAGTTGCAAGCATGGAAGTTACAGAGAAGCAGCCCGAGTTACGTTTTGCATTTTAATGACCTTAGTGGATGTTCTGAAGACCCACAGACAGTTGGTGGCCTGGTCATGTACTTCATTCTTAGCCTTCCTGTGAGTAAGGCAAAGGGAGCTATAAATAAAGTGAAGGCCAGGGGATGACCAGATTCACATGCCCTCTGTGCTAAAAGAAAATTAAAGTTCTGCACTGAGAAAAACAGTGGACTTTGAAAGGTACCAAAGTTTGGTGTACCGGTTCTGGATACTGATAATTAGTTACAAACAAGCAGGTGGAGACTTTCCTCCTCAGCAGGCCTTCACATGTGGAAAGGTTTGATGACAGCTATGAACCAATAGGCAAAAGGAATTCGCTCCTGGCTGCAGGAAGTTGCCCTATATAGAATCAGGCATTGGTCCATCTACCCACTGCCATTAATCTGAGAGCAGCTCTTTAGGATCCCAGCAGCCTTCTATAGGCAAGCTACTATTATTCAGTTGAGCTATCACAGCATCTCCTCAGTTCCATGTGGCAGCACCCTAAAATGTACAGTCCCGCCTTTACTGCCTGACAAGTCTGAACTGAATGAATGGGCTAATAATAATTCTTTGGGCTGGTGGAAATATTACTGCTTCGATGCAAATACCACTTCTCATTGCTCCACATGGCAGCTGTTGCCACATGGTAAGGTGTTAACATGCAACAGAAGAAAACAGATGGGGCAATGACTCTACACCCTTGTAAAAGGACAATTTTAGGAGGGGAAACACCAGAAATCAGGGGACATATTAAATGCCTGCTCACTGCTGCAAACCAACAGTTTCTACCTGATGACAGCCATCAATGGTCATGGCCTCTGGGGGGTGGGGAAGAGATGTTACATGGTCATTCACTGGCCCTTTCAGCTCCCCTGGGGCTTTTGTTCAGAATGTATTTTTTAAAAGCCCATTTCCTTAGCAGAGCTCACTTGCTGAAAATCTACCTACTGCTGTGATTCGTTTCTTCTCCCAGCGTTTTCTGCTTGGTTTAATCCCTTCTTGTAATGCACGCAGATGGTTCTGGTAGGCTAGCAGCTTGTCTTGCTTCACCGTCCTACTATAGTGTCTATTGCTAGGTGTTCCAGAGGTCACATTGCCCAACTGCTCATTCCCAGCACATATGCTGAGTGGGGAAGGATATTATAGGTGCTTTGTAGCTATGTGTCTTGTGGGAGCAGCCGAATAAGCAGATCATGGGCCATGAGTAGTCTCAAACACATTTAAAAGCCTATGATCCTCCAACTGAATGTGCCACGATAAAGTCATTGGAACCAGCTGAACCAGCGATGGAGGCTTCGAATACTGTTCTGACAAGTTTGTTATAGTACAGAAAGTTTGAGGAAGACAGGGTTTTCCTGATTTGCCTAAAGAAAACCCCCACACAATTATTTAAGGTGTTTGCCCAAAAGATGTTGTATTATTAAAACAAACATGGCAAAACAACCAGAGGAATCCAAATTCACACAATGGCACATCTCTATGTGAAATTGATTTCCAATTATTTCATTTAAATTGCTTGAACAAAGTTTGCTTAAAATTGACAGAGACCAGACCAACAGTTAAGTTAATGAAATCAAGCTGAACATGAAGCGTTTTCTTTACTATTAGATAAATGATAGCCAGCCCCTTCAGTATGCATGATACCTTCAAGAATGAAGTACAAAATGGAATCATAGAATTGAAGAGTTGGAAGGGAGCCCAAGGGTCATGTAGTCCTGCAATGCAGGAATCTTTTTGCCCAAGGTGGGGCTCAAACCCACGACCCTGAGATCAAGAGTCTCATGCTCTAATGACAGAGCTATTCTCTGGATAGCGCTTAGAAAGTTTTGGACATTCCCAGGCAGCTGGTAGTATGCTAAAAGTACTTAGAATCAGAACCCCCTCTGAGTCTCCCAGTAAAGGCGGCGGCAAGCAGCAACAGACATCCAATCTGGAATAGGCAGCTGCAAGTCTGCCATTTAAATTACCCCCAACATAGTGTCACTCATGACACTGTTGGCAAATAAATGAATAAATGAATTTTTATTTATTTATACCCCACCCTCCCTGGTCAGGGCCGGGATCAGCACGGCTAACACCAAATATGAATTACAATAAAACGTAATGGGGGGAGGAAACCAACAACAACAAACAAACACTTAATTAAAATACGGCATAAAATACAGCTTAAAATGCAGCCGCATTTTAGTGTTGTTGTTTAGTCGTTTAGTCGTGTCCGACTCTTCGTGACCCCATGGACCAGAGCACGCCAGGCACTTCTGTCTTCCACTACCTCCCGCAGTTTGGTCAGGCTCATGTTTGTAGCCCATAAATCAAGACCATAAAGGGAGGAAACATCAGATATTCACCCAAGCCAGCAATCCATGCTGGTCCTACATGGGCCAGCAAAAAAGCCAAGGGAAAATTTATATACCAAATCCCATATAGAGACCAACTAAGTTTGTTACTAGTATGAGCTTTTGTGTGCATGCACACTTCTTCAGATGAATCTAATCCTAAGGCCAAGTGGAACAGCTCCGTCTTGCAGGCCCTGCAGAAAGACGTCAAATCCCGTTCCACCACGTCGGGGCCAGTGCTGAAAAGGCCCTGGTCCTAGTTGAAACCAATCTAACCTCCTTGAGGCTTGGGACCTCCAAAGTGTTGTTATTTATGGACCTTAAGGTCCTCCGCGGGGCATACCAGGAGAGGCGGTCCCTTAGGACCCAGAAGTAAGAGCTGTGATTTTAATTTTCCACATGCCCCAAAGTGACATCATGCCACAGGCATTGTGGGTAATTAAAATGGCAGGTGGGTCACAGACCCAGCCAGCCAGCGTAGGGCACAGGGTCAGGGCCAGCAGTAAACCCAAGAGAAGGATGGAAGGATCTGTCAATTTCGGTTCTATCAATTTCTCATTTTTCAATCTTAAATTCAGTCCTCCACATGTTGTAGCACTCTGTGATATATATATATATATATTCATGAAAATTCTGCAGCAAAGTAAATTTCTCCTAGTATGCAAATTTTGTACATAGTTTAAACTAACATATACATTTTTGCTATGCAATTTCCGCTACTAAAGAGGATTTTTGAATGTTATCTGCTCTAACATTTTCATTTTTATGCACACTTTCCCCTTAACATATGCATTTTTGTAAACACTGTTGGTTGGAGAACTACATCGCAAAACTCAGATGGGCGCAAATTTCAAATGATAGCTGTGCTTCAGTTTGCATATGGCTTTGTAAAGTGAGATTTTGATAGAATCACCTTTAAATGTACACTGAGTCAAATTTCTCCTCAGACCATTAACCCAAGGTAACTAGATGCTGATAGTGGCGACGCTTAGCATTTACACTGCACTTTAGAGTGTTTGACGTACTTCAAGTAATGCTAACAGCCTCCCTTTATGGTGGGCCAGTACAATCATATTGTGGATTGGAAAGTGGCTTGCCAACTGAACTGAGGAGTAAGGCAAGAATCAAAATAGGAACTACCCAGTTCACAGCTCAGTATACCAACCGCTACAGTATACCTGCTAAACAGCAGTTGCAAGGAAACCTTAGAGTTATCACAAGTACCCATCAAGTGTAACAAGTTATTCCCCCCCCCCAAGATGTTGAACCTTCTTTTTGTGACCTTTTCTGCATAGAGCAGAAATAATCCAAAAATAAATGAAAATCGTCCAGGCTATCCTGGATGTACATTTCTACATTCATTTCTGTATAACCTGAAATATGGGGCAAAATGTGCAAGTACGATTCTTCTCGTCTGTTTAGTGAGCTTTGGTCAGGTTAGACATTCAAGTAAGCAGTTGTACTGAGAAAACCTCCATCCAGTTTACTCCCTAGTAAGCATGCTTGGGATAAGACCTATCTTAACACACAGTTTTGGGAATGTTCTGTGATCTCCTCCATAAGCTAAGCAATAAAATCAACCTGCCCGTTTCCAGTAACAGAACCAAAGTGTTCCACTATTGGAAAACAAAGTCACCTCATCCAGATGTATAAGCCACATTCTTTTTGCACAGCGGAGAGAGAAGTTAAAACTGCTCTTGGAAAGTCTCCCTTTTGTTAAATAGTGCCAGTGCATTCCAAGAAGGGAGATTTTCATATTATTATCTCTTCTACCATCACCCTTTTGATTTTTCTCACAGCACTCTTTTGGTTTTTGAACTAATAAATATTACATCTGTACACAAACGTTTTCTTCCCAACCTAACAATGTGCCTAAGGAAAAAGTTATACAAATGACCAGCCATTCTTAAAGTGCTCCCAAAACCTAATATGAGAGCTATGCAATGAAATATATATGAGCCCTAATAGGCAAAGCTGTCTCTAGGTAAGACTTTCAGCGACAATATATCAGCTCCTAGGCTCTGCAACACTTGGGAGATCCATACCTTCTATTTCAAGCACATTCATTGCACATTTAAGGCACGTGACTGCCCCCTCAAAGAACACTGGGAACTGTAGTTTTCCCCTCACTGAGCTACAATTCCCACCAGTGGCGTAGCGTGGGGGGTGCCAGGGGTGCCGGCCGCACCGGGCGCAACTTCTGGGGGGGCGCGCTCGCTGCCTCCGGAGTCGCCGAATAGCCTCGGGCGCAGGCTGTAGCAGAGCCCCGACGAGCTGGCAGCGGCTCTCAGCGCTCGCCGCAGTCCCCGCGCATCAGGGCCGCGGAGGGCGCGCCACGCAGCCCCTCCTCACCGACAGGCAGCGTTCGCCTGCGGGGCTCGGCCAGCGCGCTGGGCTGGCTGCGTGGAGTCGCCGAGGAGCCGCCGCCGCCTGCCATGCCGCCCTGGCTGCTTCAACCGCCTCCGACAGCCGGCTCGAGGCTCCTTCCGGCTGGGTCTGCCGACGGGGCGCTGCGGGCGGAGACTCCAGCACCAAGCGCCACGCCGCCCAGGCTCGGGTCGCTGTCTGGACACGCGCAGCCCGCCAAACGCGCCATCGGCAGCGCTCTAGTGCCTGCGCGCCAAGACCGCCCCCCGCCCTGACGGCCCCCCCCACCCGCGCCGGAGGCCGGCTGACGCACTGGCCCCAGAGCCACCCCCTCCCCGCGCCAGAAAGAAGCCGCGTCGGGACTAGCCAGGCCAGGGAGGGAGACCGAGAAGGCTGCGCCGCGACGCCCAAAGACGCGCGTCTTGGCGCAAAGGGGCCCGCGGCACCCAGACGCGGAAGGGACCCTCTCCCCCTGACCCGCCACTGAACTGCAATTTCTAGCTCCCTTGGCAAATCCCAGTCCCCAATCCCCAAGATGCTTTATTTGAGGCAGGGGTCCTTTAATTGCAAAAACAACACCACGGAGGGCAGTAGTCACCACGAAGTTTGCCCCAGAGTAGAGCCGTCAGTATTAATGACCATGGTTAGGGGTTAGGGGGCGCAAATTACTTGCCTTGCCCCGGGTGCTGATAACCCACGCTACGCCGCTGATTCCCACCATGGTTAACATGCTACAGTTCCCAGGATTCTTTGGGGAAGTCATGTGCTTTAAATGTGCATAATTAGAATAATTAGCTCTCCTACTAAAAGGGAAGCTGTCCTCTTTGCAGAGATGTCATTTTGAGTAAAGAGAAAGCTAATCATGCTACTTAAAAAAACAACTTAAAACTGCAAAGTTCACATTACAAAATGGTTGCAACTGAAAGAGATTGTTTCTGGTTCTGTGGAATTTCTCCCAGCAGCAACTCAAGCCCATTGCATGGTTGTTCTCCTTAAAAATAAAAACAAAAACATGATAACAAAGAACACATGTGGGTATAGGAATGGCATTTTCCCAGGAACAAATGTGCAGTTAGTAGCAGGAACATGAAATATCCCCAAAACAAAAGCAAGATCTGCATGAAAGAGATGAGCAGGCCCAGAGACAAAAAGCAGGTGAGGTGACTTACCCAGCAGAAATCAGAGGTTTCTACATGTCAGTGTTTGTAGAAAAGCAAAAAAAAAGAAGGAAAGGGTTCTGACCTCCCTTTATCTTCTCAGTCTCCTTGTCGGCACAAAAAGAGTCCACGGGAATATCCTTGCAGAGTTTTATTAAAAGTCCTTGTGCAAAACACGACTGAATACCACGACTGAAACACACCAGCACCAACCAACCCAAACACCAGCCAACACCAAAACCAACAGTTCTCACCTATATATACAGCCTGCTGCAAGCCGCTGAGTCATGCTGACCCAGCTATATTCACATTAAAGAAACAGCGGCCATTTTAGCCGTGACACCCCTTCTGTTTCTTTAAATGCGAAAAACCCCAACAGAAACAATACATTACAACAATACAACAATACATTATATACATAAACCCAGTTTTGTCATCAATTCATTATGGCATGTTGCTGGCAAAGGCTTGGTAAACAAATCAGCAATATTATCTTGTGACTGACAGTACTCCAGTTTGATTACCCCATTCTGTACACAATCTCTCACATTCGCATGACGGATAGCAATATGTTTTGATGCGGATTTCATTATTTCCGAGCCTGCTAATGCAATGCACGATTGGCTATCTTCATACACTTGGATAGGCAAATCTACTTTACAATCTAGATCTTTTAGTATCTGTATAAACCACATGATTTCATTGCATGCTAGCGACAGGCTCCCATATTCTGCCTCACAGGATGAGGTCGCAACAAATCCTTGTTTCTTTGACCTCCATCCAATTATGGAATTGGCAAACATCATAACCATTCCACTTGTAGATTTTCTAGTAGATACACAGCTTCCCCAGTCCGCATCAACAAATACTTCTAGTTTTTTATCTTGTGTACTAGATATCTTTAAACATACATTTAATGTCCCCTTTAGATATCTGATAAGCCTTTTCAAAGCACACCAATCGGCAGTACTGGGTTTAGATACACGTTGGCTCAGAACATTTGTAGCACATGCAATGTCTGGCCTAGACCACTGGCTTAAATACAACAGGGATCCTATTTTTGAGTGATACAACTCAGGCTGATCAAATTCATCATCACATAGTGTCTTTGGGAAATCTGGTGTCATGGGAGTCTGAATTGGCTTGCAGTTTTCCATACCAAACTGCTCTATTAAATGAAGAATTTTCTCTTTCTGGCTCAATAGGAAGCTTCCATCAGCTTCCTGCCTTACTTCTACTCCCAAGTAATTGCTTACAGGCCCTAAGGCTTTAAGCTTAAACCTCTTTTCCAATTGACTTGTGAGCTTCTGGATCTTATCTGTGGAACTCCCTGCCACAAGCAAATCATCAACAAATACTAAGAGCATTAGATATTTGTTGCCTGTCCCCTTGGTGTACAAGCATGGATCAGCCACACTCCTTTTAAAACCAATTTTTACAAGGGCTTCATTTAAACACTGGTTCCAGCACCTTCCACTTTGTTTGAGACCGTAAACAGCCTTTCTCAAACGCCAGACTGCACCATTCTCCTCTTCAAACCCAGGGGGTTGTCTCATTAACACTTCATGGTCTAAATTTGCATGCAGATATGCAGCATCAACATCAAAATGGTGCACTGCTAGTTGTCTTACAGCAGCAATGGAAAGCATTAAACGAAAAGTTTCACTCTTTACCGTGGGGGAAAACACTTCATCATAACTCTCCCCTTTAATTTGAGTGAACCCTCTGGCTACTAATCTGGCTCGAAAACGTGGTTCCCCAGATGCAAGGGTTTTCCTTTTGTAAACCCACTTGCATGACACCACTCTGCCACCAGGTGGCGGCATTATGACCTCAAACACTTTGTTACGTTTAAAAGAGTCCATTTCTTCTTTCATAGCTTGTTCCCCCAAAGCACATTCCCCAGGGGGTAAGTCTAAGACTTCATTATAACTTTGTGGTTCCACACAACTCACATTGCATACTCTCACTCCTCCTAGGGTCAAACGCTGAGGAGGTACACCCTTGTTTGAACGCTGGGAGCGCCTAGGCACAACTACTTCTTCTTCCCCCCTTATCTCTGGCTCTTCTTCCTCTTCCTCTGGAGAAGTATTATCTATTGCCACATCTTTTGGGGAAATCTGTGCCTCCTCCTCATTCTGCTCCTGTGTTGCCAATGGCTGAGAAGAAGCCTCTTCTCTTACTTGCAGGGGCAGTAGGCAATCAGGGTTGGCATGGATCGCAGTCCATCTGTCCTGGTCAGCAAAGTCTGCACTTCGTGACAGAACCACGCGTCCTGGGCGTAAATTGAAACGCCACCCTTTGCCGTAGGACTGATATCCCACAAACCGCAGTTTCTGCGCTCTAGCGCCCCCTTTCTGACGCTGAGCTTTGGGAATGTTTACATGTGCCCAAGAACCCCAGTTATGGAGCATTGTCCACTCTGGTTCTTTACCAAACAACACACGATATGGAATATCTTTTATAGAGCTAGACCAGGTTCTATTAATCAAAAAGTTCGCGGTCAGAAAAGCCTCGCCCCACAGCCTATGGTTGTGGCCCAATCCTGCATCCACTAGCAGGCAGTCCTTTACTGACTGTATCACAGCCCCACGTCTTTCACACAGACCATTTTCAGCAGGGCTATAAGGGTTAGTCAAACGGTGAGTGATCCCCTTACGTCGCAACCATGCCCCAAATTGTTTGTTCAGAAATTCTCCGCCCCTATCTGTTTGCAACTGCACAACAGGCCGAGCGAAGAGCTTTTCAGCTTGGGCAACCCATTCTCTGAATGTGGGGAAACACTCAGATTTCTGCTTTAACAAAAACAGCCAACTAAAACGTGATTTGTCATCTATTACCAGAAAAGCATATCTGGCGCCCCCTTCAGTCTTCTGTGGAAAAGGGCCTATCACGTCACAATGGACAAGTTCTAAAACCTCTTTAGATACTCTGTCGCTTTTAGAAGCCACAGGCTTCCTCTTAGATTTGGCCATTTTACATACATTGCAATCTAGGAAACAGTTACAGCTATTTACTTTTAGGTTCTTGCACACCTTTTGCATCTCTGAAAGCACACGGAAATTGGCGTGACCCAGTTTTCTGTGCAGTTGATGTACACACCCCTTATGAACTGGCAAATTATCCTGAACCACCTGGGCTGCTTTAACAGGCTTGTCCTGCATTACATATAACCCATTTTCCAACTTTGCATGGCCACATACCTGAGTTCCATTCTTTATCAGACAGCCATCCTGCGTGAACTTAACACTATACCCTGCATTAATCAAACAGCTTACAGACAGCAAACAATAGTCCAAACTGCTGACAAACAGAGTCTCTGGTAGAGTAGTGTTCAAGCACTGCAGGAAACATGTTCCCTGGCCATCAATCTTGCTTCTACGACCATCAGCAAGATAAATTGAGTCTTTTCCATCAGCTGGCTTCTCCAGGGTCTTAAAGTCCTCCCGACTGTTGCAGATAATCCTGCTGCTGCCAGAGTCCAGCAACCATGTTCCTCGAGGTATCTTCCTCTCCTCCCGAGAAAATGCAGACACAAACTGAGCAGAACGCGTGTTCTTCTTCTCTGAAGAGAACCCCTTCTGCTTACGTTTCTGTGTCGATTGCTGTCTCTGCTCCACGTCGTCTCCTGGAAGTCTTGCCCTGCACTGATGTTGGAGATGCCCGGGTTGGTTGCATCTATAGCACCTCCTCACCGCCATGGCCAAGTCCAAACCTTGGCGTTGCTCCATTGGCAGATTCTGCTGCTGGCCCCCTTTGCTGTAACTCCTCCATTCTTGGAGTTCAGCCTGTCTATCTGACCTTCTTTCTGCTTCTTCGGTCAATCTGCCAACCACATACTCAAGGGTCAGATCTCGGGGACGCATACTCTCCATGCTGTTAATCACAGGCAACCAGCTTTCAGGCAAACTTGAAAGGATAATGTAGGTTTGGTCAGTCTCATCATAACGCTTACCTCTCTGTTGTAGTTGAAGAAACAGAGATTTCAGCGTTTGAAGATGAGTTGCCAAACTCTCACCTTCCTTCATAACAGTCCTGAACAGCCTTCTGGTCAGAGAAATTATAGTTCCAGCAGTTTCTCTGACATGCATTGCCCTTAATAAATTCCAGCACTCAAACGCTGTGCTGGCATTTGCTACATGCAATAACTGAGAGTTGCTCAAACACAGCATAATTTGGGCACGGGCCCTTTCATCTAGCCATTTTTTCTCAGCAGAGTCCCGTCTCAAAACCTCAGTTTCAACACAGTCCCATAGTCCATCTCTCCTTAACAACTGCTGCATTTTAATTGACCAACTCAGCCAGTTGCTCTCTGAGAGAAGTTCAAAAGGGATGCCTCCCCCAATATTTACAACTTGGGAAGACTGGAAATCTGCCATCTCTGCTGGTGCTTGCTGAGCCCCTTCTGTGGGGTCTCCAGCAAGCTCTCCTGACTCTCTCTTTAGAGTCCAACTAGATGGTCCTGGCTGGCACTCACCGGCTTCTAGCTGCTGCCTCTGTTGACCCTCAGGTCCCGCCTGGCTCTGCAACTGGTGTAGCCGCTCTGTGAGTCGCCTACTGTGGTCCTCTAGCAGTTCAAACTGTTCCAGTAGCCGACGCTGAGTGCTTTCCTGATCCTCAGATCCTAGCCGCTCCAGCGTCGCTGCAGACAGTTACAGCTTGCCACCAACTGCTCCAACGCACAGCCACTGTCTCCGTACACCACCAGGACTCACCAGCTCCTTGCTGAAATGCAGTTAGTCGTTTTGCACTCTGCACATGCTCAGAAACACTGGGCCCATAACCTGTCAGTGTTTGTAGAAAAGCAAAAAAAAAGAAGGAAAGGGTTCTGACCTCCCTTTATCTTCTCAGTCTCCTTGTCGGCACAAAAAGAGTCCACGGGAATATCCTTGCAGAGTTTTATTAAAAGTCCTTGTGCAAAACACGACTGAATACCACGACTGAAACACACCAGCACCAACCAACCCAAACACCAGCCAACACCAAAACCAACAGTTCTCACCTATATATACAGCCTGCTGCAAGCCGCTGAGTCATGCTGACCCAGCTATATTCACATTAAAGAAACAGCGGCCATTTTAGCCGTGACACTACAGTCACACTTACACTCTCACACACCCTGCTGTCTCCCATCCAGGCAAGCAAGAGGTGTTATCACAGTTTAAGGACACACTCAAGCCAGTTGAAAGTGTTTGAGGAGGAAGTGGAGCACAGCCAGTGAAGGGCTTGGCCTATGGAAAGGAGGTATGGCTTCTGGAGGAAGCATAGCCTGGAGAAGAGTCCCAAGGGCCAGAAAGGGAGGACTGGAGTCTCAGCTGCCCACCTGTTTCCCACACAATAAACAACTATGCTACTGTAAGGAAATATGCTTGGACCTCTCAGCAGAACGGAGTACAGTGGAACTTCTAATTATGTACGGCTCTACTTACGTACAATTCCAGTTACGAGCTTCAGTAGGTGCTTCGACTTATGAACTTTCCTCTAGATATGAACAGAGGTCTTGCCAGCAGCCCAGAGCTTGGCCAGCCAGCTGCAGGGCAGCGCTGGAGCCTCCACTGCCGGGGAGAGGGCCCCCATCCCACCCCCAAAGCTGCGGAAGAGGTGCCGCCTGCAAGAGGCACAGCAGGGCCTCTAGTTCCACCGAGGAACTAACCTGAGGAAATCCAGAGAAGAACCTGGCTGGCAAGAAAAAAAAGGGACCCTGGCCAAAGTCAATCAGCTCTTTACTGACCCTTGCCCCACCCCCAGCTTGTAGCCAGGTAAGCCCACCCACCCTCAGTGCACGTAAGAATAAATGCTTATTTTTTTTCATCTACAATAATGTCTTATTTATTTTATAGTACAGTACATTGATTATTGCCTTCATTTTATGGATCTATGGTCTCGTTAGACAGTAAAATCAGTGTTAAATTCCTGTTTTAGGGGGTGTTTTTCATCGTCTAGAACGGATCAATTCACTTTTCCATTACTTTCTATGGAAAGTGCGCCTCTACTTATGTACGTTTCTAGTTATGACCGGACCTCCGGAACGGATTACACTGGTCAACAACAAATTTGTTGTCTGCGTTTTTTCAGTTGATTTAGGATGAATCTGATGCGCTGAATCCAAAAATCACATTGGTTTTGCTCAATCAGGTCAAGTTTTTGAGCTATGGCCACATGTCATTTTTTTACGTTTTAGTTCACATGTACGCTTGTGTGGAGCATTTTAGAAGAAGTTTGTGGGGGTAAAATGCCATGTTGAATAATTGTTTTGATTGGAAATGATTATTTTAATGACAAGAAGTATTCAGGTCCAATAGTTCTGGGTGATTATGTCAAAAAGGGATCAGTTTGAAGTCATAAAACCTCGAAATCTTCCATAAATTGGTGCGGCAAAGCATAAAGTTGGGGGATCAAAACTAAGTTAATCCTGATCTTCAATCAGCACGTCGTCCTGTATCTCACTGTGATGAAATTTCAGTGCCTATCTTTGGAGAACTTCCTGACATTAGTGACGAAGATGCCTCCAGTGTTGAAGGACATGAAGAAGAAGAAGTGGTTCTTGAAGATGATGCTCCACATCCATTTTCCCAAAAGGAGTTGAATGATCTAGTTCGCGACTTCAGCTTGTCAAAGGACTCTGCCGAACTGTTGGCATCCAGATTGAAGGAAAAAAACCTCCTCTCTGACAGTGCTCGCATCAGCTTCTTCTGCAACAGGCATCAAGAGTACCTCTGTTTTTTCTTGGAAGAGAAGGACTTGGTGTACTGTGCAGATATTGCGCAGCTTCTGCTCAAGCTTGGAGTGCCACAGTATACGAACCCAAAGATTGGAGACTGTTCATTGACAGCAGCAAGCGATCACTGAAATGTGTTCTGCTACACAACGGCAACCAGTTTGCCTCTATACCCCTGGCTCACTCGAGTACACTGAAGGAGAACTATGAAGCGGTGAAGTATGTGCTGGAGAAAATTGGTTATGATCAGCATAAGTGGTTTATTTGTGTTGACCTGAAGATGGTGAACTTTTTGTTGGGACTACAGTCTGGCTTCTCCAAGTACCCATGTTTTCTGTGCATGTGGGATAGTAGGGATCGTGCTCAGCATTACATGAAGAAGGACTGGCCTGTGCGGGAGGAATTGGTGCCTTGCAAAAAAAGGAACGTCATCAATGACCCTCTGGTGGACAGAAACAGAATACTCTTCCCACCGCTGCACATCAAGCTTGGCTTAATCAAGCAGTTCACCAAGGCTCTGGACAAGGATGGTGACTGCTTCACTTACTTGTGCCAGGCTTTTCCAGGATTGACCATGGAGAAGTTGAAAGCTGGCATCTTTGACGGTCCTCAGATCCATCAGCTCATCAGAGATCCAGAGTTCAGAAACTCAATGAACGAAAGTGGAACTGGAAGCGTGGAAGGCATTTGTTCTGGTAGTGAAGAACTTTCTTGGCAACAATAAGGCCAGAAACTATGCAGAACTTGTCAACAACATGCTGACTGCTTTCAGAAACCTGGGCTGCAACATGAGCATCAAGAGCCAAGATGCACTATCTATTTTCACATATGGACCGGTTTCCTGAGAACCTGGGTTCAATGAGTGACGAGCAGGGGGAGAGATTCCATCAGGACATGAAAGAGATGGAGACCAGGTATCAGGGTCGCTGGGATGCAGTCATGATGGCTGACTACTGTTGGACTCTGAAGAGAGACCTCCCTGCCGCTGAGCATTTTTGGAGTTCCAAGAAATGGAAGTTCAAGCCCAGAAGTTTGGAAAATGGTGAAGCAGCATGCAATTTACGTGTAGTTACCTTTATCAATACCCACCATTCAGTTTACAGTAAACCTGACCTGATGGAGAGAAACGGATGCCATTTCCTGATTCAGCAGTGCAAAAATACCCTAAATCAGTTGTAGAAATATAAACAACATTCAAAAAGTAAAAAATTGTTGCCCAGTGTTATAGTTGTAAGTAGAGGTTCTACTGTATTACTGATGCCACCTTTCGGTGCCAACAATAATTTGCTCAGGGATATACTAAAATCAGGAATTTCATAGCATTCACCGACTCTACCGTTCATTGTGTTTTTGGCTCTGCCCACTGGCATGCTTTCTTTCTCCTCCATCCCAGCCAAGCTATAGTAACTCTTTGCTGACCTCACTGAGGAGGCAAATCTCAGCAGGGTGCTAAACTCTTGCAACAAGAGAGCAGATGGCTGGGCTGGGCAAGTACAGCCAAAAGAGATTTAAATATAAACTCTGTTGAATCAAGTAATCGCTTTTGAGGGTGTTATTCTGACAAAGCTGGAAGGGTTTGCCTCTATAACATAAAAAAGAAGTGTGGAGCTTTGGATAAGGTAATTTCTGTAGTCTGCCTTAAGAACCTTACTTCCAAAGACCCTCAAATGTAGGACAACTTCCAGAAAGAGTTATCTGTGTAAGTCTGTTGCAGCAGCTGGATCAAATAAAGAAAACATCCAAAGGGAAAGGAGAAAACTGATGGAGGAAAGAGTGGCGTGCCTTCATTTTTAAGGTTACTCATTGTATGGTCCATGTACTAACATGTTTTAGAAATATTTTGCTGAGGGAGATGCTTAACATTGACTTCTGGGTCAGCTAGTCTACTTATCGCCACTATTTAAATATGCAAATATTTTAAGGATGATGTTATGACACACTCAGGTTCCTGCTTGTCTCTGCCAAGATACACTAGTCAATGGGTTCTGCTTTTCCATGGTGAACAACTAGGAACATAGGAAGCTGCCTGATAAAATCAGACTGTTGGTCAGTACAACTGACTGGCACAAGAGCAGACCAAACATCACTGCCAAGACCTCCAGCATTCTAGAATCATGATGAAAACCATGCTGATATAAGGATACATTTGGGTGATTGTTCTGGTCTCATAATGATTGTCAGTAAATATGTATTATATAGAAGTGTGTTGTTCATAGAATCATAGAGTTGGAAAAAATGTAGTATAAACACCGACAACTGAGAAACACGGGCCTATGAATGCTCCAAATAGAGAACAGCCTTTATCAAAGGTGTCATGGACTATGAAGACGCTTGAACTCAGGACGAAAGGGAGAAACAAGCTAAGAGGAAAGTACGTTTGGCAACTCTCACCGTAATCAATTCCCATCCGGAAACCTATGTCCCCACTGTGGAAGGATGTGTGGATCCAGAATTGGCCTCCACAGTCAGTTACGGACTCACTGTTAAGACCGTGTTCATAGAAGATAATCTTATTCGGCTACAAGTGATCACCAAAGAAGAAGAGAGTTGGAAGGGATCGTGAGGAACAGTCACAGAAACACATCTTCTATACTCAAAGGTACTTAAAAACTAACGAGTGAGTAACTTCCTATAGTTTGAATAGTACCTGTTAATGTTTTCTGTTTATATTTTCTTTTCAGCCTGTGAACTCAGAGTAGATTGTTCCTCAGCACAATGCACAGCCTTCTTATTACCTGTTTTAAACTATTAATCCTAGGATTTTCACCAATCTTTTAATTTCATTTACATCTTTCCAGTGTGCAGTGCTTCCGTTTTTCTGTCCTGTCATATTTCTTCTCTAGTTAACCACTCTGTTCTCTAATCAGTATACATCCCTTCTACACAAATCTTCCTTTGTACAGTATCTCCCACTGTCCTCAGACATCTTCCATCTCTGTGAGGGATGCTTATCCTTCCAGCCTTTGCTGCCTCATAAAATTATTGTATTTTTAAAATCTAGAGAACCATCAAGCATGTCAGTTTCATGACATGTCAGTTTCATGACATAGGAGCCGGCCTCCCATCCAGGCTGTTGGGTTGCCTAGCAACCTATTTCTCACTTCTCTGATGAGTCATTTGCCTATTGCAATGCCTTGCTGATGTAAGCACAAGCAAGGAAAACAATATCGCAATGGCAATTGCTCCTCTTGGTGTGTGCATATGATTAGTCCTATAAAAGGTTTGTCCACCACGTTGCTGCTACCTTTCCTGTTTCAAATAAGCAGATCTTCTAGGCCTTTTGCCTTCTGAAAATTGACATGTGCACCACTTTGCAGTTAAACAATGAGACATTTTGACCTGTGTTTTCACACTCCAAAGCAAAGCAAATGGATGCTTTGTCTTCTGAGGTGACAAACAAGGTTCTGAACTTGTTTCATTTCAAAGATGCAGCCAACAAGCCTGCCTGCCTCTCCACAACTGAGAGAAAGCAATATGCATGCTAACAATAATTTTTAAAATCAGAAAGGATATAAGTATTCTGCTTTTAGAATGTGGTTTTTGGGGGTGGGGGTTATTGGGTTACTGCTTTTGGTTTGATTTTATATGTTGTGGTCTTGTTGTGAACTGCCCTGAGACCTTCGGGTATAGGGCGGTGTATAAGTTGAATGAAGAAGAAGAAGAAGAAGTCGGTTTTTCAATGAGTGCCACCCTTGCAAACTCTTTCCCCTGTTTTCTCCTCTTTTTAAAAAATAACTACACAAGCTAAAGAAAGGGAAGTCCACCTTTACACAGGGCCGTCTTACGCATAGGCACTAGGGGTATGGGGCACCCAGGCGCCGGGCTCTCAGGGGCGCCAGGCCAAAAGTCCAGGGCCTGAGAGTTGAGTCTGGGGAAGAACCCACCCATAGGTCGGAGTGCTACGGGGGGGGGGGTCTTCTGCTGCGGGTGGCTCTATGCCCCAAGTTCGGGGGTGACCAAGCCAGTGAGATGCTGAGGTGGGCGGCCAGCTCCACCCTCCTGCGTGCCTGGGACTGGGCAACGTGGGGGGGTGCCGGGTGGATCTTTGCACCCCAGCGTCACATATGCTTAAGACAGCCATGCCTTTACATATCACTTTTCTGCAAGTTCTTTCCCAGATGATCAGAAAAAAGCACAGATGTTGGGCACTTCTGGACTCTCACTATATTGTGGGTGGAATTCAACTGCATACTGGCAATTTATGATCACGCAATTAAAGTTGATTTGGTACTCTTGCACAACAAACCCACTTGTCAATGTAGCATGTTGAGGTCCTGAGCCGCACTGGAAAAATGACAAATACTCAACTACTGCTGCCTGATAATCAGGGTAGCAAAGGAAATTTGAACCATCATTAAGTTGTATAATATATCACTCTTTGGAGTGAAGAAACAGCTTTGCTCCAGGAGAGAATCATGCTGCTAAAGTGGTACCTCGGGTTAAGAACTTAATTCGTTCTGGAGGTCCGCTCTTAACCTGAAACTGTTCTTAACCTGAGGTACCACTTTAGCTAATGGGGCCTCCCGCTGCCACAACTCTGCCGCCGCACTGTTCTCATCCTGAAGCAAAGTTCTTAACCCGAGGTACCATTTCTGGGTTAGCGGAGTCTGTAACCTGAAGCGCCTGTAATCTGAAATGTCTGTAACCCGAGGTACCACTGTATTTGCAAATCTCCCCGTCCTCTATCTTTTATATTAATAAGTGAAATTGGATGAGAGTCCAAGTGGTGTCTTTGCATGGGACACGGCAAACAGACAGCAAAAGCATTGAGGGGAAAGATCGACTGACTCAGGGTTGTGGGTTCAAGCCCCATGTTGGGCAAAAGATTCCTGCATTGCAGGGAATTGGACTAGATGATCCTCATGGTCCCTTCCACCTCCACAATTGATATAATTCTACAGACTCATAGAATCATGGTATTATGTTTTCAGTGATCTGTGTTTGTCTTAGCTTGAGTCTGGACTAAGGATTCCGAGCTCCTGTGTTGTGATTCAGTACATGGTGTCCAATCACAGAACATTTCAGGATTTGGGCCTCTGCCATTGGCCCTTGAACTCTTGAGTCATGATTTGCAGCGTGGAAGTTTAGACAGCCAATCACGTTGGGAGTGGGAGTGGCCCAGGCTTTCAGGAATGTATATAAGCATTTGCTTTGCCCATTTCCCAGTTATATAGTTCAATAAAAGTTCTTGCTGTTATCGCTGTGTTTTGCCTCATGGGAACCCACCCACACTTCACATGGTTCCCTGAAGCGGTGAGGCAACTCCTAGGACATAATAGCTGGAATCATAGCTGTTTAAAAATAGGCACAGGCGGTATAGTCCAATGTGCTGTAGTATCACAGCTGGGATGTGCATTTTTTAAAATTCACAAGATGTCATTGGCATAGATGAGTTGTGTCGCTCACTGCAGGTGATCTCCCAGGCACCATCCGTTAGATGTCTGCAATGCTCCTGCAGCCATATTCACAGCACATGTAGCAGCAATGAATCTCATTTTCCAAATGACAGAGGATTAATTGCAGTTTTGATGCTAGAAAAAGGCACTACCTCTAAAAGAGAACTACTTCGGCAATGATAAATGTTCGGATTCCATGCAACTGTGCATTTAATGTGAAATGTATTGGATAATCAAGAAAGATCTCCGAGGCTGCAATCCTATGTTCTCTCTCACCTTGGAATATTGGGGGGGGGGGATTTCTGAGTAAAAATGCACAATATTGCATTGCAAAAGGAGTATGCTCAGGAATAGAACGCCTATAATTTATACCGAGTGCATTAATTGCTTCAGGTATGTTATCTCAATAATCTTTACAACAGGCCTGTAGTGTTATTACCCCTATGTTTCATAGGAAAGCTGAAACTGAGTATATAAGAACATCATAAAAAGAGCCCTGCTAAGTCAACCCAAAGGTCCAGCATCCTTTTTTCACACTGGCCAAGCAAGTTGCCTATGGGAAGCCTAAAATCAGGGAGGGCATGATCTGAACAGCACTCTTACCACTTGTGGGGATCAGGTACAATTTAAGCTATTGATTTCCCAGCTCTCAACATTAGTTCTCACACCTTAAAATTCTAATCAAGAACTTTAGTCAACTCTGCCTGGAATATAATGGCCGGTCAGGATGCCCTTGGCCATCCATTTAGCTAAAGCAAGGGTGGGGGTAGGGGCCTTCTGCCATCCAGTGTTGCAGGATTTCAACTCCCATCATCTCTGACCTTTGGTTATGGTGGCTGCGACTGATGGGAATTGTGAGTCCAACAGCATCCCGAGGGCCACAAGCTCCCACCTGTGAACTGTAAGCCATCCTGGGACCTGAAGGGCAGTATAGAAATACTTACATATAACAAACAAACAAACAAAAACTATTTCTGGGCTACTGGTTTGGCTTTTTCCTCTCAGCTGCTTTATAATGCAAACATTTGGAACCCAGTTTCAGAGGTAAAGTGGTGGGCAGAGAAAAGGTTACGCCTTCTTCTTCCTGCCTACCATTCTCCTCCCCACCTTCAAATCTCCCCTTGTTGCATACGCACCAACTCCTATGGGCTGAGGTTTCTTCCACCCCCTCAATATTGTTTAGCAGGGGACTCAGCCAAACACCAAGCCAGATGTGGCACGGCATCAGTGTCAGGCTCCTCCTGAGCATGAGAGAGGAGGAGCCACGGCCATTGGGGCTGCAAGGTGCTGGGCTAGGTGCTCAGTCTCCTCCCAATGATGCACGCACAACATGCATCACGTGTGTGATGTCATACACGTATGACATCACAGACATGTGATGCGCATGGCATCGCGTATGTGACGTGACAATGTCCCCCCACTCCAATCGTTGGCCAAAGCTGGCGCTTCTGCCTTGTTGACACCATTTCACAGTGGAATAAGTCCAACTTCCTTCTGTCCAACTTTGTTTGCTCTATCAGTGTTCCCGAAGCTATTCCCAGAGCTTGAACACTTTTGGTAAGAAATAAATTCCTGTTTTTCTCTACTACAGTGGTACCTTGGGTTACATGCGCTTCAGGTTACATACGCTTCAGGTTACATACGCTTCAGGTTACAGACGCTTCAGGTTACAGACTCTGCTAACCCAGAAATAGTACCTCGGGTTAAGAACGTTGCTTCAGGATGGGAACAGAAATCGTGCTCCGGTGGTGAAGCGGCAGCAGGAGGCCCCATTAGCTAAAGTGGTGCTTCAGGTTAAGAACAGTTTCAGGTTAAGAACGGACCTCTGGAACGAATTAAGTACGTAACCAGAGGTACCACTGTACCTGCATGCATGGTGCTTTATAGAGTGCAAGAAGACAAGGTCCCTGTTCTGAGGAGCTTACAGTCTAAACCTTGATACATGGGAAATCTTTTTTTTATTTGGTTTATTCAATTTATTTCCTTTATTTTAGCTATGGTCATAGATATGTTTTATATACCAACTATACTGGAACTGGTCACATTTCCCAATATTTATTTCTTCCGTATTATTGCAGCTGCGCTGAATGGTGTGCATGTTCAGTTATATATTGACAACAAAATTAAAGAATCTAGTCTGTCCCATTTCCAGTACCAACTCAGCTTCAGAAGCAGAGCTTCTCTCCATTCAGTTCCCTCAAACATAACTGAAAACTTTAAGCTGCACATCTTTCACAATAAAGAACCGTCCTACTACCCTCTCCAGAGTTATTTTTTCTTAGAAAGAATGTTCATTAATGCTAATTTCGTTCCTTTCTCTTTAAAATTATTATTTTAATTATACAGTGGCCAAAGCCAATGGATGCATTTCCTTGCCTGGGGTGAAGGACAAGATGGTGTCCTCCAAATTCCATGTACAGGAGTTGACATGACTGACAGCTGAATTTCACTTCAGCACAACAACAAGGTGGCCTGCTCCATTACTTCTGAGAGCAGCAAGCTAGTTCAGGTGGGCACAGGGCAGACCTTGTGGGAGAAAGAGCCCTGTCCCCCTGCAGAAGGAAATGGCTGAGGAGAAATAGAGAGTGGTTGGGGATGGGGGCTGCCACATCTGCCCCCCAATACCTGATGCCTGAAATGGTTGTCTCACTCTGTCTGATGAGAGGGTCAGTTCTGACTGTAATTATTATTTTGTCTTCCTGTCGCTCTGTTTGTCTGGCAAAACATTATTGGCTTCAATATATAATTTATGTATTTCATTCAGTTGGGTTCTTTTTTCCTTTTTTCCTAAATATTTTTTTTAAAAAAACAAGTATTTACAATAGCATATGAAAGGTCAGCAATAATATTGAATTACAATAAGCTATTTCCCTTTGCTTCCTACTCCCATGCTATTTAAGAGCAAACAGTGGCGAAGCAAAAGGCAATTTAGAAGTACATGTATCTGCTAGGCCCTCTAGTGGAATTTGCAGGCTGTTTTCCTCTGTCCTTCTCCACCAACCATTTCCTTTTAAGCAAGACCCGTTTAGTTCAGCAGGGCTTACCCACACTAAATGTCTTTGGTTTATGGCCTTTAGTTAAAATGTGTTCTTACTCTGTGTGAAGGCACACTTTGTTCACTCATTTCCTATGGGGCATCTACGTGACATTGTCATCAGCTAGTGGCCCTCCTATGTTTTCTCTGTGCTTCTTCCAGTGAACCTTCACTGTTACGCTTCCTGGCACCACTATTTTATTATCATGCATTTTGGCTGATGACAGGAAATACTGAAATTTTCACAAAACACTTAATGGAAAAGGCATTCTAGTGCAAATTTTAAAATTGTTTTAAACAGGACTTTTTTCCCCGGCCGGAACTCGCCGGAACTCAGTTCCAGCACCTCTCAGATGGGCACCATTGCCATTATAAGAGAACAAGGGAGGCATTCATCATGAATTCTGGAACCTCTTTTTTTTAGAAAAATAGCACTAGTTTTCCACATTTCCTCCAATATTCTAATTTGTGATAAATTGCAGGCAAATATAACTAACAAGCATAGGGCTAGTTAAATGTATTAAGGGTTAAGATCATAGAATTGTATTTCTAGCTAGGTCATGCCCCTCACCTGGAAGGAAGGAAGTTAAGTTTCCTTCTTTGTTCATTCTCTTTCACCATGTGAATTCACTGAGATAGGACATGCCTCAGCTTGCTCTCTATAAGTTCTGACCGTGTGCTTAGAGCTATTTCACCATATTTTATAAACCCAATACTTTCTACCTGTGTTCTTCTTGTTGCTGCATGGAATAACACATGAATGTAAACTTCGGAGTTTTGTAAGTAAAGCATATAAACTTACTAACAGTGTGGTCTGTTCATTGAAACAGGAGCAGAGAGGGGGAAGCACTGTAAGTGGAATAACAGGATATTTAAAAGGTTTAACAGCCTATTATTCCCACGCTTCATTGTGCTGCCTGATTCTGTGATTTTAAATTCTGCTGGGGTCTCTTTCTTGCTGGAGAGCATGTTTAGGCCTATGCTTTGGATCTTGAGATCCAGCAAATTCTTTTATTAATTACCCCCCACAAGTGATCTACATCTACCAGAAGGCATTACAGTGGTACCTTGGTTTGCAACCGTTTTGGATTACAACCGTTTTGGATTACAACCACGTCAAACCCAGAAGTGTGTGTCCCTTTTTTTGGATTACAACCCATTTTTGGGGGGATTACAACCCCCCTTTTTTGTTTTTGAGGCCCCATTAGCAAAAGCCTTGGGTTGCAACCTGTTTTGATTTACAACCGGACCACCGGAACGGATTATGGTTGTAAACCAAGGTACCACTGTATGGACAGATCTGCTGCTCCCTCTATAGAGATGGAGATCCGATAGAACTCAGTCCTACTGAACTCAGCGGAAGTTACTTCAGAGCAAAATGCACAGGATCAAATTGTAGGCTTTCTAAATAAATTTTTAAAACCAGATTTTGGCTTAACCAGAACTTTAGTTTTGCTTCCAAATGTGTCCAAATAACAACCATGAAATCTGCACATATCTTTCCAGATATAATTTAGCACCATTATTTCTGTAAAGGCCAGAGAACCGTAAAGCAATTCTAGAATGAAGGCTGCCAAGTAGTAATCAGCAGCAGGAGGTAAGACCAAATTTGCCATGTTTGCTCTTAGCCAAAAGGCTGAGAAGCTGATGACACTGAGCTCTATTTCTCAAAAAGCATCTGATTCAGGAGAGACTGTGTAGGACTGGGCCAGTGACTGGAGGCAATAGTGGGATGCATGAGGAAAATAAGCTGAGCTGAAATTCGGGTGGAATGAATCCACTGTGGGCTTAGTCAACTGCCTGCCCTGAATGGGGTTGCTCTTCGCTTGAAGGAGCAGGTACATGATCTGGCAGTGCTTGTGGACCTAGTCACTGGAGGCCTCCGTGGCTAAAAGTGTATTTTACTAGCTGTACCTGGAACAACAGCTATGACCGCTCCCGGACTGGGAGAGCTTGAGCACAGTAGTTCAGGCATTGGCGACTTCAAGACTGGATTAATGGAATGCACTCTATATGGGGCTTCCCTTGAACTTGAGGTGGGAACTGCAACTAGTGGAGAATACTGTAGCAAGGTTACTGCCTGAAGTGAGGCACTGTCAGCATATTATACATCCGCTCAGAGATCTGCACCAGTTGCCAATTTGTTACCAGGCCAGGTTCAATGTGTAACTATCAGTATATAAAGCGTTTAACAGTTTGGGACCAATTTACTTGCAAGATCGCCTTACTTCATATGTGCTGACTCAGCTGCTTCAATCTGTGGAA
Source organism: Podarcis liolepis (assembly GCF_965112155.1). NCBI lineage: Eukaryota > Metazoa > Chordata > Lepidosauria > Squamata > Lacertidae > Podarcis > Podarcis liolepis. The sequence goes on along the minus strand of NC_139564.1, from coordinate 35,211,853 downwards.
CTGGCACTTGTTTAGGTACCACACAATAATCACCCTACATTTGCAAGAAATCTTTATTTTGGTGTGGCATGAATTACAGTTTGCAACTGCTTTCCTATTGACACTAGGGAGGCACTTTCACTTTTTCTTTCTTTCTTTCTTTTTCTTAGGTAAGTCTATCCAGACATGTAAATGTTGATGTGTTTTAATCTCCTTTTAGTTTACTGCTGATTTTGATTGTTTTGAAATGTTTTTAATTATTTGTTTTTACCCGTTTTTTATTGATAGATAATTGCAATATTTATTGTAAACTCCTTAGAAGTTTAGTTACCATCAAGCAGTACATGCATTTTGAATTCTCCCAAATGTTTATTTGACACATACACTTCTCCTAGAGTTCAGCAACACAGCCTTTGAAATGATCCACATGCTATCATATTTTTTTAGGCATAGCTGGTCATAGCTGGTGGGTAGGGCTTTTCCTCCCATTAGCAAGTTCTGAGAACGAAGAGGTTTGTTTGAAATACAACCAGAATGCCTCTACTCTGGCTTTGCAGAGGAACAAATATTATATGATGGAATATAGATCTTTTTCTCTCTCTACTATAATATGAGCATAAGGAAAGCAAAAGCTGTATTGGGAAATGAATTCTAAATATGACAGACAGCTGCCAGACCCAGAGAAGAAGAGGAGGAGGAGGAGGAGGAGGAGGAGGAGGAGGAGGAGGAGGAGGAGGAGGAGGAGGAGTTTGGATTTGATATCCTTCTTTATCACTACCCTAAGGAGTCTCAAAGCAGCTAACATTCTGCTTTCTCTTCCTCCCCCACAACAAACACTCTGTGAGGTGAGTGGGGCTGAGAGACTTCAGAGAAGTGTGACTAGCCAAGAGACAAAAGTTGGAACCTGTCCACAAATTGAAGATAAATAAGCTACTTCTGTAGCCCAGTGGTACAACCCACAACTGAGGAGCACACAGAGGGTGGAATCTATACACCATCGGTTATATATGCCCTTAAAGTCACTTTGATACACCATTACTGCTTCATTCTGCTCTGCATTAATTTTCAAGCATCTTAGCCAGTCTTTCATTGTAGCATAAGGTAAAGGTAAAGGTACCCCTGCCCGTACGGGCCAGTCTTGACAGACTCTAGGGTTGTGCGCTCATCTCACTCTAGAGGCCGGGAGCCAGCGCTGTCCGCAGACACTTCCGGGTCACGTGGCCAGTGTGACAAGCTGCATCTGGCGAGCCAGCGCAGCACACGGAAACGCCGTTTACCTTCCCGCTGGTAAGCGGTCCCTATTTATCTACTTGCACTCGGGGGTGCTTTCGAACTGCTAGGTTGGCAGGCGCTGGGACCGAACGACGGGAGCACACCCCGCCGCGGGGATTCAAACCACTGACCATGCGATCGGCAAGTCCTAGGCGCTGAGGTTTTACCCACAGCGCCACCCGCGTCCCTTTCATTGTAGCATGGCACAGCATAAAAATCAAGAGTGCAGGACTTGCATAATTTTATGTCTTTACACATTATAATTAATCACAGTGAACCTACCCTAGATGTTCTACCTTAATGGGCTGTGCCCCCTTGTGAACTAAATTAATTTCTTTCCCTGATGTGTGAAGAACGAGTTTCTGGAGGGATATAATTGTCAGAGCATGAAAGGGAAAAGATATTCAGACTTCAGAAATACTTCCCTGTAGCCCCATTCCAAAAGTTTCTCTGTGTGTTTTGTTCATGCAGATTCAAAGACAAGAATGAAGCAAGTAACACCCTCGTGGGGCATTTATTTTTAGGCACGTGAAACTTTTTCTGTCATTAGCAGTGCATTATCTACCTCATGTGGAGCTCTGTAAATAGTTAAGGTGAGATTATCAGCCTCTGACAGGAAGTCTCTGAGCTGTTCCCTGCTATCCATGTTAACTGTGGCCTGTAAAATGTATTTCCACTGCCTCCCATTCAACTCCCCTGATTTAAAAAATCAGGTTAGCCCAGTACTATTCGGCTCTTGCTTTTGTTTTCATTTTTCTAACCCTCAAAAGTGCCATATGCTACAGCATTGAGACTATTTCAATCATATTGTCCCAGGCACTCCTTGTTATCAGGATCTCACTCACTGGATCATCACCTCATCATTGTGAGTGGGCTTGTACATTCCTATGACCCTTGTGAGCAAAGCCGTTGGGAGTCTAGGACTCCCAGCAGGGTCACCCAAGGTGGTAAGGTCAAAGGGGAGGAGCTAGACAAGGAATGATCTAAGAAGTCCTCAATGGCAGAACAAGTGGCATGTTACAATGGCTGTGAAGGCGGATGAAGGCTGCAGCAGATAAGAATCTACCGGTTGTCGTGATATTCATGCCATCAGAAGAGAGCATTTCTGCGAAGACTGTGCGTTGGTCAGTGTGTACTGATCTACACACATAAAACAAATTCACACACAGGCGTCTTCCAAAAACTCATCCCAAACCCCAAAAAGTCCCCTGGAGATCGGCAAGTGGTAATGGGGGCAGGACCATGAAATCTGGAAGCCCCTAGTCATTAACCGGCACATGGGTGGTGGATACAGAGTCAGTTGTTCTTACTCGGGGAATGAGGCAGCTGAGCAGCTCAGCAGCTGTATCCATGACTGAACAGTCCTATTTAGGATCCACTCTGCTCTCCCCTAAAAGAAACACCAGGACTGGTTTGATGAGAATGACAGTGAGACTGAATGCATTGTTGACAAGAAAAGGAAGGCCTTTCAGATATGGCAAAGAGACAGAAACCGCGCCACTAAGGAAAAAACTTCTCAATGTATTGCTGCCGCCACCTACTGAGCTCCAGAGAGCAGTAGGACTCTCCCTCTACATCCACACAAGACATGGGAGGTGAGATATACTGGCCCTAGAAGCTACCCATACCAGAACACAGTTAAAACATAAACATACATTTATTTAGAGAATGTAACACTCAGAACAAGTAATCAATTTATACAGATTACTAAAATAAAGAGTGCTACTATCCTAATGCAGAGTTCACTAATGTGACATGTGGGCCTCAGTGTGCCCTCCCGCAGCTCCTGTGATACCTGCTAAAGCTCTCAGTAAATATCCCCTAAAACTTCAACGGACAGGAGGCTATTAGCCCTTCCTGCTCAGTTCCTGTTTGCACTGGTTCAGCTCAGCCTCTTAATCACATACCCTTAAACCTGCCCACTGTTCACTTCATGCCACAATTGGACACCCAGCCTCCCATTAGTTCCAAACAGAGGAGAGGTACGAAGATCTTTTCTCAGTGAGTGTGGCAGTGACTAATGCAGGTGCCTTTCCCCCACTGATGGGCAGCTGATGCGGGGGGGGGGGGATACCCCACCATTTTGTGGTCCTGTCTCTTGTTCTGCTCTTTCAACTGTGGCAGCCGTTATCCCATGCTCTCCACAGCACCCATATTGTGTAATTTCACGCGCTAACAGCAGCTGTTTTGTGACTGGAACCCACAGGAGTTCCTCAAAAATTCCAGATATGCCCCCAGCCATGTTTTCATTCCCTCTCCTGCACTCAGCTCTCGCCTGTGGCTCCTAGAAGATGTCAGCATACAACAGCGGCCACACCCCGGGAAAAGGCTTCAACTTGCCAGTTAAACCAAGTGAGGGTAACCTCAGTGAGCGAAGACATGCTATGGTGGATTGAACTGACAAATCAACGGTGGGTTCCTGCACATGCTGTGAGGGGCAGATGGGGCTTGGGACAGTAGCCTACCTAAGAGAAGGAGCACTCTGTTCCTAAACTTCCACTGCCTTGCGGGGAAACTTCAAGAGAAGACTAAGGAGTAAACTGTACAGAAATCCAGAGTGGAGTCCCTAAGATGGTTAGATGGTGCCCTGTATGCCTCCTTCCAGCAACCCCTACAGCCAAGCTGGTGCCAAACATATTGCTCTGATTTCCTTCCTACCACTTCAGCGGGGCTAAGAAGGGAATCTTGTTGTCAGGGCAGCCCAGGACCCCCAGACACACTGCTCAGGACTGCACCCTGGGGAGGTCACTTCAGTGTTGACAATGCAGCCATTTTTCACCCCTAGAGGTGCACTCCATTGTCTCTCGACAGATGCCAACAACCTCACATCTCATTCTCATGCCACTCTTCAACTATGATTCTCCACAGTCACTCACTCTAACTCCATTCAAAATCCCATCACATTCCTCTGCCTTTCAACATTCTTCCAATCACTTTTCTGTTATGTGGGTTCTGTGATGGAAGGTAGGTGGGATATAAATGTAAAGTTAGTACATAAATTTATCTCAGCTGTTTATCAGTGTCCTCCTGGTAAAAAACCAAGCCAAGCTACAAAACATTTGATCATGCCTGAATTATTTTGAGTGAGCTGGGTTTTTATTCTGGCTTATTTATATAAAGTAAATTGTGCAACGTGAAGTATCCCTTAAATGAGACTGCTTAAGGAGCAGTGAAGGCATCATCATGGCAAGAAAGGCTCAAGTGATATGGGAAGCTATTCTGTAGTTGCTGCCACTAGGTGGAGCCATTATACATCATTGTTTAAGGATTGAGGAAAGGAAATGATAGTGTTTACAGCTGAAAACTTTAAAAAGTGATGCCACAAGAGACCAAAGTGTGGAACACACTTTAGTGAACGTGCAACTTTTATTATTCAAAAGAGCTGCTGCTCTAAGAGTTCCATTCTCTGCAGGTGTTCCCCAGAACCAGAGTGTATTCTCAGCTCCCCCCCCCACTGTGGAAGCTACCTGTTTATGACCCCTCCTCTGTGCCCCCGAAACTTTTTGCAACCAGAAGAGAACAGGAAAGGAGAGAGGGAAATAAAAATAGAAATAGAATGTTGAAGTTGGGGAAATTTATAAAGAAAAAGACAGAAGAACTAAGGGGATGCTGCCCCCCTCCCTATAATTCTTTAGAGACAAGAATATTTTCTGTCCCCATAGTTAGACACCAAGATGCCCTCTCCCCCAAAAGTATAACTGAGAAGTTGCTGAGCCACCACCCACCCCACCCCATTATAACTGTGGTGACTAGGATTTGCCCAGAATGATTATGGTCCTTGTAAAATACAGTCAAGGTTCTGTTTATATTTCCTGCTATGGTATACTAGGGTTTAATGGAGGATCATCACAAAATGACTGCTCAAAACTGTGTGGTTGTTGCCTGTAATAAGTAATTAATGCATTATTTACAACACTGTCCAGGGCACAAACTTAATCTTACCATTATATCTGACTGTGCTTCAGTTTGTCTGAATGCCGTTGCCTCTTTTAAAGAAGCAGCCTAGCTGCTTATTAAACCACATATCCCAATTACACCAAAACTTATTTCACACTGCACAATTTCTTCAAACAAAATGTGTCTAGTTAGAATAAACAATGTCCAGAACTGCTTCTGCTCCTTGCACCCAATCAAGAAATGGTTCCTGCTATTATTTCATCGCTCCCTCTTTACAGAACATTACTTTGTACAGAATTGATTTTCTTATCCCTGAAGTTATGACATCTGGTACATGACTGTATCTTGTTTAGCACAAATGCCTGCCCAATAAACAGCTTTCCCAGCTCTTTTACATAGCTCAGTTCCCAAACGACTTATTTACTTAGGTATTTCTTTCCTTAGGTCTCATAGTACAATTCTGTCATTAAAAAACAAACCATGGCACATACTTTTAATTCCTCTTTATAGTTCCAGTAAGAAACTTCAACTCTTTCATGCTTCCTGTAAAGCTGATAGTATTTATTGAGATGTTCTATAGTTTGCAATACAGTGGTACCTTGGTTTATGAACTTAATCCTTTCTGGAAGTCCGTTCTTAAACCAAAACCGTTCTTAAACTGAGGCACGCTTTCCCTAATGAGGCCTCTCGCCGCCAGTGCCCTTCCACCATTCGGATTCCGTTCTTAGACCGAGGTAAAGTTCTCAAACCAAGACACTATTTCTGGTTTTGCGAAGTTTGTAGACCAAATCATTCTTAAACCGGACTGTTCTTAAACCGAGGTACCACTGTAGTTGTTTATAATTCCTTCCATTTTAGTCACAAGCCTAGCAAATCATGAGATCTACAATCAAATCAGCCTCCTCAGAACTTATACTCCCTTTCTCCTCATTCTGTGCCACATGCCTTGGATCAGCATGTGTTAAGCATCTAGTTATCACACACAGTTGGCAGTGGTTATTCTTTGGATTCATGGAGACTCAAAGCATTTCTGAAAAATGCCTCCAATGTTTTGTGTGTTTTGCACCCTGAAATAAGTCATATAACCCTAACAAGAGAAGACTGTTCTGGCACTCCTAGTCCTCTGCACAGTGCCAACCTTCCTTTCTGTAGGAAATTAGCATGATGCTCCCATGCTAATTTCTTCCTAAATACACAAACACCGTTTGTGAACTTTGCCCCCCAACAACCTGAAGTCAAACAGCTTTCACATCAAAGTAGCATCCCCCTCAATATGCCCAAGAATGTTGTTCAACCGAAAGAATTATTTTCAAGCAATATGCTCTCAAATGCTATGCTCACATATCAAATATATTTTCTCTTTATAGATCTATGTTTGGATGCTTTGATTGAGATTCATGCATTTCAGGGGGTTGGAGTCCCTTCCTGCCCTACAATTCTATGATTCTCATATTAAAGATCTTTGGTTCACTGTGACATACAAACCAGGGCAGTATCAATGAAATATAACAATCAATACAATAAATAGCCACACACAGACGAGTTGTATAGTAGCACAATATGCAAAAAATATATAGTGTAGAACATGTTTACTGTTTATATAGTGCAAACATGCCTTAACTTGGAATTCCCATGCTTCTTCCATTTGTGTTAACCTGCAAGTGGTTTAACTATTCTGTTAAATCAAATGCTTTTTTATTTTATAATTTCCTTTTTAAAGATTTTATTAAATCCACTGAATTTTATGAGTCCTCTTGGAGGAACATGCAACATTTAACTTCACTGTGGGCCTATCATAGTTCTAATTAGCACAGCAGGTCAAGCAATACACTGAAGGGACTGTACAGACATGGACATGGTTTGAATCCAAACCCATGTTTGGCCAAGAAGCACACTGGCTAACTTTGGACCAGAAGGCACCTCTGAAACTAACTTGTATCAAATATATTGTCATGAGACAAGGGTTGTACTCAATGGAATTTTGAGAAAGACACTCTGAATCAATGAATCCATTTGTTTGGGGTTTTTTTAAATGTCTAAAAAGTCATGTTTGTAGGGCAAGCTTAGTCTGCCAGATCTGAACATAAGAAGAGCTCTGCTGGATCAGACCAGAGACTCACAATGCCCAGTCAGATGCCTATGGGGAGCCAGCACGCAGGAAAGAAAGGCTTTTGCAATACTAAAGAGTTGGCAAAGTACAGTTGGTTTGTTACCATAGGAATTAATGGTTGGATAATCCAGTCCTTTGTTACATCTGGCCACACCAGGGTGAGTGTTACACCAAGAGTCAAATGTAACTGACAGTGCAATCATGGACATGTCTACTCAGTGGGGTTCAGTGGGCCTTTTTCCCACTAAGAGGGTACAGGATTGCAACCCAAATCTCTTAGAGGGTTTCTGTAGTTCTCTTTACCCTGAAATGCAACTGAAATTCTGAATCTTCCTGAGCACTAAGAGGAAAGGAGATAAGCCCATCTCAAATCTTACCACCTTCCTTACCTTTCCCCTAAACTTCCATTATGGAAGGACCTGTCCACTCCCCAAAGTGAGCAGTTAATCAGTGTGATGGGAATGTTGGAGGCATATTAACTCCCCAAGCAGCAATGAGAGTTCATCTCTCAGAAGTGACTCTCTGCCCATAAACAGCCATTGTAGCTGGTCACAGTTTTTCCAGGAATGTTTGATGAATGACACACTGAAGTGGCTGAGCCACACTCATCAATTTGCCAGATGCCCCCCGTTGAGCAGCTGAGCATAGCTGCTCAAAGCCCAGATTGGGATCTAGATTTTTCTCTCAAGTGTGAGGTTATTTAGACAAAAGACTGCGAGATAGACTGGATTATTACAAACAAGGGCTGATCAAAAAGAAGAAGCAGAATTAGAAATGATCCGCAGCTGCTAAAAGAGGAGTTTAATTAATTTCAAAAGCAATGGAGTCCCAGCAACTGGGACTTTATGCCAGGACTTCAAAATTAATTGGGTTGGCTTTTAAAAGTGCTTGCAAGGAACTGAGATAATGGCCACATTCTTTAAAGAAGGAAACTACAACAGAAGGCTCAGGTTGTGGATACAGGAGCACAAACAACAGGTACTAACTATTTCAATGTAGTCAACATTAGCCCACCTGTTAGAAAAACTGATGCAACAGTTTCTCTAAAGTAGGGCAGCAATTTAGCATTTCCTGGACTCCACTTGGTTTCGTTACACCCCCAGCTCTCCCCACCCTTTAGTTTCAATGCTATGCTACTGCTAACACAATGGCAGCAAACCTCCACCTCCCAATCTGCCTCCTCATTCTCATTCTGGGAAAGGTGGCCTAGGACAATGTCTGTGCCATCACCACTTTTCCAGAGTTGCTACACATTCTCTTTTAAAACTATTTAAAGGTTTAAGGTAACTTAGCATTGGCAAAGTATGAAAAGTAAGGGAAAAGGAGAAGAGGCGAAGAGGCGTATATAAAGCTCCTAGCCCATTGCTCAAATTGTTCATAGGGATGTTTTTCTGTTCTGACTTTCTCTCCAGGCATATAGCATGAGAACAAAAGAGGCCTAGTAAATGGGCTCTGGTGAGCTCTTGGGAAGTCTCACAGTCTTCTGCCAGAGTGGGAGCTTAAACTGTGCTATTATACTTTCTGCATACTGTGAGTTTGCCATCACATCATTCATCTGTACCAGTTATCTCCCATGTTCCTTTTCTCTCCAAATTCACTGCATTTACAGCTGCCATTTCTCCATAGTATTATGAAGAAATAGCACCTGCCAACTCATTGTTATGGTGGGAGAAGTTTGCCCATCTCTCTTTTGCCTTCTGACTCGCCTCTCCTCTGTGCCCTACACATCACCTCATTTCTAAATCTCTTGCCTTTCCCCATTTTGCCCATATAATCTTCACAGCAGATGTATTCTATACTGCAGGGTTTGGACACCACCAGCCTGTGAAGCAGTCTTAGCTGGACAGGTTGTCATATTTGGTCTGTAATGCCTTAAAAACCCACATGCCACTTAGCTGATGTCGGGGGGGAGGGGGGTGATGTTAGCCGATAGGCAGGGACAGGCTTTTATTCAGCACTGGCTGTATGCACCATTTCTCCTGAGGGTAACAGGTGCGCACACAGCCAAAGCTTAGTGTAAGCCTGTTTGAAAGCTCTTTTGCAAACATCTCTGTGCTGCTCTTGAAACCTCTGGACTGGAGCTTAGACCTAGAGGGAGGAATATGCCTGGAAGAGAAGCCAAAATAATACTTGTTCTCCCTTTCATAGAATTATGTAATTGTAGAGTTGGAAGGGGCCCTGAGGATCATCTAGTCCAACCCCCTGCAAAGCAGGAATATGTAACTGTCCCAAATGGGGATCAAACCTGCAACCTTGGCATTATCAGCACCATGCTCTAACCTACTTTCCACAGCCTCAAACTCTAAAAGAATCACTTACTTGGGTCTTTCCCATCCCAGAGAGGCAGCTGCTCCAGACTGTGCTGGAAATGAAGACTATCTGGCCCAGAGATTTAGGATCCTAACCAGGAGTTGGCAAAGTTGCAATCAGCAGAGAAAGCCCTCTAACCCATGAGTATAATATCTGTAGAGGAAGTAGTTATACTTACATGAAGAGAGTTAATAAACAAAATGTCTCCCTCTTCTTCCCCATCCTGCTTCCAATCTTCTCCATAGCTTTTTTTGAAAAACTTAATGGAACAGCTGTGTAATTTTCCCAGGTGTAGATGATCCATCATCTGTATAAATTGCTCAACGACTATTGTGCTCTAGCCATTTCCTTCTCTATAATCTCTCCTTTCTAGGACTAGTAAACTCTATTACTTCTACCCTTCCCTTCCCAAAATGTATTGCCTGTATATCTGTTTTTCTCCCTCCCTGCAGCTTGGGCAATCATTATCCGCAGTACAGTGAGGGGGGTATTTAATGCTTTTCCCACACACAATGGTTTCACTGCAAATCACCCCCCTTCTCTGAAGCTGGGAGTAATGCAACTGCCCATTTGGCTACAGGGTCTTAGAAATCTGCAATTAGAGTTCCTTTTTCACTTCTAGCCTAAAGCAGAAAAGCAATGATTAGGGTACTGATAAATCATCCAAACTGGGAAGTTCCCCATGTGGAAAGTCTACTGTGCAGTTCTGCACAAAGTTGGCAAGAATACACTCTGCACACAGTAGGACCAATTGACATAACAAATCTCTGCAATGAGCCGCTGCCACACAAGCAGTCTCCAGACTGTCACTACTTTATGGGAGGGATTCAAGCACATACCATAAATGTAGGTTTGCATAACCAAAGTGAATTAAAATGGCCTGTTGCCCTGGAGCAGAAGTGGGGCACCTTTTGGGCTCACCTGTCCTCACCCCACCCCCAAGGCACCTTTGACAGGTGGGTGGACAACCCAGCTGATGACTGATAAGTGGGTTGTCCCACTCACCTGTCAAAGGCCCAACTGGCTTTTGGACACTTGGGAACAGCAGCTTGGGAAGTGCTGAGCCAAGGGCAGGCAAAGCTGTTTTCCTGTAAGGATCAGCTGTGCAATTGAGTTTCCCATGGGGAACTTGGTTGCTCAGCTGATCCAGCAGTTGCAAAGTCACTGCTCATTAGCTCAGAGGCAGTGACTTCCGCTCTGCTTTCTGCTGGGGTTGGTTGAATGCCAGTTGTGTCCACACCTTACATCATAAATGACTTTGGGTATGGAAAAAGTATATATGTAGTTTGCAGGAAATGGCCTTGTGGGACAAACTGGGACCCATGTAAGGCCCAAACTGGCCTGTGGGTTGGAGGTTCCCCACCCCAGTCTGAGTGCAACAAAATAGCTTTAAAAAAGAATGAGACTTTTTGCAATTTGGAAAGTGAAGAGGAAAAGCACTGAAAAGTGTGGGAATGGATGATTATCAGGAGGATGTATAAACATGCTGTAAGCTACAGAGGTGTTTCTCAGCAGCCTTTATGTGGCTCATGTTAATTCCCAGAAAAGAGGTAAGTAATGAATATATCTGCTTTTAGGAATCGAAGTGCCCTTCCTATCCTATGGTAGTTGACAACAATGGTACATTGTACAGGGACAGATAAAACCAAGAAGCTTCAGCTCTTCTTCAACTTTGCTGCTCTGTTTTATTTTTGATGGGAACTAGGTCTACCAGGAAAAGCACCACTAAAGGGAAAGTGAAGTAATATTTCTAACTGGCACAGGAGAGGGATTCTCCTTAAAGCATGTGTCATATATTGGCTGCTGGATAAAGTGTAACTAAACACAGATGAATGAGTATACTTCAGTTAAAAAAAATAGAAACTATTTGCAACAGTATAGAAGGGGAATGGGGTGGTGGGGGTTTATGAACATACTTTGTTGTGCATTGTTTAAAACCCAGATAAGAATGGTTTTGTTTGGTTGATGACTTTGGTCCAAACCTCAGTTTCCTATCAAATAGCTTCTCCTTACCCAATGGGCAATGACTAGACTAGAGCATTGGGTTCAAGTGTGCAAAACCTCAGGTTCAAAGTGCTGGAGAATGGAAAGGTAACCTTTGGGATTATGATCATATACACACTTAACTAGAGCACAGCAGATATGAAGTAGATATGAACTGATTGTGCTGTACATATTGATCCAATGGCTATACATTTCCTATGTGACATCAAATGTTTGCCACAATAAGAGACAAAGTACTGTGCTAGGAGGAGAGCTGGAATGACCTAGAAAGACATCTTTAAAGACCTTTTGCTCCCAGCCAGAAACAATGTGAAAAGCCAGAAGCTTCTCATGTAGTTGGTCGGTTGTTTTTTTAGAGGACACCTAGTCCGGCCTGTGCTTGAAGACCTCCAAGAAGGGGGACATGCAAGCACTCTTCAAATCTCATTCAATATTATCGTTTTGTTTCTTGGTATGTCTATATCCTAGCTTGTGTTTATATATGTGTGTGTGTGTTTATACACAGGGAGAGAGACAGACACAGTGACACTGGCACCAGATACATTATAAAGGTACTTCCATCAGTTTATACAATATAATGAACAGCCTTATCCCGTATAGTATAATGAATGTGCAGATCTGACCTTTATGCTTGAGATACAAGGCTCCATTCAGAAGCACCCTATGAAAACCGGGCTCCGGTTTATTACTTCTTTCTCACTTCAAGGTTGAATCTACGTGGCTGTTGATTTATATACCTCCAAATTCGCTCGTTTGCTTCGCCAGTCACCGTGCAATCCTAAACATGTTTTGGGGGGCGGCGGTGTGTGTGTGTGTGTTTATCATGTATTTTATCATGTGGCGTTTTTATGTTGTGAGCCGCCCTGAGACCTGCGGATGAAGGGCGGTATGCAAATTTGATAAAATAAAATACTCAGAAGTCAGCACCACTGAGTGCTTACCCAGTGGGGCTTAGTCCCAGGAAAGCGGCTCTAAGAATGGGCGCCTGGGCCCATGAGGCGCTTCCTTCCGGCTCCTCTCCGGCGTGTTTCTGCTCGCTTCTCCTCGCGGGCCGCGGCAGCTGGAGTGTGCGCGCGCCTTTCCGCGCACGACGCCATCCCGCTGCGCTGCGTGGCGCAACCTAGTCATTAGTGAAGCTCTTCTTTCCCGCCCCGAGCTTCCTTCCCGCGCGTGGATACCAGGGAGACTCTAAGCAGCGGCGCCGACGAGGCTCGACCCTCGCGCTCCGCGAGCGTTTGGTTGCGCGCGCTGCCGCGGAGGGCCGGCTGCGTCGTGCGCCCGCCTCGCCCGTTCCCCCTGCTGCTGCGCCGGCGGCGGCGGGCCCTGCTTTTGGGGCTGCGCGGGGAGCTGTCAGTCAGGGAGCAGCCCCAGCCCAGGGTGATGTCAGCGGATCAGCTGCTCTATAACAAAGCGCCGAGCGCCGAGCGTGGGGAGACGAGCAAGCGGGCGGCGACGCAGGCACTCGCGGCTTGCTAGGGCGCGCTGCGCGGTGGCGGCCCCTCGCTCGCCTTGGTGGGCTCTCGGGGGGCCACAGCGGCAGCCAGCCGCCCTCTCCGGCCGAGCGCCGGGACGCAGACGAGAGCGCGGCGGGCGCGCTCCCGAGCCGAGCCAGCCGAGCCAAGGAAGTTGTCTCTCCGCGCTGAGCCATGGACAGTGACGAGGAGACGTTGGAAGAGACCGTCGAGGGTAACTGCGTCCCTTAGGCCTGAGGGGAGGCGGGCACAGCGTCTTGGGGCGGCGGCGAGGGAGAGCAGGGACGGGGGTCTCCGAGGCGCCTTTTTGCGCCGGGGCTTCGCGCATCTCCGCGTCGTGACTGTTCCGAGGAGCCCTTTCCGCCGCCGCCGCCGCCGCCGCCTTTCGTGGGGGCAAATATGGTGCCTTTCTTGCCGCCTTCTTTCTCCCGCTTTTGTTGCGGTGGTTTGGCGGGCTGGTTCCTGTTCTCCTTCGTGGGACACGAGGGAGCGGGGAGACCTCGGGAGGAGAGGCAGCGCGAGGCAGCCTGCCGTGAGCCCCGAGCTTGGAAGTTGGCCGGAGGCGCGTGGCTCGGCCTCGACTGCAGCTCAGAGGGAAGCCAATCGCGCGAAGAAGCGCGGAGCGAGCTGCCCTCCCAAATAAGCTCAGCCAGAAATAGCTGCCCCATCCCGGTCTGCAAGGGCTTGTGTTCCTCCTCTTCCTCCAGGAGATGCGTGATAGGTGCGGAGAGAGCATGTCAGATCTACATGTTGTTACCAAGTTTTATTAGAATCACTGGGACTCTTTCTTCTAAGATGGGGAGGAGACCTGTGGTCTTCCAGATGTTGTGGGACACCAGCTCCCCTAAGCAGCAGCCCGCAGGAATGATGGGAGTTGTAGTTCGACAACATTTGGAAGGCTACAGGTTCCCCACTCCTAGGTAAATGTGTGATTGAGGGGCCAGTGGGGGTCTTTCCACAATTTGACCGAGTGTTGAAAATATGTGAATGGTTGCGCAATCTTTCTCTGTTCTAAGAATAATAATTAAATCATTCATTGTGTTTCACCACAAGGGTCTTAAGACCACTTGCATCTGTGCAACAAAAGGATACAGAAAAGTACATGCAATAAAATCCAAGCCTGCTCTAAAGACACATAAGTATCTAAAAAGTTAAGATATTCAGCCACTTGTACCATTATAATATTAAAAACAACAAACTGGGTGAAAAACAACCGCACCCCTGCAGGAGATGAGAAAACATCAACAATAAAATGCCTGGGAGTAAATAATAGTTTTTGCCTGTCTCTGATAATATGATCATCTTAGTTCCAAGTGGGCCTTCCTAGGGAGAGCATTGCATAAATAGGGGAGTCACTACTGAGAAGACCCTCTAACAGTTTCTGTACTCCTGCAAGGGGGCACTTGCAGGAAGGCCTCCAGACAGACTCATATGGCTAGAGGTGTTCTGCAAGGTCCTGAGCCTTGAATTCAGCCCAGAAGCCAGTGCAGTCATGCCAGAACCAATGTTATATATGTTTGGTTCCTATTAATAATCTAGCAGCATTTTCTGCACCAGCTGAAACCGTCTTTCAAAGTCAGGCCCACCTATAATGCATTCAAGCAATGTAATTACAATTTGCATTGTCAAAAATGTTTTCAGCAACCACAAAGGCTTAATGAAAGTTGAGCCTTTTCATGATGCTATCATTGCTTGATTTATTGATCTGGGGCTTTATGAAATGTGAAAAGATGCATGGCTGAAATGGCAAGGCTTGACAGGCTTTAGTGCCCTGGTTTCTTAATTTCCTGCTTTTTGGCCATTCAGTAATATTATTGTTCCATATCTATGGAAAATATTAAAATGTGTATCACTTAGAAATTGTTAGAAAGGGTAGATAGATGTTTGGGTTTTTTCCCCTTTAATCTTTCTGGACAGTGGCATAGTTTTTCAATTTTGGATATTTGTCTTTGAACACTACTCCTGGAAATAGTATTGTGTTGCGTCCATAGATTTTGGTCCTGAAAGGATCCAAGTAGTTCTAGTGCGGCATGTAGAATTAATGCAGTGTATTGTATAGGCTGCTTGACTCTTGGCGTGCAAATGAGCAGCTATGTTGTAAACCTGGCACTATTAAATTTGGAAATTATAATGGTGTTGGCGGCCAGAGATTTCCTCTTTAGTCCAGCGTGAAGTATGCTTGGCTGCCGCTGACTTAATTCCTGTGTTGACTACATTTAAATGATCACTTAAATTCCAAGGAGTAACTCAATTCATTATTGAATTCTGCCCCTAGTTATGTGTAAATTCCATTGAAACCTATGCAGGGGTTGCCTGTGCACGGTTTGTGGGTGGGACTGCAGCTGTATTTTGAAGCATTTTTTTTCCTATGAAAAAAATAAACGCTGTGAAAATGAGCTCTATTGTTCTCTAACGAATAAAAGCAGAACAGAGCTGCTTGAACAATTGTACTGGGGTTACAGTCATCTGTGCAAGCTAAGGCAGAGGTTCTCCCTAGAGGAGGGATTTGGTAGAAGAAATAGGGGCCAGAAAGCAAAATGAGCAGTACTGAAGCTGAAACTCAATTTTGATTTATAATATTTACCAATTTGAAATTATATTTCCACTCCAGATCCTTGTGGCAAACTTTAGGATAGAAATTGTGGGACACTGTATTGAGTGCTGGTGATCTAAAAACATAGTGATTGGAGCTGTGGAAAGATGTTGTCTTTTGTAAATATTTAATTATGTGTGTTTCAAGCACTTACACATGAATACAGAAAGTAAAGGTAACCATGTTGGCCCATTAGAAAAACCCCTAAAGCCCTATTAGCACAATACTTTTATTAGTATGATGACATTTTAGTTGGCTTTTTAATGATTTCTCCCTAACAGGAATTTTGTAATTTCAAGTATTATAATAATATGTAGCTTGTCAGGTGCTTGCTTCAACAACTTACATATAAAATATGTCATAATATATATATGTTTTGAGCATTCTTTCTATAGTGTAGATCTGAACCTTGGGATCATTGACTAAATTGGGAATCCTTAACATTTTCATTTGGTTTGGACCCTGGCAGCTCCCCCTTGTCTTCTATTCTTGCCAAGAGAGCTTTATTAGTCAACAGGCTTTGATTCAGAAGTGCCACAAAACTGCAGAAGTGAAAGCAGAGTTGGAAATGTGGAAAGGTTGATGGGCAGTTGGGTGTATTGAAAGTGTCCTGGTGAGAAGCCTGATACTGGCCTTACAACAGGTGGGGCAGAAGAATAAATTATTTCAAATATGTGCATTCCTGTGCACCCCCCCTACCCCAAACACACAATATCTATGTCTGCAAGTCAATGCAGTGTTGGCTTATTCAAGCTGGATTCCCCCACCCCCCCCCCAAAAGTGGTATAATAGACACTTATGCAATCTCTGTTCATTTTTTAAAAAATATAAATAATGGGCCAAAATAAAATAATTATGCAAGTCATGGGAAATGATGCCTTTGTCACATCACCAAGACTCTTAAAATCAGTTGTGTCTTTTTAGTTCAGAAACCAAGTGGCCCTACGTTGCCCATATCAGAGTGAATTTTGTTTTTCTGTGACCCTATCCAGCTCTTAAAGATTGCCATTCCACCCACCCTACCCCATCATTTCACCTCTCAAAACTCTCTCTTTTTGCAGCTGCAGTTTTAAGCTGGGAAAGGGAAGCTTCCATTTGTGAGAATTTATATATGTATTTATGTGTGTAAGTGAGCTTCTTAATTGCTAATGATTCAAAACCATTTTGAGCTATTGTAGAGCCCCAGCCTTAAACATGAACAGCAGTATATCTGCCTATGGTGGTGGTATAACATTGCAGTAGTGCTGGTGTGCAACAGGTTTTAGGACGTTACACTAGTGTAATTAATGACAAAGTGTGTCCTAACCACTCTGCTCCTTCTGCTACTGCAGAAGACTTTAGGAGTGTGTGTGCGTGTGTGTGTTTTGAGAACAAACATAATTAACTGACTTTCATTGGCTGTAATAAGAAAAATAATGTTGTTTCTGAATGTTCAATTCACCACACTTTCCTTTTGCTGCAAACACAGAATTCAGTTATTTCCTTCTCGGGTAGGAAATACATTCTGGTGTGTGTGTAGTTCAACAGTGAGTATCATTATTTGCAGAGATGAGATTAAAACAGCAGAATGACAGTCATGGCTGTTTGGGCTCACTCATCCCTACTTTATCAGCGCAGCTTGCGTCAGTCTCTACTCCTTGACATGGAAGTGTCATTTGATTGCCTGCAGGCCCCTTTGTTCTCATCCACCCAGCTTGTTACTATCTTGTTTCTGTTATGATCTTGAGTTCCAGAGGCTTTAAGCAAAATTTGATCAAGGTTTCGAATTTGCTCCTTAACTAAGGCTATATACCCATTAACTTAAAAGTTTTGAATCACTCCTTTCCTCCCTCTCAATCTCTCTCCCTTCTGGCTCCCATGCCATGGCCACTATTGCTGTGCAATCTTCCTTCTCAGATGTACACACCAGCTTAGCTGCAACATTAATAAAGCATACAGCAGTATTTCTCAATAAACTATAGGATGGAGACAGATTGTGGCCATCTGCACATGGGTTCAGACACCAGTGGTGAGATCACAGTGGTTCCAGAGTAAACGATAATGTGTACGCAGCCTAAGAGACTGGCTCCAAGCCTTCTAAAAAGCAAAATGGAAAAATAATTCAGTGGTCTGAATGAGACTGTGTGGAACAAATGTCAAGTTCGGTTCAGCCACTGCAGACTGATATAAAGTTACAAGTGAGCTTTGCCTGAGGACTGACAGTTACACAATTTATGCTTTCTTGGATGGCTTGTGCGACCCATTCCTACAGATCAGCCAAGTACCAGTACTGGAGTCCCTGTAAGAGTCTTCTAAAACAGCCTGTGCTTTTGCTGTCTGTCACAAACTGTGAAGACAGATATTTGAACGCATGTAAAAATTGCTCAAAGCTTGATTGGTTCTTCTTTCTTCTCCTCAAGAACATTAGCCATTTCATGAGCAAACAGTTGTCTCAAGTATGAGAAGCATATAGGATACATGTGGATCAAAACACATTCCTCACACGTATCCCAGGTTTTATGATGCTGCAGGTTGTTGTTTCTGGTTTTGTATGACCAGGCTGTGCACTGAGGAAGGACAACTGATAAACGCTGCAGCAGCTCCTTAGCAAAACTAGCTGTAGTTCTCCTCACTGTAGTGCATTTGCTACTGCAAAGGATGACAGCTGGTCTCTAAGCAGAACTGATGGAGTCTCCTGCTGCAGCTTCATGTTGCCAGATGAGAGAAGGGAGATGTGATGGATTTGGCCCCTCACCAGGGCGACAGAGTAGCCCTACATCCTTTCCTTCTGCTGCAGACTGATGGCATGGCCCATACACGCTATGGAATTTCCTGTAGTCAAGGAAACGATGTCAGGCATGACTTTGAGTTATAGCTGACACTAAATAATGATGGGAGTTGATTCATCACATATAACCAGGCCAAGTTGCTGGTGCAGAGGGAGAGAGCCTAGCATCTGGTTGGCTGCAACAATTTGGGGACTAGTGGCTTAGCTCAGTGGGTTAGAGCATGGTGCTGATAATGCCAAGATTGCAGGTTTGATCCCCATATGGGACAGTTGCATTGCAGAGGGTTGGACTAGATGATCCTCAGGGTCCCTTCCAACTGTAGAATTCTATGGTTCTATGAGGTGATGGTGACGTTTAGGGGCACCTTGAGTGTGAGGGTGATGCTACCAGTGCTGATGGTTCTTTATCAGGTGTTGAGGTTGTGCAGTACCACACATGTTATTCTTTAAATATTTGTTTGTTTGTTTTCAATGATACAACAAATATAAAATCAAAACAGAAGACATGTGTTATGATTCTGCAATTGGGAGTGAGTGGATGGAGGTAGTTCTATACCCTTCAGGGTGAAAACCTGCTCTAGTATAGATCTGGACCCTTCTCAGGTGAGAGATGGGAGAAGAGAATTAGATAGTCCCATGGGAGTGGGGCATGAGTTCATGAGTGCTTCAGACATTAGGAGTGTATTTTATATATATGCTTGGCAGTGACCCTTTGTATGTGAGTTGTGATATTGTTGGGTATGAGTGGTTTTTGTATACGTGGTAATGTTTGTGGAAGTGAATTTTGTGTGAAATGGATGGTAAGTGAACTTGGACAAATGATTGTATATGCATTATGGTGTTTGGAATTTTACATTATACTGCTTTGTAGCCCTCTGATTTTATTTATTTTTATACTGCATTATGTTTCTGTATATGTACATTCTTCATGTATTTTGTTTTGTGAATTTGGCATGGTTCTGTTTCACTGTACTTGGTGTGTCGGTGTGTGAATAGGTTCTTGAAGCTTCCCAGCTATGCTGGCTAGTTCTTAGGGCAATTGCACAACTGTTCTTCAGTCCCCACATCCAGAATAGTGTTTTAAGTTCAGAAGGGGAAGGAAAAGAAACAATTAAGTTAATCAATATGCTGGCTATCTGAAAACAAGGTTTCTTAAAAATGAGTAGTTTGGCCAAAGCATGGAGGCTAAGGGCAGTAATCCATGCTGATGTCTGAGCCAGGATTGTGCAGCAGTAGAGGAACAGAGGCTGTGTTAGGAGTCGGAGCTTGTGCTAAAGCAGAAAACCCCACATCCAATCCACATGAAGGTACATCTGCATGAACTCTTGCAGTATCATTGTCTTGGTCTCACTGGCCTCTTTTCAATTTTTATTAGGTGCACTCGATGATGATGGGATGCCGCACGGGTTCTGTACGGTCACATACTCCTCCACAGACAGATTTGAGGGAAACTTTGTGCACGGAGAGAAGAATGGCCGTGGAAAGTTCTTCTTCTTTGATGGAAGGTAGGCATTCTTTTGGGTATGGCTTTTTTTGTTTTGTTTTCTTAATACTTCAAATATTTTTATAACTTTGTGGGGGTTTTTTCTAGACTATGGTTGTGAAAATAAGACAAAGTTAATAAATCTCCTCCCACACCTTACCCTTGCAGTTCACTCTGCTAATGCTGTTTGAGTAGAGCAAGAAGGGAGAGACACTGAAAGGGAGGGAAAAAAGCTGTTCTAAACTTCTCCCTATTCCATTCCTCAGCTGCCTCATTAGAGCCCTGAAACATTCCATAGTACCCTCCCACAATGTATTTCACTCCTGGTACCATGTGTTGTCTTCAACACAAAGCTCCATGTCCAGTATAGTAATTATATGTACAGCATCCATCAACGGATGTAACCTTCTCTAACTGAGCTAGATAACTGACAGGCTTGCTCTTAAGGTTCTAGTCACCTTAAACATACAGTAATAGCATGGGGTGTGCACACAAGGGAGACTGCAGAACAGGAGAGAGGATGAAGTCTGGAAATGGGTTTAATCCGTGTGCCAGGGACAGTTCAGAAAAGTAAGGAGGCGGTGGAGGTAGAAAGGAAGTGATGGTGAAAATCGGGGTGCAAGAAAGGAGGAAGCAGGTGGCATCGGAATGGGGTTGAATATGAAAACTGGCATGAAAGAGTCTGAAGATAGCAGGGGATAGTGTCTTCATAATTGGGCAGAAGGTAAAAGGGGTGCTTAGCAATACAGTGTATGGGAGATGTATAATATGAGGTTATCGGGGGGGGGTTGTGTGCAAGGGAGGTTGCACAAGAGGAGGAGGCAAAGGCATGGGGGTGAAGGTGAAAACAGGGAGACAAAGTGCGATTGCATTATAGAAGAGAGAAGTGGTATCAGAAAATGGGGGTGGGGAGGGGGAAAATCAACTTAATACTGGTAGTTGCATGGGGTGGGAAGGGGAAGTGCTAAAGTGTTAATGTGGAGGGAATGGCAGGTGGGTTGGTAAGCAGAGCAAGCAGGGGTTTAGCCTCCAGTAATTTGGTTTAAAAACCAAATTAAAAAGCAACACACATTTTAAACACTTCCATAAACAGATTAAGAGCAATGATCTACAAGTATAGAAAGCCAGTGATAGTAAAAACTGAAGTGTTAAAGGCTGCCCAGAAAAGAAATGTTTCCAACTTGTGATGAAAATGAACCAGAGAGGGAGCCTGACAGATCTCCGCCAGTCAGAATGCTAGAGTTACTGGGCCACTACCAAGAAGGTCCTGTTGCTCACTTACCTGAGATGATGGTACAGAGAGCAAAGTGGCTGAGGCTGATGTTGAAGCCCAAGCAGTTCTGCATTGTGGGGAGAGTGTCCTTAAGGTAATGAGACATTTTTACTTTGAGAACATTTCATATAATAAGCTAGATACTATTGATCCCTGTGCCCTACCCTTTTCTTGTTACCAGCACATTAGAAGGCTATTATGTGGATGATGCTCTGCAAGGCCAGGGTGTGTATACATATGAAGATGGAGGAGCTCTTCATGGCACTTACGTAGATGGAGAACTAAATGGGCCAGCCCAGGAATATGATGCTGATGGGCGACTGATATTCAAAGGGCAATACAAAGATAATATTCGATGTGGGATTTGTTGGATATACTACCCTGTAAGTACGTTAGATTTTTTTAAATATGCAAGGTGGGAAATGAGTTATAAACCTAAATGGGGAGGTGTGGCAGCAAAGTAGGGGATGAAGTGATATCTGACACATGGGGAAGACAAATCCTGTTGCGTTGTTGAGAGAGGCAGCTGGGCTGCATAACTGCCACCTGCAAAGGAGAGCAAAGGGTTGTGATTTGGCAGCCTGCCAGAATCCTAGCAATCCTTTTCACACTTGTGGTGGTTGTGGCTTCTCATAATTTGGATGCAGATTATGCATGATAGGGTACATTTGCCTTCCACAAGTTGCTGCTGTGTGCAAACTGTGTACATGAGAGTAAAACGCACCGTGTGCCTTTCTCAGCCATGTGCATCTTTTTAAAGATTTGTCAAACCTGTGCGGGGGGGGGGGGGCTTTGTGGGTTTTACTTGTCATTCTAAGAGAGGTGCTTTTCTTCATAAATACTTTGCTGAACATAGTTCTCTACTGTCTTTAATTTAGAACCATTATAGCAGGGTTGCCTCTGGCTTTCACAAATGAATAGCTCTATTCAGGCCACTCAAGCTAGTGACACTTTGCCTAAATAAATACTGAATAGTAACTATGCACATGCTTTAGACATCAGTCCGCTGTAACAAAATGTTCTGAACTCGGAAGCTAGAAAAAAGGATTCAGTGTGCTTTTAAACATCTATATTTTTGTTGTCCTCCCCAGCCCCCCCCCCCCAAAGGAGGGAGGTCAAGGTGACTTCTGTGTAAAAAGTGTGTTTATAAATATCAGCATTTAACTGGATAATCTTGGGAAGTTAAATATATATATATAACTTACTAGGCATGACTAGAGATGCAAAGAACCTGTTCAGAGAAGTGTCTGTTCTATGCTTCTCAATAAAATAGTGAACAGGCCCATAATGGCTGTCACAGTCTTGGAGATGAAGCTGTAATGGATCTCTAACAAGGCTCTTACGGTTTTTATCTTTGGTTCACAAAACCCCTCCAAAAAAAATTCCTCTGCAAGTTATTTATTTATCCATCTATCTGTTTATGGATTGAAGAGCTAAAGAATACTGTTCAGTTATTTTACTTGGTTTATGGTTAATTTGGCTGCAATTTGTTTGGAAGAGTCCCCACCCCACCCCCCTTTTTTGTAGAAATACCCTGGATTTACACAGGGCTTTGTTATAGCAGAATTGGATTGCTGGAATAAACACAAGTCACTGAGATCTGTACAGGGTAGCAAAAGATCAGAGGCAGCAGGAAGTGAGGTTTAAATAACCTAAGCTTCAGCTGGTACCTATGAAACAAAAATATTATAAACGTATTTCAATTAGCACAGTTGTTACTTTTGGGTGGTATCCATCTAAATTATACCCGGAGTAGACTCATTGACATGATTAACTTAGGTCCATTAATTTCAATGGGTCTTCTCTGAGAAAAAGTTAGTTGGATGCAGTGCAATATCTGTGTTGCTATTGAAAGGTTTCAAAAACGTGCGTGCACACACAAACATTTCCCTCTTAAAAAGCTGCAGCATTTATTGTACCAATATTATGCTTCTCATTCAGGATGGTGGACATCTGGTTGGAGAAGTTAATGAAGAGGGAGAGATGACTGGCGAGAAGATAGCCTATGTGTACCCTGATGGGAAGATGGCCTATTATGGACACTTCATAGATGGTGAAATGTTGGAAGCAAAGCTGGCAACTCTTGTATCCGTAGAAGAGGGGAAGCCACAATTTGAAGTGCTGCCAGGCAGTAAGTTCTCCTTGATGTGCAAAATGGTGTTGTGTAGCATGGCTTCCACACACCTTTTTGGAGATAACTTTGAGCAAACAATGCTTTCAGTTTTTATATTTTCACATTGCTCCAATTTTGTTCCTGTGCCAATGCCCTCCACTCTGCAAGATAGAATTACTAAAATTAGAGCTGCCATGGTGTGTTGACAAAATGGATTGGAGCGGGTTGTACACTCCGAGCCAGAAGAAATATAAGGAATGGTAGTTTAGGGTCGCTTCACTTTACATTTTGAATTTGGACCTGGTATGCAAAGTATAAATACCATATATCAGTTGAGACACATTTTTCTTTCCACTTCTTTTGGTAAAAGGTAATGAAATTGGGTCCCGGTTCTATATCAATTGCTGCTGCTTTTTGAGGAAAAGTGTTGGTGATAATATGCACTGACCACACATAGTTGATGTGGGGTGCATGCATTTTTAACTTGGTTTTACATGTTCAGGGGGGAAATATAATGTTAAAGCACTGTTGGGAAACATTATTTCTAGCGTGTATAAACCTCAACTCATATTTGTTACAAAGGTGACTGAATACTGCTTGCAGTTTTGAGGAGAAATGAAAATGGTGAAAAAAATTATGCAGAGTACTGTTTTATTATATAGTA
This sequence comes from Podarcis liolepis, assembly GCF_965112155.1. Taxonomy (NCBI): domain Eukaryota; kingdom Metazoa; phylum Chordata; class Lepidosauria; order Squamata; family Lacertidae; genus Podarcis; species Podarcis liolepis. Next base: position 35,187,916 of record NC_139564.1, on the reverse strand, counting down.
GACAGACCTAAATACAATATTTTTGCTGTCTTGTTTTAAAAACTTAATTTCCTTATGGTGTGTTGAATGCCTAACACTTTAATAAGAGAGAGACCTGCATCTTCATCTTGATTGTCCGTTAATTTGTGTACTTTTTTGTTTTGTTTTGCTTTGTTTTTAGGCCCAGTATACAGTTTTGATAAATCTACTTCATCTTGCATTTCTACAAATGCACTTCTTCCTGATCCTTATGAATCGGAGAGGTAGAATAATTTATGTGTATCGTTTTGCTCCCTTTCTTAAATATTTGCAAAGAAACAATTTAGTTGTTCTGCTTTGCATTTTAAGACAGCATTCAGCAACACTTTATTCCTTTGAATTGCAAACAGAACTACTTGTGTGCAAATGACATCATATTTTCTCATTAATTTGATGGTTATCTTGCATGAGCTTAATTGAATTGAAATGTTTTCCTAAAAACATGAATTGGTATGAAAAATCTGTAACTATTAGGAGGAAACTTTTATATTTCTTCTAAAAGTGATTTTTAAATGAATTTTTAAGTACAGTAGTGAAAAACTGTGGTACTGTACTAAAGTATTTCTTTGTTTAATATATCTCTCAGTGGCTACAAATAACTGTTTCTCCACCCACTCCTTGCCCCCCAAAAATTGCAATACTTTTATTTGGCTGTTCAGAAGATGATCTTCAATTTACATAATCAGGATTTGGCAGGGACAGAAACTTGATGGGACTCTGCATTTTGTTGGACAAAGCACTGATACACTTTTCCTTTTTTCTAAACACAGAGGCTTTGTCACATTTGACACCTGTGCTAGTATTTCTTCCCATGGCCCAAAATTAATGATCTCAAATTTACACAAACTAATAAAATAGTTTTCTAAGAATATTAGTGTATTACAGAGTAGTAATAATGACACTGTACTTTCTTTTTACTCTTTCCTTTCATCAGGGTATATGTAGATGCATCTCTCATTTCCAGCGCAGGAGAAGGGTTATTTACTAAAGTATCTGCTGAGGCTGGCACAGTTATGTCCTTTTACAATGGCGTACGAATTACACACCAGGAGGTAAAGTGAAGTGAGAACTTTTCATTGCTACTTCTGAAACACTACCTTTTTGGAAACATTTTTGTTGCTTGTTCACCCTATTATTTCAAAAATGCTTCAGTATTCACCAGGACTGGGTAAAAAAAGTGTGTTGATTTCATATAATGCATGGTCAAGGATCCTGTAGTCATTATGGGATCTCACAAGTATTTGAACACCCAAAGGTTCTCTACAGAGAATTGTCTTGTTAAAAGTGTATCTTGCTTCTCAGTTTCTTTAATATCAGTCCAGCAAGCCTTTGAAAATTAAGGATGATTTTGTTCACTCGATTAGAGATTTCAGTAAGTGTGCCACAAGTCTGCTGTAAAACTGATTTTTATTGTGTAGAGGTAATGAAGCAGAAAGGGAAAGAAGTTAAGGCAACTTACTATGGTCAGGACTATTGGAGTGGCATGTTTTCCTTCTCTTAAATTTGTTTCCTAATAGAGTACAGTGGTACCTCTGATTGCGAACGGGATCCGTTCCAGAGGCCCATTCGCAACCTGAAAGGAACACAACTCGCGTCTGCGCACGCGCGGGTCGCAATTCACAGCCTCTGCGCATGCGCGTGATGTCATTTTGCGCTTCTGCGCAAGCGGCGAAACCCGGAAGTAACTCTTTCTGGTACTTCCGGGTCGCTGCGGGACGCAACCTGAAAAGATTTAACCCGAAGCGTCTTTAACCTGAGGTATGACTGTACCTCCAAGCCTGATTGAATACCACTGGTCTCTCTGCTTTAAAGCATGTAACACAAGAAAAATCTGCATTGTATCTTCAGGCTGACAAAAACACAAAGTTGACACTGCAACAATGTCTGTTTTAGGTGGATGGCAGGGACTGGGCTCTGAATGGTAACACAATATCCCTTGATGACGAAACAGTCATAGATGTACCGGAACCCTACAACCATGCAGCCAAATACTGTGCCTCATTGGGCCACAAGGCAAATCATTCTTTCACACCAAATAGTGTCTATGACTCGTAAGTACTAAACTTATGCTTGATGAAGGTGCTGCTTTTCAGGTGTCAGAACTGTATCTGCCAATGTGATAGCAGATGATATCAAAGGATCACGGCAACTACAGCACTAAATCAAGTGGCTGGGAAAAACTGATGAAAAATACAGTTGAAAGCAAGGGAAGCATTCCTGGAAAATGGCACTTATCCATCGTGCTCTGAGTCAGGGGTGGCTAGCCCTGACCACCCATGGTCAGGCTACTCCTGAAGATTTTTGGGGGCCCTCCTCCTAAAAAAACCTACCAAATTTGTCATTTTTTTTTAATTAAATGGTTTTTAACCAAATTTAATGAATGAAAATAAAATTTAAATGGTGTAGGATTGCTGGTGGGAGACACTTTTGGAAGGCAGACTCATTAACTACGCCCAGTTGTGTGCTTTGTTCGTGCCCACATTAACATGTGACTCCCGAGGGTTGATAATAGGTGAATACAACCCTCTGTCCAGAAAAAGGTAGACACCCCATATCTACTGTAAGTGGAAAATCCTGCATCAGCCACAAATATTTTGCTGGGAGGTGGGTGGCAGGATCTTTCGTTGAAGAAGATGCTGAGGTGTATCTTCATAGTTTTGTCTCTGCGTTCAGCGGTGGCCCTACTGTGAGTCAAGCGAGCTGTTTCTGCTGCCCTCTGTTCTTAGTCCCATCCACTCTCCTGTGTTATCTACAGTGGATGGACTGCTTAACTGTAACTTTTTTCCAAAACGTTTGTTGTTGCAATTTAACAATATTTTGCTGCTGGCTAAATATCTCTATTTGGTTTTTTGTCGTCGAAATACACTGCAGACGTCTGATCTCCCTGGAGACCAAGAGATGTGACGATAGACTGCTCTGCCTCCTTTCTTTTAGCAAATGTTTTGTGTCACTGGGGAAGTGGCAATTCTGTATTGATTTGTTTTGGATGTTGTATGTGATGCCAATAAAGGTTTTACGATATGAATATTTTGCTGCAGAAAAAAAAGTGGTCAGTGACACTCCTATAGTGTTTTCTGGTAGTGCTGCATCACCTATATCTAAAAAACACACAGGATATATGTAAATCTTTCAAGAAAACGAATACATCGTTTGGGCTTGCTGAGTTTCCTTTTTCTGACTGTGTATGCTTCCTTCCTTTCTAGGTTTGTTCATCCTCGTTTTGGGTTGATTAAATGTATCCGCACTATTAGGGCTGTTGAGAAGGATGAAGAATTAACAGTGGCTTATGGATACGACCACAATCCCATTGGACAAAATGGGCCGGAAGCTCCAGGCTGGTATCAGGTGGAACTGAAAGCCTTCCAGGCTACTCAGAAGAAGTGACAAACGTACAGTTTCCCTCCTCACAATGGATCTATGCACTACCCTTGATACTGATACTGAAAACCAGGACAGCCAGGGTTTGTCTATGGCTGTCCTGCAACCCTTCACTCCGTGCCAGAGAGGGTTTATTTTCCCTAATAACAAGTTTTAACCTTTAAGTTCAAGCAATTTTTAAAAACTTAGCTAGTGTTGTAAAAGAACTATTCAGTATGCCATACAAAGCAGTGTGATTATTTGGCAACCATTCTGTATCATATGCAAAGTTGCCAAATTCTAGGAAGGGGGGGAATAGGGTGTTTGGAGTCCTCCCCCCCCCAAAAAAAAATACCTAGTAGTTATTGTGCAGCTGCATTTTGTACACATGCCATTTTGTGATGGTAATAGAACTGTGCTGTTTTTAATATTCTAGAGAAGGAGCATAATTTTTGCTCTCAAAAAACCTTTGAGAATATTGCTTTAGAACAATTTCTATCTTTGGTGCACAGAAGGCTGTCCTTTGTAGATTCCCTCTCTCTTAACACTGTCATTTCGCTAAAAGACAAACACTTTTAGGAGACTGCACAGAGGTTTAAACAGCAATGTAGGTTTTTATGGCTCTGCTGACAAACTGTTTTAAGAAATGTGCCTATGAAAACCAGAGCTAGTATGATTTTAATTATGATGTTCACACCTGGGTAATTTCTAGATGACTTTTTTAAATATAAAGTTGAAATGTGAAAGAGTAATTTATAAAGATATGCTGATGATTATAATCAGCATGAAAATAAGTGAATCAAGGTTGTACCATGAGGTTTTTTTGCTTGCTAAACTTTTTTCCTTTTCTTTTTCACCCCCTTTCCTGTCTCTAAATGGTTAGGTGGGAATCCATCAGGGTAGATTTATTTTGATACATACGTAAACAAACAACTGGAAGAAAATGAGCAATTTAAAAGTTAATAGCAAAAACCCCAATTTCTGCTGTAGAACATGTCATGTCAAATAGCTTTTTGGAAATTAGAAAATAAATACATTTTATAATTCTTAACTAGCATTTAACTGTGATCGGTGAAACAATATTATAATGAAAGAAAAGAGCTTTCAAGGCTCTGCAGGTCAGCTGCAATACTGACACTTACCTTTTAAAACAGATTTATCAGTATCTGCAGTGTTAATGGATCACTTGCTTAAAAATGCTTGTACTAGAAAAATGTGCACATACTCCTATGGGGGGAAATGGCTCTCAGGCTGCAGTCTTGTGACTATTTACCTGGGAGTAAGCCTTGTTGTACTCAGTGCAGCTTACTTTTGAGTAGACATACATTGGATTACACTTTTAGTTTCTCCTATGGGAAAATTTCTTTGTGTATGTTAGTTACCTGCACACTGAACATCCACTTATAGAGAGAGGGAAAAAGAACGGGAAGCACCAAATACAAGAGAAGAAAAGGCAAGCCTCAAAATTGCAATGAAATGTATAAAATAAAATAGTAAATTGCACATTGGTAGAAAGCTTTCTCAGAGGGTCTAGTAAGTTTTTCCTTACCAAACTAAACAAGATGGTTTCCTCCAAAATGTTTTGGGCAATTTACTAAGTTTGACTGTTTTTTAGATTTGTTTTCTAAATGAGTAAATCAAAGGCAGTTTATGTGATTTCATAGCAAAAGAGCAGTGAATGGAAGCTTTGGTGGCACTCCCAACTTTTTACTCTATAGAATGTATTTTTTAGCTCCCTCAATTATAGCAAATAGCTAAAACAGATGAGGTTTGATTGACTCAGCTGGGCTTTTTGAGGCTGAAGTGATCCTCACTTATAGAAGTGAACTGAAAAAAGGCTGAAATGTTATAATGCTGCTTCTACAAATTGGTGCAAACAGAAGAGGAAAAGTCTGTTTTGCAAATGCACAAGCACTTAAGCACAACACCAATTGCTGTTAGTAGAGAAATACTATTCAAGTTGATAGACCACTATTTGGGTAATGTTTCAGTGAAATTACTCCATCTGAGAGGAGGGAGGCGTGGTCTACTTGTAATATCCTTCCTGAGTTTGCCTGCATGGAGTTTCTTTTGAAATACTCCTTTGAGAGAGCCCCATTGAGCTCACTTGCTTCTGAATAAACATGCTTAGGAGCACAGTGCATATGCTGTCTGTTAAGATGCAGAAATGCTAGAAAGATTCCTACTGGATATTCCTACTGATTTACTATTCTAGTAGTGAAGAAATGTTTTCTGTTATGTGCTCCTGAACTCTGTATGACTACAATGCACTCTGTGGTCTATTAAGATAGGGATGTGTTCCGGCTAATAATCTTTCCTCATTTTCACTTCATGATTTTTGATATTGCTTGTGATTTTTATTTTAATTCTTCTTCAGAAGCAGTTTGCTGTTCATGCGAAGTGCTAACACTTAAGCCGAGCACTTTCTTACTGGTAAAGAGAAGAGTTCCTTTCTAGGAGATGTGAATATTGAGCTAGAACCGCCTTCCCCAGCCCTGTGCTCTTTAGATGGTTTTGATTGCAACTCCCATCATTTCTGACCATTAGCCAAACTGGCTGGGGCTGAAGGGAGTTGTGGTCCAACAACTTCTGAGGTTACCAGTTTGTTGAAAGCTCTGCTAAAGAATCTGCATGGTCTCTTAAGGTGAGGCATGGGGATAATTCTGGAAAGCTCCATTTGGTTCACGTTTCATTTTAAAAAGCAGCAACAAAGTTGTGAAAAGAGTTACAGTACCTTGGAAAACTCTGCTGATACTTGTTGAAGCAATGTGACTCTGTAGATATAAACCACATTTGACTAATACTCATCATTGCATTTAAAAACCCGTATAGGGAAGTAAATTCTGCAGCTGTCTTGCCAGCTCCATTGCCTGCTTTGAGAAATAGGAAATATTGGCTGATAAGTCAAGCTGAAACTGCTCTGCGGCAAGTTGAACCCTACATATTTTTGTGTGAAATTGTTATTTTTCTGCTTTATGGCAGCCTTTTGGATACTTGACAACTGTTGTTGAGCTTCCTTCTCCGCTAGCTTTAACCTTTTGTCTAAATACAAGGCTTAGTCATACATTGATGCATACATATGAGAATCCTATTCAGAGAGGTCTTGCCCTTTCTGTGGTTTGTGCGCAGTCTGACTTTGCATTCAGAAAAATGACGAATTTATTAATGTTACTTCTAGAGAAAACCCACCCCACAAAACACATGGTTTGACAATATTGGCAATAATAGCACTTAGATAAAGGACAAAAGAAAGGACAAAAATAATTATTTGAATTAATGCTTGCCGCCATTTTTATCTTCATTGTTTGTGTTTTGCAGTAAATGGAGCAAGGAGCAGGGGGCAGATGGCTAGTTTATCATTTTTTCAGACCTCCTGCCCTCAAAGAATCCTGCCTTGTGCCTTTGCGAATCACAATGGTGAGGCTGCTGCTGCTGCACAGGAGAAAAATGTAGCAAAGTGTGTGAGTGTGTGTTTGTTTCTGGGTGGACTGTTTTTGCGAACGCACCAAATTGCAGAAAGGTAGCACTGAACGTCCAGGGTTGTGGATTGGGAGGAGCATCTGTTAGACCCCTGCAATGAACATATTATTAACGTACAAGATGGAAACATCATCTTTGCTTCCCAATAACCATGGTTATCTTCTGCTTTTGTCTCCTGACACAGAGGTTTCTGAACTTAATCTAGTTTAGAAGCATTCTGAACTGGCAGTGAACTAACCAGGAACAAGACTTTGGGGTCAAAGCAGATAGCTCAGTAACAGTAGTGATCCAGTGGACAGCGCTGTGGGGGGAAAGTGAGTTCCCTGGTAGGGATAATAAGAGAAAGGATTTAAAATAAAACTGCTAATATCATAATGCTGTTCTGCATATTTATGGTGTGAACACTTGAAATACTGTGTACATTTCTGGCTGTGTTGCCTCAAAAGGAACACTGTAGAGGTGGAAGAGGTTTCAAAAAGGGGAACCTCCCTTCTGAGGAAAGATTACACCCTTTGGGGCTTTTTTTAGTTTAGAGAACAGGCCAATAACGGGGACGAGCAAAGCAGAGGTGTATTAGATTATGCATGGCTTAGAGAAAGTGGATAGGGAGTTTTTCTTTCTTGTAATCCTAGAACCAGGTGGCTTATGTGGGCCATTCAATGAAGCTGGAACTTTGAAGATTCAATACAGACAGGACTTCTTCACAGAGCATATAGTTAAACTATGGAATTGCCTCGCACAAGATGTAGAGGTGGCATTAAAAGGGGATTAGACAAATTCATGAAGGATAAGGCTATCAATGGCTGCTAGTCACAATGGCTGTGTTCTGCCTGTCCTGTCAGAGGCAACGTGCTTCCTCCCATGTATGTGATCTCAAAGGCATCTGATTGGCTACTATGAGAACAGGATGTTGGATGTTGGATCAGACCTTTGGTCTGATCCAGCAACTCTCTGTTTACGTTCTTACGTAGACAGCTAGGGACTGCAGCCAAGCTTGCTTTGTTCACCAAACCCACCTACATCCCCATCAACCCCCCTCGCCAGGGGTGTCAACTTGAATAAAATATTGGGAGGCCCACATAAGCCCTGCCAGTGTGGTGTAGTGGTTAAGAGCGGTAGGCTTGTAATCTGGGGAACCGGGTTTGCGTCTCCGCTCCTCCACATGCAGCTGCTGGGTTTTCTTGGGCCAGTCACACTTCTTTGAAGTCTTTCAGCCCCACTCACCTCACAGAGTGTTTGTTGTGGGGGAGGAAGGGAAAGGAGAATGTTAGCCGCTTTGAGACTCCTTCCGGTAGTGATAAAGCGGGATATCAAATCCAAACTCCTCTTCTTCTGCCCCACGTAATCAATCACATGACATGGTGCACGCACACCATTTGAATGGCAGTGTGCAGTAAATAATTGAGTTGGCTCCTATGCTTCTCACCAAAGCCACCCACAGCTTCCCCCTAGACCTTCCCTAAATCACAACTCTCCAAAACTCCCTAACTCACCTGGACCACTCACTCACTTCCCTCAACAACCTCCCTCCATTGGCCAGCAGCGGGGAGGAAAGAAAGACACTTCTTTGTTCCCTTCACTTCTTCCAGTCTGCTGTGGGAAGCATGAGAAAGAAGCCTGTTTGCTGCCCCCCTAGCCTTGCCACCTGCTAGCCCACCTGCTGGTTGGCCTGCTTCCACCTCTGCTTCCCTCCCTCTCACCCTCTGATGCAGCTGCAATGGCTATCGTACTGTGGTTTGCAGTGGCCCCTGGCTGTAACCAATCAAACTGCAGTGTGACAACATTCTTATATTTTTATTGTACGTATAGCTAGGTACAAAGTCCATGTTTTGCCAACTTCCTCACTGGTTACCTGGTCCCAAGCTAGTACCATATGGCAACTGTACAAAGTGTTGATTATTCTGAATAAGATGGGAAAGTAGTCCTTAATGGAAATACCCATGCAAGCTAAACTTAGTCTGTGCATTCTTCATTGCCTGTCACTGATCTGGTGAAATCAGTCTTTGGTAATGGGTTAATAACTAGGTTTTCTCCTTTTACTGATTATAGTATTACATGCTTCTTTGCAAACTTTCTCCCCCTCCTCCCAAAAACTAAAATGTGCTCAAGCCACTTGCAGTAGATCATTGAAAACTGGGTGTCATTATCACAGGGAAGGTAGAATTGTGCAATAATATTTTAATCTTTATATCCATGGTAAATTGGCCCTAGCTATGTTAAAAGCAATAGTACTGTTGTTTGGAAAAGCTAACTTACTATCTGAAGAGCATGCTTGCATAAATTAAAGATTTTGAACATTAGAATTTCTGCAGCATTATAATTTTTAATCAAAAACCAAAATGAGCATACAGTAATTTTAAAAACTGCTATGCAGAGGTGTGGGTGGGCTGTGATATTATCAGTTTAAAAGCAATGAAATATCCAAGCCATAAAATCATGTGCAGGAAGTTGGGTTTGTTTTTTGTGTTTTTGTGTTGTTCTTTAACTGTACAAGTATATATATCATAGCTGTATGCACATTATTTTTATGGCAGTGAAGACTTACACTAGTAACTTTATTTTTTAAAAAGCACAGTGTAGAAGTTTAAACAAGCCGATGGAATATTTTAAAATACATTTAAATTTAAGCAGAATTTATTTTACGATAAAGGAGGCATCAAGGTGATAATAAAGCTTTTGCATTTTTATCATCAAATGTTAATAAAGTATATGGACACCCCTGACTCTTATAAACTCTGCTTCTTATTATTTAACATCCATTGTCAACAGTAAGTGAAACAATATTTGTTGGGGTGCCAGAAGGCAAAGAGAAGGCAAATGAAAAGGTCAACTTCTGCAGGATTGTACATAGTGTTACAGCCGGCTTCAGGTATGCAGCCATTTTGGAAAATGCATGGATTCTAAGATGGCAGACTTGCAAACCTCCTAGTCTTTTCTTCAGTTTTGATCCAAAAGTTTTAGTATTGCGTATGAGAAGGCATATTGGCTTTTGATTTTGAGGTTCATGAGGTTCATTTGTGAGCAATTTTAACATATTTTATTACTGGTGTTTAATATACTTGTTGATTGCATAATCCTCCAAGGAAAATAATGCAAAAGACGCCAAATTAGTTTATTCTGGAAATTGTCATAAGGAACAACTTATACAGACCAGAGTTCTTCAACTGTAAGTCCTTGGATGCTATTGGGCAACAGCTTCCATCATACCCAGGCAGCATAGCCAATGGTCAGTGATGTGGAAGCTGTAGACCAAAATATCTGGGGACTCAAGTGTGATGAAGACTTAGACCACATTAGGAGTAAGAAGGTGAGGATTTATTATGCCTCAGAGACAGGAACCAATGAAAAGTCATTACTGAATAATTATGAGAACCCTAAAATGATTCCCATTTCTTTTGGAAACTATTTGGAAAACTGGGATCAAGTATAGAATATGTGGGTAGGGATAATCACTATTATACACAGTAACTTAGATAAAATCTTTAACTTTTCCAGTGTTTGTAATTTGTATGATTATGACTATTAAAAAGGTAATTGCTCATTTTAAATAAGCCAGCCTTCTCAGCTTGGTGCCTTTTAGTTCTTTTGGAATAAAACTTCCATTAATTTCAATTTCTTTCTAATGTTTCTTTCTAATAGTTACTTTTTAATTGCTCTTCATAAATCGCTTAGAAATTTTATTTGGGTAAGTGGTGTATAAATTTTGTTAAAAAAATTAATCTGCCTCAGCCAGCACAGCCATTATAGTGGAAAACATTTGGGGAAGCTTGTAATAGGCCACTGTATATTTCCTTGGTGGTATTACATGATTTTAGTTTGCTCTCTTGAGATATGTCTTGCTGGAAGTCAGTCATATGGCTTGGAATTTTTCTGTACAAATTCAATGCAATCTTTCTGCAGGAAACATAAGTATGTAAGTTTCAGAACTTAGTTTTAAAGGGATTTTCGACTTTGTACTTCCTGTATATGAACAGGAGATTTCTCTGGAATATTAGCAATGTTAGCTGCCATAGGGCTAAATGTTGAATAACAGTTTTGTGACAGTTTCCCAGTGTTTTATGGGTATTCAAATGCTGTGCAGACACCAGACTATAGATTCTTGTTGTTGTTAAAATGTATGTTCATTCTTCCCATAAAAGTGAGTTTTTAATGTCAAAGTTATGGGGTGATTTAGATATTTTTGCTAACTCTTCAGTAGTAGATTCCCATATATTATGATTGTATATCCTATGTCAGGATCCAAATGATGGCAGTTTGTGCTTCCTTACAAATAATGCTAATAATACATCTTATAATATGGGTTATATTATAGCTCAGAATTTGAAAATGCTGATGTGCCATCTTGAGACATTTATTGGCAAAACTTGCAAAAATCATGGTGGAGTGGGGGAAATTTTTCAAATAAGTCTGGAGCACAAATATGCATTGAAGTAAAACAGTAAGCTGGAAGGAACAAGTTAAAGGAACTTGGACACAAAAGGAAGTTAATAAGCAGCATTCAATTTTGGCAAACTCTCATGAGAGTCAACGCCACACTCGCCTAAAAAAATCCACAATAGTTTAGCATGTTGGTCCTTCCAGTTTGTAGTGCCAAAGAACTTGCAGAATTTGAGGACTTCCACAAAGAGGAGTTATTTCAGCTACTTGGAATGTAGATTGCGTTGTACATGTTCAGGTAATAACTACTGTGGACGATGGTGTTCAGGTAGCAAGAATGCACAGCCTTCGCTTGCATAGGTGATGAAGGAGCAGGCAAATTCAGCAGCAACAGTTCTTTAGCCGAGGGACATTAGTAGCATATGGTTTCAACATTTTGCAATATGTACAGTGAATGCCAATGCAGCTGTCCTATAGCTGTAACACACGATTATTGAAGTCATCAGAAGGGATACGTGTGATGCTCTAAGAAGATCCCATGCACTCATAAGATGTGATTGGTGTTACAGTTGTCAGTAGAAAGAAAATTCTTATGGAAAAAGTATGGACATTGATAAGGCATTCACATAACTTTAGTACCAACAAGGTTTCAGTTTGCAGTACAGTTTGTTTTATAACCTGCAAGTCATTTTGTGGATGAGGCAGCACTATTTATCCAGATGTTTACTCCCAAATTCTTCCATTTGGGAGGATGTTTTAATTGCTGCATGCTGACCTGCTACTGAGTTGGCCTTATTTGGAGGCAAGGACATAGCTGCAGTCTGTGTGTTCCCTCTGCTAGTGAATAGGGGTGATTTTTGGAACCTATTATTGGGCTGAAGTCACAATTTTTAGACACTAGACACATGTCTCAAGCTGTTGAACTGTGCTTGCCAGGGGGAAAAACTCACAATGAAAACCTATTGCAAGCAATCCAGACTGAAATATGAAAACTGCAAAGGAAATGACTGAATTTGATACTGTTTTCTCTCTTGGTAAACACAAGCCTAACACCTGGCGAACATTTCAGAATGTAGAATTCTTGAACTCTTCAATGTATATATTAAAAGAGCACCTGCCGTATTTCTGTATAGTATGTCGTAACTAGAATTGAAATTTTAAGTGCTTCAGTGCCTTTGCTTGCCTAGTTCTTTTACAGCAGGGGTAGGAAAGTTCAGGCCAACAGGCCAGGTTTGTCCTGTGAGGCCATTTTCAAAAACCACACCCACCTGCCAACCAGTTACAGCTTTAAATGATTTAGGGTGCGATCCTGCCCCGCTAGTCAGCAATGACAGGGCTTGATACAGCAGTGCAGCCAATGCCGCCTTTAACAGCACTTGAACTGACTGAAACAAAAGATATGGTGGGGAGGGAGGAGAGAGAGAAATGCCCTTTTGCTCCCATGTTGTTGCGCTGAAGATACCTGGACTGGGCCTGTCACCATCATATGAAGGCAGCAGGGTCCACACCAGAGCCAGCAGATCCTATGCTGGCCCAGCCCTGCCAGAGACATCCCATTTGGGGGAGTTCTGTCTACTGTCAGCAGCAATAACACTCAAGGTAGTTACAGCCTGCCAACCACTCGGACAGGCACACCAGAGCACTCCTTACTGTCTATGGCAAATGTCCCCCACTGGTAGAGGCTGGTGGGGCAGGGCTAGGTGCAAGGACAGATTGGGGGTTTGGATTACTCTGTCCTCTGTCAATTTTTAAATTTCCATTTTAGTAAACTGAAGCCAACAGCAACTTAGGTTGTTCTTGCGCATAATGTTAAGCCATTGTCTACTTTAACCATGGTTTGTTCAACAGATCAGGCTGTGTCTTGCTGATGAGAAGTTGTCTGCTGGTGCTGACCTTGCCTTGTGCTTTTGTGGCAAGGCAAGTGTGTGGGGTGATATGCCAAAACAAACCATAATTAAACCAGGATAGTGGGTTTTGATGTCATGTAAAATCAGTCAGCACAAGATGAGATTTGCTAAACCATGATTTCATATTCAGGTTTATTGACTGGGGTGTGTTTAGAGGTACAAAGTACAATTAAGCTAAACAAATTACAGCTTAGTGGTGCATATAAACTCTGCTAGTGTGTAGCTTGTTTATATTGAAATAGTACTCATTACAGTACAATATGTAGATCCACTTCTGTTTATTGTTGTGCATTTAACGTTTCCATACTAATATATTGACCTCAGCTACAGAAATTCCCATATATGATATATAGACATTTATATACAGAAATGAGAGAGCTGCCATTTTGGCCTAGCTGTCATATTGAAATATGCATTTTCAAGATGGATCCACACCTGCAATAGAACATTAATTTCTACAGTCCTGCAAAAGAGGACTGCCTTCTCACAGTTTTCAATTAGGATCTGTTTTGCTTTATGAAATGTGTTTCAAAAATTATTCTCTCTATATTCCTGTATGATGTGTGAATTTTTTGTATTGTATTATAACTAAATGTTGTTTTCAAAATAGCTGCTACTCACTTTAAGCTTCTTGCAAAAAGAAACGCTCCTGGTTTATTTGAAACTATGGATCCAGATGTTTCTGTGTGGCCTGGTGTGGTAGCACTTTACTCCTCAGATGAGACCACATTTTGTGGTGTGGTAAGAGACCTGCATACAATTGACAGGCAATTCCGTACTATTTTAACATGTATGCCGTACTGAGTACTTGATGACATAAAATAAGTTACTAGAACGATGAGCCTTATTGACATCCATAGATTTTACAAATGACTTCTAAAACTATGGGTAACTGTAAAGAAAAGTTTACATGAATGAAAGTTGCACTTTCTGTGTTATGAATGAGGTTTTTTATGAATATGATGAATGCATGTACAAGGAAGTAGGGATAATGTTTCTGGTGCAAAAAATGTACTTGCTTTAAACTGCGTTATGAAAATAAAGCATTACATGAATGAAGCTATTTGCCTCTGAACCATCTTTTCTCCTTTAAAAGTGGTCTTTAATATTTAAATACTGAATGAGCATCCTTATTCAATGTACCAGAACAAACATTGCCATTGATGTGAAGTCACTTAGTTTGCAAATAAGGCAGATTTGGTATGGTTCAAGCAGCTGCTCCTTTTTGACTCATGGATTTTGGAGATTTCTTAATGGGCCAGCATGGTTGCCTTTTGCACTTTTTTTTGGGGGGGGGGGTTGTAGGGTTTTTTTCTCTGTTTGGCCATAAGGGCAGAAGTACACAATTGTGTTATTTTGCCCCTCTAGCAGGGCCTCTAATTGGCCCATTTTATCTTGACTTTCTGGTGGCCAGAGAATTCCTTAATAGCCAGCCGACAAGTGGGGACGGTGGGTGGGGCAAAGGTCTGCTACCGCCACCCACCTGAGAAGGGTGAGCGGCCATTATAATCTCTCTCTTCCCCTCCCCCCAGCCCATCCTTTCATTTAAATCCATGCAAAATAGCACCCGGCTATTTCTGGTTGATTTTGAACAGACAAATTGACTGAGACAGAAACAGTTAAGCAAACCTCTCTCCTGGTTCATCTTGACCCATAAGGCATGCACATGAGTAACGTAACCGTTTACTGAAGAAATCTCTCAGGTAACAGAGATAAACAGGCTCTTCTCTCTTTACCAATTATATTTACATGGCCCATCCAGTATATCTGAAGGAGCATCTCCACCCCCATCATTCTACCCGGACACTGAGGTCCAGTGCCGAGGGCCTTTTGGCAGCTCCTTCACTGCGAAAAGTCAAGTTACAGGGAAGTAGGCAGAGGGCCTTCTCGGTAGTGGCGCCCTCCCTGTGGAACACCCTCCCACCAGATGTCAAAGAGAACAACAACTACCAGACTTTTAGAAGACATTGGAAGGCAGCCCTGTTTAGGGAAGCTTTTAATGTTTCATGCATTACAGTATTTTAATATTTTGTTGGAAGCCACCCAGAGTGGCTGGGGTATAAATAATAAATTATTATTATTATTATCCATCCCATCTCACTTTCATTTATCTTCTATAGATAGAGATGAGGCTGAAATATGAAGCAAAGGGGTGTGGCTATGGTAACCCAGGTCTATATAAACTGACACAAAATTGTAAGATTATAAGAATTTACTATCCAGCAAGGTAGTGTGCTTAACAACACACACACACAGAGATGTTAAAAGCAATCTTTGGGGAACTTCCCAAGTGCCCTCCATCAACCTAGGTTGTTTGAGGAGCCAGTACTTCCACAGGGCGGCACATGAGGAGTTAAAACATGCAGCGGGGAGGCAACAAGGAAGGTTGTCACCTGCAGAGGGTTGGGCTGGTTGAGACAACAGAGGGGTGGGGCAGGCTGCAGTGAGAACTGCATGGGGCTTTCAAGAGAGAGCCAGCCCCTGGGTGACTCATCCCCACCCCAGCGCACCTGTCTAGGGGTCTCTCATAAAGAGGAAGAGGTAAAGCTGGCTGAGGTAAGTAAGTGCCTTTCTCTTCTACTCTGGGATTGCGTATGTTTTGCTTTCCTTCCTCTGTGGTTGCCCTGAGGTGCAAACTGCTCAAGTCTCCTCCTTCTCCAACTTCCTCTTCATTGCCCGAGGGAGAGAGAGAGGGAGGGAGGGAGGGACCTGAGGTTAGGCAGCCAGGTACTTTCCAAAGAGAGCAAACGAGTTGAATTCCGCTTTGATAAATTGCCCTTCCTGTGCACCTGAAATTGAAGTGATCCTTCCCTCTTCTCATCTGCTTCTCCTGCATGAAGTGTTTAAAGTCCACTGACTTTCCCCCTCCTTTTGCAATCACACACAGAACTTTCTTAGATTATTCCACTTCCCACGTTCCATAACAAATAACTCTGCAGCTGTAGACTCTGAAATATCTAAACACTTTAAAAACAAAAAAACAGAAGGATTGTTCACAAACTTAGCTTTTCATGGTGGTGGTGGGGACTTTCTGTAAGAGAGATCAGCAATAACAGTGTTTCGTATTATGCAACACACAATCCTTTGAGTGTGGAGCTCCCCTTTCTCGTGGCAAGTTTCATATCCCAGTGCCAAAACAAGTCTTGTGGCAACTTGGATGGATATATTATGGTCCAAGCTTTTGCAGACCTGAGTCCACTTCATCAGATGCTTGTTCTCCTAAATTGGCAGGAATAGGTATAATTTTTATATACTTGCTTGGTGGACGAGGGAAAACTGTAAGACAGGTTAAAATGGGAAATGAAATGGCCAAAAATACACACTATGACAAGATTAATCCTGGAAACATACATAAAATGGTTAGATACAAAGCAGTCCTTATGACAAGTTAGTTGTGCCATAATGTTTGCTTTAATTGACACTTGAAGGAGAATAAAAGCCCATTATTTCAATTCAAGCCACATGTGGGGAAATTGGCCTTCTTCGTCAGTTAAGAAAGGTAAAGGTACCCCTGCCTGTACGGGCCAGTCGTGTCCGACTCTAGGGTTGTGCGCCCATCTCACTTAAGAGGCCGGGGGCCAGCGCTGTCCAGGGACACTTCCGGGTCATGTGGCCAGCGTGACGAAGCTGCTCTGGTTAGCCAGCACCAGTGCAGCACACAGAAACGCTGTTTACCTCCCCGCTATAAAGCGGTACCTATTTATCTACTTGCACTTAAGAGTGCTTTCAAACTGCTAGGTGGGCAGGAGCTGGGACCGAAAGACGGGAGCTCACCCCGCCGCGGGGATTCGAACCGCCGACCATACGATCGGCAAGTCCTAGGCACTGAGGTTTTACCCACAGCGCCACCCGCGTCCCGTCAATTAGGTCAGTGTTTCCCAAACGTTTTTGGGCAACGGCACACCTGTTTACCGGAAAAAAATCTCGCGGCACACCACCATTAAAGCCCCGCCCCGTGACGTCAGCGCGCAGCGTCACGCCGGGAGGGACGCACAAAAGTCAAAGTTTTTTCCCTCCCCGCGAAGCAACGAAAGAGGGCGCCTCAACACCGGGAGGTGGGCAGGGAGCGGGGGGAGCGGCCAGACGGGCTCCGCTGGGGGACTTTCGGCTGCCGGAGGCGGGGAAGGGGCGGCTGCAGCGGACCCGGAAGTGGTTGCGCCCATCGGGGGCGGTGGGAGCGCGCCGTGCGGGTTGGTGGGTGGGGGAAGGAGAGGAAGAGGAGGGGGCGGCGGCGGCCGGAGGCTGGACGGATCCGCGCAGGGACGGCGCGCGAGCCGGGAGGAGGCACGAAGAAGGAGGCAAGGCGAGAGCAGCGCAGCTCGGGATGCATTCGGACTGCCGGCTGCTGCGCCCGAGACGCGGGGTATGGTGAGCAGCCCGGAGCGCCCGCTCCCCCGGGGGACCCGGCCGGCGCTGGCCTCCCTCCTCCTCCTCCTGTTGCTGCTCAGGCGGGACGCGGCGGCGCAGAAAGGTGCATGCGGGAGCCCCGCCGGGAGGGGAGGGACCAGAGCCTTCCCGCCTTTCTTGCTTGGCGCCCACCCAAAAGCCCGCCGGGTTTTCGCGCCTTCCTCCAGTAGGCCGGCCGAAGCGAGCGGCGATGGGATGTGGGAACTCGCTCGCTCGCCGCCCCGCGTGTGCTCGCCGCCGCCGCCCCGCCTCTCGCCGCCCGACTCGCCCGTCTCCCTCCCACGGAACACAAGGCAATGTTCGGCGGCACACTAGTGTGCCGCGGAACACCGGTTGGGAAACACTGAATTAGGTAATACTTAAGGTGCCAGAAGGCTCTTGTGTTTCCTGCAACAGACTAACAGATATTTCCATTGCCAGTAGCTCACTTGTATGGGGCGGGAGCAGGAAGAGAAGTACAGCTGCTTTGCTTTCCTTAGATCAAGGACTATTCCTCAAAATTGATAATGGCACCCCACTTCCCAGAGTGGCAATGGTGCCCTTAGGACAAGACTTTATCTAACTGCACCACTGCTGCATGGTGAGAAGTGGTTGGTGCAAGGAAAAAATAGGTATGTGAATGGAGAATTCCTGGATGCCAAGATAAAGTTTAGGGCAAATATTCTTTGGTAAGAGAACCCCAGCAGATTTAAAATAATAAAATATGCTGTTAAGTAAAACGTGGAAATATAGGCTGTTAAACCTTTAAAATAGGAGTTTGGGAGTTCTAAAATGCCCCTCTTCTCCTAGCATAGAAAACGACCACATGTTTGGTAAGTTAAAATGGTTTAGTTACAAACTCTCCAAAGGTCAGATTCATGTGCTTTTCCATATAGCATTCAGAAAAGGTTGCACAGGCAGTAAAACTTGGCTTAGTTGCAGTGGTGAAAGTTCCTAAATTATTGATAGGTGAATATAAGTGTCTTGTAAGAGCCATGTGGTTGATCGGGACCAGCGCAAGCTCTTCACATGGTGTGCTTCTTAAGTATACTACAGGGAAACAAAAGTTTGATTACCTAGTCGCTTCCAAGGTGAGCTAAGCCCTCCATGCATTAATTAGACTTAAGCATGTCGGTTATATGAGATTGGTTATCCCACAAAAAAGTATCAAGGATACGGCTACAGTGTCTGGGTTTGTTGGGACAGGAGAGCTCTGGAGGGTGCCCTCATAATATTTAGCTTATTTACAAAGCTAAAAGCAAAGCAGAAATGAAGGCAAACAGGTGCTCTTTCATAGCATTATCCATTATCTTACATCAAATCTCCTAAGAGAGTCTGTACTTCAAGATTCTTCAGCCAACTCACAGTGCTCTCTGACCTTTCAGCTGCAAATCTGTTTCCAGCCATTCTCTAGAGCAAAACTGTGGTGGAAGGCTCAAACACACAGCAAGCACAGAACTATTTCTTCTTGACAGTCTTGTATATGCAGATTCTCTCATTTTTGAAAGCTCTAATGTACGTATTTTCCTGGTGATACCTATTGCATATAATGGAAGTGTGAAGATAAGGAAGAAATCTGTATTATTTGGAATTTTGTTTGCTTGTGTCTTTTGTTATTTGGAAACAGGGTACAAATGAACTATTTGAATTTTGCATCAGTATATTTTAAACCTGAAAGTTCCATGTTTTCTATATTGATATCAAATATAGGGATCTCCTAAAGATATAAAGATGTCTTTGTTTTTTTTAAAATGCCACCATCCCAGCCCATTTAAGTTTTTGTTTATGTTTTCTAATTACATATTTACTGGATAAAGATATCCAGCTCTCTCCATATGCAGAGAATCCAAAGCTTAATGTGTCTGGATATTGGAAGATTGTCCATACTATTAATGGAATGGCATGTGAACAATTTGTCAGATGATGCTTGTTGAAGTGCTTATGAGTTTTCTTGCATCTTCTGTTCAGGAAAAGCCACAAGGGCAGCCTTCTCTGGAACAACCTCCGTGCTTCTTCCCAGTTTGAACAGACGTGGCAATTGGTGGATTAGCTGAAATGGATCGCTACAGATATTTCATCTTCAACCAGAAAAGTATGGTTCTGTTGGGGCTCCTCCAGATAGCTTGTGCTACAGTTTGTATCATCGGTGGATTAATCGATGGTGCTTTCAGAAGGGACTCAGCACTGAGCAAATCTAGGATACCCATCTGGGCTGGAGTGGTAAGCTATATAAATTCTACCCCCCACCCCTTTTTATTAACGATGTATAAACTATAAGGCTATAAAATCAAACTTCAATTGAAATGCCTGCTTCAATAAAAAAAAAGTATTCAGTAGATGTCGGAAGTACAGCAGGGAGGGTTGTACAATTTGGTATAATACAGGGAATTTGTTCACTGTTCTAGAGAACTTGTGGTTCTATAGTCCACAAGCCAGCAGATCTCCCCACTCTGCTGGACAGTGTGGTGGGGCTTTGCCCAGCTGCTGGGAGCCCCCTGTTGCTGAGAAGAAGCCCTTAAAGAGTCCCGCCCCCATTGCAGGGGTGACAGCAGGGCATTTCGTCTCAGGTGCTGAAACACCTTGGGCCGTCCCTGACTGCTGGCCTAGTTGTTTTGTGGTAAGAGCCTAGAGCAGGCTTCCTCAACCTCGGCCCTCCAGATGTTTTGAGACTACAATTCCCATCATCCCTGACCACTGGTCCTGCTAGCTAGGGATCATGGGAGCTGTAGGCCAAAAACATCTGGAAGGCTGAGGTTGAGGAAGCCTGGCCCTAGAGGGCAAGTGTGACTGCAGCTGCCTTTGATTTCTGACTTGCATCTCCTTAATTTGGAAGTGGGGGAGCTGAGGATCAGGCTCACAGAAGGAATGCTCTGGACTGGTCTGGGTGAGAGAGGAATGAGGACTTTTCTTTCTCCTGGGAAACATAGGAGAATTTAATGTTTTTTGGAGGTAAATGAACTGGAAGGGGGAAATGATTTATGGTGTTTGCACTTCATATGGCTTGTGGTCTTAAGCTAGTTGCTTATCTCCATCTTCTCCAGCGCTCCATTTCCAGCTGCGGCCAGTCAAATGCCAATGGGAAGTTTTTTCTGTTTCTGTATTCAAACTATTTCCCACCTGTTCTTCAATGCCAAGGCAATCCCTAAGCAGGTTACATTAAAACCAATAGAAATCCAAATCAACAGTGTAGTAGATGCCTCCAAAAACCTGGGCAAATAAGTGATTCTTCACCTGGGGCTGAAAACTCAAATTGTGAGTTAGAAGAAATTCCATAATTGTGGGGCTGATGACAAGAAGGCCCCGTCTTACATTTTTGCCTGCAGGAACTTACGAGGGGGACATGTTTGTTTTCTATATTTGATATTCAGAAATATATTGCTTTTGAACATGGAGATTTCATTTAGCTAGTAAAGTTGAAAGGAGGGGGCACCCATAGCTGAAGCTGGTGTTTTGAGTGGGTGGGGCTAATTGGGAGAGTGGATGATACTTGTAGGACCTCTGCTTTACTTCAGGAGGGGAGAATAGGACTGAGAAAAGTGAATCATTTCTGGGAGAAAATTGCATTGCAGAAGCTGAATTGTTCTGATTCTACTAGCTGACTGCAGTAATTACAAACACTATTTTGGAGTGGTACATGGGAGCTGTGGTGGTGATGCTACAAGCAAGAAGCAGCTGGGACTGTTAGTAGTGACTTCGAATAATTTAGTGGCATCATTTTACTATGGTACAATCACTTTGCTGTAATAATTTTTTTACTTTTTATTTTCTTGGACCCCAAGCTAATGTTAGAAATGCAATGGGTGAAAGTATGATTTACACTTTGAAAGGTGCACGTCTAATATTCCTCCTTTGTGTGTTTCACATACCCAACTCCTTGCCCTTCTAGCATGGCAGGCTAGTGATCTGATAGCCGTCAATTACTTTACTATCCTTATGTGTCAATCACATTTTCACCTGTATAAGAAAAAGCATCTGGTGAAATTGACCAAGAATCTTGAGCCCACGTTTAACAGCCAGCTGAACAATTACATTCCCTTTCTGGTGTCAAAATGACCTTCTCTGAAATCGTGCCTAAAGGAAAGATGTTTACTTATTATGGAATAAACCACGTTCAGCCTTTGTGCTTCATAGATCTGCTGGTTGTTGATCGGGAGCTGGTGTCTTAGAAACCACTTGCCAACCAGTGTATTTATTTATATTTATACACTGCTTAACTACAATCATATCTAAGTGGTTTACAAGGATGTAACAAAAAAGTAAAAATCAATTAAAACTCTAAAATAAAACCTCTAGTTTGTTTTAATCTTCCTGAAGTTAATGTTTTTTCACTTCTTTTTATATGCTAAAGTTGGGCATTCCCCCCCCCCCAGCTTAATCCCCTTTACCTTTTGTTTTGTAGTTTATGGCTATTCCTGGAATTATGGCTTTGTTTTCTTCACTGAGAAAGAATCCTGTTTTGGTATGTTTCTATTGTATTTTGTTTAAAGTGGATGGGGACAAATCACACAGCTGACTTTCTATAAGTAATAAATACATAAACCTTTTATTTACATAACTTTTACTTCACGTCTGAGGAGCAGATGGGGCTCATCAACGCGGGAAGGTAGCCCATCTAGGAGAAGGAAAACTCTGATTCTAAACCTCTGCTGCCTTGCAGGGTATATTTGGGGGGGGGGAGGCTAAAGAGTAAACCCTGCAAAAATCTGGAGTGGAGTCCCTAAGATGGTTCGATGGCACCTTGTATGCCTCCTTCCAGCAACTCCTGCAGCCAAGCTGGTACCAAACATATTGCTCTACTTTTCTTTGGGACCACATCAACAAGGCCGAGATGGAGGTTCTTATCATATGGGTAGCCCAGGACCCCCATACAGACTGCCCAGGCTTGCACCCCTGGGAGGTCACTTTGGTGCTGCACAGTGGTTTGACTTCACCCCCCCCCCGAAGGCATACTCCATTGTCCCTTGAGACAGATGGATGCCAACAAAAAGCAACAACAAACTTTAATCTCTGCCCTGAAGTGTTTGGAGATATACATCATAGGCAACAATTAAAGTGATCATACATGTATGATTTTGGGTTTAGAGTTTAAAATCCACAACAGATTAAAGGTCTCACTTTAACAGCAGTTCAAAATTTCTTCAGTCTATCTCTAAATTCATCAGTCATTCTGTGTTGCTCCAAATGGCTGGATTGCAGTAACACATTACAGTTGAAAGGTAAGAATATACATGTTTTAGAATACATGGCACAAATTTTATCTATACATATATAATATTGTTATTTATGTTAAAGGGGAAGGAATAAAATTCCTAACCACCTCTTCCACCTTTGGCCTTTAATACCCTTTACATAGCAAGCACAATGGTTGTTTTGGGGCATGTTTTTAAACACCCATAATTGGAGTTCCCAGACATGGATGTTTAAAAGATCCATGCACATCATCCATACTTTGAGCATTAACTGACCTTGGGTGATGAGTCCAATGGCTGAAGTAGAAATGGGTCTTAGTTAAGCCTAAAACCTGCTGGGAAAACACGGCAGCTGACCATCTTTTTTCTGCTGCAACTGGTCACCATCACCTTCTCAAATCTAGACTAGATGGTAATGTCAAATTGTGTGATTTTGTGTGATTCCTGGAGGGGTCCTTTGCTCACTCAGAAGCGGAACAGAGCAAACCAGCAGCTGGGTCAGCCAATCTCTTTCTAATGAATGCAGCACAACATTCCCCACTTATTTTGATCCACTATGCTGCTTTCCTAGAAAATCTGAACGGTTTCTACCTATCTGGTTTCTTGGCTGCCTTGGTAACATCCCTTCGGTTGATTGCCCAAATCCACAGGTATCTTTGCTCAGTACTTTTTGTTCAAATGTATTCTTTCTGGCAGCTTTACTGCTTCTAAGAAAGTCTCATACATTTAAATGGATATTGCTTCCAAGAAAGGCATGTGTGGGAATGGGCTTAAAACAGCAAACACCTTCACATACTCCCTAAAAACACAGGATGAAATATAACACAGTTAAATATGTTGATTTCCATTTACGGTATTTACTGTATTTTTCGCTCTATAGGACGCACCTTTTTCCCTCCAAAAATTAAGGGGAAATGTGTGTGCGTCCTATGGAGCGAATGCAGGCTCCCTGGCTTCAGCGACAGCAACGCGAAGCCTCTGAAGCCTGCGCTCCGGAGGCTTCGCGTTGCTTTCGCTGAAGCCAGGAGAGTCTGGTCTTTGAGGCTGGCGGTGGGGGAAAGCAGCGCTTCTTCCCACCGCCAGCCCCACATGCTTCGGGGGCAGCGGGAAGGCGCGCAACGCCTTTACGCTGCTCCCGGACCTGGTTTTGAGGCTGGCAGTGGGGAAAAGCAGCGCTTCCCCCCCCACCAGCCCCACAGGCTCGGGGGGCAGCGGGAAGGTGTAATTAGGAAAGGAAAGGTTTGATTTTCACTGATTCATACCCACACTTTGGACATTGTATTGTGAATGCACATTCCTCCAAAGTCACTCTGGAAAATAAATTACTGTAGTGTACAAAGATTGCATAAGAGGCATATGTGGAACTATTTTTCATCCTTTGACTTGAAGCCCAAATTTAACTCTGGTCTTCTCTATCCCCATACCTTTTGTACAGGTGAATACAATGATAATTGCTTCTGTATTTTCCTGCTTTGTCACGCTACTTGTAATCATCTATACGTCTATAACATTAGAGTATGGTGAAAAATATGAAGAGTTTGACGATGTGTCCTCTTATCATCACCCAGCTGTTGTAAGTATCAAACTATCCAGTTTCTGCCCTTTTGAATACATTGCACACAGTTTAGGAGTGACAGAGTAACTAGCACACCCAAAGGCCTGTCACTCACATCAGTTTGGGGCAGAAAATAGTGCAAGAAAATCACTCTGTGTGTTTCTTTACTGAACAAGGTCCAGGCCAGCACAGCAGAGGCAAAATCATTGGATGGCTCAACCACCCCCTTCTTGGTCCTGAAATGCCTTTTATGGCAGGTATTGTTTGGAGTTCCATAGTAAAGGATGCCTCCTACTGGCACAGACACTGGGGGCAGATCAGGGTTTGGTCTGCCTTTTATATATTACTTTCATTTTATCTACCCAATTTGAGGATATTAATTGACACCATCAGTTTGTATACATGTATAGATCATATATGTGGTTGCTCAACTATTTATCAGTTACTATTTATTGTTGTTTTTCACTTGTCATTCCTTTTCATGTAAAATAATTAAAATACAAAAAAAGAGAATTTCCAGGCACTTTAAAAACAATACCCACACCACTCCTAGGGTTGAATTGCATTTTTTGGATAAAGGGTGTGTGTGCTCATTTTCTGTGTTGCAGGCATTTGTGCTTGGTAAACTTGTAGAAGGAGCCAACATCACACTTCTGATTACATCGCTTTTCAGTGCTTTTATTGTGCTGAT
This sequence comes from Podarcis liolepis, assembly GCF_965112155.1. Taxonomy (NCBI): domain Eukaryota; kingdom Metazoa; phylum Chordata; class Lepidosauria; order Squamata; family Lacertidae; genus Podarcis; species Podarcis liolepis. The sequence goes on along the minus strand of NC_139564.1, from coordinate 35,162,956 downwards.
TATTGCTTATTTGAGTTGCCGAAGTCTTCCATGTTGTTCATGCTATGACAGTGTCACTGGACTTGTAAGTAGCAACATTGCCATTAAATATGGTGGGTTTACTTGTTTTGTACTGGGAAGGAATGCCTTTTGGGATTCTGTAAAAACGTTTATGGACAGTTTGATATGAGGTTGCCATATTTCCTTAACTCCCCCTCCCCTTCAACTAGTTAAGCCCAAAATGCCCACAAAACTAATTTTTTGAATTGTCATTTGGAAACAAATGATTTGTGGACACACTGTATACACTAAACAGCTATGAACCTCATCAGTGCTTTGATGGTAAATAACTGGCATCCTTATACAAGCTTCTGTGCACTTCCTAAGGAGTGGGGTATAAGTTGTATATAACTGCCCCTTCTGCATGTTTTTCTTGACAGGTGTGTGCATAAAATGTTTTTTACTAGGTTCACAGTTCTATGGGTGGTATTCAGCTAAGTTTAATTCAGAGTAGATCCTTTGAAATTAATGAATATGACTAAATAAGTTCCATTAATTTCAGTCAGTGTACCCTGAGTGAAAACTACCCCTTGTGTTTAAGGTTTGCCAATTATGTAGCATTTACCACTTCCAAGGATGACCTCTCATTGTTTGATAACTGCCATATTTATGCATCTCTTAGATAGATATGTTTGTTCAGCTTATTATCAGGGTTATTGAATGTGAATGGTTTGAAATAAATCTCTTAATTATGATAATGGTAGCTGCAAAAATTTAAGAAATACTTTTGTAAAGGAAAATACGGTAAACTGTGGTGGGCATTATATGATGAATAGCTTCTTTTTCTTAAACTGCAGAACTTTTTACTTTTAGTCTTGTTCATTATTATACCATTACAATTACTTTTGGTTAACCAAATTACAAAATGAAACTGTGTTTGTCTCGAAGACTGCACATTCTAAGATCAGTGCTATTCTCAGGTGAACCTATTTAACAATCTCATGCTCTCATTCTTAGGAAAGGCTAGAATCTAATGAAGACCAGCTACAAATTGCAGAATTAGTTTGCATTCCATCTGGTATGTAGGTGTTCTCACTGTTTTATTTGAAAATTAATTTCAGATTTACTAAATATGTAAGTCAAATAATGAATATTTAAGGAAGACATTTGGGCTATATAAATATTATTTAAAATCATAATAATTAAAAGCCATTTCCATAAAAGCAATCTAACTACAATTACAAAAACTAGGCAGAAGTGGTTAAAAATAAAATCCAGCACATTACTTTACTGCTGGTTTTAGTTTAATTTGTTCTTATTAATATTGAACTGTAAAACCCAACGTAGCTCTTTTAATCAATAGTGGGTTAGAACAGAAAAAATTAAAAGACAATAAAGAAACCCTGGTAATATTTCTAGGGAGGAAGACAGAAAAATCTGTGTCATTGGTGCCCACAATAATAGATATTGATGGTGGACAAAGGCTAGGCCTCTGAAGCCTGGGCAGATTTCTGAGAGCGTAGGCTGTCCTTCAAATAAAGCCCTACATTGTCTAGGGCTAGGTTAAGTGTCAAAACCAGTCCTTTAAATGGGGCCCAGAAATGAATTGGAAGATAATGCATTTGGTAAAATATGGGTATTATGTGTTCCCAATGCCTGATCCCTGCAAGAATCTGGGCAGCTACCTTCTGCACCAGTGGAAGTTTCTAAACCATTTTCAAAGGCAGCCCCATGTATAACCAGTGTATTACAACAGTCTAGTCTGCATGTAACCAGCACACGTAATCAAGGCAAAGTTTGCTTTCTGCAGCTACTTATGCTCACTCTGTGTGTTTTCTATTCTAGGTCAAGTGGATACAATTTTTAATTCTCCTGTAAAACTTTCAGATTTAGATATGGAAGCTGATGATGATATGCCCAAACCACCTCCATATATCAGGATGACTTAAATATAAAATCTATGAGAATAAGTTTTTTTAAAGCTCTTTATAACTTAAGAATGTTGATGAGACGTTTGTACAATTCTTAAAGGTTAAGAAATGACTGACCACTCTGAAGAGATCCTCAGAATTTCAAGACTGGTGACCTATTTTCTGTACAGTTAATAAACTTAATTCTATTTTCATAAATTTTAATTTAGCCCCATGGTGTTTATTTGACTCCTGCTGTGTAATAGAATCTTCAATAATAGCAAGCATCCTTTGAACCAGAAAAATTGTCATGGGCAAATGAGTCTTCCAAATGCAAATTTGCTTGTTCAAATGGGAATGGTGTGCAGAAATCGTAAGATTCCGTGTGATAACTGATTTCACTGTTAGCACAGAAAGCAAAGGGTGGGCCGATAAATACTGTGAATATTTGATTTCACCAATGCCCCGTTAGAATTTATGGATTGTGTTTTGTATGGAATTAGTATTTCATTAAAGAGGCATCACCTTTCATATCATATGCTCCATCTGGCCTAAACTAAAGAAATCAATTTGAATATATCCAATCTTGCCCATTGATCCTCTTCCACAGATTCATTTTTTAAAGACAAATGCACATATAACTCCAGAAATAAAACACTTTTTAAATAGCCCTAGGTATAGCTGCCTGAGGCAAGCAAGAATCTTTCAGGACATGGAAGCTTCACAACACTCATAACAATGTGAATGTTTCTAATTGACAGGCAATTACAGTGAGGAAAAATGAGACAAAAGCAGAATTTTACTTGCTAGCATTTATTAGTTTAAGACAGTGGCACGTACTTGTGGTAATTTAAATAAATCTTTCCTTTTGCTTTTAGAAAGAACAATTGACATTTTGTAGGTAAAGCATTATTAAATGGGGAAGCATTTTGGATTAACAACACTCTGTTTAAGATACTGTCAACGTAACTGGTGCTGATAAGATGACAATGCTCAATGTTATTTTGCAATAATAAGATAGAACAATTCTATACTATACTATAGCAGTTTAAACAGTTTCAAAATAACCATTTCATCAGTATTTATGGGTGAAATACAACATTAGTTATCAGACCTATCCTGGGAGCAATACAGGGATGTTGTCCTATATGTTGTGGCCACATGATTTATTCTTCAACACCCTCTTCCTTCTGATTATAGAACCCTGGTTTTTATTTTTACTTTCTTTAGGATATTATTTAATGCACACATTATTATTACATTTGCATTAAAAGCTATCTTTTACTTAAATGGATTAAGAAAATGAAGTAAACAGGTGAGTTCTCTAAAGAGGAGTGTAAACTATATTTGAGAAATATTTTAGAAATATACATTTATGAACATTTTTTCATTAAAAATCACTGAAGAGTCTTCATATTAAATAAATGGTTTCTAGAAAGTGCGTAAACCAAAAGTAAATACACAAAACAGAGTAAAAAGAACTTCCCTTTTTCAAGTGTTGTAGAAAAACTAAACAAGAAAAACCCTGTCACTTCTGGTTATAAGCAAAATAATAATAATCCTATATAAACTTGGACACAATCCTCTCACACATTTGGCCCACAATGCAAGTGGATTGTGTTCCTTGCATTTTACTGATTAAGGTGCAATCAATAGATTTTCCTAAACATAAAAGCTAGTGTTTTATACTTCACTATGCTAATGTACAGCAGAATAGCACCTAGTATTTGGCAATTACAATTACAGTAATTGTACTAATATTTCTGCCTTCAATAACATTACAGTAAAGGTTAAAACTTAGTAAGACATTTAATAAGTAGCACACAGTAGATATAAGCAAATTGGATTTGGAATATTAAGTAAATTGTTCTTTAAGTGTTAGCCTATAATACTGATACTCCATTCTCTTAGAATAATATGTAACGGTATCTTGAATTTCATTCCTTTCCCTTTTTATGTAACCAAAAGTTATATGCAAGCTAACACGAAATGTGAAATGTAGGACACATGTAAATAAAAGGTTACGATATGGTACTGAACAAGAGAGTTAAGATCAACTCCTACACAAGGTTCACTTATACTAAGGTTTGTAATGCTTACTTCCGAAACAGCCAATGCGGTAGCCTCTAGATGTTTTGGACTACAAGTACCATCATCCCTGTTCACTGGCCAAGCTGACTAGGACTGAGGGCAGTTGTAGTCCACAACATCTAGAGGGCACCATGTTGTCTCCTGCTGTCCTAGTTGATTAACATTGATTGATTTGTAAAATATTTGTTTTTAATACTTAAGAAACACCAGGTGGCAGCCACTGCTAACAGGATTCTAACAACACGTTACTGTTAGCAGCTTGAGCTTTCCAAGTGGAGGGAAGAGCAAGAGTACAAAGATTAAACATAATTAAAATCAATCCCCATTATCTGTCATTCACACAAATTATGCCATTTTCTACAGAACTGTTTTATCCCTTCCTCAATATTTGTAGCTTTAATATTTTATTAGTCAATAAAAGCTCAAATTTCTTTCTTTAATGGGTGATGGTCCTAATTAGCAACAATAGATATACAAGGCTGGAGCTATATTTGTGCAAGGAGATGAAGATAGGCACCAGGATTTCTCCACTTGTCAATTACTCAGGACTGGAAGGCTGACTCGGGCGCTTGTGCCAGTAGTGCACGTTACACAATGAACACAGGAAAGCCCACCTATCCCTTACCCTTTAGCTTGAGCTGCCCAGAGGTGGAGGGCAGTTATTATAGCAGAAATGTCTACACAAAATCATCAAGCAAGAAATCTTGTAAGTTCAGCTCTAAACACTTTATAGATAGACACTCTGTGCTGCAAATAGATTTGAAGAGACCTCTTAACTGTTACTAAAAACAAGCTGCTAATATTACTTATGGAAAACAGCCACTTTCATTCATATTTTATGTCTTTATTTTTGATACTATGGGATGATATAGACTGCTCCTTCCATGTGTTCATAGCTAAGGCACACAAGTAGTGTGTTGTTTTTTACAAATTGTAGATTCTGAAGTTCAGTTGCTCCTATTTTATGCTATTTCAAAAGCAAAACATAGTGAGCCAACCACACAGAATAGCATATGATTTCCCCTATATTATTTGCAGTCTACATTTGAATTCACTGTTTGTTTTTAGTAAGAGAAACCATGCATTCCTAAGACTTTTACCTTGGCCATTTGCTTCATAGTATTCCATTGGGGTACTAAAAGTACCCCAATCAAGTCTCACGTTTTGGCATTTTGTATGTTGTGTAGGTTATAACCACTGCTAATAATGAAAGTCAAACAATACACCTTAAGTTATATCATAATGTTATGAATATAAATGATACATTTTTAGAATTGCGTTAGAGCCTTTTAAAAAGTGTTACAATATTTAGGGAGAATCTGAACTACAAGATCTGGCGTTCCTATTGATGGTTTCGCCTCCAGAGCAATACCACAATTGAGTGGATACTTTCTGATCTCCTGTGGTTACATCAGAAATAAACAATCCACTACAGCTTCAGTTTTCAATGCAATTTCCAATGTTTCATGAGATTCACATGATTTCATTTTATTGTGCAAAAGATAACCCTGGATATTTTTCCAATGTCATTTCTGTCTCGCATATAAAGAAGAATACAAAACTATGAGGGCCATCAAACATAACTTTAACCAGAAAGTAAACTTCGTAGCTCTACACTTGCTTTCATAATTAACTAACCTAGAGTTTAGATAAAGTAATGAGATGAAGGCAAGAGGTGACTTAACACTTGTGCTCAAGTCGAGTCTTCATTCCATTGCATGATTAAGACATGTGATAGAAGTACAATTCACAAATCAATTTACCAAATTATCTAAAAGTAATTCACTTAAAATCATCAAGTCATACTACTCTTTGGGTTTCTATAGAACCGTGATCTGCTCAAATTGAATGCTAAAGGCATCAGTGATTTGACCTAACCTACACATTTCTATTTTAGTGGAGAAAAGATCTCAGAACTAAGCTACTTCAATGGGACCAGAGTCAAGCTTCACAAATCTAATGTCCATAAATCTTCAGTAATTTAGATGATACAGTTAACAAAGTGCAGAGATAAGAGTGGCACACATCCAGATGTGAGAACATACAATAAAGTGCCCAGCAGATTCAATGTAATTTCTACTAAACTGGAACATTACCAACACCATACTCTCAAAGCACTGGCAAACAGACCAAAGTGATGACTACAAAAATACTGTGAGCTAACACCAACATGGCATGGCGGGTTTTACTGCAGGTTCTAGGTGAATTGTGTTATCGGGTAGCTGACTAAGCATGAGTGGCTTGTGACTCTTGAGCTTATGAGCCAGGGTCATAAATATGGCTTCCACATGATCATTGTCATTAGGGTTTTTAGCAGACGTTTCAAACAGTGGCATGCTATGAGTGTCAGCAAATTTCTGAGCCATGTCTGTAGGGACCTGAATTGCACTTCTCAGATCGCATTTATTTCCAACCAAAATCCGGGGTATATCATTGGTGAGCAAGTGTTGTTTGCATTCCTCGATCCACAGTGGCAAACTATGGAAACTGGCAATATTTGTCATATCATATACAAAAACGACTGCGTGTACATTCCTGTAATAGTGCTGTACCATGCTCTTCCTGAATCGCTCCTGCCCTGCTGTATCCCAGAGCTGAATCTAGATGTACCAAGAAGGGGAAAGAAGGGAGAGAAACAAGAAAAAAAATGATTTCACTCAGGCTGGTGGAAAGGCATAATTTCAACTTTAACTCAACAGTACTTTTATATTGCTATGATTTCTGTTCATAAGGGTCTTTGAGGTCAGTGGTTTTATATCTCAGCAACAGCAACAAAACATAAATGAAAACTTTTGCTGTGAAGCTTCCTGCAAACACTTTTTTATGCATCAGCTTTTCAAAAACAGTTATACTAAATATTAGTAATTGTGCATCTTTCACTGTAGATGGAGGTATTGCAGGAATTAAGAGCTTGCCAAGAAATTCACATTGTGACATGAGTATTAAGTTTAATTAGGATCTATGTGGGTTTAAAAATCAGCATGCTTGCATTTCAATTAAAAAGCAGAGGTGTCATTGCTTAACATAACAGTACATGTATAAGGATGACACAACTTTCCATTTAAGCACTAGCTGGTACCCAAAGGTAACCAGGAATTCCATGCAGCTGGGTGCATGGAAGCTCTACTTCTCTGTAACCAGCATAGAAACCACATGTTGCTAGAGGTGGGATGAAGAATTCTGCAAGGCCCTAGCAAACTAGCATTATGTGTTTGCAAACTTCTGTGAGCTTATTTAAACACTGGGATAAAGAGATGCAATAGGCCACAGGTTTGACTAAATATGAGCACATCTTCAAAACTGTGTGATGTTAATACATGTTCAGCACTCAGCACATGAACAACAGTTAGTTAGACCAAGGGGTTCAGAGGTGCAACTAACAGCATGTTTACAGGTGCAACTATAATATCAAGCCTCGGGCTCAGCGATGAAGCTCAAGGTGGGGGGGCCTTCCTCAAGTTACCGCACTCAGATTGTTACAAACACAAATCTTGATTCAGGGGAAGCAACTGAGATACAAGTATAACAAATGACCTCCATTATTTTTGGCCGTGTGTCAGCTCCAGGCAGGATGGATGAGCAACAGGACTGGAGTTGCCCACTTCTTTCCTGCCAGGTGGCCTGGTGTAAGATGACCCTCGTGGAAGGGACCACGAGGGTCATCTAGTCCAACCGGCGGCAATCTTTCGCCACCTGCACCTATAACAGTATTGCAGCAGAGGAAATCTCAGCAGACGTCGCTTGCCGAGGCAAAGCACCTGCCTTTTCTGCACACACCTGTTAAAGGAGCAGCAGCAGCCCCGGACTCCCTGCCACTTTGCATCTACTACGCGCCAGCTGCAAGGCAGCCGGCAGAACAGCCCTTGAGCCTGGCAGGGGAAAAGCAGCCCGAGGAGTTGACCTCGGCTTTCCGCACCTTGATGCGCTCCCCGTCGATGTCGACGGCGCGTTCTCGGAAATCCACCCCGATGGTGGCCTCGGTGCGCTCCGGGAAGCGGCCCGCGCAAAAGCGGAAAGTGAGGCACGTTTTCCCCACGTTCGAGTCCCCGATGACGATGATCTTGAAGATGCGGGAGCGCGCGGGGGGCAACGTCCCCGGCGCCGCGTAGCTGCTCGACAGGCTCAGCTCCAGCGATGACTCCACCTCGGCCGCCGCCATCGCCGCCGGGCCCGCGAAGGCGCCTTCCGCTGCGTCGAGTCACTCGCGGCTTAGTCGCTCAGGCCCAACCTGGCGGAGGGATTCGCGTCGCGGCGGAGAGGCGAAAAAGGCCCGCGCGCCCCCGTCGCTCGCTCGCTCGCGCTCATTTCCCCCCTCCCTGACAAGCCGCTTCGCTTCCGCACCTGAGGAAGCCGCTGCCGCTTCACGCGTGTTAAGCCACGTAGGAGGAACAGCTCCGCCCCTTTCGCGGGATAGGCCGGGCCTGATAGGCGAGGAAGGCGAAGCCGTGGAAGGGGGCGTTTCCGCTCGCCTCTGCGGGGGGAAACAGGGACGACGTGAACACGAAAGCTCGCGAGAAGTGGGATGCTATCGACGAGTCTTTAAATGGTGGGTTGGGGGCGGCAGCGGCCATCTGGCTGTCATTGTTCGCCAGTGCTAAGTTCGTGCTAGTCTCCTCCCTCAGTACAAGAGCGTCTCGCACCCCTGGCTGTCTCTCTCTCGTCCCCAGATATACAAGCGGGAGTCACCCGGCGAGACTGATGGGCAGAAAGTTCCCAGAAAAGCCAATTCCACCCCACAGACCAAGCTTTAAAACTTGCAGCGCCTCTGGCAGTAGCTGTGGGGAAAGCCGTGAACTTCAGCTTCCGGCTGGGCACTGGACCAACAGGGCTCTTCCTAGCCAAGATCTGTTGCTCCCACAATTGCTGGAAAAGGGTGAAAAAGTAGACCGCGCTCTTGCGCCTTTAAACAGCTGGGTAGATAGAAGAGTGAATTTCGGTACTGGTGGGCAGCTGCCAAAAAGGAAACTCCAGGTCAATCTGCTGAAACGCCCTCCTACAGAGTTAGCAAAGATGCAGGAACAGCGTCTTATTTTTTACCCGCAGTTCCAGCTCATGGCAGAGATCAGCTATCCTGAGCAATACATGAGCCTTTGAGCAGTAGCTTCTATTTACATATTGTTCTCTACTTTCCTGCTGGAGCCAGTGCTTTTCAGCAGAAACCCTCCTCCAAACTTCTCATATTCCTTTTTCTAAAAACCCAGCAACTTTGTCCATCGTCACTTGTTTTGCATAATTAATTTTGCTTCTCAGGGGGTGCAAAGTGCAATGGAGCACCACCCCTTGCTCAGCTCCTCTGCCTGCTTAAGTGGACAATATATTTTTAAAAACCTAACACTACCCTATACTTGCTTACAACGGAGCAAGTACCACCAAAATCAGTGAAATGTGTTTCCAAATAGACCAGCATGATTATTATGCCTCTGGGCTGCCTTGGTTTTGCCTTCCTATAGGTTACACTGATCATTTTTTAATGACCCACTACAAAAGGTGTGCATGTGTGCTGCTTAAATAGTAATGGCCAGATTACTGTGTTTTTATGTGTATATGATGCCCATATATACCTACCTCTCAAATTTATGTCACTGCAAGATCACACAGTTGTAACTATAATGAAACATACTATCCTTGCTAAAAACAAAAGCCACAAATGAGTGATCTATGTTGTAGGATCTCAGCACTTAAGAGAGTTTTGACCATCACTGGAAGAGGAAAAAGAAAGGTGTAAATTATTAACCCAAGCCCATCTCCTCTTAGCAAAGCACTCTAGAAATAATGTGGCATCCTGAAAGACAATAGGGCTAATTCTAGAGTAGTTTCCATGGAACATCATGACTACAGCAAGTATTTCCTGAAGGGTTGCTGGATAATAAAGTGGCTAAGTTAAGGGGAAGAAAAACAAGCACGTAGGATACTAAGGTTTCCAGATAGATAACACTGAATATTTGCAGACTAGGTGTGATAGTCAGCTCTTGGTTTGAATGTAATGTAGCAGAGTGTCTCAGTAGCAGACAGCAAAATTATTTTCTTGGAAATATAAAATATTGTAGTACAGTTAACACAAAGTTATGACAAACTTCTTTTGTTCAGAGATGTATATATGCCAAAAGGGGAAGGCTCTAGATGAATGACAAGTCAATACTTTCCTTTAACATTTTTTCTTATCACAGAAAGAGTAATGATCTCTCTAAAGAGATGTACAGCAGTGAAAACCATGAAGTGTCAACTGTCAAGTTTCTCATACTGCAAATTATTTTTACCATTTTCTACACTGTGCCTTAGATTTCTTATCCCAAACTTCATAGCTTATAAAAGTTCTCATTTAAATTTGTAGTCTTCATAAAGATGTTGTATTTTGCAGAGATATTTACTGTTAACTCCAGGAACGGAACCATTACTGCCAAGTTGCAAATTACTGTTCACAACAGCAGCCATTGTGGGTTAGCTTTATTGGAGAAGAGGGGCAGGAAGGGGAAATAGTGTCTCCAAGCACTGCTGCATTATGCATTGTGGGATTTCACCAACACTAACAAAAAGCTATTATAAGTAATTCATGTTACACTGGTCTTGCACTACATCTCTTCTGACAGCAGTTTGCAAATTCTATAGCCACACAGCTCTTTTTCAAAACATTTTATTGCATTATATTTGGTACCTTATGTTTGACAAAGGAAATTACATCTGTAACTGCAGGAATAAGAAGCTTGTCTGTTATTGAAAAAAAATCTCGGGCCCGTTAAAAGTTACAAAGTCATGGGCTTGCCTGAAACAACTGAGCAAGAAATATATTCTTAGAAATGTAGGGCTTCAAGTATTACAAACCTGTGACACTGTGGAAAAGTTCCAGAGGTATCTAAACTGCAGCACTTTTTTCTGCATAACATGAACAAGGCCTGCTGAGGTTTTAAACAATTAGTCTCTCGATCAGTCACAAATTGGAAGTCAGGAGTTCCACTCTTTGAATTTTCAAGCCATAGTTATGTTCATTTATATTTTCACTGTACGTGAAAAATACATGCTGTCTTTTTAATGAGTTGGTGCCACATCACAGTGCATAATTTCATTTGGTTCTTGCATTACAGTTTTAACATGTACAGCCAAATGATGCTGTCATCATGCTCATCTCCTGAACAGCAGTGTTGATTTCTTTTCAATTTTTAATAAAAACAAAGTATGTTCTAACTGGTTCCTTCATTTAAAAACTGTGGTGCAAGAACACCAAACTGATCACGTGCAGTGAATTTCGGAGACACAACAAGCTAATTGAACACCTTATGTTTCGTTATTTTGCTTCATATTTTAAATCCCAGTCTCTACAACAGCATTATATATGTATTGCAGGTTTGTCTGCAAATAGTGATTCACATTGCATACTTCCAAAGGGTAGAATCATCTCTGTATCAAAATCAGTCAGATGTTAAAGCCCCAACAACTCTTTGTGCTCAGTGAAAAGGATCCAGTGCTAAAACAGCATTTTTGCTGTCTGAGATAGTCATCTCAACAAGACAAATTTAAAGTAATATTTCTGCCACACACCTGCTCCAATGGGTGTTAAGCCTTCAGATTCCATATAAATTAGTTTAAAATGGGGTATGTAGATAAAGGATACTTTTCAATTTTAGCAGTGCTTAGTTTTTCTTTTAACTGAGCCACCTATATCCAGTAATACGTTACTTTATATTATATACTCGTCAGCAGGATAAAAAAAGTAAAACTTTGAAGGCAACCATTTTTACTCCTTCCATTCTGTGTAGGTTAGAACAATTCAGCAGGTGCGTGACAAAAATATTATACACCAGATACGGTCCAAAATCATTCCACTCCTTTAAAAAAGTTCATATTTCATTGGCCAATTCTTCAGTTTCTGCAGATATATCTCCATTAATTGTGATCTTCATATCCTCTTCATATCCAGGGGGCATAAAAGCCAAAGCATAAGGGAAAAGCTTATGACAATTTGCTCTGTACATTTCAGCTGCTTCTTTACAGTCTCCAAGGCTACCATCATTCAATGCTTCCAATACCTCGATACAAGTCTAAAATGTGAAAACACAGTGTTAATCCTTTTAAAAGATCCTGTGTATCAATTCACATTACTGCTAGTTCTGTTTTCATTATTTTAAAATATTATTTTCTTGCTTGAATGTTTAATATTTACATGTTTCTTACCTTACATTAGAATACTATGAAAAGGATGCTTTTTCTGCTTCCTAGAGATTTATTAAATATTACAAGTTCCACTAACTGCGGAGCAATTTTAACCAAGGGTTTGTTGTATCATTTGGAAAAGGTACACTTGCTGCTAAGATAACAAACCATTCTGTATATCAGACATATTTACCTGAAGATTTCTGTTTGTGAGGGATTCATCAAGGCAAGTTGCCAGCTCCACAGCTCTTTTCTGGCTAGTAGAATCCAAATAATACACCATTTTGGCAGCTAGGAGAGAGGGGAAGTCATTCCGTTAACCATAAAACTGAAACAAAAAGGCTGTGATCTCTTAAAGTTACTTTCAGATGTGGCCAATCTGTTTTTTGCAAGTGGGCATTTCCATTTTGTAAACTAGATGTGCCCTTTGGGTAGAATAAGCCCTGAGTATGTGGGTAATTGCAGCAAGGCCAATGAGTTTAGGATCAAGATAGGAATCTTATATCCTGGTCTGGCGTATGGAATGGGAAATGAGGGGCTTACTAACTCTCCCTCTCACTTTGCTCTATAAACCCTCTGACTTGTATCTGAAGTGTTCTATGAATGGAATGGCTTTCAACTGAGCAGGAGCTCCCGCTGACTGAAGTGGCAGAAGTTCTGGAGGATCCCGAAGGTGAAGGGTTTTAACTCAATGGCAGAGCAACTGCTTACATGGACCAATAGTATATGACAGTTTCCTACGTCCTAACTTAGCACACGGGACTCCATGGGCTGGGGTGCACTTCTGCCAACTGGATTTGTCCGTTTAGAGAAATTCAGATTCCAAGCCTCTATTTGTAAATATGGAAATGTGTATGCAGCATTGTGAGATCACAACCTAGAAAGGTTACATTTTAACTGTAATTTCTTACTTGACAGTAAGAGATAACCTAATCTATCAAAGAAACAAAAGCAAAGTTGCTAATTTTGCCTTGTTGTTGTTTGGAAAATTTATAAATGGGACTAACTGCAATAACATCAAACACAGATTGCTACCCAGGGCTTAATGTCAAGTAATAGAAAAGGTTCAGGCAGTCTTTTTAAAAAATGGTAAACTGTTACCATTACACAGTCTAAGAATCCAACATGCACAATGCTTTCAAAGCCTCCTTTACATATGTTATGAAAGAATCATCAGCCTGCTACTGGGTAAGACTATATAACTTATCTTAGTAAAACTAGTATCATAATACCAATATCCCATTACTTTGATAACTGCCTACTACAAAACACTCCTCTCATTAACTAGTTATGCTTAACTGCTAAAGGTAGGATTTTAATAGCATTACTTTAAGATCTAGCTCGTCTTTGTGCTACTTTTGCCGAGCCTGTGACAGCAACTGTGATGTCACCTCCTTTATGCCACCTCCTTTGCTCAGCTACCTCATTACGAAGAATTAGTTAAAAAATCTGAAACACTAGAATTATAATATTATGAGTCTGTATATCTATTATGCAATGGAACAGTCAAGACATCCCAGCTCTAAGATGGAAATAAGCAGCAGTGTAATACTGGGTTTCCAATGACTAAACTTGATTAAAAAGAAAAAAAATTGCACAGGGATGTTTATTTTTAATATGAGAGATCATTCAAACATTTGATCCCTCACATAAAACTGAACATGTACCTTGTCTCTAGTATCCTGACTCTTGAAAGAAATACATTCTAATGTTTCTGGATTGATGAAAGCCGTCTTGCCATAAACTGGCATGAATGCAATTGGTATGGTAGACAAGATCTCACGTTTAAGACCAAGAGTGGTACATTACTTGGCAGCAAAATTAAAAACTGTCAAGATAAACTTGGAATATGCAGCAAATTACATACCAGATAATCTGTGTGGTAGTGAATCATAGTTCTGTTTAAGGAAAGTTTCATTGAAGTTCTTTGGATTAGTTGCACCAAAAAGCCGATTCATTTCTTGATTCAACACTGTTCTGACTGTTTCTGGTAGATCTTTGCTTTCAGAAACTGTAATGTTAGAAAACACAGTTAACTGCTGCAGAATACGTTATGCTTTAATACACTTATTAAAGATTGTAGTTGCTTCTTCTATTAAAGCCCCAAGATGGCCTGTCAGAGTTAAATGAATAGTAGTTTTGAATTTATAGCAGAATAAAAAAGGTAAAGGGACCCCTGACCATTAGGTACAGTCGTGGCCGACTCTGGGGTTGCGGCGCTCATCTCGCTTAATTCAATATGCTTGCTTTATTATTATTTTTTAAATTAAAAATTGGTTTACGAACTTAATCCATTCCGGAAGTCCATTCTTAAACCAAAGGTTCTTAAACCAAGGCGTGTTTTCCCATAGCAGCGGGGGATTCAATTTACAAATGGAACAGACTCAACAGGAAATGAAACATGTTCTGCTTCCAAGGCAAAGTTCACAAACCAAAACACCTACTTCTGGGTTTGCAGCGTTCTTAATCCAAGTTGTTCATAAACTAAGCTGTTCTTAAACCAAGGTACCACTGTACTTTATACTGAGTGACAGAAATGGTCTGTCTAGTTCAGTGCTGTTTATTCTGACAAGTTTTGGTTCTCCAGGGTGAAATTTGATAATCACTTGGAAGTACATAAGCCCTGCTTTACAATGAGAAACCAAACAGAGTTGCGGACAGAGCTTTCCTGCCTTTTGTCTATCTCCAAGAACATGGCCCCACCCCAATCCCAGCCATTCTTTTCTTTATTGCTCATGTATTTCGTCAACATATTGATTCTAAAAAAACAACAACACCCTAGTATTGTGCAATTTCCTCCCTTTTCTGAAGAGGACCATAATGATAAAAGGTAGCATATTGAACCAAGCATTTTAAGCTTGCAAATATTATGCAGTAACTGAAAGATAAACTGAGGGAGGAGAGAGAGAAACTGGACAGATCCATGCACTCCTTTTAAAGAAATATCAAAACAAATCAGAAAATACAATGAATTTTGCTGTTTGTATTTGAGTAAACTGCTCATAGTCCTTGTCAGGTGTAAGGTATGACTGACTATAACAGCGTCTGGAATTATGATTGGTAGGTTCATACCACTGCTGAAGAGGTGAATCATACACTCATGGAGCCATGGATGACTAGGGTCAATAGCAAATGCTCTCTTCACAGACTGCAGCATAAGGAGGAATTTTTCTGCAGGAGACAAAATAAATTGGCACCACATTACAAGATGTTCTAATGTACTAGGGAATTAGACTCAGCAAATAAATAAAACAGAAAGCCTCATTATACTTTAGATGTTATGATCAAGATAATTACATTTGAAATTATAATGATTAGAATAAATGATATGTTCTACATTTTCAGCAGAGGGATATACCTGCAACCTATATACCAATATAACAAGTTTTATTCAACTTAAATGCAGTGAGTTCTGGGAAATACGAAACAAAATAAGCTGGCTTGGACCTAAAGAGCAAGTGCAAATGGAAAACATTTCTGCTAGTGAACTGAAGCTTTTCTAGCACAGCACTCCTGCCTTCTAAAGGCTTCTCCTAGAAGTTGGGGGGGCCATTTTAAGAAGTCTGATAATGCGGATAGCGCTGTTGCACTTAGATCCTGCTTGGAGGCTTCCCAAAGGCATTTGTTTAGCGACTGTGAGAAGCTGCTGGACTGGAAAGCTATGTAGGGGGGGGGGGAATGATCTATTATTGTTATTATTATTATTATTATTATTATTATTATTATTATTATTATTTATACCCCACCCATCTGGCTGGGTGTCCCCATGTGTACAGGGCCTTTGATCTAGACTTAGCTTCGTGAAATATTTTAATTATTCTATGGTATGTTTAGGAAATTCTTTTTTTTTTTTTTGTTTATATGGCTAATACTGGAAAGTTATTGGTTTTATAAAGATTACTATTTTTTTCTCATAAACCTGACATACTACAAGAGGCAGCAATGCCTTTTAGCTTGCATACTAAATGCCAAGCAGTGAGAGAGTTAGATTTTTAAAAAATGTAATCTAAATATCGGAAATAACATTTCTTCCAGACTGTCAGTTCTGACAATCAAAATTTGTTGATATAGACCACCTTAGGGCCAACGGAGTCCTCAAGCTCTTGGCAATCACAAACAATGCATAAAACAATTCTGCAAGAGAATTTTTTTTTAATCTTCTGAAACATGGTTTCCTTTTGTGTAGGGTTCTCAACTTATTTACAAGAGGATTATTTGTTTATAAAAAGAACTCCTAAGAAAATAATGGCAACTCATTACAATTGATACCCAAGTGCGGAAGGTGTCTGAACACTCCATCTCAAGGCCCAGTCTGGTATGGAAGAAAACAGGAAGACTCCTGCTCCTTCTAACATCTGCATGAGTCTTGCTTTTGTACACTGGTGTATTTCCACTTCATTCTACCTTCCACTTACCTTTCCTGAAGTAAATTTCAAAGGCAAAAAGATGGGTTTCTATTTTGTTCTTCACCAAGTTCTTCAACGGAGTTAAAAACTTAATAGCTTCCTCCAAAGGAGCTTCAACCTAAACATACATTTTTTGGGGTGACAAAACAGGAAAAAGTTGCATGAGGACTTTTCAGAAGAACAACTGTCAGACAGAAACACTGCTTTTCCTGACAAACACCAATGAAGAAACTAGAACTCTTTCATTCTTAGTGCCCAATGTCAGTAGAGGCAAGGAGCAGATTTATTCCTGGCAACAAATACAGTCCATATCCCTTATAAGTGGCTGCTATTCATTTCTACAGGCAAAAGTAAAGAATTGCATACAAATCTTGTGGTTTTAAGCAAAATCTGGCCTCCTGGTACTAGATATCCCTGTCACTAAGGTCTGGGCTACACAGGTGGAGCAAATGTGCATTATCTCTATACTGGGTTCCTTGCAATATATAAGGCCTTCATTCATACATCCCAGATAAAACAGGTGTATGTGTCCTTATATGGACCCAATTCAAATGCTGATAAAGCACAACATTTGGCCCTCAAACTCATCTTCACAGAGGCATGCCCACTTACATGATGCTATATATGAGGCAGGTAAAGTCGAAGCTGAGCCAAAAAGGAGTTTACAGACAACACCAATCAGCTGACAGCTGCTGCCTGCAATACCCTTTGAAAGGAGCTTTGAAGTCCTCCTGCTTGGAGCGCACCATGCACAGCCCAACATCAGTTCCCTTTGGGAACTCCCTAACGCAGTTGAAGGGGCTGAATAAAGTGATTTGGGTTTTGTCAAAGCGAGTCTCACCTGCCCCAAGAAGCGGTTCATATTCAAAGCACTTGAAGAAGCACAAATGATTCAGTTGTTTCTGGTTTCATTCTTCAGTGCAACAGAACAACAACTGTGAAAATGCCCTGACAGAAGCTGCTACTTGTGATTGAGTCAGCATGCAAGAGTCACTTTTAGAGTGATATGCTTTTGTGTGGGAGTCTCTTTAAATAGTTCTGTGTAAATAGTTGCTGAAACACAATTTACATTCCCAAGTTTCAATACCTTTGCTAGTTTTTCAGGAATAAGCTCTTCCTTTGGTCCTCCAATTTCTTCATCGTCGTCATCTTTCTTCTTTTTCTGGTTTCGTTGCTGCTTCTCTTTTTCAGCGTTCTTTTTCTCCTCCTCCAACTGAGCCTTTTTCTGAGCCCTCCTCTGCTTATTACGTAGCTTCTTTAGCTCCTTATCTGACATATTTGCTATACAGAAAAAATACTTTGTTAATTATGAATAGAACGATTCCTTTAAAATAGCAAACCCTAGATTCTTGCAGCTCAGGTTATTAATACCATTTCCTAAACAAGTCTTCTCAAATTCCAAATCATGGCCCAAACCTGGATGACTTCCGTTAGAAAAGGCATAGTGGCTTATCTATAATGCAGCCTCACCCAGAACTACTTGGATTGCCACAATATACATTTTGTAACTTATCCCAGAAGATCAAGAAAATAAGCAGAACCCTTAATTTGTACATTTTCAGAATATGAAGTCCATGTGAATGTATAGTTAGGATGTTTTAAAAAAGTTATTGGATGGCCAATATATAACACTGCAACTCCTTAAACTGTAAACTATATATTTAAATTTTTGACCTGGTTTATTTTATTTAAAAAAATACAAAAAGCAAGCAAGCATAGCACAGCATTCACCTTTTACAGCATCACAACTCCCCCCACCAATTTTGTGTCTCATGGCAATGGAAATGACACAAAAGGACAATATGGCTCAGTATATACAAAAAGCATAGTTTAGAATAAACTATGGTTCAACTTGCAAAAGCCCTTTACTCCTCATTTGCTCCTGGCTATGCTGCTCTGTGAAGGAAACAAGCTGGGAAACAAGACTGCTTTGCGATGTGCAAACTAGGTCTCATGGTTTGTTTCTCTCCAGCAAACCATGAGCAAAGGCCAATCTTTGTTCCTCCAAACAAACCACAAGCATTATGACCGGCCAGATTCTGGCTTGTTTCCTTTCCCACATGGCACAGTGAGGAGCAGGGAAGGAGCAAGGAGTTTGAGTGTGTTAAACCATAGTTTATTTTAAAGTGTGGTTTAACATTGCGTGAGAAATGAGCCATAAAATACTAGAAGCAACTTCTACCTGTGTCAGCCTCATGCTCTTTGTTCTCATCTGTCAGAGGGTTATCATGAAGCTTCAAGTATATTTCTATGGCAATTCTTGCTGCCTTAAAATAAAATGGGTGCTGTCGAAGTACATCTTCTAGCTTCAACAAGTCCACGTATGATCGAAGCGTGATTTTCCTCATACAGTATGTGTGGAAGTCAAATTGGTCATCTGTGATTTCTACAAAATGCTAACAAAATATCATGTTATTTAGTAAGCATGGGAAGTACAACGAGAAAAGTTCCAAAACTAAACTTCAGAACCATAAACAGAAGCACTGATAACACAATCAAGCAGAACCCAAAATTTAGCATAAAGAGGCCATAATTCAGTGATAAATCATGCACAACAACCAGACAGAAAGTCATGATTCAGTCCCTGGTATCTCTAGTTCAAAAGGCTCTCTCGTAGCAAGCCAGGACTGAACCTTTGCAACTCTGAAGGCCAAATTAGATATGGCATTATGCAAGCACTGCATACAGCAGTCTTACATTGGAACGTATTTCAAAAACTAGTGTCAAATCAGAGGCAATTCCGAATAACAGTTTGGCAAATGAGGAACATTCTCTATAGCAGTGTTTCCCAACCGGTGTTCCGCGGCACACTACTGTGCCGTGAGACATTGGCTGGTGTGCCGTGGGAGGGAGGCGGGCGAGTCGGGCGGTGAGAGGCAGAGGCGGCGAGGATCCGCGTCGAGCCGGGTGCGGCTCCGCGGTGGTGGTGCCGAGCGGCGGGGCAGCGCGTGCAAAAGGGAGGAGCGCAAGACAGCGGAGGAGGAGGAGGCCGGCATGTCCGGGCAGCAGCAGCAACAACAGCAGCAGCAACTCCCGGCGACGGCTCCTCAAGCCCCGCCGCCGCCCCCTCCTCCGCCCGCTATCGCCGCCACCACAACAGCCGCCGCCGCCTCAGTTGCCGCCGTCCCTCAGTCCCTCGCTCTGCTGCCTCCTCCCACCCCCAAAGCTTGGAGGTTCCCCGGCAAGGGGGAGGGAAAAAACTTTCACTTTCGTGCGTCCCTCCCGGCGTGACGCTGCGCGCTGACGTCACGGGGCGGGGCTTTAATGGTGGTGTGCCGCGAGATTTTTTTCAGTAAACAGGTGTGCCGTTGCCCAAAAAAGTTTGGGAAACACTGCTCTATAGGCTCACATGCTCTCCTCTTCTTTTCTGTAGTTTTCCATGCTATCTAAATGATGTCTTTGATTCCAAACAAGGTTTGAAGTGGAACTGCAAACTGTGGAAACCGTACTTTGCAAATTCAAATGTCATGGTAAGCTAGGGTTAGCGAAACCAAAAACACGGGGAAGGAAACCTGAATGTGACAGGGGAATAGGGAAATGGAACGTACGGTCCCACAGATTCTTCTCCATCATCAAACTATGTTTTGGTGATATGTCTGAATTGAACGCATTATAAATTATGGCCTTAAGCAGTATAATGAGAGATAAAGCACAGCCCATGTTTAGATACTTTTGAGGTTCAGAACAATACACTTAAGAGATTCGTCAGACTTGATTCCCGAGAACGGACCACTAAGAAATATTAAATTGGTCATCAGGTACATACTCTCTCAATTTCATGGCATTTTTTAAGTGCTTCTCCAAATTTATTCATTGCTTTATAAGCTTGGGCACATTCTGTCTGGAACCACATGCACTGCATTTCATTCAAGTTTTCCACTGCTGAAGTCCCTTCCTAGAAAGGAAAAATTAGAAAAAATAAATAAATACAAGGCAAGCTGCTACAAATATTCAGCTTATAAATATACAGTTAACTAAAAAGAATATCAAATATTTTGACTCTGAAAGGTATTTCTAAAAAACGTTTTCGTCTTTCTTACAGCAAGAAAAACATGCTTACATAGTATGTCCAACATTGCAAACAAGTGCAACAGACAAGAAACGACACATCAATACTGTGTCCAAATGTGAATTTCAAAAATTTGAATGTGCAAGAAGGTCAAAAGGGGCATTCTAGTATACGCTGAACTGCTTTGTTGCTGTGACTGGGGGACAAGTAGGAAAGTCAACGTTAGTAAAAGGAAAAACCTCATCTAGAAACTGAAATGCTTTACTTTAATGACAATAACAGCTTCCTTCAGACCAGGAGTAACCAACTGTGGTGACCTCTGGATGCTGTGAACTTCAACTCCCATCAGCCTTGACTGTTGGCCATGATAGCTTGGGTGACGGGAGTTGCAGTCTAAACCACCTGGAGGGGGCTAGTTACCCCCAATTCAGACACTGATTTACTTACATGCTTTTATCCCATGCTTTGGCATCCAAGTAACCCCTAAAACTCTTTTTAATAACTGAATATGCAGGACTGTTCAAAGCAATGGCCTACGAAGAGCACAGTAAGCTAAAAAGTACAGTAAATCAAACAAACCCTTGTAAATTTGGAACACATTTCTTCTGCTTCCTTTATCAAGTTGGCTTTCAACATGTACTTTGCACATTTGGAGTTAATAAACCTGTCTGCTGTGTCCAGAGCTTGAGCCTCATCCATCCATCTTGCAGCTTCTTTTATGTTTCCAGCATGCTTGAGAAGACAAGACAAAAGTAAGCTGGATAATGCAGTAAACTGTAGTTTGCCAGGTTCAATTCAATGCAAAGATAAAAGTATGAAAGGGGCGAGTAACATACTCAGTACTGCTTCTCATTCTCAACAGGCCGAAAACAAATCCCAACCCTAACAATACAATTACGTTTACTCTGAAACAAAGGTCACAATGCTCAAGGGAGTTTATTTCCAAGTAACTGTGCGTAGGATTAGAACTTAAATCAGGGTTAGTCAACATGGCGTCCTCCAGATGCTCTGGACTTCAACCATTATCATGCACAACCAGCCATGCTGGCTGAAGGCGGCAGCAGTTGTATTCTAAAACACCTGGAGGGCACCACACAGGCTACCCTTGGTTGAGATCAGGGCTTCTCAAACTTAGGTCTCCAGCTATTTTTGGACTACAACTCCCACCATCCCTAGCTAGCAGGACCAGTGGTCAGGGATGATGGGAACTGTAGTCCAACAACAACTGGAGACCCAAGTTTGGGAAACCCTGGTCTAGATCATCTAAGCCATCCTTCCTTATTTAATAACCAGTTATCCTCCCCCCCTTTTTTTTGAGAAATGCATCCAGATCCTCTAAAATTGGTATCTGAATGCATGGCTTAAGTACCAGGAGACTGGGTATCATTGGCCAATAGAGCAAAAGAGTAATAGAAAGATAGCATGCTGTATGATACACTGAAGTCCCACTCTATAACAAAGAGCAGCCAAGTTCTCTTCTGACTTGCAATCCCTGTCAGGCACATTTCCAAGTTCTTCTCTACAACTATGATGAGTAGAACAACTGGTGCTAGCAGCAGCTGTACGGATGGTAGCAGAGACTGGATTTTTTAAAAAGGAAAAAAGAAAACAACCCAGATATCCTGATACTGAAGTTCTGTGCCAGACACTGCTATGATGATTATATACTACCTCCAGGAGCAGAGGTAACATGCCCCTGATTTTCAAGTGCTGAGAAACAGAATCAGGAGAGGAATTTTGCCCAATTGTCCAGCTTGTGGGCTTCCCAGAGGCATCAGGCTGGGAAACCAAAAGCTGGACTAGAGAGGCTTTGGGGCTGATCCAGCAGGGTTCTTTATGCTCTTATGAGCCCTGACCGACAGCCAAATCATCTGTTCATTCTCCAAATACAAGGATGAAAAAGAATCAAGAAGGGTAGTGCTACGTGGCAAAAGCCTGCTGCAATAATAAAGAGAGTTACCTTATAGATTTTAGCTTTCACAAGGAAGAGTTCTATCAAGGTGGGTGTGCTTTCTATTGCAGCATTTATATATTCCAGAGCTATGGATGGCTGCCCAATTTTGTCATAGTGTTGTGCCAAGTAGTACTGGACCCAGAGTAAAGTCGTTGGAGGTTCTTCTTTACCGTCATCTATTTGGAGGAAATTTCACAGGGTTTTTTTCCCTTTCCATTTTATAGTAAGCTGCACAAGGAAAAACCCAATGGCATGCTATTTGCTACTGACTGCTGAGAAGCTATTATATAGAAAGGGGGTGGACTGGTCTGTGAAGCTTATTAAGATACAGATGGTTTAAACTGTTCCATTTCATGCTCATGCTCTCATTTTTCCCTTTAAGAGTATCGCATATCAGGTTATATAACTTAACTAGAGGTGTTCTACAAAGTACCCAGGTATTCTACAAAGTACACTTCACATCTTAATGTGAGCTGGGCTGAGGACTCTGTGTTGAAGCTGCAGCTCTAACAAAGGAATGAAGGGCAGGCCCAAGTCACCAGGTGCAGCTCCACGGCTCAGCTGCATCACGGCAGCATGGAGAAAGGGTGCTGAATGTGAGTATATGTGAGTGATACAACCCTTCATTTAAGCCACTGCCGTCTAAGCATGGAGCAGAATGAGCTTGGCTGCCCAAATATGGCTCTACCCGTATGATGCAAGGCTGTCGGCTATGGCACACCCTGAGTTCAATTGATCCCAAGACTAGATAAGCCTGTGATAGAGGAAACTATGGGCAGGAACAGGTATGGGAGGTACAGGTGAAAACCAGTCTACATGGATTGTTTGATGCCTCTTCTCCACCCCAACTGCTTTCTTGAGGAGCTTATTCCTAGCTACAGAATAGTAATAGAACATGTGGCACTCACCATTTGGGTTAAATAATCTGCAACTTTTCAGAGAGGTTTCATAACCTACCACTAGCTCTTCTATGATTGCCACCTATAGACACAAGACAACAAATAAATAAAATACCTATTAGTAGCTTAATTCAGCAGACTGCAAATTCAGAGTCAAACCCATCTCCATAAAGTCCTACTTCATAAATACAGTGGTACCTCTGGATGTGAACGGGATCCGTTCCGGAGCCCCGTTCGCATCCAGAAGCGAACGCAACCCACGTCTGCATGTGCGTGGGTTGCCGCTTCTGTGCATGCGTGTGACGTCATTTTGACTGTCTGTGCATGCAGCAAAACCCGGAAGTAACACACTCCGTTACTTCCGGGTCGCCGCAGCGCGCAACCCGAAAATACTTATCCCGAAGCTACTTCAACCTGAGGTATGACTGTAGAAGTATAAATCAGAATTGGAAGAATGAAGTCTTCTGTCCACATAAGAGTCTGGTCAGTAACTACTTTTACAGGAGTGTTGCTTTACTTCCTACTCAAGAAGTGATGGGCTAGGCCGCAGCCAAACATCCCACAAAGTGGACTAGATCCTTCTAAATCGTTCTCTTGCCACTAGGCTAACAACTAGGGCCCCATATTTGACAAAGGAGCTTCCAGATCTTGAACCTACAGTGGTACCTCGGGTTACATACGCTTCAGGTTACATACGCTTCAGGTTACAGACTCCGCTAACCCAGAAATAGTGCTTCAGGTTAAGAACTTTGCTTCAGGTTGAGAACAGAAATTGTGCTCTGGCGGTGCAGCGGCAGCAGGAGGCCCCATTAGCTAAAGTGGTGCTTCAAGTTAAGAACAGTTTCAGGTTAAGTACGGACCTCCGGAACGAATTAAGTACTTAACCCGAGGTACCACTGTATTTCTAGAAAATACTTCACAGTTTAATTGCAGCCAATAGGTTAACAGCAGTTACTTTATATAACATTGCACTGCACTTTTCAAGGTATGACATTAATCAATAGTTTACCACAGACTCTCAACAGAAGCCTAACTTGTAATCTAAGAATAAATTACCTAGTCCTACAAAACACATATCATAGCTTTGCGAAACTAGCCCATCATGATCATCATTTAAGTTTCAGCATGTAAGGGGTCTGTTTTATAGCTCATATTCTACTTCCCTATACACAAGGGCTCAGTCAGTTCACAAGTACAGTGGTGCCTCGCAAGACGAAAAGAATCCGTTCTGTGATTCTCTTCGTCTAGCGGTTTTTTTGTCTTGCGAAGCAAGCCCATTGACGGATTAGCGCTATTAGCAGCTTTTAGCGGCTTATCTGCTGATCGGATCAGCTGATAAGCGGCTTAGCGGCTTAGAAAAAGGGGGGGGAAGGGAAAAAAAACAGCAGGAACTCGCAAGACATTGTCGTCTTGCGAAGCAAGCCCATAGGAGATTCGTTTTGCGAAGCACCTCCAAAACGGAAAACCCTTTCGTCTAGCGAGTTTTCCGTCTTGTGAGGCATTCGTCTTGCGGGGCACCACTGTACTCATATTTCAGATGCACACATATACTGCTTGATTACATCCCAGACTGGGAATGCATTTAGGGCCCTCTGGGGAAGCTGTAAACACACTGGCAGTAAAGAGATTTTAGCCCATGAACATTGCAGGGATCATGGAAATCGATGCATCTGTTCTTGCTTCACCCAGAGTCTTTCCATCCCCAACAAATTTACATCCTTAACCTGGTTCTATGAAAATTAACATTTATAAAGGACATTACTGTGAATCTCTACAGCAGTTTTTAAGGTTCCAGATAGGCCTGTTCAGCATAAGAAAACATAATGATACACGCTTAGTGTCTGATGGACTTTTCTAAGAGAACATTAAAAAGCAAAGCACACAGATGTTATAATGACCTTTTCTTTATCTTTGTATAGTGATCTCAAAGTATTGAAGACCGGTGGGCAGCCTTTGCTGAAATTCATCCTCAGAAATTTATCCAAACATTCCGTAAATTTTTCACCTACAAGAAAAATGTCACAAATGTTACTTTGTATGCTGGCAAATAAAAAAAAGTTTAAGTCAAATGAAGTGCTACATTAATCACTCTCTTTCTTAGGCTAAATTAAGGCGAAGTTTAATATCTCCTGCAGTGCATGAACTTCCCTCTTTGCCACTACATTTCTATGGGGTGGAGAACTGGAACACAACTCTGCCAATCACTTCAACAATGCCCCAATTGAAGCATTTGTGACTCTAACAACAGCTCAGTCTTCTCCAACCTGGTATGCTCCAGAAGTTTTGGACTACAACTCCCATCATGCTAGACCCTGGGTGAGAACCCAGAGGCCGAGAAGGACGGTGTATAAGAAAGAAAATGAGCTGGCATTGATTTCTATATATTGGTAACTCTGTATTAATGTAACGTTTTTATATGTAAACATTTTGTAACCGCGTATTTTTGTAATATTTTGTTTGAGTTATATGCTGTTGCTTCATTTTTTTGTACACCACTTAGAGATATTTTTAATATTTTAAGTGGTATAGAAATTAAATAATCAAATCATATCATCCTGACTTATGGCAGTGCTGGCTCAGGCTAATGGGAGTTGAGAGTCCAATACAGCTAAAAGGCAACAGGTTGGGAAAAGCTGCAGTATAGAGACAGGATATGAAAAGTAACCAGGAATTAGGAACTATGCCTTCTAATGTTTAAAGCTGGCTAAAAGAAAGCAAAATTTTGATGCAATTTCTAGGTGATGAAGCAAGAAAAGGAGGCACTCTAATCTTGTAACTCATTCTCCTAATTGCCAAAATGCAACTCACCGGACAAAAAGTTCAATGGCAGTCTTCTTGGAACGAGTCCCCTTGGGTACTTAGTCCAAGCTTCTTCATAGATCTTGAACCGTTCTAACATGTTGGCTAGAAGAACAAAAAAATTGGCATTTGGGTTTTTAAGGTGGCCAATAATTTTCATGATTCCAAACGTAACTGAAACTACATTCCCTTGGGTAACTTCCATGGACAAAATCCAGAGTGTCCCTTTTCATACTCCTGGTGCTTGAGTAGTAGCATTTTCCCCCTTTACACAGGTTTCACATGCCGAATTGTAAACCACTTTTGCAATATTTAAAAAACAGGTCCCTACACTGCATGAGAGTATTGGGGGGGAAACATTCTCACATGAATTTGTCTTAACCCCCCTTTAAAGCAGTCCAAGTTGGCAGTCATTACTACATATTGTACAAGTGACAGATGGCATACTGAAAAGAAGAAACCAAAATAATTTTTGGCTTGCATGCCATCATGCAGGGATTGTGGATTGTGCTGCCTTCAAGTTATTCCTCTGACACAAATGGTACATCAACAGTACATTAACAGTGCAACCTTATACTCAGGAATAACGTCCCTTGACACAAACAGCGTCCACCCGCAGGCATGGACCCCCCCCCCAATGGTACTGAAAGATGCTTAAGAGTTCCAGAAGAACTGATAGGATCACATTCTCTCCCTACATTTCCAATGGGGAAAGGATGCTTCTGTTCCAAAACCAGGCCTGAAGCTTTACTGGAAATGATCTGAACAGGATCTTCCAACAGTGACTGAAGTTATCCTGTCACCATTTGCTTTGCCGCCTTGCCAAAGAATACGATAATCTCTCAGGGCAAAAGATCTAAATTAGGCTTCTCAACAAGTCCCGCTCTAAGGGCAGTAGAGACAACTGCATCCCTCAAGAAGGTATTCACAACTTCCAAGGCCCACATGGACAGCTCCATTCTGACAGAGTTCAACAGCCAGGATGGGCAGGGATCCAGACAAAAGGTAGGCCTTACCCCACAGATCACCCTTTCCCAGTCCAATGAAGAAAACCAGTCATGTGAGTGTCTTGCCACATGTGCTTAACAATTACAACTGAAAGAGGCCCAAAGTTGTCATGGAGGCCATCAAATCCTGAGCTACCTCCTAATGATGTATCTTCAGTGGGAATGCTAAAGTCTCTGAAAATAATCAGCCTCGGAGTCCTCAATACTACACTCAGAGCTGAAGCAGGAAGTGTGTTTGGTAGTGGCCATGTTTCGAGTACCCAACACCAGCTGCAGAAACTTTATCCTGGCTACCTGCTCAACAGGATACCTGAGCAGGGGAGCAAATCATTAAGGCTCAAACAACCTCGTTGTCCCTCAAGTGTACACTGGTGTCATGCCTTGAAACCTAGAGAATATATTTGGGAAAAGTAACTCACACCCCACTTCATCCAACCAGATTTCAGTGGCACAAGCGTGATTGATCTATTCTTGCACAAGGGGGCCAGTAACAACTGACTCCTTGTCTTGACTGAGCTGGCATTCAGCAATAGCATGCTTGAGGGTAAAGCAGGTAAACCTTCTTGATTACCGTAGATTGGAGGGTGGGCAAGATGGAGAGCAAGTGCAGAACTGTCTTGTTCACCATCCGCTCCAGTAACTCTGCCCTCTACTATCTCCGCTACTGCAAATTTTAGAAAAAGATCTTAAATTCGAAACACACCAGCATATGAATACCCCCTTCCAAAGAATGACAAATCTATGAGCTTAAAAAGCAGTGGTGGATTTTGAGTCTGGGATAGCTCAGTTGGTAAAACGTGAGACTCTTAACCTCAAGGTCATGGGTTCTAGCCCCACGCTGGGCAAGAGATTCCTGCAATGCAGGGGGTTGGACTGGATGACCCTCATAGTCCCTTCCAACTCTACAATTCTATGAATACAGTGGTGCCTCGCAAGACGAAATTAATTATTTCCGCAAGTTTTTTCTTCTTGCGAGTTTTTCGTCTTGCGATGCACGGTTTCCCATAGGAATGCATTGAAAATCAATTAATGCGTTCCTAGGGAAACTGCCTTCAGACCAGGTCCGGGGACAGTCTGTCCCCCGACCTCTTCTGAAGGCTGGGGGGGGGGGGACACAAGGGCTTTTCTTCCCACCCCCAGCATTGTAAAAAACCCCGGGACAGCGGAGGACTTCTCCGCTGTCCGGGGCGATCTTAAAATGCTGGCGGGCGGCATTTTAAAATCGCCCGGGACAGCGGAGGACTTCTCCGCTGTCCGGGGCGATGTAAAAGCCCCTGGGAAGGCAGGCAGGGGGGACAAAGACTTTTGCCCCCCGCCCGCCTTCAGAAGAGGTCCTGGACCTCTTCTGAAGGCGGGCGGGGGGCAAAAGTCTTTGCCCCCCCCGCCTGCCTTCAAAAGCCGTCCGGAACAGCGGAGAAAGGCGCTGCCTTTCTCCGCTCTCCTGGGAAGGCAGGCAGGGGGGAGCAAAGACTTTCGCCCCCCGCCCGCCTTCAGAAGAGGTCCTGGACCTCTTCTGAAGGCGGGCGGGGGGCGAAAGTCTTTGCTCCCCCCCGCCTGCCTTCAAAAGCCGTCCGCGATAGCGGGAAGCTCTTCCCTGCTATCCCGGACTGCTTTTAAAATGCTGGCGGTGGGGAGCAAAGCCTTTCGGCCCCCGCCGGCCTTCCTGGACCTCTTCTGAAGGCCGGAGGGGGGGAAAGGCTTTGCTCCCCACCGCCAGCATTTAAAAGAGGTCCCCGGAGATTTCCCTATGGGCTTTCGTCTTGCGAAGCAAGCCCATAGGGAAATTCGTCTTGCGAAGCGCCTCCAAAACAGAAAACCCTTTCGTCTTGCGGGTTTTCCGTCTTGCGAGGCATTCGTCTTGCAGGGTACCACTGTACAATCATCACATTGTGCATAGACTGAATTGTTCCAAGGGTTCCCCCTCATCATCGATGTAGACAAGAACCAACCTGATCACACCTGAAGAACTCAAATATGCAATGTTGAAAAAGTTGTGTTGACCTCAGTTTTATACTACTATGAATTTCTTAGAAAAGTGAGACATAAATAGATAAAGAAAGAAATGTACATTAACTCACTTTTACTGAAAATCAAAATACACTGCAATTCTTGAAGCATAGCCTACATAAAATGAATTCGTCTCCCATCACTAATTTGTGTGTACGCTTACATAAAGCACTTCTCAGCCATCATACACAAGTTTTCTTCAAAAAGGAAAGTAAATTCACCACAATTCAGCTTGCTGTGAAAAGTAACTGAGGATTATGACAAAATATATGCTCCTATCACATATAATATCAAGTAAGGGCTTTGTTATTTACAGGTTCGCACCTAACTTGGTGCAAGCTATATTGTTACCTGGTTTGAGTGCCTTTTCTAAACCTTTGTAATAAGCCCAGTTTTCAGGATTTCTTTCTTGCAATCCTCTATATATCTCAGTGGCTTCTTCCAGCCTGCAGAGTTGTAACAGAAGTTCGCCTGTTAAAAATGCAGAGTTATAAATCAATCGCGAGAGGGTATTTAATATATACATATTTCCCCCCTCACCCCCTGCATGCCCCCAAGAATTGCTATCATATTTTGCACCAATGTAACCTAATATACTTTTGTGTGAAGGGCACACAGACTACCAATATGTTCCAAATTTTTATTCAAAGCAAGAAAGGCCTGAAATACGCTTTAAAAAGAAATAAAAATACAACCAAGGAATATGAAGATGCTGAATTCTGTACTTTTGAGGACTGGAGGAGATGAAAGTAAAAGCAACAATATATAATATAGTCCTGCTAAGGTTTAAGCCAATTATTATTAAATTTCATTTATGAATCATTTCCATTGGGGCATCTCAAAGCAAATTACAATAAAATGACACATTACATATATAAAACCAGTTAACAGCAAAACATTAAAAAATATAGAAAGTTTAAATCACCACCACATATGGAAAATCAATTCACATTCAGGACAGGTACCAGCTGGGATAAAGATTTTAGAAAGCTTGTTGAAATGTCTTTAGCAGGCACCAAAAAATACAGATAAGACGCCTGTCTGATATGCAAATAGGAGAGTCCCAAAGAGCAGGCACTGCCACACTGAAAGTCTCAATGCCTGTAGCATGTGGAATGGACCTCCTGATAAGATGGTTATCTGCAGAATGGCCTCTGCTGCAAAATATAGCTATTGTTTGTGTATGTTATCTGTGAGAAGTGCACTTGTATGAGAACATCTGCCCTTTGTTGTTGAGACTCAGCTCTTTCATCAAGAATTCTACAAAAGATATTCAACATAGAGCTAGCAAATCATTCCAGCAGTGCAAGCATTTCTGTTCTCTCTTCACCCCTGTCCCTCCCACTACTTAACCCAAGGTACTACTGTATAATATATTCAATTAAGTTCAAGACTTAAGGCCAGCTTGCCTCCAATTTTTCTTGCTTCCGGGTTACAATACAAAGTCACACCCACTTACCAGATTGTTGACAGCCTTTAAAAGAATCAACTCTATTATTAATTTAACATTTAGAAAAATATATAGCACTACCAAATTAATATTTAGTACACTTTGAACTTGCCAATTATGTAGTAATTGTAAGGCAACTTATTTCTTATTCATTTAATATTTCTCGTTGAGAACAGGCTTAGGAACAAGAGAATCCTATTGGCTCATTTACCTTTAGTTTCTTCAACTGCTAATTTGTCACAGATTTGCTTTTCATAGGTACTAAGATGGTCCAAAGCTTCCTTATATAGTCCTGCTTCCCGGAGGACTTGATTTTGATACAAGAGTAGCTCACTATACTCGTAGTCTACTTTATCAGGAGATGTCTGCATAGGTAAGAAAACACTTCAGTACTCATCCTTTTAATGTTAACATTGCAACCAAAACCCCACATAAACTGATCATGGTGACCTGTATGGGAGAAAAGGGCTGACCATCTGGATTGTCAGATGTGACCCATGTATGTATAGAAAAAAGAGGGAGATTTTGAACTGGTAATGCCACCTGTATGTGGCTCTTCAATCTCCCAAACACTGCCCTTTGCTGAATCAAGATAGCACATGTACCAGCCAAACACATGGTTGGCATTGGTAGTTCTGAAAGAAATGATCACTTATGGAAGGATGGGAATACTCAATCCATGCATGTTTTCTAATTTTGGATGATAGATGACATCAACCATCAGCTCCATAGGGAGAGTCTGATAGGTAAATGTTTTTACCTAGCCCCTTAGGCACACAAAATATTATATTTTATTCTTCCATTTCAATTCTGATTATTTTAGTTATATACAGACTTGGTTTTGTTTTTTTCATGATACCTGTTGAGTCTTCCTAAATTCCTCCAAAATCTTTGCTGCCATTTCATAGTCTTCCAAAAGATGATAAGCAATCGCATAGCCAATCCATGATGCTCGCTGTGCAGGTCTAAGTTGAAGTAACTGATACCTAGTTTCCTGCATAAATGTAATAAAATGGTAGCTTTCACATTCCAGTCTTCTGGATTCAAAACTAAATCAACAGTATTAATCAAGAAATCAATGACAAGAGTTCAAAATTTAAGGTTTCAACATATAAAAACCTTCACGTACATTTCATACAGAATCTCTGAAAAATAGTTTGATCAATGTGACTATTCCAGACTGTGTTTTTAAAGAAACCTGAATGGTGCTGATATAGAACTAGTATATTTTTTGTAGTAAATTCTGAGCACTATCAACTATGGCATCAACACAGCTAAGGATGATAATGACTAAATCTGTGTGGAACTCAGCAATGAGACGAGTTAATTGCAACTTGCACAAAATACTAATACTTGACAACTTAACTAACATCTCAGGCTTCTAAGAAGAAAGACACTAGGAAGAACAGCTGTTGAACTACGACACAGAAATGTAACTAAGAAACCATTTTAGAAATCAAACAATCTAGACAAAATAAGGCCATCCCTATTTTAGGATTGCATTATAAAGGGAAAAGGTGGGCAATTCTTTCTGCAGAACCAGTGTAACCATCTTGATCTTCCAGATCAAGAGACGTAATAGTATTACTCTATTCTGCCTTGGCCAGACCACAGCTGGAGTACTGTACAGTGGTACCTCACAAGACGAATGCCTCGCAAGACGAAAGAGTTTTCCGTTTTTTGAGTCGTTCCGCAAGACAAATTTCCCTATGGGCTTGCTTCGCAAGACGTTTCGTCTTGCAAGTTCTTGTGAGTTTGTTTCCTTTTTCTTAAAGCCGCTAAGCCATTAATAGCCGCTAAGCTGTTAATAGCCGCTAAGCCGCTAATAGCCGTGCTTCGCAAGACGAAAAAACCGCAAGACGAAGAGACTCGCGGAACGGATTAATTTCGTCTTGCGAGGCACCACTGTATCCAGTTTTGGCTGACACAATTTCAGAAGGATATTGAGAAGCTGGAACGTGTGCAGAGGAGGGCAAGAAAGATGATCAAGGGTCTAGAAACCAAGCCTTATGAGGAATGGTTGAGAAAGTTGGATATGTTTAGCCTGGGTAAGAGAAGACTGAGGGGAAATGTGATAGCCATCTTCAAATATCTAAAGGGCTGCCACATGGAAGATGGAGCAAGCTTGTTTTCTCCTGCTCAGGTGGGCAGGACATGAACCAATGGCTTCAAGTTACAAGAAAGGAGATTCCAACTAAACATCAGGAAGAACTTTCTGACAGTCGAACAGACTCCCACGAGAGGTGGTAGACTCCTACTCTGGATGTTTTTTTAAGCAGTTAGATGGCCATCTGTCATGGATACTGTAGCTGACATTCCTGCATTGAATGGAATGACCCTCAGTATCCCTTCCAACTCTACAATTTTACGACTCTGTCTTTGATAATTTGAACCTAGTTCTTCTACAAGTCAGCAAGCAGAAATGTGCATTATTCTAAGCACTTAAGAAAGCACTATATGTGAAATCATTTTGTACTCAACTAAATCCCTACCGCATGCTCTGATCCATGGGGTCACGAAGAGTCAGACACGACTAAACAACAACAAAATCCCTACCAAATTATTATGGTAGAAAGCAAGGTGAAAAGGTTTTGCTCTCTCATACTTCTCATAGTTTTAGAACTATTTAGAGTTACTGCACTTGTAAAACCTTCCTGAAGCTTGATCTTGACTTACCCTGTAGCCTTCAAGATCCCTCATTTGAATTTGTAGCAGAGAAAGGTCCCTCAAAATTTGGAGATTGTCCTTATCCCATTTCAGTGCGTTTCTATAACATTTGATGGCTTCATCATATTTCTTGTCTGATCGTTGGAGGAGGCCATAGACATGCCAACCTGGAAACCTCAGTTAAGGTCATCTGTTTTGCAACAATTGAAAATGAGAAACAACTCAACTATTCAACTATTTCCAAGTCTGTAAATGCTTTTCCCCCCTCAGCTAGAGGAACCTGTAACTAGTATACCAATACAAACTAGCATAATACTTACAATGAAATATGTGTAAGGCTCCTCGGAGTATTACAAGTCAGCACTTAAATACAGTTAATTATGCGGCCCAAATATTTCTAAGACTCTGCTGTTCAGGCACTCACTTGAATATGGTCTGTAAACAGAATTAGTAAGGTACAATATGGACTAAAAGCTAGGATGGTTGCTCCAAAGGCGGTAATATAACTGTTCAACAAGTTTCAAGAAATACATAATACGAAGGGAGAAGCTACCGTATTTTTCGCCCTATAGGACTCACTTTTTCCCCTCCAAAAATAAAGGGGAAATCTGGGTGCGTCCTATGGGGCGAATGCAGGCTTTCGCTGAAGCTTGGAGAGCGAAAGGGGTCGGTGCGCACCGGCCCCTCTCGCTCTCCAGGCTTCAGGAAGACATCCGCAGCCTAGGCAGCCCTGCGGGAGTTCCCGCAGGAATGTCTAGGCTGCGGATAGCAGCCTGCTTCCTGGAGTGCCGGGTGCCCTGAAAGCAGAGCGCCCGGCGCTTCGGGAACATATCCGCAGCCTAGGCAGCCCTGCGGGAGGTCCCGCAGGAATGTCTAGGCTGCGGATAGCAGCCTGCTTCCCAGAGCGTTGGGCGCCCTGAAAGCAGAGTGCCCGGTGCTTCGGGAACACATCCGCAGCGTGGGGAGCCCTGCAGGAGTTCCCCGCAGGGCTCCCCACGCTGCGGATAGCAGCCTGCTACCCGGCGGGCGGGGTGCCCTGAAGCAGAGTGCCCCGCGCGCCGGACAGACATCTGCAGCGTGGGGAGCCCTGCAGGAGTTCCCTGCAGGGCTCCCCATGCTGCGGATAGCAGCCTGCTGCCCGGTGGGCGGGGCGCCCTGAAGCAGAGCGCCCCTCGCGCCGGGCAGACATCGGCCAGCCCCACAAGCTCGGGGGACAGCAGGGAGGCGCAGCGCCACCATCCCGCTGTTCCTCGACCTTGTTTGGTTTCCCCGACCTGCTTTTGGGGGGGAAATAAAGGAGAAAAAAAATTCCTTTATTTCCCCCCCCCAAAAAAAAAACTAGGTGCGTCCTATGGGACGGAGCGTCCTATGGGACGAAAAATACGGTACATTTTATGTTCTAGTTTATATATAATGTTTTCTATTTATTTTTTATTGCTTATCATTTTCTTTGTTTGCCGATCTAATGTGCACATTGAAAAGGATACAGACATGACTCTTCAAGTCATTTCGTAGGCCCCTTCGCACCAATTCATATGCCTCTTCTTTTTTACCTAGGCAGTTTAGCGTTAGTCCTTTCATAGCCAGGGTTTCTAAAAGGAAAAAGAAAAAATCATTACCAGCTGCGCTAAGCCATAGTAATAGAAATAGGTATTTTGAAGTTTTATGAACAGAGAAAC
Organism: Podarcis liolepis; assembly: GCF_965112155.1. NCBI lineage: Eukaryota > Metazoa > Chordata > Lepidosauria > Squamata > Lacertidae > Podarcis > Podarcis liolepis. The sequence goes on along the minus strand of NC_139564.1, from coordinate 35,127,954 downwards.
TGGTAGCAGAGACTTCTATCAGTAGATTTTGTTTTAAATTCCAATTCTATAAATCTGAAAGCCAGGATATGCCTATTACACAGAAGCGCTTCTGCATCTTTAAGAGCAAATCCCTTTTCTGTTGGAAGATGCCCTTAGTTTTTGTTCAAACAAATAATTCCTTACTGACTGAACATTTATTTGTAGTAGATTCCCAGAAGGGTAACTGTATGTACTATGACTGGCAGGTTTCAGTGGATCTTAATTGTTCCAAATGTGCAGGATCTCAGGACCAATTTATCTCTCCGCAAGAGATCTGTGACTGGATGTTGAGCCATACCTTTCTTTTATTAAAAGCAGTGGGATATGGGATAGGGCATGTTTTGTGTGGAAGAGAAGAATGGGATAAGAATATTTATGGTCCAATCTTTTTAGGATGAAAACAACAAAGTGTCCATCCGTAGCAGAACCACACACCCCAAAGTCGGCTTTCAAAGATTGGGAGACTATCTAGAGCAGATGTTGGGAAAACAGTGGATAATAGAGAAAGGAGAACTCCTATGCCTGATTAGAGTCTATTTGTGTGACTCTGGATATCACCCACAGCTTTTTAAATCTGTATTTTAATTGTGCTTTTAATTTTTAATTGCTTTTATTGTTCTATGTTACATTTTAATTGTTGTATCTGTTTTGTGAGCCACCAAGAGAACTTATTTCATGAGATGGTATATTCAGTTAATAAATAAAGCTAGTGCTCCTCAGCATAGAATCCCAATACAATTCCCTCCATCCCTAAACCTGCTGTGCTTAATTAGTTAGTGCCCATTTTCTTCTCTGCAGCTAATAACAACTTGGGGCAAAGGGTCAATTTGTATCATGGAACTGACATTAGGTGTGGGGAGTGGGGGAGAGGACTCCTCCTTCAGGTAGTGCCAGATAGGCAACAGCATCTGTATAAGCTGATTCAATAAGTTTAAGATAACCCCTGAAGAACGAACTTATTCCAAACCTTGTTGCGCTACAATAAACATTCAAAGCTGGCACTGATAATTTCTGCATTCTTTTTGTTTCTTCTGCCTCCCTCCTGGCTTTGTGTGTGTTCAAATACACACAAAGATTGCGTGGGGCAATCTTAAACCAGAAGGGCTTTAAGCACAGTGGTACAAACATGACCTGTTGCATGAAGAAGGCCTCAGGTTCCATCCCTGGAATCTTCAGTTAGGGCCAGAAGAAACCCCTGCCCATACTACTGGACAGCCACTACCAGTCAGTGTTGACAATACTGAGCATAATGGACCAATGGTCTCTGACTCAGTATAAGGCAGCTTCCTATGTCCCTAAGCTAAGAAAGTGGCATGTTCTGCCTTAGCATACAGCCTCTTCCCAAAGTCACCCTCCCCCACCCCACAAGCCTTGAAAACAGAAATGAGTTCAGTTAGAATAGCAGCCAGGGAGAAGGGATTGTGGGGATGTAGGCAAGACTGAAAAATGGTTCAGGGCCTGTCTCTTCTCCATATGCAATCACCCACTCCACTTTCTGTATTTCAGTGCCGAATGCTGTTTCAAGGCAGTTCTGTCATCTACTACCACTTTCAGTTTTTCTTAGCAGTTTACAAGTCTAAGAAATGTTCCAACATATCATGAATGTGAATACACAGGAGAATAATTGCCCTTCAATTACATACCTTTGTATACTTGTCAAAATCATTTTGGCCATTTTTCAAAAGGCCTTTTGATTTGGGCTTTGTTTTCATGACTGGCATGAGGTTGAAGTTTTTTAAAAATTCAATTTCATAATTCAAATTGAATTGTAGACATATATTGCTACCCAAGCCAAACCATAAGGATGAGGCAAACTATAAATATAAGCCAATTTTAAAAATTAACATGTTCAGAACCAGTACTTCTTTATGTAGAAGTCTGAAGACTCACCTCCATGTTCTGCAAACTTTGGATTGGAAAGAATTTGTTTGCAAAATTTCAAACCATTTCTGTACTGTTTATGTTCATAACACCTCTGTAAAGACAAAAAAAATCCAAAGCAACTGTAACAAATGTGATAGAAATAAGCTACACTCATAAACCCCTAACCTTATCAAGCAAGAATGAATCCAACCAAGTCATTGCATGAGCAGAGCAATTTTTGCTCACGCGGCAGAACTTCCCCTCCATCCGCTGTGCACCTCTACATCCAGCCAATTTGCTCTTGGGGAGTGGGCTGAGAAAACCAGATTTGGGGTTGTTCACAGGGACAGGAGAGGTAGGGAGGTGGCTTTGTGTGAGCTAAAATTGTTCACTCATGGAAATATTTTGTTGGATATAACTTAGTTTTGAAGGGATATGTGGGTGGCAAGTTTAAACATGAGGGATCCCATTAGTCGCTTTTGTTAACAGTTCCTAGCACAAGTGTTCTGTATACAATTAAAGGTTGGGAGAAACAAATTTCAGGAGTAAAGAACATGATTCTTCCAAACTCTTCAGCAAAATGATAAATAGATATTAGTAAGAAGAAAGTTATTCCTAGTCTATTCCTGAAAATGACTTGCCCCATTGCAATTCACTGTTAAAAGCCCAATGATTTATTACACAGGTGGTATATCATAAAGTTCTTGACAGTTATATCACAAGTTTTGCTTTCATCGCAGAATGTGATTGAAGATTTCATTTTTCTGAAAACTAAGGAGAATCAAAATAAGCAAAGTATCTTCTAGAGCATTATGTTCACCATTCAAAGTCCAAATCAGAAACCTGGGAATGGGGGGAGGGGGAGAGAATGAGTCACCGCCAGAATCCTAACTTCATGCTGTTAATTGCCCTCCTGGCCCCCAACTTTTTGCAAGTTTTAACCCCTCCGTACAAATTTTTGTTCATTGTTCACAATATAGTTAAGTGAAAAATCATTTCTTGTTGAAATAAATTCCCTATTGCTATTGAAATGCAAATCATGCAAAGAAATCATGTATTTTCTCATTTATAATTTCTATCTGTTGATTTACAGATAAGAAGCCATCTCATTTTAAGCGAGACCACTGGTCAGTGCATCCAGCACAGCAACATCTAATTGAAGAGCCCATGTCAGTCCAAAGTGTCAGGTACTCAAGATTCTTTGGCCACATTTGTACATCACAGAAAATCAGAGTTTGAAGTTAGTGTGTTTCAGACAAAGCATTGTTACTATTAACAACCGTTTGTCAGTTCAGGTGGAATGACAAACAGCATTTCCGCAGAAATGAAGCTTCTGAGCTTATCCTCCCAGCTATATAACAGGAGGGTAGGGTAGAAGCAAGTGAGCCTGAAATTCACATCACATCAAATTATGGTTTAAAGTGTGAACTCAGCCAGTCTCTGGAGACAGCATGGGGAAAACTGGGAGTTATATATGGCAAAGAACATGCCCTGAGTTATGGCTCATCCCAATTGTATAGGTTTCACAGTAAAAATAAAATTGTCCACATAAAAGTGATAAAACAGCCATAAAGGCTGCATGCTAAGTAGTATGCAGCCATAGTGAATGTTAACTAACTTATCTTAAGAACCAACTTTTTTTTTTAAAACAACCACCCTCAAAACTAATTTACTCTTGGGGAGGATGCTACTCAAGAACTTAGGTTATTCTACATACACATGCTTGGGAAAGTATGTTCGTTAACATTCATTTCTGACTAGATTAAGAGACCCATAAGTAATTTCAAAATCATTCTGAAGCTCCACATTTTCTGAATCAATTGAAGTCCATCTGTGGTACTATCAATAGTTCTTCAGCCCAAAAGGAACATTATTGTCTATGTATTATAAAACTTAATTAGAATTAATGTATAAAAGATCTACAGTGCTCAATGCTCAAAAGTTTGGCACAGGAGGTTTCTTTCATCACAAGCTGCCTTTGAAATTTGGGAAATGGTGTGTTGTGATTTTACTCCCATACTCAATTTTGTCTTTTTAGATATAAGGGCAGAAAAAGAAATAACACCCCATGGAGTATCATCTCTCTAATAAGCTGTCATTAATAAGGAATTTATTGCTGGAGGAAGTCATTTATTCTTCACATTGCTAAATTAAGAACAGCCCATTAGCTGCTCCTGTAGCTTAGCTATAAACTTGTTTACACAATCAGAATTCAGAAGGTCACTCTCCCAAGAGAGTACCCTTTGAACCACCTCTCTGCATCCTTATTAAGAACTTCTGGCTGTAGCAGCGCAAGTCATCTGGGCTATTATCAACGCAATAGTGAACTGATGCTGCAGCTGAAGCCAAACCTGCAGTTTAGGTTGCATATACAGATACTCTGTGGCTGAATTCCATGTACTTTCACTCCTATTGAAGTTTGACCTATATAATAATTATATCCATAAACATTTAATGTCTTGCCTATGACTGATCTTGCTTTGCCAAAACAGCAATAACTTGAATCTAGTTAAGATGCTTCATTACTCTGTTGAGTAGGGAGCTATCCTACAGATTCTATCAGTGACTCTCCAGGGTGTGTCCTAAAGTGTCATGCTGAGCTGGAAAAACAGCCCCATGTTTCCAAATGTCTACACAAGATAACAACCACATTGAGACTATTGTCTTCTTAACTCACTTCAGATATACCAAGGAGCAATATGAACACTGAGAAGGGAACAGTCACCTTTATTTGGGCTAGTGATAACTGTGGTCATCAACTTAATTTGCTCTCCATATATATAAATAGCCCTTCAATTCAATAATTAACTCCAAAAGGCATTCAGACCACCAGGCATTTAATGTACTAGCACAATGTTGCACAACCAGGTTTATGCAGCATAGTCTATGGCTAGCTCATATATATAGATTGTATGTAGGGCATTTTACTTCTAACTCCAGGGTTCAAAACCATTCTGCAAATAAACAAACTACTAAATATACAAATAGTGCTGATTCTCCCTATGGTTATTGTTACCTCTGAATGCGAGTAAACATTTTTATTTATTTAATTATTGCATTTTTACCGTATTTCACCTTTCCTCCAAGGAGCTCAAGGTAGTGTCATAGTTTTACACTCTAACCACGCCATCACACACCACTGTGCCACACTCCCTTTTACATATATGCACTGGGAAGCATGTTTTAAATTCTACATTTTTTCATGCAGTGACCAAGTGAGTGTAGCTTATTTCTGCTAAATTGTTTAAGTTATCAGCGCTATTATGAAAGGAAGGATGCTACAGGCAATATTTGAAAACAAGACATTCGAAGTTTACTTAGTAATTAGTGCAAATTTCCACAGTGCATAGGCTCACTATACTGGTTGCTTACCAGTTTGACTCTAGCTAATCTAAACTTATTTTAAAGCATTAATCTACCAACTGGTGGCTTGAGGATTTGGTTACATCCAAGTTGAAGTGGGTTGTACCAGTTGCAGCACTACTACCTTTTTTGTTTTGCATGCTATTATCTCAGAAGGAGAAAGAAGAGAACAGGGAGCATGGAGAAGTGGGGAGAACAAGAAAAGAATAGAGAAGGAGAAAATCCAAGAGAAAGATGGACATCTATCAGAAAAATGAGAAGCAGAACATATGTTGCATGTTGGGTCTGAAAAACTGAAGACTACTGGCGTAAGGGGTACAGGGATAAGCAAGTAATAGAGTACAGATATAATTCCTTGCAATAAAAATGAAATGTTGATGCAGATGATCAGTTATAGAGAATGCTAACCATGAACCTATTGGCAAATTCATGATCTATAGTGACACACAATACGTTTCTTGCAGTAGGCATATAATCATGCATCCACAGTGACACCGATAAAGGATTTATGCAAAATCAGTGGAAAGCTATGCAGGAGTTTATTTGTGTAGTTTTGTATCTTGATGACAAAGTTTTTAGAGAAAAACTGAAAAGAGAGATACTGTATTCTGAAGGCCAAATGTCTCAATCATTCTTTCCAAAGTTTTCCAATCACACTAAGTTTTCATTGGCCAGGTTCACATATAATGCTAAATCACAGTTCAGTTTAACAATGAAACCTTAAAATCATATCCACCACCCTTTCTCCAGAACAGCTTCAAGGATATTAGAAGCTTCTGCTTTAGACTAACCACAGTTTAGTTTATCTCTTAACCAAAGCTAATCTCAACTATGGTTTGTGGAAACAGAGCAGAAAGAAAGCAGGAGTCTTCCATCTCCTCTAGGGAGGCAGACGGAAGTTGCTAAAGATTATTAATCAGTTTGTAAGCTGCAGAACAGCCCCTTCAGCTTCTGAATGTGTAAGGCAACCCTACCAATGCCCACACAGTCTCTTCTTACACTGGAAATTCTTCAGAGGATGCTAGCTGGTGATATACTACTTTAGAAGTGATATCTGATGGCAAGGAATTATAACTGAGATTTGAGCCTTGGTTTAATTAATGATACATAAATGGTATGATACAGAGCTCTAAAAGCAATAAGGCTTCTTAAACTACAGATGACCCGAAGGTGAAATTCCTATATAATCCTTACTTATCTATGGGAAATGAATAGTTAGTATCTAATTAACTTATCACTATTCAAGCAGGTAAGTTTAGAGAGACCCCCAAATACCAGAGTTTTCATTTAAAGATTTAAAAAATGCCTACCAAAAGAAAATTATGAGGACACTAGTGGGATATTTGCCTTTCTTATTAAAGGTCACCCACCTGCCTTATGTTTCTACCATTGACCTGGTTCACACATCATGGTAAGCCACAGTCTGAAACAAACTTTGGGTAACTGTGAATGAGCCATTGGCATATGTCTCACTCCTCTCTTTGCTGAGCTGAAAGGCAATAAACCACAGCTCTGTTTTAGGTTTATGTGCAAACAAGAGCTTGTGATTTATTTCTCCTCAAATAATCTACAAAAGGAAGCCACGACCAAACCATGGCTTCTTCTCATGGAGTGTTTTGAGAAACAGAAACTAAAGTAGTGCTATGCCTTTCTTCCCTCCCAAGTGGCAAAAGGCAGAGTTGGGCAGGTGCAATTTAAGAAACTTGTTTAAACACACTGCACATTTACAGTAAGTCATAGTTTATTTCTAACTATAGCTTACTGTGACACGCAAATGGGGACATGTATAAAATTTCCAAAGCTAATACAGCCCTTTTTATTTTGTAAATAGCCTGCATACTTTTCAAAACCCATTTAAACCTTCATTAGTAATCTGCAGTGGGCCCCGCTAGACCCCTTTACCTTTGCTTTAATGCCTACTTGTGGCAATAGCAAGTGCATCTCAACACGCATGCATGTGAAATATGAAGTGCTTACCTTATGAAAATATGAAGTGGTAAAGATTACACATACCAAGCATACATGCTATGGGGTGTGTGCTGATCATATTTAGGTATGCCAAAGGTTTGGAGGTGGGGTAAGCATACTATGCCACACATCCCACATGCACAGCATGCTCCACTTTCTAGCAGACCACTTGGATTGGCTAACATCAGTTTCTTGAAGCTGAGCACACATGCATTTTCATCCCAGTTGTTAACTACACATTGCACTGATAAAAGAAAGTCCTAGAAAGTAAAGCTACAGGTTCAGTAATCTAGATGGGAAAAAGCAACTGGCATTAGCTGGCTGTAAACTGGCATGGTGGCAACTGTTCTAAAGGTGTAGCTGCATAGCTGCATTTATTTGATTTGCCATTCATCTGAAAACCTCAGCATAAGAAACTAGACAAGTTTAGCACTTTCTGAGGATAACAACTAATCTGGGTGAGTCCCTTAAATGCGCTTGATAAAAGCATTTTACAGACCTGTTCATTTGCATAACAGTGTTAAAATGTACACAAGCAAGCTGGGGCAAGCAAGGAACATTGAATTAAATTCCTCATCTTATGCTGAACTGGTTGTTCCAAAAGCATGCGTCCAATTGCAACAATGAAGCAATAATCACTCCATGCTTTACTATGGCTCAAAGCCCCATGTTAGTCATGGTAATGTCTAGGTTCTACACTTCAGGAGCACTTGACCTCATTACTGAAATTAAGCAGGTGCGGATCTGGATCGGTGCCTGAAAAGAAACCACTGGAAGCACTCAAACTAAGCCACTCTAAACAATTCAGAGAAGAGTATGATAAAAACAAATAAATAAAATTGCTACTTTGTATACGTATAACATATTAAGTACTGTCATACCTCTTGTTACGTTTGGTTCAGGATACGTCTTTTCAGGTTGCGTCCCGCAGTGACCCAGAAGTACCGGAAAGGGTTACTTCTGGGTTTCGCCGCTCACACATGCGCAGACGCTCAAAATGACGTCACATGCACGTGCAGAAGTGGCAAATCACGACCCACGCAGACGTGCATTGCATTCTGCTCATGTTGCGAGCGGGGCTCCGGAACGGATCCCATTCGCAACCAGAGGTATTCCATAAAAGTTTTCACCTGCGTAACTTATGAGATCACATAGATAACACAATCCTTTTCCTTATCAGTTTTCATGTTGTCCATAATATAATTGTACCCCAATTACTTTCAGTGAAGCTATAGTATGCTACTCATGCAAGTCCGCAGGCTCAGCAACCACACAATTTGAACACTACAATACTCTGGACACAATCTAGCACGTGTTCAACTGTATTCTGCCCTAGTCAATGGGACTTAAAACACTTTAATCAATGGCTAGATTGCACCCTGTATTATTTACAATTATCATTTTAATATCAAGGCCTTATAACTACTTGGGAACAATTCAGTATTTCTTTTTCCTAAATTGTTTCTTGAGCACAGATTGTTCCACAGAGGGTATTATTAACAGAGAGCCATCAAAGACAATCAAATAATTTAGGAATGCAAAGCATACCAGATAACCAACACGTTGATTAACATTCTCAAGAAAGAAATCCATTTGCTTTTAAGTTTTAATAGATAAAATGTAGGGCACCCTTAACTACAGTTTCTTAATAAACAATGTTTTCAGTTGCCCACTTCACCAGTTGTTTCAATTAAGAGTATAATCCTAATCTCACTTGCCTGGGAGTAAGCCCCAATGAATTTAATAGAATTTATATCTGAACAGACATTAGTGTTGCGTTGTAAAGTAACTGATCTATAAAAGATTGGTGGAGGTATTCCCCCCCTTACTTATTGATAAAAGGATTAAGCAGACTAAAAGAACTATACAAATCATCTTTATTTTATTTTGGAATTGTAGTATGGATTACATTATTATGACAACTTGACTTAGCATCCTAGGTATCCTTAAATGAATGCAATAAGACTTACTTCAAAGTAGCCCTTAGTAGGATTGTTTCTGCCTACCACTACTTCGTTGCATGCACATTCTAACTCTGCACTTTTTAAAGTACACAAACACACAGGATTATTTTCAGTGGCGTGTGGCACAACTGAGTCCCCTAAGCCTATTCTACATTAGGAGGCATGAACTAGCAGAGCGCGCACGAGCTGCTGCTCCCTCCCTGTTCGTCACCGGTCTATTCTCAACCCTCTTAAAGGAGCGTGCAGTTCCCCGGGAATCTGAACTCGATCGCCGAGAGACGCTGCGCGGATCACTTTTCAGGAGCCCCGCGCGCTCAGGAGGGCAAGGGCAGAACAAAACCTTAGCGCGCGTCCCAAGTTGGAGAAACTCTCCCCAACTTAAATGATAAACGCTGCCTTTCCAGCTTCCCCGCAGATCCGCTGGATAAAGGCCCCTTCCCAGCCGCGCGCCTTTCCTCCCCCACCCACCACGGTCGCAAATGCTATTTTTAGGACACCCTGCTGGCGCACGAGACCCCCACTCCCGCCGCCACCCAGCCCCAGCCAGGCAAGAATCTCTTCCCGGCCGCGCCTGGAGCGGGGGATGCCCGGCGCGTTCCACAGGCGGCTCTGGAACGAGGAATCCCTCGAGCTCCAGGGGGCACCTGTCAGCGGCGCCCGGCGCGGGGGGCACCCGGGGCCCGGCCTCTTGCAAGGAGGCCGAGCCAGAGGCGGGCAGGCAGACGGCCTGGGGCAACGCCGCCGGGGCCCGCTTCCGAGGGGCAGCGAGCGCGGCGCCGCCGCCTCCCAAGCCCGTGAGGGAAGGAGCCGGGCGGCCTTTCTCCGCCTGTCCCCCCCACCCCGACTCACCAAGATGCGCTTGAACAGCGCGTTCTCTTTCGGCGGGAGGCTGACGGACGGCATCGTCTCCGCCGCTGCTGCCGCCACCACCGCCGCCGCCCTTCTTGCTGCTACCGGGCCGGTGAACCAGCTCCCTCCTCCTGCCGAGGCTTGAGCGCTGCCGCTGCTTCCGCCGCCGCCACCTCCCGGGAGGGACTGCCCGCCAGGCCGCCGCGGCTAACAGCAGCAGCAGCACCGCCGTCGCCTGTTGCTGCTGCTGCTCCTCCTCCTCCTGGCGCTTCCTCCCCAAGCGGCCTCCGCAGCCGCCGTGCCCGCGCCCACTTTACCCCTGGCCCCGCAGCGAGCCCGAGGCGGCGGGCGGTTCACGTGGTTAACTGAACAGGCCGGAGAGAGGAGGCGCCGCCAAAATGGCCGCCGCCGAGGGCTTCCCCAGCCGGGTCACCGAGCCCCGCGCGCATGCGCCACGACCCCGTCCGCCGCCACCACCTCCTCTGCCTCACGTATTCGCCCTCTTTTCTCTATGTAGGCTTAATAGCCCCTACAAGGTAAGTTGAGAAACGAGAGCACTCTCCAGCTGGGAACTGTTGGAGGAGTGCGCCTGCGCGGGGCGGGGGGCGGGCGCGTGAGCGGGATGCTTACTAAGCTTGCTAGTCGCGTGCAGCTCAGCAGGTAGGTGAGCGCAGGAGCGCAGCAGCCCGGGGCTGGTGTCCTGCAGCCACTTAGCTGAGAACGCGGCGGGACTTGCTGTCAGAGTACGCCCCCCATGAGCTTCTCCAGAGACATGGGTAGTACTGTGAATTGTTCAACAGGGGCGAAGGGAATGGTCTCTAGAGTGGCGCGAGGCAGATTTCTGGGCACCACTACAGAAATCCGAATACCTGCTGGCATAGTATTAGTCCAAAAATCCACAGTGGCAGTAATTGTATAGTCATCTAAACTTTTGTCACTTGTTTTACTTTGGTGGTTACACGGTGGTTGTTGTAACCCACGGGGTTTCTTTATAAACAAAAATACTGTACATTTATTCTTATAAACAACTATACTGTACATTTATTTTGTTTGTGTCGACTTTAAGTACGTTTGGAAGTGGTTTGGAAATACTGTATCTAAAAAGCTGTGCCATGTAACTTGGCTTTGTGTATTAGCCCATTAAAATCAAAATAGCCACAAGGGTTGTAATGTTGTTGACATCATCGCATTATGATTGAGATTCTTGAGTTGGACTAGATGGCTCTCGGGATCCCTTCCATTTCTACAACTCTATGGTTCTATGATTCTATGAAATAAATATCATTCATGATCTATACTCTATATAAATATATTTGTTTCTGCACTAAGTGCCAATTTTCATGTTCATCCAGGATATGCTACACAAATGAAAACCACAATGGCAAGCTTAATGTTAGGATTAAATTATGCTTAACACAAGGAGAACAAAGTCCCATAGAGCCCACTGCCCTGTTTCCACCAGTAGCCAGCCCAGATGCTTCTGGGAAGTCCTGGAAACGTATGGTACATCAAAAGCTTTGAACACAAGGAACTGTACTTCTACTGTAAACACTTCTAGAATATTATTTAAGACATTATAATCAAGGATGAGGCATCAGTGGCCCTTCAGATGTTACCGGGCTTCAACTCTGCCCACTAGTATGTTCAGTGGTCAGAGGTAATGGGTATTGTAGTTCAGCAACATCTGGAGGTCCTCAGATTCCTCCTCTTATATTTTCTGAAAATATAGTGATGAGTTCTGCATCCTGGAGAAAAGTTGCAAGGACAAGGAAGGTCCATAGCTGTATACCTTTAGAGGTATAAAGACTTGAAGATTTTGTGTAGCTGTCGATGTTAAAAGCCATTTGATGTTTAATCCCCTTTTGAAGCCATCTTCACATCCTGTGGCAGTGAATTCCACAACTTAATTATGTGTTGCTTACACTTCTTTTCTCTCTCACCTCTGTCTGCTTACTTCCTCTTTTGTCATCCCTACAAGAACCAAGTTCTGCTTCCACACCTACACACGCTTCTTGATGGACCTCTTGCAATGTTAAACTCAACGCACTGGAAGAACCAGTTTGTGATATTGCCTTCCTGCAACAATAGCAATGCCTCATTAGCCTTTGGCACATCATTGCAATTATTAAGAAACAGTAAATTGGTCTGAGGATGACAGACAATTTTCAGATTGCAAGGAACCGCCTTTTCATAGACATGAAACTTTGCATGTAACGCTGACAAATGGCTTTTCTGTCTTTGCTGTTTAATTAGAAATTAAGTGTGGCCAATGTTATTCAATGTAAGTCCTATTGTGGGGCTTTTTCCAAGGATAAATGTGCATATAATTGCATGTAGCCTTGCAGCGCAACCCTGTGCATGTTCAGCCAGAGTTCCCACTGAGTTCAGTGGGGGCTTATTGCCAGGCACATGTGCTTAATACAGCATAAATAGCAATAGCACTCCAGGCAATTGGACTGTCTCAGACGGCAATCCTGTACGTGCTTACCTGAGAGTAAGTCCCATTGAACTCAATGGAACATAACACTTCTAAGTAGACCCATATGGATTACACTCTTAAGGTATGAAGCACAACAGTAAGATCTAAGACAGTAATACTGAAAGTGGGCTGTTGAGTACCCTCATGTCAGTTGCAGTACTTTCCAAAGCTTCTGACAGAAACATTCATCTTTCACGGGTTTCAGTGGAAATCTTGTATATTTGAGATATGGACTACTTGTCTTCATAGTCTACAGAACTTGTTCTGAAACAATCACCTATAACCTATTGTACAATTTTGTCGAAATTCTCACAAGTGGCCGATTGGCACAGCTTTCCGGCTGTTAATTACAACATCCTACATAAGGAATGCCATGATAAAGGCAGAATAATATCTACTTTTATTTATGAAAATTCTAACGTTAGCATGCTGCTTCCGCAGTGTTCTAAAGTCACGGAAACACAAAACCACGGAGTTTTTTTTATGCTCTACTATCTCCCCACAACTCTCATGACTGATTGATTTAAAGGCAGTTTCGTAGCTGCTGAGCCAGCGTCTGACTTAATACTGTATGTTTATAGGGGAGAGCGTTCCGAAGCAGCCTCTACCTACGGCCATGTGACCAGGAGGGGGCGCCTTCCCAGCTTGAGTCCTCTCCTTCCGGATCAGTTAAGAAGCCCCGCCCCTAGCGCTGTTTGATTGGCGTGTTCGCACTGTCGCTCAGGGAACCTGCGAAGAGGAGGAGGAAGCAAAACAACATGGCGGCGCCCTTGCAGGTTGCGCGGAGGTTTTTGCGGTTATCAGGCAACCCGATCCGAGGTGAGTCACCGGGGCCCCAGTGGACCTCCCTCTCTTTTCCTAACCTAGGCGGGACAGAGGAATGAGCTATGTCCCCATCCCTTCCTCAGTACCACCCTCGTTGAACGAACGTGGGAGCGCTTCATCCGAGTCTCCTACGTGTAACCTTCAGGGTCTGCTGGTTTTTCCTGCCCCATCTGTTTCCCACTCTCCGTTCTTTGCTGTGAGTTTGGATGGCCTGGGCCTTTCGTGCCCAAACTGCTAGTGGCGCCCCATAGCGGCGGGCTAGAGCATCGCCTTGCAGCATCGGCGATAACGCTGTTATTGTTGCGGATGTTATTGTTATTGTTAGGGTTGCGGGGGCCGCTGTGGATGAGCTGAATGGACATCAGTTACCCTTTTCCTTCCGTAAACTTTCACACCCTGCCCAATTTTCCGTTTCTTACAAGCTCCTTGTAAGAAGCTCGTATGTTATTTCTTTAGTAGCTGGTTCAATGCACGCGTTATTTCGTTTTACAGTACTTTTTTCTGAGTCCCGAAAGTCTCCTTCGAAGAGTAGAACTGAAAAAGATGTGTGCCAGAGATCCCAGAGCTGTAGTTCCCAACATGCCCCATCTTAAAAAAAAATTCATATATCTGAAGAAGTGTGCATGCACACGAAAGCTCATACCAAGAACTAACTTAGTTGGTCTTTAAGGTGCTACTGGAAGGAATTTTTTTATTTTCACTATGGCAGACCAACACGGCTACCTATCTACAACATGCCCCATCTAAGCATCTCTAAAATCCTGATTCCCTCCCCCCCATATAATTCTTCTTATTCAACAAGTGAACTCCTATTCACGTGGAGGAAGCCTAAAATGCCATTAACTGTTTATAACTCATTCTCGAATTGCTCCCCCCTTAAAATCAAATTGCCTCCCTGTGGGGCATGTGCCCCACGTTGGGAACCTCAGTCCTAGAGAGTCAGCGTAGGGTAGAGTGGGTAGAAGGTAGATTGGGATCTACTGGTAGCTGTCTGGGTGACCTGCAGTATTTGACAAGGCTTTCTACCTGTCAACTGTCTTAAAAATAGCAACAGCAAAACACTTTTTGCATCTAAACTAGGCTGCTAAAATTAAGGCAGCTAACCAGGAGCAGACTTCTGTGTGAAAGGACTCTTAGCTCAGTTTCGTTCCCTTACTGAAAACAAATTCCTAACCTCGGAATGTGCTCAAGTGGCACTCTTTTGTAACTCTATAGATACATCATTTGTTTCTGGCTGTATTTGGTATGTATTTGGGTTCCAGTAAACAAAGAAAGTGTATCTGACCTGTCTGAAATCTGCTGATCCCCAAAGTAACTAATGATACAGCAGTAGCAGAGGCTGTTGGAAGTGTAGTCCAAAACAGTTGAGAGCACCAGGTTGGAGAAGGCTGGGCTAGATGGTCTGATGCTAAAAAGCAGTTCTTGTGTGTTGCATTTGCATGTGCTATTTCTTAATACCAAATGAACTCGGTTCTTTACCTCTCCTCTCTGATAATTAGACAGCCATTAAAAAATACAATAAACTATTTTAGTCATATCTTCCCTGCACCTGCTCCCAAATACCATTTTTACTCTTGTCTTCCCTAATCCTCTCCATGGATGTTTCTTCTTCCTTGCCATGTTTACTTTTCCTCTAGATTATGATTTGTGTGGAGATAAGAAGTGACTGAAACAAAGCATGTATTGGTGCTTTGTCTATAAAAGAACTTAAAGCTTAAAAAAAATCTTTTCAGGGTTTGGGTGAATTAAGTGGGAACAAAGTAGCATAATACTGAAACTGTAAAATAGCAGTAGATTGGTTTTGAAAACATAGCCTACCTTAGAATGAAAAATATTTTTTGCAAGCAAGTCACAATGAAGGAGTCAAAAAGAACAGTGACTTGGTCTATATTGACTGAAACAGAGACATTTGGGAACAACTAGAGTTGTCTCCTGAAATACTGAATATTAAAATATCAGCGCTTAATACTGTCTCTTTTGTTGCCTTGATATTGCTAAAAGAACCCTTTCCTATTATCTCTTCCATCCCCATTAGACAAAATCCATTCTAAAAACCCTGTTATGTATTCTTTCCTTTAACACAAAATGTTACCACATTGCTGTGCTATTCTTTACAAATATTAATTCATATAGTAACTGCTACTATGTCAATTCATCATATGGAATGAACATTTCCAATTTGTACAGTTTCTGCCACTGTTCTTATAAGTCAAGGTGATCAATGACTGACTGAAGAATTATTCCACCAGAATTCAGTGAAAGCCCCTTTTCATAAGTAAACTGCTCGCTCTCTCCTCCAAAAATTTGTCTCAGAACTAACATGTTTCTAAATTCCTTTATTTCAGAACCATCTCGTTCTGCATTCAGGGCACAGCCTGATGATATAAGCAAACCGAACTGGGTTAAAGTTGCCCTGACATTTGGTTCCTCAATAGCAATATGGGTGCTGGTAAGAATTATACTGTGGATGTGATTAGCAGTGTTTTCAAAGTAACTGTTCCTTAGTCAGTTACGTTTGTCAATAAAGGAAATGTGATAATACATTATTCTTAGTTTGGGTCCACTAATTACTAATCATTTGAAAAATTACAGTTCCACATTCAAGGCACATTGTTGATTGGCTTGGTTGGCACATATACCAAGTCATTGTTTGTTTAACAAATCACAAGTTAACCACAAGTTGTTCCATGAATGATCAGTCAAACCATTACTTTTTTCTTCTAAAGCTGGTTTGTTTCCCAGCTATTCTTGTTTGGTGAGCGGCCAGGCAAACCATAGTGCTGAAATCCCAAGCCATAATTAATAATAATAATATAATAAATTTTATTTATATCCCGCCCTCCCCAGCCGAAGCCGGGCTCAGGGCGGCTAACAACACTAAAATAGTGCAACATTATAAAACATCATAAGAATTAATTAAAATCAAAATTGATGGCAACCATAAACTAAAGTATTGTAAAGATTGCCAAAGGAGGGAGTCAGGCTGTGCCCTAACCAAAGGCCTGGTGGAACAGCTCTGTCTTGCAGGCCCTGCGGAAAGATGTCAAGTCCTGCAGGGCCCTTGTCTCTTGTGACAGAGCGTTCCACCAGGTTGGAGCCGCAGCCGAAAAAGCCCTGGCTCTAGTTGAGGCCAGCCTAACCTCTCTGTGGCCTGGGACCTTCAAGATGTTTTTATTTGAGGACCGTAAGTTCCTCTGTGGGGCATACCAGGAGAGGCGGTCCCGTAGATACGAGGGTCCTAGGCCGTGTAGGGCTTTGAAGGTTAAAACCAGCACCTTAAACCTGATCCTGTACTCCACCGGGAGCCAGTGCAGCTGGTATAGCACCGGATGAATGTGATCCCGCAGCGAAGACCCTGTAAGGAGTCTCGCTGCGGCATTCTGCACCCGCTGGAGTTTCTGGGTCAGTCTCAAGGGCAGCCCCACGTAGAGCGAGTTACAATAATCCAGTCTGGAGGTGACCGTCGCGTGGATCACAGTGGCTAGGTCAGGGCGAGAGAGGTAAGGAGCCAACTGCTTAGCTTGGCGGAGATGAAAAAATGCCGCCTTTGTTATAGCTGCAATCTGCGCCTCCATGGAGAGGGAGGTATCGAAGATTACACCCAAACTCTTAACGGACGGTGCTGGCACTAATTGCACCCCCGCAAGAGATGGGAGTTGCCCCCTCAATCCCATATCGTCCCGTCCCAGCCAGAGGACCTCTGTCTTCGAAGGATTTAACTTCAACCGGCTCCCACGTAACCATCCAGCCACAATTAAATTAAAACAATTAAAACAAGATGAGTGTTATAAACCAAGAAATCATGTCTTCAGATCTTGTTTTCTTGGCAAACTATAGTTAAACCTGGGCAAGGTTTGCACAGTAATCATAAGCCATAGTTTAATAAAGTGTGGCTTAGCTTTATGATATGAAAATTACCGTATTTTTTGCACCATAACACTCACTTTTTTCCTGCTAGAAAGTAAGGGGAAATGTCTCTGCGTGTTATGGAGCGAATGCCTACGGATGACAGGGGGATCTGCTGCAGTTGTGAGCAGAGGATCCATGGTTACAGCCTGCACCAAAAAAATCACGAACCCACTGTTGCTTGGGGCCACAATGGTGCAAAAACATGGTTACAAAGCATGGATCCACGTGGATCCTCAGGATTTTTGCATTGGGCCACCCCAAACTCACCGTCAGATCACATGTCTGTGGCTGCAGCATGAACCACAAAAATCATACATCCACTGTTTCGTTTAGAATATTTTTTTTCTTGTTTTCCTCCTCTCAAAACTATGTGCGTGTTATGGTCAGGTGCGTGTTATAGAGCGAAAAATACGGTAGACCACTGTAAGTGTTTATATGAGTGGAAATTCATTATTTAGCATTTCAAAGTATAAGAATGAGTAAACTGTTCTTGCTACAGCTTTATAAATTGGAAACTAAAATTTACACCCACTCTGTTCCCACTCAGCCTCCAGAAGGTTCCCCACAAAGGAATGTATTCTTCCAGCTGAAAAAGGTTGCCTACCCCTGCAATAATAAATATTTAATTTTGAATGTATAATTAATCAAATGGTTTCAGATCAGCTCTTAACACTGATCACTTAATGCCTGTCCACCCTAAAATAATCATTTTGACTTTGCATGTCTCATGCTCTTAAACCATGTGTATTTATTTTTTAGCTCCTAAAGCAGCATAATGAACATCAAGCAGAATATGAAAGGCGAAAAGCAGAGAGAGGTTCATAATGGAGGTGCCAAAATTATGGTAAAATAAAGCTATAAACTTCACTTTTTTTCTGGAAATGGTTGCTCTTGTTTATATAATAATGCCTATAGTGAACAGCAGAGATCACAAATGTTACAGTTTTGTCATTAATACTCTATTGCTGTTTTCTTCAGTTTTTTTAATGTCCTAGTTGACTTGTTTCTTTAAAAGTATTACATTTCTGCTATATTTCAAAATAAGTACCTTGGTCTGCTTATTGTGTTGCTGTTTTTAAGTTAAGTGATAAGTGATCTGTCCAAGTTACTTCTTATGGCGCCAACTAATGGTTGACTTCCCCATCTGCCCTGCACTCTTTAGTTCCACATCCAAGACTTTGTCCTTACCATAAAATATAATGACTGCATTCCAACATAATGGTAAACCATGCTAATGGTTTATAATTATGAAAATGAGCCTAGGGAAGCCTCAGGCTCCTCTACTCTTCCTTTCACCCTTCTTTGTCATATGAGATGGAGGAGTTTGGAAGCTTTCACTTCTGATTTTGGTTAATCACAAGCTTAGTGATATGTCTAAACCATGGCAAGTTGTGGTTAGTTGAAGCAGACCAGTTTTAAACCACGGGGTATGAACCTGGCTTGATTCAATTAACCAGAGTTAAGGTTAACCATGTTTCAGGATTTTCTAACCTATGATTAGTCAAAATTATAAGTCAAAGCTAGATTTTGCCAACTGTGCCTGTGGGAGAACCCATGAGCCTGAGGCTCACCTGGGCTCATTCTTACAATAAAAAGCAATTGTGTATCATTATATCCAAATGTAGGCTACATTATATTCTCAGTTGTTGCTCAGAGCTCCTGTTCCCCATTGTTTTAAATAACAGGACAGTAGGAGAAGACAGAAAGTGAGTCTCTTCTTCATTGTATTATTAGCAGCCATGCAGCTGCTAATTATAGATGTGTAAATATGTATTCTTGGCTTTGTCTTCTGTCATCTCCCACTAAAGAGCAGAAAGCAGGACAGCTATGATGATTGCTGCACCTTTGAGAGATGCAAATGCTTGATTTTGTGATATGGTTTGCATTCTGCAAATTCTCAAACACACTGTTATTTTCATTAAAGATTGCCTACTGGACATTCACATAGCACAGTCCCTGTGTAGTACTCTGCTGACAGCATGGAATGGATGGAGGCATAGCATGCTGCTCAGTTCAGCATTACACTGTTTCTATAGCAAACTCATTAATCCTGGTATTTTGTCCATTGTTTCCCTATTAGTATGTTCCTGGCTTTTAAGCTGAAGTAATCACATTCTACTTTAGCAGCTTGCGATTATTTAACAGACTAAATATTGATTAAAATACTGTTTATCTGATTAACTATCATCAGTCACTTAGTCACATTAGGCACTTAGTTATTAGTTTTCTGTGACAAAAGAGACAGACCAAGAGTACTCAGGCAGGGTTACGCAATCACTTTCCCCATTGTTAATTTTGCATCAAAATCCGTAAGACTGTCATGTTTCCTGACTTTGAAAATACCCTGTGGGCCATGTAAAGACTGCACCTGTACAGTCTTATAGTATGGCTTAATTACCTCCTCTCTTTTCTAGGTTGAAGATGGTCTCCATAGAAACTGTTACAGCCAATGCGTAGTCTACAAGGATATTATTGTGTTAGTAGATAACCCATTGGTTGTTGGATTAACTCCAAACTAATTCTAATTTTCCTGAAATAAAGCAAAGAAAGCATGGAAGGTGGTTGAAATCTCTATGCTTCACATGGTTGCTTCTAAAGGCTATAAATAAAATATATTCAATCAAAAAAAAAGGTGCTGTCCCTATTTTGTATAGAAAAATAACATATGACAGTGCAATCTTGTATGTTGAACTCAGTAGGACTTTGTCTCACAGGTATGTAGAATTGCAACATAATTTACTGACTTCAGTTGTGCATATTAGCATTTGTGTTCCTTCTCAGCATTTTTTGTTCATTAACAGCAACCCTAATTATATTTACTATCAAAACTTTGAGGCTACTGCCACTGTAGCTATGGCTTAATTGCAGATCATATGAGAAGATGCTGCTGCTGTGTTTACATTGTTTACTTGGAGTAACAGTGCAGTGATAAAGAGCATAAGGAGAATATATGGGATATATTGGAATTTGGTTCAACTCTTCAGCTTTGCATTATTTAACAGTTTCCCTGTTCATTTCTTGTCAACCGCAGTGGGACTCCTCTGTTCCTCTTTAAAAAATGTATAAGAATCTTATGAGGGTATTCCTAAATATTTCCTCAACATGTAATACTTTCACAGCAAGTGGATGATTCATTTCCCTTATGGATCATCCACACTACTCTTTCATATTCTCAAGAGTTGTTTCTAGAATTAGAGTGGATTCTTGAATTAAGTTATATTTCAAGGTTGATTCACCTACAGCACATTTCTGCGCCTCTTCTTTTCAAGCTGAAGATAATTGGCTGTGTCACACTACTATATTTTCAAAGAGTGCAAGGCAAACTGGCATTGTACAGTGGTACCCCGCAAAACGAATGCCTCGCAAAACGGAAAACCCGCAAGACGAAAGGGTTTTCTGTTTTGGAGGCGCTTCGCAAGACGAATTTCCCTATGGGCTTGCTACGCAAGAAGAAAGCCCATAGGGAAATCTCCGGGGACCTCTTTTAAATGCTGGTGGTGGGGAGCAAAGCCTTCCCCCCCCTCCGGCCTTCAGAAGAGGTCCAGGAAGGCCAGCGGGGGCCGAAAGGCTTTGCTCCCCACCGCCAGCATTTTAAAAGCAGTCCGGGATAGCAGGGAAGCGCTTCCCGCTATCACGGACGGCTTTTGAAGGCAGGCAGGGGGGAGCAAAGACTTTCGCCCCCCGCCCGCCTTCAGAAGAGGTCCAGGACCTCTTCTGAAGGCGGGCGGGGGGCGAAAGTCTTTGCTCCCCCCTGCCTGCCTTCCCGGGAGAGCGGAGAAAGGCAGCACGTTTCACCGCTGTCCCGGACGGCTTTGGAAGGCAGGCGGTGGGGAGCAAAGACTTTTGCCCCCCGCCCGCCTTCAGAAGAGGTCCAGGACCTCTTCTGAAGGCGGGCGGGGGGCAAAAGTCTTTGCTCCCCCCTGCCTGCCTTCCCAGGGGCTTTTACATCGCCCCGGACAGCGGAGAAGTCCTCCGCTGTCCCGGGGTTTTTTAAAAAGCTGGGGGTGGGAAGAAAAGCCCTTGTCCCCCCCCCAGCCTTCAGAAGAGGTCGGGGGACAGACTGTCCCCGGACCTGGTCACCGTGCATCGCAAGACGAAAAACTCACAAGAAGAAAAAACTTGGGGAACGAATTAATTTCGTCTTGCGAGGCACCACTGTAATTTAAAATAAATTGGCTAGATTTCACTTGTGTATTTCCAAATTTATTTAACAGCCCTTCCTAATGTGATGCTTCCTTTTCTTTATTTGTCCTTTGTTAGGTTATTTTTAAAAATATTTTGCTTCCCATTGATCCCAAGGGGAGAGAAAATAAGTATTCCAGCTCTAGGGTAGGAATACTTTCCCACTCCCTCTGTTCTGAAGGCATGTCATTTCTAGCAGACGGGGATCCACAGCATTCTGTGTCCACCAGAACCTCCCCAGAGACCATAAGATTGCAGCCTTAGTCACATTATTCAGTCGTAACTTCATTTATATTCATTAATCTGCAGCATTGTGTGTGGCTTCTTGTACATGTCATGCCATCCTGTAGAAGCTATGCAAAACAATCTTATGCATGTTTATGCAAAATTAAATCCTCAGTTAATTGAGGCCCAGATTACCATACATAGGATGGCAACTTAATGCAAACACTCAATACTTTTAAGAATCTATTTTGATTCATTTGAAGGTTTCCTAGAAGGTTTATAGGCACATGTTATTTTACAGGCATTTAGCAGAATTTTTTGCAATGTTTTTTGTTCTCTTCTCATTTCCTACTTCTTGTAGTATGACTGTTCAAATTCTATATTTTTGAGTGTGAAAAAATCATAAATAAGAGATGCTTTCATATATTAAAGTAAGAGAATTATTATAAATAATAATAAATAATTTATTTATACTCCACATTTTTCCCCTGATGGGACTTGAGGCCACTTAGATAAAAATAAGAACCACTAAAAACATAGATAAAACAACTAGCCTCTGAAGAAGTGGAGGGAACGAAAGCCAACTAAATAAAAAATGTCATTATGTGAAATGTGTTTCTTTTATAGCTCATTTGGAAATTGGATAAATGGTTGTGGGTTCTACACTCACCATTCTACTGACTGGCAACAACAGAATACATTCAAGCCTAATTTCAGTGGGGGAAGGGGTCCAGGAAAGCTGCTGCAGGCAGTCATGTGTACCTGGGGAAGTTGGCTTGGAATTTAAGGCCAAGCACATAAATGGCGTTTCATAGTATCATCTAATCCAACCCACTGCAATACAGGGATATTTTGCCCAACCCCGGGGCTTGAATCCATGACCCTGAGATTAAGAATCTCATTTACTATGAAATTCTGTTATAAGCCATGGCCATTTTAAAACAGAACAGAGGTACTCTGGTCAGACAAAGGACTTGCAGCAAGGTTGCAAGCTTCCCCCTACTTTTAGTGACAAGAAAAGTGCTATATTAGCCTGGTCCACCCTTGTAATGCCAAGATGGGGGAGCAGCTCAAATTGCTCATTCGGGGTGATGAAAATATGGTGCTCGGAGACACTACTGTTTATTAATCCTTTACATTACAACACTCAGCTTTGCAAATGGGTTAGAGCTCGGTCCTACCTCAAATTAACGTGTATTACCATTATCCTAGCTAAACAGCACTGGCCTGTCTTGCCAGTTTATTGAGGTGCCAATATTGGTGTGTGAGCGCGTGCAGCTACTTCCTTGTAATAAGGAAAGGGGAAGAAATTCTGGGGCTGCACCTTTGTTCAGGCAGAAAGAGCCCCTTTTCCAGCCAGTTTGGGGGTGGGCGTGGGAAACCGCACTTACCCACCCGTCTTAAATGCCCCCCAAGTTACATACAAAACACAGCTAAGCTCCAATTCTGCAAATACTGTCAAGCCACTGGCGTCCTGGGGCGCGGTTTGCATGCATGGGGTGCGTGCGTTCCGTTGGGCAAAAGCCTCCTGCAGCAGACACCTTCCAGCACCTCCCACTTCCCCAGTTCTGCAGGCCCTTCTCGTTGTCCTAGTCGAGGCTGTTCCGCTGAAGGTGAGGGGGCAGAGGGGAAGACTCCCGCCCCCTCGCAGGTCCCCACCGCCCTGGGGGCTAGGCCAGCGCCGAAAAGCTACCGCTTTGAAGCGAGCCGCAGGGCAAGCTGAGCGCACGCACGCAGGCAGGCAGGGCGGAGCCGCGCGCGCTTGGATTGGCCGAAGTCTCGCCTTTCGTCGCCGCCTCGCTCTTCCCCGTCTCTCCCGCGTCTCCGCCTGTCACTCTTGTCCGCTCGCTCGCCGAACAGGAAAAGCTCTCCAGGCGACGAGGCGAACCCTTGCGCGGCAGCCGACTCTGCGTTGCTGCCGCCGCCGCCACCACCATGCACCTCTGCAGCTTCGCGTGGCGCCCTCTGGCCCGCCGCCTCACGCAAGGGGCTGCCCCCTTCGTCCGCGGACAGGGTGAGTTTGGGGGGGGGGGAAGGGGGCGGAGGGGTCGCGCGCGTGGCTGCGCCCTCGAAAAAGCCCCCCAGAAGCACGCCAAGGCGAGGAGCGGGGGCTGGAGACGAGCCGCGTGGCTCTGCTGAGCGAGGAGGGCGCGCAGAGGTTGAGGGCGCCGGTATTTGCGTTGGCTGCCTGGGAAAGGAGACGCGAAGGTCACGGCGCTGAGGCAATGGAGGGGAGCCGAGAGGACGCGGCTCCTGGCGCTCAGGAGAGCCGCTTCGCGTTCGCCCAGCCCCTCGGCGCCGGCGAGACCCAGGAGGCTCTTCCTGGCAGCGGGGCAGCAGCAGCAGCATCTTAAGCCCGGGGTGCGAGGAGAAGAAGCCACCAGAGCCTTGGGTTTTACTGTTTCCCCTCCGAAGTTATTTTGACTAGTGGAGAACAGGGTGGGACTGTTTACCGGAGGGGAAAAGATGACAACCAGAATCACACACACACACCCTCGGGCCAGTGTGTAAGCAGCTGACAGAAATTCAGGCTGAAGGGAGAGAAAACGGCGCAGGGTGTTGGAGAGGGAGAGTCCGAAAAAAAAAATTAATAAAGGGCTGGTGCTTTCCCTTCTTATTGGGCATGTGAATGTGGCTGAGGTAGCACAGACTGGCGAGAACTTGCTGATTCTGCTCATAAAATAATCCGTCCTCTGTCTGCACACTGTACGTTCTTATCCGCGAGGATCGATCTGGGCCTTTCTAGGTTAGAAAGATGGATCCTGCTAGTTAAGGGCTGTACACTGGTTATACTAGGCCATATCTATGTCTAGTAGTCTGTTTTGCCCTCAGGGGATGGATTCGGATTAGCTGTGCTGCTGCAGGTGAGGTAGCCACACTGCACTTTAATACCGAGGGTGTCAGTGGGACAGATGACTGTGTTTGAGGCTATTTTGTCCAAGCAGCATGGTTTCTTCCCTGAAAGTTTTGTAAATTGGCAAGAGTCAGATTGGTGCTTCCGTTGTTTGTTTGTTATTAGGTTTGACAAGCATATACTTAAAATGCTATACACATGTTAAGAAATGGCCTGGGCAGTGGGATAGGGGAAGGTTGTAGCCCCATTACTGACATCAAATAGGAGTGTATGGCCATATTCCACATGACTGTGCATTTTTCCTAGTTATATAATAGTGTGACTTGTGTAATGTAGGAATGCAGTAGCAGAAGTTTTGTCTTGAAAGAAGATGCCACAATTCTCCCAAAACAATGTAGTTTACATCTGCACCATTTATTGATTGAAAAAACGCTACAGGAGTGCTTATATGGGGCATTGCGGTAGGGACTGTGTGATGAGGCCCTCAGGTATCTTACATTATTAATTTCAAGACATGATGGTTAGACTAGAGAAACTCTTTGGAGCAAGGGAGAAAAATCCATGTCTATCCTTTTTAAAACATTTGCGTAATCATAGAATTGTAGAGTTGGAAGAGAACCTGAGGATCATCTAGTTCAGGGGTCTGCAACCTTTAAGACAAAAAGAGCCACTTGGACCTGTTTCCGAAGAAAAAACAACAACTGGGAGCCGCAAAACCATCGCGACATTTAAAACAAATATATCTCTGGAGCCACGATCTGACAGCGGGCGGGAAGGTGACGTCGGGACGGTGCGTGACTAACGCACGCACCGCCCCCATGCGACGTCACAGCCAGTACAGCGCCTGCCACACTGAGGAGTGTCGGGGCGCACAATGCGCCTCCTCCCCTTGCTAGTATCCGCCCCGGAGCCACAGCAAAGATGTAAAAGAGCCACATGCGGCTCCGGAGCCGCAGGTTGCAGACCCCTGATCTAGTTCAACCCTCTGCGGCACAGGAATATGCAGCTATCCCATACGGGGATCAAACCTGCAACCTTGGTGTTCTCAGCACTGTGCTCTAACCAACAGATTTATCATGCCCCATTCAAAAAACAAATGAACACCTGGCTTAAACTTCATTCTGGTCAGCATATTCAAGTCCACATTAAGAATATCTTAAAATTATATTTCCACTTTGTATTACCTGGTTACTCTGTGCCATTCATCAGGTGCAGAATCTTTTCCTGGGATTCACCTCATGTGAAAGGACATCATGTTGTTGTTATGGGGAAAGACTAGCTCAGTGGTAGAGTACATGTTTTGCATGCTGAAGACCTCAGTGTCTCCAGGTAGGATTAGGAAAGGCTCTGGACAGCATTAACAACTGCTTCTCCTGTTAATAGGTCGGTTTGATCTATTACCAATAACTTATGAAAATGCTAAGTGCAACAGTGGATTTGTATGATCGAAAGAACTATTGATCCTGTCTTTATCTTACATTATGAGATTTGTAGCTGATACATTTCTTTAAAAAGATCTCTAGATTATCTCAATCACAGCATGTTGAGCTTACTGTTTTGTTTTGTGTTTTTAGTATTATCACTAATATTATAGCTTTCGTTTTTGAAGCACCTTTCCGCCAGATGTCATCTGGAAGCGTTCCTGGATCTTCTGGGGAGAACTTTATTTATTATCTGCTCGTTGCTGGTGCTACTGCAGCAGGAGGTTTTTTAGTGAGTGCTTTCTTTACACATCTGTTTACACTGTCCAAAAACTCTCAATCTTCTCAACAGGATAGAGAAATGATAAGGTAGTCAAACCAAAATTTAAGTTGGAACTTTGCTTACAATGTTTTCTGGTAGCAAGCTGCTGACTTTGAGACCAAATCCTATACATACCTGCTTACCTAGAAATAATCCCCATTGAACTAATGGGATTTGGGTAGACGTGCATTGGGTTGTGTTGCAAAAGTCAAGTGTTTAATCCAACATTTTACGGCAGAGGTGGGAATTTACAGCCTTCCAGATATTGCTGAACTATAACTCCCACCATACCTGATCACTGACCATGATGGCTGGAATTGATGGGAACTGGAGTTCAACAACAAACGGGGAGAGGCAACAAGTCGCTCACCTCTTATTTTATGGACTAAATTTATGTCTAAATTTTAAGGGGAAAAATAAGTAATGATTGTGAGAGTGCTCCATTCCAAAATAACTTTTTGATGATAAACCACTAAAGCTGGAGTCTTTACTGGGGTTGGGTGACTTGTTTCTGCTTATTGCTATAATGCAGTAATATTAATGCACATTTTCCTGTCAAAGCAGACTGCAAAACTAGATTTACCCAGAAAGAAAATACTAGAACTACAGGCCAAGGCTATGCACATTTACTAGAAGTAAATCCTTCTTACTTCAATGATGACAACTTAAAGTTAATATTAGACATATCCTAAATGTCAAGGTGATTATACACAGCAATAGATGAGTTTTAGGATAGTTTTCCAATAAAAGTTTTCTTGGAAATTGGAAGCAAATGTCAGTGGCAGTTCTAGTATAGTCTTTGTGTCAAAGATGGGCATTAGAAATAATAATAATTGTAAAGTTTGTTTGATCAATATGATGAATTCAAAGAGCCTGCAGTCTCAAGTATGTGTGTTGATGCTGGGGATAGTTATGCTCCCCAGTCCCATGCAGCTATTTAACTTAAGATTGTATCATCCATTGCTATGGATTGTGTAACAAAACAAACCTACATAAAAAATCATGGAGAAAAGGCTGCATGAACTCATTGTCATGTATAGTTTGATGCTTACACTGATTGTTCCTACTGACTGATCCTACCTGTTCTACCTTCTCAATATGTAAATGTAGTAAATGGACACCAAAACATTCTTCCAACCAAAGGAAATGACCTTTGTACTATTTCCCACCACTCAGGAATGCAATATTTTAATATTTACACACAGAGAGAGTAAATATGTTATTAATCTCTTCTAACTAGTACCTATGAGATTAACCAGCTGAATCGAGCATTCAGTTTTCTTTGTCTAATATTCATTAGTTGCTACACATTTCGGCTTTGATTTTCAGAACTTGGAAATGATATCAATAGAGCTTAATTCTAAGTAATATATGTTTGAAAAGCAGTGCTTGTTTAACTATTGTTTATTGCTATCATAAGTTTTATTACAAAAATAACACTAGTCGTCAAAATGTTATCGCAAACATTGGCTAAATAAATAGTAGAAGATATGCCATAAAACTTTTTGTAAGGTTATACTATAGCATTTCTACCTGTTTAAGCAAACAGAAAATAAAATACAAACAACAGTCTTACATTGCCTTAACCTTACCTTTAATGTAGTAACCATGGCTTAGTGAAAACGTGCAAGCTTTCGGAGAGGAGATCCTCGCCCATCATTCTGCTGTTGTGCTGCACTTGTTGTAAGCCAAAAATGGCTTATCTTCTGAGTTACACCAATAAAACTCAGAGACAAGAGGAGTTAGACTCAGTTTAGTATGCCATGAGCTCAGGCCCATGGGTTAGCTCTCTCTAGACTAACCATGAACTGAAAGCAAGGATTGTCCACTAGTTCATGGTTTGTCCACAGAGCTAACTCATGAGCCCAGGTTCAGGGGCATAGCCAGGGGGTGCAGTAGGTGCACCTCGGGTGTCACCACTGGGGGGGGGGGTTTACAAAATGGCAGGTGGCACTCACCGTGGGGCCTGCAACGTGCCCAAGCCACGTGTCTCTGGCGCCTGCAGACTCCACACTGTCTGCCAACTGCCTCCCCCCCCCAGCTGTAGGGTGGCTGAGGCCCTGCGGCACTCTCCCCATCCCTATGGGCGCCATGTGTCCCGTCCTGTCTCTATGGGTGCCGCCCGTCCCGTCCCTATGGGCACTGCGCCCCCTGTCCCACCCCTATGGGTGGTTCGCCTCGCTCCTGGGCGCACTGCCCCAGGTGCCCAAGAGGCCCCAGGTTCATATAACATATGAAACCATCGCTTAGCTGAGTGCAGCAGCAAAACAAGCAGCTGCTGCCTGAGAGCTTATACATTTTTGCTAAGCCATGGCTTGGCTTAGCGTGATATGCAAGCCAGGTCAATGTGTTGTCGCTCTTAATAGAACTTTGAATCTGACTCTAATTAATAGATCATTTCATCTGATTTTAATATTCTGAAGAGGGCTTTAATCAAACCTTAAATACTTTGATATAATTTTTATAAAGCTAGAATAGGGTGTTACAGTTTAATTTATATATTTTTATCTCTCATTTTAACCTATTAAAGGAAATTTATTAACATTCCTGTGTTCGTATACATATATTCATATACTGTATTTTGGTGACAGAGTTTATATGTTTTATTAATCTTAATTTATGATCTGTGTTTGTCCTTATTTTATTCCTGGTTTGCAGTGGCTTTTGGCTATAAGCAATTACGTTTGATCGTTAATGTTTAATCTGACCCTATTCATTAAAAAGGCTAGCCTATATATAAAAATACTCACTGCGATCTTTATACATTTTACTCAAAAAACCCCCTCCAATATCATGTTGGCTGAAAAGCAAATCCTGGAATTTGGGAGACCTTGGAAAGTGACTTTAACGCAGTGCAAGAAGCCAACTAGTAAAAAAAAAGAAAGGACACTTTATCTAGTAGAGAGGAAGAAATCAGAGTATGAGTTATTTGGAGACTGCCCATTCATGCCAAAACTAAATATACGCACAACAGTGTTTCCATGTGCTTAAGAGGCCCTTTAGAAACTAGCCTTGGAGTAAGCACTAGAAAGATCTAAAAGTTGGATCTTTGTAGCACAGTGTTTTTGTTTTGCATTTATTGCATTTATGGAAGAGTTAGTAAAAGCTGAGAGTCTTACATGGAATATAAGAAAGACACATTCTTCATTGATTGGTGCAACTTGATTATGTTTATAAGTACAAAGAAAGTGGTAGAAGTCCACCTCCACATTATAATCTGGAATGCTATGTAGTCATTTCCCCCACCTGTCCCTTGGTCAATAATGTCACAATTGTACCCCCCCCCCACCTGAACTTTATGTGAACAGTTTTGTGTAGATTATTGGTTTGTTTTTTCTGTCCCATGTTCTGACATTGCAAGCATTCCCTAAATGGAAGTGGGTGGAGCTACAGATTATGTGGGTGTTGGTTCATTTCCCCCCTTGATGATATGTATTATTTTTGCAAACTATAAACATTAATAGGAAAAGCAAAGAACACAGTCTTGGCATATGGAGATAAGTGCAATTATTATTTTTAGGCCTACAGAACGGTTACTTCTGACAAATCCAGGTACAACGAACGTATCAGTGATATGCAGCAAAGAACTGTAGCAGAATGGAAACCAAAACCGTGGCCTCCTCAGTGTAAGTTGAGAATTTATGCATTTACAAATGATACTTCTAAGTTAATTGTCTTAAGGACATTTTGTTTTGTTTTTTAAAACAGCAAAGAGGAGTAGGGGGGTGGAAATATAGAAGCTGCTAATCTGTTGAACTTTATGTTAGACTTTACATGGCTATGTATCAGAATTTTGTTTAGTCTAATTATTTTTGACAGGACTACAATGGTTCTAATTTAATGGCTCCTGGGTCTAGAATATTATTGGTTGCAAGGTTTATATGCTACGTATGCATACATTGCTACTGTTACCATGGGCCAGGATTTATGTTAAGGAGGCAGACTTTATGTTGAGGGCCCCAAGAACTTCAGTTAGTTAAGTATTTTTATTGATTTACATGATTTGGGGGGGGGGGGCAGCTGCCGCACTTGGCTACACCCATGATTGTTAGTTTGCTCAGATACATTTGATCATTTTGTTGCAAAGAAAATGCAAAGACATTCCTGAAAGTGATTCAGTTCATGTAACACATAGTCTGGGGTGGTGGTTGTTTTTTTAAAAAAGATTTCATTGAGCATCACAGAGAAAAAATATAAAGCACCGAAGGTTGAATGTTTAGTGAAAGATAACTAAATACAGAACTCATATCACTAAAATTACAAAAGTGGTTTTGTTTGAGATCATAATTCTAGTCAGTCAGCAGCTTGATGGCTCAGGAATTTCAGAAAACTCTGAATATAGTGCTCAGCTAAGTCATTGATGGGGGAAATTCTATACACAAAACCCAGGGAATTGTTCTCTAGTACTGCTTATTATAACTAAATGAGCACTGCCAAATGGCTTCCTGAAATGACTGCTTTTATGTCTATAATTTGCTTAATATTTTAAATAAATGAAAATATTTCAGTATGAAATAACTAAGAAGGTATATAGATGGAACTCAGTTTGAACTGTGGCTTAACTCAGTAATGAACCAACATGTTTTCACTCATACAGTTCATACCGAAGGATCATTAAGATAGTGCTGCTGAGTATATAGAAATGTGAAATTCTATTAATTAATCTCACTGAATAGTCCGCGAGTTAGGATCTGTTTCTTTGATGGAAGCTGTTTCATCTTAGGGATGAAGGAATGTTTAGAAGGCTGTGGCCCTATACCCAGTTTCCTGAGAGTAAGCTCTACATAGGATGTATTTTTAAGTAGGCATGTATAGGATTGCCTAGTAAGTTAATGTAATAGTACTTCCAACACAGTTAAATTCTAAACAGTTTGCTCCTGTGCATATTTATTCAGAAATAATTTTTGTGTGTGTATAGTGAGACTTATTCCCAGGGAAATATGCAAAGGATTGCTGCCTAAGATTGCAGTTACAGGGCTAGACATTACAAATAACTATCAGCTCAGCCACTGAACGCATCCTCAGACTACCTGGGCACTATCCACTGTTACATGAGCACGCTTCTTTTTCCTTTCCTCCTCTCTCCAGCCCCCTGTGAACCTCAAATCTTTTCTGAAGGGTCCCCTAAAACCCTCCAGGGAGTACCTGTTCCCGCAACTGTTCCTGTTCTTTGAAAAATGTGCACTGTTGGATCTCACCCAACACATGTAGCTGCTTTTCTTTCCCCTACCTAGACACAATGAATGCAATCAAATTGCATTTACCTGACCTGGTTTTTGTCCCGCCCCTTTTTTAACATTTATATTGAGTAATACGTTTGGGTTTTGAAAACCATTAATTCATACGTTACATGCTATTTTTCTCTCTTCTTGTCTTTCTGCCTTCTTTTCATGTGCCTTGTCATGAGAAGAATGCAGGGTATTAGATATTCTTCCTTCCCTGGCCCTTTATTGCCTTTCATAAATGACCTTACCTCCATCTAAATTGTATGCTTAAATTATCTTTAACAAATGAAACATTCAGAAAAGCAAGCATTCGATTTCCCTCAAGTTTTTAAATATTGTGATGCCTTTCAAATTCACCTATGATTTGGAAAACCCATAACTTGTTCTATACTTTACAAAAAAAAAAAAAAAAAGAAGAAGACAAAACCTCTAACCTCTCAGCAGAAGACTTTAGGCTACTTCACACGTAATTCAGCTGTACACCTATAATGTGTTAAGTGTACACTCAAAATTGTAAAATGTATGTGACAAACATGGGTATCACAGAAAAAATACTGCATGCCGAAGCTTTCTGTTAGGTGTGCACTCAAAGGCAAACCCATGATTTTTTGTCATGAAGCAGCTCTTTGACATTGAACTGAATAGGGAAATGTTAATAGAAATAACCTGCAAAATTCCAAAATGGTGTTTATAGTGTATGCTAACTTTCCAGTTTTTGCAGTTTTCTGAGTGTGTTCATGCAATTTCTTGTTCCAATTTCTGTTTCCTTCTCTTAATCTTGTTTCTGATCTCCTTTGCTGTATTAATCTTTCTTGCACTAGAAAGGTTATATTTAAATCTTTCTAATTGTTCCTCTGCTTTTACACTTTCAGAATAAAATACAAAGGAAATCTTTCCAAAACCGAGGAATTAATTTTTTTAAGGACAGTCCATCGTTGTATACTTCGCAGCCAAACTTGAGAAAACCATCTCTTATAGAACTCCATTTTTGTGAGAATACTCCCCAATAATTATATCTTTTCAAGGCCAAGACACAACTTAAATACATCCTATAGAAGATAACTTGGCACTCTTAAGACACTGGCTGTTTTGAATTAATACACTTGTAATTGACTGTCCAATAAAGGGTCCTGAATACTTATCTTGCTTGTCAATCTGTGTTTTGTGTGAACAGGTTAGTTTTCTAGAAATTTGTTATATCCCATAGAGGGACACAGTTGGGTAGTATGGTCTCTGTTTTAGCAGGAAAAAGATGAGTTGGATCTTTTAAAAAGTCAGTTTATTCAAGTCTTAAAAACACATTGCTATACCAGTACATAAGAGAATGATGTGACGTAAACCAAAAACTTAAAATAATTGTCCCTATTCATGTTACTATCAAAGTTAAACGAAATACCTACTTCTCAGTACAAACTTAGATAATATTTGGATGTTTTGATCACATCAAATAATTAATTATATTCTTTGTAGCCAATCATTATTAAACCCGACAGTGTCTCTCTCCCTTTGTTCACATACCTATCTTTGCATGTCATTGTCTGTTAATTTCTCCTCAGCTTTGTTTGCCAGTTGGGCTGCTGTCTGTCAGCTAACAAAGCTTGTGGGTCACTGTTCTCATCTGTGTGGTGCTGTGCCTGTTCAATTACATCTTCATTTGCACGCCTTCTTACCTAGAATGTTACAATCCCAGTTTGAAAACATGTCCTCTGGTTTCTAGGCTGGGGCATGCATTTCTGTTTCAGTGGACTTCAGCATTTATTGCAAAAAGACGGATAATAATGGAATCGCAATTCATGAACGGGGGAAAGCTGGGCTCACAAATAGCACTTGTCTGATTCCTGCATTTTGGTCTGATTCCTGCATTTTGGTATTTTTGACGTTTGCAGCAGTTTAAACATTCACATCAAACCTACAATTTATTTCTTATTTCTATACCGCTTGCTTGTAAAAAAACAAAAACCCTCAAAGTGGTTGGCTCGCGGTCTACTTCAGTAGAAGGAATGTGCAGAGCCGTTTCCTCCAGGTGATGAAAAGGACAGAGAATTCATTGCATTTCAGGACTTCAAGTATGACAGTACTGTTCCTGCATACACAAACTGCTCTTTCATCCAGGTGATAGTATAGTTTGACCTGTGGCCTGAGCAGATTTGTTTTTGTTGTTTCTTAATTTGCAGCTCTATAGCATGATGCTATGCTCCGCAGCAGCTTCTAAACATAGCAGCCTATTAAGGTTGGCTTTAATAATATCATTCATATATTAAACATATAATATGAACATGAACTGAGCCTCTTTTCAATGGCATCCTTGCCATTTCCCTCCCAATGGCTGCAGTCTTTAACTGCTGTACATTTATAATTCTGTTATCGTAGCATGTTTCTGTTTGTTTTGTTATGTATTTCATAGTAATCCTTTGCTTCGGGCTATATATTCTTTCCACATATTAACAAGGTAACAGGCTAACCTGTTTCACATCGCATGTTTCTGCTTCATGATTTCTCTGTTATGTTAAATGAAGCCTTAGAAAACGATGAAACAGAAGCAAACGAAACTACTGATGCAAGTGAAGAAGTAAAGGATGCAGTTGAAGAAGAGACTGCAGCAGTAACTACTGGTGAATCCGAAGTGCAAAATGAAAAGCACACAGAATCAGCAGAAGCACAGAGAGAAGACGAATCGCCTGTTGAAGAGGCATCCTCTGGTGTGCAAGAAGAGCAAGATGCTCCTTCCAGCTCAGAGGCAGCCCAAACGCAAGGTTAACATTACAAATGGAAATCTGTAGGCATTTTACCTTGTATCACAGGAAGCACTGCTTTGCTCGCGTTAACATAGTATTCCACACGGAATAAACTTGTATTTTAAAACCTTAATTAAATTTTAATATAAATGAGATGTGATTTCAGCTGCAGTTTCCAACTTTAATTCATACAACTTATTTTAGGTAGTTTGTTGCAAAATATTTCTGGAAGAAGGAGCCCTAATTTGCCATTTGTGGTAGAAGGCTCCTGGTTTTGTCCAGAAGAAATAGCTGAACATGCCTAGAGAGTGTGTTATAAATAGAATTGAGTGCAGTTCAGTGTGCTTTTTCCCTCCTAATTGCACAAGCTGTAAGATGCGTAGAGAGGCATTTTGGCCCATTAGAAATATATTTACTATTACAAAATCTTGTGTGGTTTTCTTCTGCTGCCAAATCCATTTCCCTTCTGAATATATTTTTTTTTAAACAACAAACAACATTATTATTATTTTTGATGTATTTCCAAAACCATCCATTATTTGGAGGGTTGTATTCAATGCTTCTCTCACTCAGAGTAGATACTTTGAAACGAATGAACTCAAGTTAAACATGTCCATTAACATCAATGTTTCTACTCTGAGTAGAGACAAGCAGAGAATACCACCTATAATTTTGAGTGCTTTTCAGCCTTCGTTATGCAAAGAATGAGAATGTGATTTCTGATTAGCCCTAAAAACAATGACCAAATAAGACCATTCCAAAATAATTTTGATGGCTGCAATCCAGGAAGTGAGTAACATGAATGCATTCTAGGCTCTGTTTCATTGCTGGCCATGGAAATATATTTACTTGCAACTCTTTGTCTTATGTAGTGGACAGTGGAACCTGACATTGTTCAGCATTCTCTTAATCACAGATAATGCCTTCAGTATTAAACTGGTAAAAACTAGATGAATAAAACATAGGCCTTTATTAGGAACGGCTCTATAGTACCAGCACACCCCTTAGTCATCTGATTTGTATCCATCATTAAGTAATTTGTAACGTGAGTTCAGTTTTGTCATTGCTGGTGATGCTGAAGTTAAAAAGACCTGATCTTAAATAATTTATAAAAGCAAGCCTTATTTGGACAAGTCACTCTTGCCAGAGGGAAGGGGGTGGGGAGGTGATTTTTGCAAATACCCAAAGCAATCTGTACCGTCCCAAAATCTGTTTTGGAGGTTTTTAGGGGTCCTCTGGAAGGGTATGGAAATTGGCTTGGGAGACCGCAGAAAGAATTGGAATGGGTGGAGCTTAGAGGAGAAGGATTTAAATCCCCACTTG
The DNA here is from genome assembly GCF_965112155.1 of Podarcis liolepis. Classification (NCBI taxonomy): domain Eukaryota; kingdom Metazoa; phylum Chordata; class Lepidosauria; order Squamata; family Lacertidae; genus Podarcis; species Podarcis liolepis. The sequence continues at coordinate 35,092,426 of NC_139564.1, read as the reverse complement.
GCTATGAAGCACACTGGGTGACCTTGGGCCAGCTACTACCTCTCAGCCTAACCTACTTCACAGGGTGATTGTTGGGGGGATTAAATGGGGAGGGGGAGAACCATGTATGCCACCTAGAGCGCCTTGGAGAAAAGGGTGGGATATAAATGCAATACATAAATTACATTTTTTAATTAAAAAACCCCCACAACCTTCCTGCGGTAGAAATTCCCAATCAAACTTCCAAGACTGTTTGGGACTTTGTACATTCTTGCAACATAACTGTCCCATTTTATGTAAATAACTGCATTATATTTATCTAGCTAGCTTAGTTTTGTTTATCAATAACTAACTGGGATGTCAAGTTTTCCACAGCCATGAAGCTTGAAATGCTGTGAACGGGGCAAGCCAGCTAAACTCCAGACCTTATAGATGGAAATAATTGTCTGCTACTGTATTGTGGCTTTCCCCTGGCTTCATGAGAATGCCGATTTGGCTTCCCAGAAATAGCTTTGTGTGCATAATGTGCACACACTGCTATTTCCGATGCTGAAGAGAATGGGATAAAAACACTGATATAATGAGATGCAATACAATTAAATATAAGCAATACAAGTGAAAAACCACACAGAGTTGGAGAAATTCCAGTTTTAATGTGTAAAAGTACTCAAGTTGGCACAATAAACTTAAGTTAATTTTGTTTTTTAACATAGGTGATTTCCATTACTGTGTCTCCAAATGGAACTGCTAAATTCATTTAAGAACATTAGGAGATCAGATAGAAATATAGCTGCTTTATTTCAGCTGCAAAATAAAGGGGTTCTCAAATTTTCCTTCAACTTTTGAGGGGGAAGCACCTTTCCCCACACATATAGTTGGAACAACAATTAGTAAGCACAGTCGTAATGTAGTATTGCACTGAAATATTTTGTATTAACAGAATTGAAGATCTGAATTCCTAATTATGATAATTTTCACATGGAATAATGATAGAGGGAAACAGAATGCTGAAATCGGTGTCTTGCCTACCTCTTAATAAAGGATTTTGTTTTACAATTTTTGTTTGCATTCTTGTGAAACCTGTAGTGCTTCCTTGAATTATGTTTATGTCTATTATGTTTCTACAGATTCCAGTATCTGCTAAAAATGAACTATTTTTGTAACAGGATAATATTTAGTATGGTGTCACACAGTGAAAGGGTGCAGTTCTATAAATGTATGCATATGGGTACCCAAGGAAACTTTGCAGTATCTATTGCAGTATTCCACGCAGCTTTAATAGGCTAACCGTTTTCAGTTTGAAATTGGCTTGCCTGCTGAATAGTGTAGAAATTGCAGATCCCTCTGCTACAAACATGGTTCTGACCCAAGTCTAGCATCAGAGGTTGTCAGAACTGGGCATCTGTTGGACTCATGTGACACTATGTGGCATCCTGCCACTCACAAAGGTTTTTTTTTTATAATAGTTGAGTTTTTATAATTGATGCTATTATCAAGTTTGTCTAATAGCAAACTGCAACGAAAGTACCCCGAGATTCACAAACCAACCTTGAGCTGTGATTTGTGGTCCCAATTTGTTGAGCTGAACAGTGTTAGTGAATTTTGTCCAGAAACAAAATTTAGTCACAAGCCCAGTTTTCAATGCTTGTCTGTGTGTAATGTGTATGGGGTATGTGCAGATGACAACAAAACTTTAGAGCCTGCCATGGTACATTCTATTTAATATAAGCAGACAGTTTTGTAGAATTCCATTGTATATGGAGGATGGGCACACAAAGGCAGAGAAAAAGCAACCAGTTCAGAATTCTAGAGCAACACTTAATTTAAATGTGTTTAACGTGCATCCTTCTTAAGTTAGTCTAATGCACCGGAGATGCTTTTGTTTCTTTCATGCTACATTTGCCTTGAGAATTAGGGTTATCTTATTTCATTTTGCTAATGACTGATAAGCAGCCCATATGCCTTTGCTAATTGTTTGCGCTTCCTTTTTTCTTTTAATTCACATTAAAATGTTCATGGAGCATTAATAATTTGCTTCCATTAATATAGTAAAAGAAAAATGCATGCATTGATATTGCCATTTACTCGAAGATTCATATGTCTTTAATTGAGATATTTAAAAGGATTTTGCAGACTGAACTTTTATCCCCACTCAGACTTAACTGTAATGGACAGAAATGTATTTTGTTAATCCCAAACATCAATTAGTTACTATGTATTTTAGACTTTGGCACTTCTACTTTCTTCAGATTATTTGCAGAGTAGAGCTCAATGGCAAATGCAGGCAGAGTGGCTACGCTTTGCAACACAACTGTTGACAGTACAAAGGTCCTGCTATTAGTTTTAAAAAAACATTTGTCAGAGCATTCAGTGGGTTTTAGTTTTAGTCATAACTATGGCATTTTAAATAAGCATGTGCCATGGATGTTAAAGTTAACTAACAATCTATCGAAGATAAATATTATGGCTCTTTGTCATAAGGAAATAAAACTACAGACGTCTTGTACACATGTGCTCCAACTGTCCTATACCAACCCTTTCTTTTCTAATTATTGATTGATATGCCACTTTTGAACTTCACAGTTCCCAAATCAATTCTCACAATTTAAAAATCCACAAGACAACCCCAACCCTCCCCTCCAAAAAAAAGTATTGTTACCATAATATTAAAAAAATACCAAAAATCCACAATGGCAAATAAAAACTGGTATAATCAGCTAAAAACTGTAATTTGATCACAGAGCGACCGGAACAGTAAATCTAAACAAGAAAGATTATTAAGATCATTGAAAAAAAAGCATAATACTATACTTTCATTTGGAGACCATATGAAAACCAAAGTAGGGACCTCCCTTGCTTAATAAATGAGGTATGTCCAGTTCCTACATGCCTCACTTTTGAAGGTGGGGGCACCCAGAGAAGAGGCTCTTCTGCAGATCTTAACAACTGAATAGATGCTAAAAGCTGTAGATTAAGAGTTACGTTGGAAATATTGACCTGAGAATTTGTGTCTGTGTGTGTATTTGCAGGGGCACTTGTTGTTTATAATAAAATCTAACATGGTTTATAGGAGTTTTAAAGTCAAGAACCTGTGGCTCTCTATTAAGAACGTAAGAGCCTGTTGGATCTAGTCCAGCATCCTCTTCTCAAAGTAGTCAACCAGATGCCCATGGGAAACCCACAAGCAGAGTGCAATGGCACTGTCCAGATTATGTTGGACTGTGGTGATATTTAGACATACTGGCTGGGGCTGATGGGAGTTGGAATCCCTCGACATCTTGAAGGTAATGGGTTCTCAGGATCCAGTTCCTCAGGCCTCACTGATGCGATCCAAAGGAAAGCAGAGCAATATGTTCGGAACCAGCTTGACTGCAGGAGTTGCCGGAAGGAGGCATACAAGGCGTCATCCAACCATGTTAGGGACTCCACTCTGGACTCCTGTATGGTTTACTCCTTAGCCTTTTTCTTCTCCTGAAGATGTCCCACAAAGCAGCAGAGGTTTTGGATCAGAGCTTTCCTTCTCTTAGATGGGCTACCTTCCCAAGTTGATGAGCCCCATCTGCCCTTCACTTCCCGCATAGCACATGCAGAAACCACCTTCTTGACCATTGGACCTACTATTGGTCTCATCCGCTCAATCTGCTGGAACCTGTCTTTGCATGCATAGGAAGTTCCTAACTCACTGAGTGTTTGAGATCCATTGGCTACTCTCACCTGGTTTAACTGGCCAGTCAAAGCCATTTCCTGGGGTGTGGCTACTGTCACATGTTGACAGCTTCTAGGAGCCACAGGTGAGAGCTGAGTGCAGGGTAGGGACCAAAGCTGGAGAAACCACCCCAGAAGGAGCATGACATGTCCCTCACCAGAGGTACTACCCCTCCCCTAAAACCCCATACACCCCTACCTGTGAGTAAGCTTAATTTAATTCAGTCACACTTCTGAGTAGACATGGAGTGCTCTGTTGGTGCTGATCTTGAATAACTTTAGACATTGGATGCCACTAATCACAGCTTTCTGCCCCTGCCAACATATGGAAATATTATTCCCTTGGATATGACTTTATTAAAATAATGTAAACTATGCAGAAAGTTCAAATTTGAAAATAGTCTTTTAAACACATTTATAAAAGCAAGACCCTAAATGTCATACTTGACAATGGCAATGCAACAGCTTGTGTGCTTATATGTTAAAATTACTGTGCGTTACTCAGTACCACTGATTTAACATGCACAATTTAAGAGATGAATTAAATTGCAGTGGACTCCAGATTTTGATCATGCTGGTCCACAGCTCCAGGCAAATTCCAAGTTGTGTTATGCTAGCCATCTGCTATTCTTTTAGCTCCATAGTTTTAGAAAGAAGTATCTTCAGAAGTATTTGAATGTGACATTCTGCATTAGAGCGAACAATGTCTTGATGGCTGGGTTAGCTAATAGAATAGTTCATTAAATGAAAGATGAAGTTCATAGAGAACTAAACAAGTCTCATTCATAGAGATTACTTTGTTTTCTTAACACAGTTCAAGAGACTTAGGCAGTGTAAATAGTTCACTGTACATGTTTCTGGGGAACAAGTTCTTCCTCACGTAAATGCAACAACGTATTTCTAACATAAGCATAAAAAATAAATATTTATTATTCCCATGCTGTTCTTCGTAAGAATTTTTAATGGCCTGTCCCCCCAAATACCCCTTTCATGCTGGTGGGAGGCAAGTCTGGGTAAGCCACCCAGTGCATGGGAATAACTATGGACTTGGAAATTACTTTTGAGCAAACATTTACAGCAGTACGCTGTACCTGAGTCAGAATGAAAGACATATAACCAAGTTAGTAGCTGGAACATATCTGAGAGTGACTAGAGGTGGTGTGAAAAGAGGACTCTTTCCTTCAGACATTATTTTGTTGTAATCTGGCCACTGCATCCAAAACCCTGTTGCAGGGTTGCTCTGCTGAAAAAGTCTGTTTTCTCTTGCCATTCATTGACCCTCTTCCAACAGTTGCTTGTCTCTCCACCTCTCATTTCATGCTTCAACTGGTTCATGATCCAGACTGATTTGACAGGTCATGAGCCATGGCGCAACTGGAATCTTTAGAACTTGCAAGAAGGCTCACAGCCCTCTCTTTTTTACATGTTTTTGCTCTACCCCATTATATGAGCAGGGGAGACACTATACAATCCTACATATTATGTTTATAATGCAATGCAATACTAATAATACTTTAATCAGAAGCAAGTCCCACTGAACTCAATGTGGCTTACTCCCCAGTAAGTGTGCTTAAGATTGCAGCCTGGCATTACAACCTGGTTAGGCTCCACCACCCATTATTTGCCTCGGCATTTGAGCCCAATGTCAGTGTTGGAATGAGACAATAAGAGAAAGCAGAGGAGGTAGCATAAGAAGAGAAAGACAGTACAAAGAATTAATTTTTTTATGAAGAAAGTAAAGGATGTGTACACACTCCTATTTATTCCATCCAGTGTGCTCCTACTGCTAGTTTTGGAAGTGGTATACACCCATTAGCCACAATCCACATCTATCCTCTTGTTTCTTATGGAATACTGTGTTTGGATGCCATTTTCCCCAAAACAGCTTTGACCCCAATTGAGATAAGGAACAACCTAGCTGCATTTTAGGACAGTAATATCTACACAAACAGGTTCTACTTCTCAGCCATGGCATTTGTCCTATCATTCTACCCAGATCCTTGTTGCTGTGTGTCCAATTCCCTATTCAGTGACTGCATTTTAATAAAAACAAACAAAAAAACAGGTGAGAGACCATCCCTGTGTTCTATATCTTGCCTAGTTTGGCCTTGAGTAAGCAGTGATTGATTGGCTATAACAGGCCTGAAAAATGGATGCTTGTTCCACCATACTACTCTGGATCCAGGGAGAAGAAGAACACAATATGGGCATTTTCCTGTCTTCACTCCCAATATTGATTTGGCTTAACAGCCTGCAAAAAGACTGGAAAGGACCACCACAAAATAGTCATTTGGAATTCCTACAAAGGATTGCAAATAAGCACGAAGGGGCCTATGGGCTGATGCTGAACATGCCTCTGTTATGACCTCACAACAGTAATGACAAATATTTCTTGTGAATAGGATGGTACATGATAATTTACTGGGAAATTATATTTTCCTCCCTGATACAACTATGTGCCTTGTTCCAATATATGACAGTAAAAACAGATCTCTCAACAGAGGCAAGATTATTCTGACCAAGTGTTTTCTTGAATGCAGAAAAGATCTCTGCAGTAAGTCCTATTGGCTTTAACATAATTGATTTTTAAGTAAAGGTGCTGAGAATGACAGTTTTTGCTCTGGTTACCTATAACAGAGCCATTTATCAAAACATAGCTGGGCTTTAAAAGGGATATATAATGTTCAGTCTACAAGGAATACACTCTTGGAAAGATTACAGTACCTCCCTTAGGGCACATTCATGGCAATTTACTATTTCCTTTTGCTTTCAAATGTAATATCCTGTAGATAACCTGGTACTACCTCAGAACAGAATAATGTGATCATACTGCAGCTAGCCCACTGTCGTCTTCATCAGTGTGTTTTGCTAACATATCTCATTCTCCTGGTTTTGAGCATTCTTTATTAGTTTGACAGGGCATGTTGGCCAACACACTTAATGTTATTCCAATATTGTGTTTGCATCTGTCTTGTCATGACTTTTGGGAGATGGTCTGAAAGAATTTGTGCTTCAGATCCCTGTTTTGTACAATGCAGTAGTGCATCTGGGATCTTTAAAATGCTATTCATGAATATGAAGGGTGGTTTCCTGATGGACTGGAGGTGCCTCTATGCCTTGGATCTGTGTGGTTGCATCACAAAGCAAAGGTACTGCGATTTCCATGAATAACAGCTTTAAGTAGGCAGTAGAATTTTGTATCCTTGTAATAATCACGAAGATTCATCAGTGAACAATTTAACAATTCATATATTAAATGAAGCTGATACAAATTCCAGTAGAGGAGTATACCGACCTTGACACTAGTGGCAAACATGATTTGTGTAGATTATTACTTCAGTTCAGAACTAAGTACTATTGTCAGTTTGCATCAAGTTGTTAACATCCATATAGTTTCACCTTTCGGGGGGAGTAGGCCGTTTTTTCCATTAACTGCCATTGGGATTATGGCCTTATTCAGAACCATGAACATATTGTTAAGGTTAAGAATGTGCTGAAGAGAGATATCTCAAATCTTATTTTTTCCCCAGAATCTGAACTAGCTTGAAGTAAAGCCTGTACAGTGGTACCTCGGGTTAAGTACTTAATTCGTTCCAGAGGTACGTTCTTAACCTGAAACTGTTCTTAACCTGAAGCACCAATTTAGCTAATGGGGCCTCCCGCTGCTGCCGTGCCACGGCCGTGTGATTTCTGTTCTCATCCTGAAGCAAAGTTCTTAACCAGAGGTACTATTTCTGGGTTAGCGGAGTCTGCAACCTGAAGCGTATGTAACCTGAAGCGTATGTAACCCGAGGTACCACTGTATTGGCATTAAGAAGGTAGTTTTCTACTAAAGAAACATACTTTTAAAAACATACATACACAACTAAAGGAGCGAGATCACTTCAAATTAAGTTGATATATTTACCCAACAGATTGGATTCCACACCTCTGCAAATTCACCCTCCGCTCATTGGTTGAACGGTTATACTTGGGAAGGGGAAACTTACACAAGGCCTAAGAGCAGAAAGGGCTGTGAAGAGCCAGGAGCATGGGGAGGCAGGAACATATAGACCAGGGAGTGAAGAGGACAGGAAGAGACGAAACCAGGTTGTGTGATCTGTAACACATCCACAAAGAATTGTGGGCACTACAGTGTACTCACAGACTTACAATTCCCAGCAATTCATAGCAAACTATGGTACCCAGAATTCTCTGAGGGAAAGAATGTGCTTCAAATGTACTTCAAAGGTATGCTGTGTGTGTGAAGGTGCAGTCTAGGAACTGAAGGGCTTTATGGTGTTGATGTTGTAGAGCACTCAAAAGAGTCAAAATTTCCATTTCTGGTTTCTAGTTATATGGTTTTTTATTACCTCTTTCCCCCTATAACACAGCATACACATTTCTTCCTACTTTCTTTCTTTATTCCCTTAGTTTTCTTTCTCACTCACTTTTCGTCTGTATGGGACCTAAGGTGACATTCATGTGGTTCCCAGGAAATCTCCCATCCAAACACCGACCAGATCCAGACCTGCTTCGTTTCAGCAAGGTAGTAGCCTCAGATGCCTTCAGAGTTCAACCTTGGGACCCAGTACAGACGTTTCTGAAGCATTCTGTTGCAATGTTTAAGATGATTGACCAAGTGCACTGTTTTTTAATAATTTATATACTGCTTATGTGTCAAAATGGCTTCTTTAGCGGTTTACAACTGCAAAATTATTATACACACACACACACACACACACACACACACACACACAAAATAAAACAATAAATAGAAAGCATACCGTTAAAATAAAATCAGAAGCTTACCTCAGGTGAATGCTTACTTAAACAGGAGTATCTTCAGGAGGTGGAAGAATGGCAACCATGATGGGGCCTATCCTATTTCAGCAGGGGGGACATTCCAAACCCGTAAAGGAGCATATGCAGCTGCCTTATACTGAATCAGCTCAGTACTGTCTACACTGACCACCAGCAGCTCTTCAGAATTTCAGCCAGGATTCTCTTCCAGTCTTTTCTGGGAGTGCCAAGGATTGAAACAGAGACCTTCTGCATGCAGGCAGATATTCTACCACTGAGCTACATCCCTTGCCACCAGAAAAAAGCCTCCCTCTGTATTATCGCAAACCAATAATCTGAACTGGATTCTGTTAGCTGATCATTGTGCCTTTTATCTAGAGTTTTGTATGCAAGTAGCAGAAACTTAAAACTGGCTTGGTGACTAACTGGCAGCCAGTTGCTTTGAGTGTAGTGACATGTGTCAAACAGAAGAGGGCACTAAGTCAAAATCTGTAAGGTTGCTGGAAGCTCTTGAACTAAAACAAACAAACATACAGCTAGCAACAGATCTAACATTACAGAACAACATATACGGGATCACTTAATGTACTTTTCTTTCAATGGAAAATAGTGGCTTTATTAAATATATTTTAAAGGAAGCACAGTTCTTCCAAACAGTGAACTGGAATGATTTGCAGCCTAACTGGTTGGTCATAATTTTGTTCTGTTTTATTGGGCAAGAGTCCAAACGGGGGCAACTTTACCTTCAAAAACCCATTTACGATTCAGTTAATAATCCAACACCTGGATAAGAAGTGTTCTGATGTTCCCCCAGGCACAAATCACCACAGTTGTAAACTTTTCCACTCAGTGTTCGAAACTCCCATTGTTCTTTGCACATTTTGCGACAAGGAATTTCATTAGCGCGAGCAGTTTCTGAGCTCTGGGTGCAGTAATGCGCCTAAGATTTCAAATTAAAACTGCAGCGTGGAAGGAAAGAAGGATCTTTTTCTGCCTCCCCACTTCCAGCTACTCTCTGAAGACTGGAGAAGAGAGCCTCTTAAGAATATTAGGGGAGAAGGCAGGGGAAAGACTAGACCATGTGAAAAATGAACATAATATTTTAGCTGAAGTTCATTCATTTTCAGCTTTGTATTCTTTCTATTAAAAAATCATGCCTAGACATTCTGTTGTTGCGCCATAACCTAGGTTTAAGGTGCCACTTAGCTCCTAGCTTTCATATCTCAGTTTCTAATGCTGTTTCCACTTGTCATAGATATAAAAAGTGTTTGTTTAACGAGATTAAACCTCATATGCCTTGTGAAGTGTTGAATTCCTATAGTTTACAAATAAGGAAAAATCTTTGTAGAACTGTTATGATGAACAGCTCATTATTCCTTGGTGCTTAGATCATTTTGTTCATAGACAAGTTCTGCATATTTAAAACAAACTCATAACCTACATCACAACATGTATTGTTTGTGGAAGTCCATATCCAGATATCTCCTTGTACTCCAGCTCCCATCTGCCCTAGTCAGCATGACCAATAGTTAGCGATGATGGGAATTAGGGTCCACGATAATCTGGACAGCCACAGATTCCCCATCCCTATCCTAACATACATACCCCATGAAACACAGCTCAGCTCTTCCTTGTTCAGTTTTCTTTCACCTTAAACAAATAACGCTAAAAACTAACAAAAGGTTGCATGTTCCCAATTAAATGAAAGGCACTTTATATAGCAGCATCACATAACTATGCAGCTCTTTCCCTGCCAATTCCTCCTGAGAATTGCCAAAGTAATCTGAATTAGGAAGTTTTAGGATTACCTGTACATCAACAATGAATCTCATACTGAAGAATGAGGGAAAACAGGGATAACATGGTGAAAAGAAGTGAATCTCGCCCCCTCTGAGGATAGACTGGAAGCAAAACAGAAAAGGGTTCCTGTCTCTTTTAACAGCTGTACAGACAAGGGACTGCAGCTAATGTAGCTTTTTGACCTTGCAAGACAAGTTGCCTTTGCCAAAATTTTCTATGAACTCTGCACAACCATTAAAGGCACAAGAGCCTTCTTTTGGAAGTGATCACCCTGGCAATAATTCCCACCAGGTTAGTAACTGATACACAGAACATCTGTAACCCTCAGCTTGTCATCTGGACTCTGGCAAGCAAAGAGGTGTGTTGATGACATGACAGAGAAAGTCAGGTGCGGAAAATGTAACAAAGGGCCTTTGATTTGACGCCTGAGGCTGGGATCTAGGAAGTCTTGCATAATCAGAGTCAACCAGACTGAGAGAAGTCTACTAGATAACTATGTGATGATCAGGATGTTGTCTGTCTAAAATCAACTATATCTCCAGTTCCAGCAAATAATGCTTTTCCTGCTATAAATATAAGTACCATTGTCTGCAAATCAACCTGCTGTAAGAAGCATAGGAGAGAGGTAGTGGGGGAAAATGACTGTCTTGAGTTTAGGTACTATATCGGGGGGACGGGGGACGACAGTAATCCCAACTGCAATGGGAACTTAATTATTTACTAAATATATATCCCATCTTTCCTCCAAGGAGTTGAAGGCAGTGTGTTATAATCATCATTATTATTTCTAGCATTTATGAACTGCTCCCCATAAAACACCTCAAAGCAATTTAATAATGAAAACATCAATAATGAAAGCGAATTAAAAACAAGTCCAACACAAATATAGACTGGGAAAGAAATCTCTACTTAAAGGTCTTGCTAGAAAAGAAAGGCCTTCAACAGGGTAACAGATATTATCAAACAGATAACAGAGATGGCAGCTGTTTGATATGTAGCAGGAATGGCATAGTTTGGCCCATTTGTTTTATCTTCACAACAATTTTGTGAGGTGCTGTAGGCTGAGAGATAGTTTTTACATAAAGTGAGGTCTCCCTGGTCCTAGTTCAACACACTATACAGCCTTTCTCATCTTTAGGTGCCCAGATATTGTTGGACTACAACGTCCATCGTGCCAGGCTATCAGGACCAGGTATGGGATGATGGGTCTTGTAGTCCAACAACATCTGGGGACACAAGGTTCGGAAAGGCTGCATCTAGCAACTACATCAAACCTCCTAAGAGACTATTTAAAAAGGATTTTGCACACAGAGATGACACTCAAATCTCTGAAAGGTTCCAATTCTCTGCAGATTTCCTGGTTTAAGGTCAATGTCCTTGACACCTTATCAGTTGGCCTAATCCTTAAACAAAGAGACTGATGAAATATTGTTCTGTAGATAGGATGTGGGTAGATCAGAAAGCAGATGGCAAGGGCACAGGAAGAAACTGAACTCGTAGTCAGAGCTTCAAGGTCATCGCCCTGGAACAGCACCTGAACATATAAACGCCTTTCAAGGTGCCTAGGCACTAAGCAAGGCTGCAACTTGCAGAGCGGCATCTGGGATCTGAATCTTGTAATGCAATAAAAACTGGAGAGAGGGCTCCTGCCCCTTTAAGAGCTTTAAAGACAGGGCGGCTGCCCCTTTAACAGCTGTGCAGAAGAGGGGATTTCAGCAGATTTAGCTTGAGTAACAAACTTCATCAATTGAAGCTTCCTCTTCTGTATAACTATTGAACGTGCAAGAGTCCCATCCTCTTTCACTTGGCCACCCAATCTCTCAGTCATAATGGGCCACTCATCATTTTTCAAACAAGCTTCTTTTTATAGATGAATAAAAATACTTTTACTGATGTGTGATCTTATTATGTGCCACTGAGTTCAACAAGACTTATTTTCTGATACACCCCCTTACTTAGGAGTATGCCTCGTTTTTAATTCCTGAATAGGCAGGTGTAGAATTGTATGAGACAGTCCTCAGTAGACAATGGAAATGGTTACGGCATAGGGCTGACTGCAGTTCAAACCCCAATTGGGGAATTGCGGGACTTTAAAGTGTGTCAGGACATCTGCAATACACAGCTCATGCCAGCTGGGACAGGCAAATCACCAGGCCCGATGCCATCAGGAGATGATAGTGGGGCTAGTTTGGGATCCAGGGCTGTCTCAGCCCTTCCCTGCCCACCCCTCCCATTTGGGGGCTTTCTGCAGGCTGATGCCAGCGAGGATTTGACATCATTCCACAGGAGGATGACCAACACAGTTGGGAGTAGGTCCTCTGCTTAATGGATGACTAGCATATTGACCTCAAACAGATGAAGCACTTACAATTAAAACGAAGGGAAAGTAGCAACTGTTAAATGCCTCTAGTACCTGCCCAAAGTCCAAATTCTCTATACAGCTGTGCAGCCAAAGCCTATTCATGTTTATACAGAAATGTGTTCTGCTGGGACCAATGGTGCTACTTCCAAGTACAGTAACAGCATATAACCAGAGCCCTTTTTTTACCCTGAGCATGGTAAAGCATGGTCTTGTGGGTAACTTTCTGGGAATCAGATGCCTACTTATGGGTGGAGCCAACATATGCGACTCTTACATTTGAACAGGAGGTCTCACAGCCCAGCCATGTAAAAGGCAGATATTTCTATACACCCATTACAACTTAAGGACACATTCCATCCAAGCAAAAGCACTCAAGGAGGGCAGGGATCAAGCTCTGAGGGCGGGGTGCTTCCTGCAGAAAGTCTCCAGAACTAGACAAATATAAAGTCCTGGAGGACTGCATCCAGACCCTAGGCCTGAGGTTTCCCATGGGTTTCAGCTATGCAGTAGGATCCTAAACCTGCCCACTCAGACCTAAGTCCCATACAAGTTTAATGAGACGTATTGGTTAATGTTACAGTGGTGCCCTGCAAGACGAAATTAATTCGTTCCGCAATTTTTGTCGTCTAGCGAATTTTTCGTCTTGCGAAGCACGAAATCCCATAGGAATGCATTGAAAATCAATTAACGTGTTCCTATGGTCAAAAAAAGTCCAAACAAAGCCAAATTTGGTACAACAACAGTTTATTAACTGCTCTTTAAAGTCACACATACTGTAAAGAGCAGTTCAAAAATAGAAGGTAAAATAAATTAACTTTATAAACAAAACATGTCTTTGTTTTTAGACAAAGAAAACAAAGTCGCGAGACGTTTTCGTCTTGCGAAGCAAGCCCATAGGGGAAATTCGTCTTGCGAGGCAAATCGAAAACGGAAAAACCTTTCGTCTAGCGAGTTTTTTGTCTTGCGAGGCATTCGTCTTGCGAGGTACCAAGGTATTTTGTGTTCTCATTGCAGTAAACCGCCCTGGCATCTTTGGATGAAAGGCGGTATATAAATTCAATAAATAATAATCCCAAGCATGCGTGCGCTAAATCCCACCCACTGCAAACAAACGGGTTCCTCAGAGCTATCTTCTCCCTTAAGGCTGCCGTGGGTGGGGGGCAGTTGGGCAATTTTAGACGGGGCACACAGGGGGCCACCCTAGATGGAACCTGCATTTCCTCAGGATGCAGCAAGCTAGTCAGTCAGTCAGTTTGTGCGAGACAGAGAGAAGGATCATAAAAGCCTACCAAGCCGGGCCAGTTTGCTGCTGCTGCTGCTGCTGGGCGAAAAGAACAACAGTGCATACAGGAGCGGCGGTCGCCGCCAGCCAGGCCACGGGGCGGGCGCGAGCTCCCCTCACGCCCCTTCGTCGGAGGCGCCTCAGGTGCGCGAGCATGTGCAGAAGGGGAGGCCGAGGGCCGCCCTCGCGCCGGGGAGGAGGAGGGCGGGCAGCCGAGGCTGTATCTCTCGGGCGCAGATCCCTCCTCCCGCTCCTCGTGTCTCCTCCCCCGGCGTTGGGCGGCTGCTGCTGCCGCTGCTGCTGCTTCGAGCGAGCTGCCCTCCCTCTTCGTCTCTCCCTCTCTCCCTCCGCCTCCTCGCGAGCTGGTTTTCTCCTGGCTGTTGCTGCCGCCGCTGCTGCCGGCTGTTTTCCTCCCGCCGCTGTTTCGGCCTGAGAGAGGGGAGAGCGGCGGCGACGTGACGTTTCCCTTTGACACATAAACAAGGTAAGGCGGGTGGGAAGCACTGGCGGGGGGGGGGGGAGGCGGCGGTAGGAAAGCGAAGGGCTGAACCCTGGGGGTCACTCGGCTCTTCCTCGGCCCCCGACGCGCTCCTGTACGTCGGAGGCGACGTTGCGGAGCTCTTTCGGCCCGCGGAGAAATGGCAGCGGGAGCTCCGGGGCTGAAACCCGGCCTCGGCGGCGGCTGAGGGGCACAGACCCCTCGCTTCGCCCGCCCCGCTTGAGGAGCGGATGGGCCCGTAGATGGGAAGTCGAGGGACGGAGGTCTCTCTCGCTCCCCCCCCCCCCGCCCCATCATTAGGGTCGACCTCATCGGGAAGACCGGAGTTTTTTTGGTTGGGGGGAGGGGAGGGGAGATAATTAGTCTCTTGTCCTCGCACCCGTGTCTTTTCCCCTCTTCACGTTTGTGACCTGGAAGCATGAACAGGGCAAGGCGGGCAAAGGGACGCCGGGCGCAGGCTGGAAAATCCCCGAAGGGACCCCCTTCAGTTGCGTGGGGCGGGGGGAGGGGGAGACCCTGCTCTTGTCAGTGCCATCCCTCCATCGGCTTATATAAGTGTGTTTGTGTGTAAATGGAAGTCTTCACGGGTCAGGGGAGGGAGGCTGGGCATAGACTGGCCCTGGAAAGTCCCCTCGGAGTCCTTGCGGGACCCCTCCCTTTCCTCGCCGAGCGATTGTGCAATTGTGTATGCTGCGTGCAAGTGGAGGGGAATGGCAACGCGGAAAGGAAATCCTCTGAGGGATGTGCGATTAAACCAAGGGAAAGCTGGTCTGTCAGGTTTTTGTTTTTTTGGGTCTGTCTGGGGCTGGAGTGCAGAAACAGTGCCATCTTCTCTCCCCTCAACCCCCCCCCCCCAATAATCCATTTGAATATTTGCGGGATACATGAGTCGTGGTGGTGCTGGGGAGAGACATCGGAAGGAATTGCCTACAAAGCGCAAAAAGGGTATCTGAAAAACACTGTACAGTACAAGAAAGTCGTCCCCTCCCCACCCCACCTCCCCCCACCCCCCGCCATCCGTGCTGGCTCGGCTTTGTTGATGGTTCTAGGAAGGGAGGGGATGTGTGGGGTAAGCGAGGCCATCGCCGCCGCCGCTGCCTGGAAGGGAGGCAGCTCCATCCGCGCGTCCCCTGTCAGTTGGGATGGCTCTGCTGGCCTCTCCGCCCTCCCCCGCAAGCCTTTACTTTCAGTTTCTGGTGTCGAGGTTGCCTCCCTTTCCCGGATAAGACTTGCATATGCACATCCTTGGTGGAGCGTCGGTTAAGGCTGCTTCTGTTATCAGAGCGCCTTCCTTCGTGGCTGTGAAAGATAGATCCCCCCCCCTTAAACAAAACAAAAACAACCTTGTACCCGCGTGGCTTACAAATATTTTCCACGTCTACGAAGAACGGATGTGGAGCACTGGCCTCTGCACGTGACGGTATTTTAAGGGAGGAGCTGTTGTAAATATGTCCTGACATGTTCTCTTAGCTGTTTGATAGAGGTTCTTTATTAGTCGAGTAGTTCGATGAAGCGATGGCTTGCCTTTGTTGTTGGTGGTGGTGGTCATGGGACCTAGAGGGAAATCTCACTTCTTCTAAATCACCTAGCACTACTGATAACTAAAAGGAACCGGTAGTCCTTCGTTTCTGGAAGGAGGTGGGAGATTCGCACCTCATACCGTTGCAACTCTTTTCAGCTGTCATTATTTTGTGGGACTTGTTTCCTGGAATTACTTACTCTTATCCACATGTTGCTGAAGTAAATTGTAAAGGATTGAGACGAAGAGATCATAATGAAAGTGGACCTCCTTATTGTAGATTTAAATTATATTTTAAAGAGGATGGAAAGAAATTTTTTGAAATAGATGTAAGATGATAAGAGACTTGAATTTCAAAGTAATTATTAGTAGTTTAGCATGCAGGCTGTGCAAGAGATGTACAGTATCAGCTATAGCATATAGACATACAAATACTTAGTGTTAAATTTCATGACGGTTGTAATTGTGATGTTGACAATAGAGATCAATGACATTGATCTCTATTATTTTAATTTTTCAAGTGCTACTGGAATATTTGGATGGAAGAAAATGCATCTGTCACTTAAGGATATTCTGCAAAATCATGTGTTAGCATGTGTATAAAATTGTATTGCTGAGGCTGATTTATCAAGCAATTAGAGCAATTTTTAAAGAAACTTTAAGACCAATTTTCTTGTCCTTGTTCATGTAATTCACTTGTTTGCATCTTTTTCTGTTGCTCTTGTGTTTTTATCAGTATATGCTGTTTTTTTAAAAAAAATATTATTATTAGTTAAAACAAACCATAATGCACATTATCTGTATACCTTGAGCAGAAATTAACCATAAATTGAGTGTTGGATCCAGACTTACACTTGGGTCCCAACGAAAGCATTTAGTCATGGTATAATTCTTATTGAAATCAATGGAACTTGAATACAGCCCAGCTTTGGTACAGGAGTGGGACCCTTCTGTCTGTGGGAGCCATCTCTCTCCAGTCCTTGGGACTCTCCCTAGGTCATGCCTCTGACTGGCCCTGCTATTCGACCTCCCCAATTGCTTTACTTGATTGGAATGTGTCCTTGAACTGTGAGGAAGCTTTTTGCTTGTTTAGACGGGGTTGGAGAGAAAATTTCATAGAAACCACTGACTTTTGTGCAGCTTGAATGCAGCTTAGTGTAAGGGTCGCATCTGTTATGCTAGCCATTCCCCACCCCCACCCATGCAAGTTTGCCCACAGGGAAAAGAGCCCCACTCTTGCTTCCATAGATACTAGTTAAAATGATTACTTTTTCATCCCAACCGCAACTGGTAGTAGGTGTGTGCATGTACATATGATGACCTTTAACAGAGAGCAGGACAAGAGTTCTATCTTTCTCCTGCTTCCTGATCTCTGTGGCTTTTGATACCATTGGCCATGGTACCCTGTTGGACTGGCTCTGTGGAATAGGAACTGGGGGTTGGCAGCGACACTGTACAGTATTACAGTGATTCTGGTCCAACTTTCGGGACGTACTGGGAGAGTGCTTTTCAGCCACTTGAAAGTTACACTATGAGGTGCCACAGGACACTATTCTGTCTCCAGCACTGCTTAATCTCTGCATGAACCTGCTGCAAGTGGCCATTGGAGTTTTTGGCCAAGGTACCATCAGTATGTTGATAATACTAATCTCTGTTTCTCTATAACACCTGAATCAAGAAAGGCTGTGTGGGCCCTGGACTGGTGCCTGGATGCAGTGGTGGAAAGTATGAGGGGAAATAAATAGAGCTTGAATCCGAGCAAGGCAGAGGTATTGGTTGAGTGGCTCCTGTGTCTGAGAAATCTGCCCTTGACAGCGTTGCATTCCCCCTGAGGGAGCAGATACAGTTTGGGGGTATTTCTGGATCCAGTTTTGTCACTGGAGGCATAGGTAGCCTCCATGATTAGAAACACCCTTTACCAGTTGCAGCTGGTGCAACTGGACTGGGAGAGCTTGACCACAGTAGTTCAGGCATTGGTGACTTCAAGATTGGATTACTGCAGTGAAGGCTATTTGGAGCTTCCCTTGTGCTTGATCTGCAGTTAGTGGGAAGTGCTACAGCATTGTTGTGGACAGGAGTGAGACCCTGACAGCATATAACACCTCTGCTTATAAATCTGTGCTGGTTACCTGTTGCTAAGTTCAAGGTGTTACTATTAGGATTGCCTTACTCTATATATGTTCACTGAACCACTATGATACGCAGAACTGGCAATGTTAAAGGTGCCATGCAATACCTGTTCCACACTTGGATATTTTAGTGTGGCCGCACCTACATTTGGAACTCTTTGCTTATGGACATCAGGTGCCTTTTCTATACTCTTTTTGGCACCTGCTTAAAACATATTTGTTTAGGGAAGCCTAATCAGACATACACATTTTATCTATTTAGCCATTGTTGATTTTAATTCATCTTTTGAATGTTTTATATACTTGTTTGTAACTTTTTTTGCAAACAAATTTAATGTTCTTTTGTGAACCTCTTGGAGGGTTTTTTTTAAAAAATAAAAAAATCAAGCAGTGTGTCTATAGATACTGTACAATTTTCTGAATATTAAAGTAATCATCAGACAGTGTCTGACACTGAAATGCAATTCTCCTTGTGTTATATCCATACAGTTTTGCAATTGTCTTGAAATACATCTTTATTACATTGGTATATCATTGTGGCAGTATTCTTCAGTCTTGGCATACCCAAGACCGACCTTTAATCCCAACCTGTAATATGAGACCCAGTTTACATTATTTATTGCATATGTCTTTCTTTTTCTCTAGGATGATCAGGTGCAAATGAGAATAGCAGGGCTCCTGCAACTTTAACAGCTGTGTAGAAGGGGGAGATTTCAGCAGATGTAACTTGCAGGGATGAGAGATGCTGCACTGCTGAAATTATCTCTGCTCTGCAGCTGTTGGAGGTACAGGAGTCTGATAACTCTTATTTTGCTAAAAATTAAACAACAACAAAAAGGGAGCAGTACAGGTGCCACTGGTACAAGCTACCTTTGATTCCCGAACCACCAGTCTATCTGTAGGAATAAAAACAATAGTTATTAATTTGAATACCCTGCATTTAGAAATGAAAAACAGAAGACTGCAATGGGCCTTAACTTTATATATAAAACCAGAACCAAATATCTATAGTCAACAGGCAGTACACACACACTCTCTCTTTCTCTGTGTGTGTCTTTAAAGTTTCTGCGTGGTTAAGTTTGACCTTGTACGTGCAGGGTACATGCTGCTTTCACGTTTTTAACAAAAGATAAGGTATATAGCTAATAAAAATGATTTGACTTAACAAAAGAGCTAAAGTCCCACTGTCTTCAAAAAACAAGCTACTGTACTTAACTGTCTTTTGGGGAAAATGAATCTAAAGCAAGGGGAGGCAATGTTATTTCTATCGGTTTTATATAAACCTCAATGTCATTTTTTTTGCTTTTTTGCATGATAATTGTAGCCAGTTTGTCAGCTAGTCATTCTTGGGGAGAAGTCATAATGATGTGTATATGGACTATGGACTTAATTTTAATTTACTCTTTGTTATTTCATTTACATTGTCTTTGTCAGAGATGTGAAATTTCTGGAGATTTTGAATGAGTGAATAAACTTGTTATTTTTTTGTAGAAAAAACTTTCTATGTGGTAGTATCAAACCCTCTGTTTCTTATCTCAAGGAAATGAAATTCATTGTTCATATTTTATATAGTAGTTGCCATGTAAAATACTACCTTGAAATATCTGGTTTGTTGTATTTATGGAATAAAGTATACTTTTTGGTGGTACAGTGCAATCCAGTTTAGCCCCTTTAAATCCCAGTGGTTTCAAAGGGATATAAAATCCTTTAAATACTGCATGTATAAAACGTTTGTTTTATTTGAACACTTAGTTACAAATATACTCAGTGTTTGAAATAGACCTGCACAAGGATGCCTCCTAACAGCCCCAAGCCTATGTATATTTATTCAGCAACAAGCCCTGCTTGGCCTGTAATCTCTGCACATTTACATGAGAGTAAGTCCTGTTGAGCATGGTGGTAGTTACTTCGGAGCAAAAATGCATGTCTTTTGCCAGCTGACAAATAGGAAAAAATAAAATGTGCAAATAGACACACTCATTACTGTGGTAAACAAAAAGGAAGGTCACATTCTTTTTGGCTCAGGACTGTTGAGCAGAAATGAAAAAAAACCTCTTTTTTCAAAGAGAAAAACAAAAATGGAACATCCACATAATGCATTTATGTAATTACATTATTTCCGCCCCCCCCCCTACAGCTGTGTACCTTCCAAGCTGGTATAACATGCATCTGATGAAGTAGACTTTAATCCACACGTTTGTTAGTCTTTAGGGTACCACAAGACACTTTGAAATTTTACTCTAAATCATCAGTAATGATGAAAAAGTGGCTCTCTCCTACAGAAGCTCATGTCTTTGTTATTCTTTTGCTTTAGCACAGTAACAAAGCTACCCCTCTGAAAATAGCTATACTTTCATTCTGAAAGAAAAAATATTTGAGAGTTCTTTGTCCTCACTGCCTCACACAGTTGGACCATAAGGAAAAATGTGTGTTCTAACTTTTCTCATCCCTGTCTTGTTTTTAGTATCTTCCTCTACCAATGCAGATGAAAAGTTAAACCTAAAATATTATGCATATATTGATAGCAACACATTGTCATGACTGGTTCTGGTGATTACTGTCTTCCTGTGTAAAACAGTCTTCCACATCTTCAGATTGATGGGGAACTTATGGAGATGGTCCACCACTGGAGACTGATCCACTTGGGTCAACTTGGCCATTTGGTTTAGTGAGGAGTAGTGTAAAATTAAACTTCCTGAGCAGTGCTGTTGAAAGACTGGCTGAATCGGATGGAGCATGCAGTGGAGTCTGTTTGCAGGCCCATGAGTTGAGTGATGTCATCAATGAAACCTTCCTTTTTGGCCACAATTATATCACCTGAATCACATCCAATGGGTTTCTTCTGGTTAGTGAAGGGTCTTCTGTGCCAATAATGTTCTCTACCGAAAGGTGAGCCAGTGATGATCTCTGTTCTTTCTTAGTTCTATGCTGTGACTTGAACACAACAATTCTGTTACGGGTACTGGTTGCCTGATACTGTGGAGGCCACACCACATACCTTGATTCTCATGGATATTA
This sequence comes from Podarcis liolepis, assembly GCF_965112155.1. Lineage (NCBI taxonomy): Eukaryota > Metazoa > Chordata > Lepidosauria > Squamata > Lacertidae > Podarcis > Podarcis liolepis. Next base: position 35,071,351 of record NC_139564.1, on the reverse strand, counting down.
AAGTCAGTTAGGAACAACCAATAGATTGTGTAATGTCTCCCTAGAGAGCAGGAGAGTGATCTATTAGTCCTTAAGAAGGTAGTGGTTTGTCACTTTCTCAAGAAGTCATCATTATTTGTATTTGGTTTTTATGCAGGTTTGTGTCTCAGGCAGTACAGTTTAACTGTTTATGTTTATTATGAATAATGTCTAGATCAGTGGTTCCCAAATAGCTAAGTACTGTGGATGCCCTGTTTTTAAAAAGCGAAGCCATGGACCCCATATTTTTGAAAATTTTGAAATTTCTATGGTAGCTTTTGTTATATAAATGGTGCCACAGATCCCCTAGGTGGGTTACATGGACCACCAATTTGGAACCACTGGCCTAGATAATTTAATTTACAAGGCATCTCTTAAACACAGGAAGTAAAATAATAAATATATAAGTATGCAGTGATGATTTAACTACCTTTAGGCTTGTCTGCATCTAGCTTCCCTTTTCCTGGAGAAGCACTGGGAGTATGTGATTGCAGTAGGAGAGTATCTTCATCTTGAGGCAGTGCAGGAGTGTTGATAGTAGTCAAATGCTCAGCAGCTTTTGGTGTTGCAGATGCTGCTAATTATGCTGTTTTGCCATGGCTTCAGTTCTTAAATGGGGTAATGAGTGTTTTTCTCCAGTGGTTCAAATCTTTTGTGTCTGTTAAATGCAGAATGTGGTTACTAGGGATGCTACCTTAGCCCTCTAGACATTTTGTTGCTCAGTCCCAAGTGGATTGGTGTTGGTTCTGATTTTGTTTGACATCCATATGAAACTATTGGGTGATATAATTTGCAGTGTTGGAATGATGCATCATCAACAGGCTGACATCTAACACTATATTTTAGTCACTGAACACCTAGGTGTTTCTATGTGCACATTCAGTATTTGTGTGACTGCTGACATGTGTGCCATTTTCTGCACAGCAAGGGCGCTTGTGTGCGTCCCGCTGATGTGCATGGTGCCTCTAAACGCAACCCATGCATAAACGGGAAGTTGCCTGTATTTCCAAGCAAACGTTAATATTACTTTTACTCTATTTCCTCTATAGAGTGTGTGATTTCTTAGTGGAATTTAATGGCTTATGCAAACTGAAGCCTATGTGAGTTACAAAAAGGGATTTAGTCTTCAAAAACTAGTCATGAATAATTTGATGTTGTTCCCACAAATGCTAATTACACTTACTGAGATAACAGTTGTGTCTGACCTTGAGGGACTCACCTTGGGCTTTGCATTACTTGGGGCAACCTGAAGCCATAAAAGGCATCTGATTTGTATCTCTTCTGCTTCAACAGATCTTGTGTAGTGTAAACAGTATGGAGCTTGATAACTTCAGTTCTTTTCCCTTTGAGGGTATTGCTCAGGAAAGGGGGAGAGGAAAACATCTTGTCTTGTATGATATATTGACAAAATTTGATCGCTCAGTCACACTTCAGAAGAATCCAGGATATGGGTTAATAACCACTCTGAGTCCCAGCTGCAGGGATCATTTCTTGCTAAGACTCAGACTAACGGTAGAGGAAGAAAAAGGAACACCGCATGCTTTTCCAGCAGTATGTGAAGTTGTCCCTCAGGCTAAGGAGTCCAATAGGCTCTTGTATTCAAATCTTTACCTGCCTACTGATAGTCTGATCGTATTCAAGTATACTAAAAAAAAAAAAGTCAGTCTGAGTTCAATGGGGCTTACTCTGTGCATATCACATGCTAAGATTCCAGCATAGAAGCCACCTTCTCCAAGTTTCTTTCTGAGTAGCGTTTGGAAGCACATGTTTTTAAAATTGCTATTTCCTCTTTAGGAGCAGATTTTGCACAAATAAAGTGTAGCCATAACTATCTCCTCAGCTAATTATCCATGCAAGCAGTCCATTAAAAATTAAGCATGCCTTCAAAGAATCATCCTTTGTTGCTTCAGTCTTCCTGGCCTTACAACTCCAGTCAGGCTAGAGCTTCATTAACATGTGACCCCAAAATTTTGGGCCCCCTCCAAACAGATGCCAAAGTTTTGTGCTAGTTTTGTGCCACCGGTTCTACTTTTTGTGCTGCCCCCAAACTGAATAATTGACACTCAAACTGGGGCCAAAAGTATACCTCAAAATACATTACTGTATGTTCAAATTAGCAGCTTAGAACACAGTGAGGTAATTTCCTCCACACTACATTTCAGGCCACATTTGCGTGGTGGTGGTGGTCACATCAGAGATGGGGCAGATATGTTTTCACCCAACATGGTTGATGTTTTGGGTTCCCTAGCTGTTGCAACTCCCTCAGAACTCACATTAAGCTGTCACCTGTACATGTGTGACAGCTGCTAGCATAGCTGTCAACTTTTCCCTTTTCTTGCGAGGAATCCTATTCGGAATAAGGGAATTTCCCTTTTAAAAAGGGGAACGTTGATAGCTATGGCTGCTAGAGTATTTCACTTTACTGCTTGCTTCTCATTCAGTTTTCTAGCTGGATTAAAGCTGGTTTGAGATAAAACATATTAAACAACATTATTCATTAATAAACTACAGGATTGATATAAATTGTGGTGAATGTGTGAATGCAGCTTCAAAAACTAGCAGTTCGAATGCACTGTTATTATAATATTATAACATATACTATCAGATTTATGTTATTTTAGTTGTTTCTCTTTCAAAGTAACGGAAAGTGACTTACATTAAAAGATGCATGTGGAAAAAACAGTAATGTGAACATGTGCTAGCTGTAAGCATCTCTCTCTTGACTTCAAACATACTTCCCAGAGAATAGGTCATCTTTAGGCACCTGATTAAGAAGATATGTACCCAAATGGCAAAACTGTTGAGAACAAATTATCTGCTGGTTTTTGTGTGTGTGGCATTTTGTCAACTTCTGTTGCTGAGATGGCAAGTCATCTGGTTTTTTAATGTATCCACTGTGCTTGTTGCTGGCTTGGAAATTTGATCTATTTTAAAGTAGTATGTATTTTTTAAGAGTGAGAAAGCTATTGGAATATCAGGAAATGTGTGAATTTTATCTCTCCCCCCCCTCCATCTTACTATGTTTTTAGTAGAGGGAACAATTGTGTTATTATTTATTTATAAAAATATTTATATACTGGAGTATTGTAAAAATATATCACAGCAGTTTACAACAATATAAAAACATAAAATTTAACATTAACATAATAAAAAGTTAAAAGCAAATTAAAAGCAAAAAGAAATTAACAACAAGCATCAGTAGACCATTTTTGGGGATGTACCCTCAATTGCTTGTCTAGGCTATTCCTGGCAAAATAGAAAAGTTTTCAGCAGGTGTTTAAAAGTTGGCATAGAAGGTACCTGCTGATGTGAACAAAGCTACTTAAGTTGTACTCCCCCTACCTTCCAGCATGTGCCAGAGGAAGAGATCAAAACTTTCAGCTTCCATAAACTAATCACCACTTGCTACATAGACCTGCAATTAGTTTAGATTGTGGTTTATTCAAGCAAGACAAGACAACAAAGCCTTGTAGAAACCTAAAGCCTTTTGTGGGCTTTTGTGGACTTCAGATGGACTTTATGCAGTGCTTTTTTCGGGGGGGGGGGGACGGGGGGACGACGACGCAGGGGTACGCATAGCTCTAAACATTTTGTAAATCTTTGAACTTTTGTCCATTTACTGTATTTATTTTTCCAAATTTGAACTATAAAATGGTGATTTTCTTGAGTCAAATTGAGAGTACCCCTAAACATTTTCTTTTAGAAAAAAAGCACTGACTTTATGAATTTTTATCCTGAGTTACAATTAGGGTGTGTGTGTGTGTGTGTGTGTGTGTGTGTGTGTGTGTGTACACACACATACACACATCTCTGTGAGATTTTCTGGATGGAGATCGTAAACAGTGACGTCAGAGGAAAACAGAAATCATTCCCCACACCTTTCTGAAAACAGTGACTCAGAGGCTGTCACAAAATGCAAGATTCAGTCAATCCCACTCTTGTTTAATTCTGGGCAGTTTTCTTTTCACAGTTTTACATACACAATTCTGCACTGTACTTAGGATTCAAACTTATGCAGGAAATTGCCATTGAAATTTGATGCTAAATGTTTTGTCATTAGAGTTTTTTATCAGTAATCCCTTCATTGCTTCCAGAAGTACCCAACTGTCGTGAGTTTGTCAGGAGTTTGTGGAGGTATGATGGAGAGTGTGGTCTGACCCTGAAGGGTGGGAGGAGCTTGAGGAGTGAAAGCTAGAGGACGCTGGAGAGGGTCCAAGTAGAGTGGTGGTCATAGATTCTGAATCCCAAGAGACATCTGATCCAGCAGAGGATCCCAATTGGTTAGGGGGTTGAGAGCTGCCCTTTGAGAGCTGCTCATGGAAACTCTCAAAAGTCCCTCCTGTTACCACTGGGACAGGCACCTCCTTAGCTTTTGCTGCTGAGGAATGCCTTCCAGTGCCTCCCCCTTCAGGGAAGGGAGCTAGGAGTAAATATGGTGCCAAGCTGGCACCTTCCTCATCTCTGTCACATAGAACACAGGGACATCAGTGTGCACAAACCTCAGCTAGCCAGCCCATGAGGAGGAATGCCCATTTGCTTGCCATGATAAATGATGTGCAGTGGGCATTCCTTTATTTAAAAGGAAAGTGTAGGGAGCTTGTTGCTTGTTGCTTCAATGTCTTGGCTCTTGCCTAGCAATCCCTTTGACTTCTCATGTAACTTCTGATCCTTGCAACTTGTCACTTGTGTACCATTCTAATCTCAAAGTAAAAGCAGGACAACAACCTTGCAAGGGGTTATGCTTGTTTGTTTCTGGTCTGGTGAGGGACGATACACACCAAATTCACCCTTTACAGCTCTTAGCAGACTCTTTTTAGCTGCTCTCTCTTTAAAAATATTGAAGTTAAGATCTCAACATTCTGATGTGTAGTGAGCCCAAGGTGCTTTTTCAAAAAAGTTTTGTAGCCCAAAGAATTGTGCAAGATTACTTGTGCAAGGCAATAGGCTATGTCATTGCTACTCAAAGTGGTGGTCCATGGACCAGTGATGGTTCAGAAGGCGTTGGTTGCCGATCCACAACTCCATTGCCACCCTGGCTGGATGGGACACTTCAGGGACCAAATATGATACTAGTCCCTGGCATATTGGGGTTGGGGGAAATGCCAGTCCACCACATCAGATAGTCCAGTGCTTCTCAAACCATGTGTCTTCTCATACATACCCTCTAAAATGTATCACAGAGGAGCTACTTTATTCCACAAGATTGCTTGTGTTTGTAAACTAGAAAACATTTTGGGATGTGTAAACAAACTGGTCATTATATAGCAATGTTGAGGAATTCCCAAATAATTCATTATAACCAGATTTAATACAATTCTTGTTGTTGAATTTTGTAGAAGGGCAGTCACCCCTGTTAACTATATGTTTTTATTAATTTGTCAGATATGGAATGAACAATTGCAACAGAACACACTATAAGTTCAAAATCTGGATCTTAATTGTATAGGAAGAAAGTGACTATGTGAAAGTGAGATAGAAAAGAGAAATTTAGATACATGTTATTTGGGAGTTGGGGAACTGAACTGGAACAGTTCATTCTGATTAATGTACAGTTGTGGAATTGTATAATACAGTATTCTTAAAATTAGTGAAATCTGCATACTTATCTAATCAACTGAAACATAGTTGTAAAATAATGTTTCCACACAGACATCATCATTATTATTATTATTATTATTATTATTATTATTATTATTATTATTTATTACCGGTATTTTGTTTTGTAAAGTAGGTGTCTGCTGTGGGGACATTGAGGGTGTCCATATGGAGGAGAAGCGGGATAGGTGATAGTCTTTACTAATTGTAGTATGTTTCATAACCCTGAATTTCCTTAAGCAAGAAGTGTACATATACAGTGGTACCTCAGGTTACAGATGCTTCAGGTTACAGACTCTGCTAACCCAGAAATAGTACCTCGGGTTAAGAACTTTGCTTCCGGATGAGAACAGAAATCGTGTGCCAGCAGCGCAGCGGCAGCGGGAGGCCCTATTAGCTAAAGTGGTACTTCAGGTTAAGAACAGTTTCAGGTTAAGAATAGATCTCCGGAATGAATTAAGTTCTTAACATGAGGTACCACAGTACAACTTCATGCATGCTACCAAGGAATATGCCTGGCAGTAAAGGGTAGTGCACAGACACTAGCCCTGGGCCTGCTGTGACAGGAAATTGTCTTGCACAGCATGCTTCTCCTCTAGTCAACACAGTAAAGTGTCAGATTGAACAACAGTGGGAAGGATGTGCTAACAGGCTTGGTGGGAGCCTCTTGGTCATCACCTTTAATTGCTTCAGCAGCAAGAGACAACTAGCTTCTGCTCCTGAAGCAAGTAGGTGAGGAGAATTGGGCTCAGAATAAATTCCTATTTCACCTGCTCTTTCTGAGCCCAGGTTTGCTTTCCCTGTTCCTTTTTAATAAAGAGGAGACAGCCTCTCTTTGCTGCTGACGCAGTTGCAGTGGGGGTGGCGGGAATTTGTGTTGGGAGTCCTTTATCCTTCCCTTTTGTAAATGACAATTTTTGTAATTAGAATTTCATTGAAGACAGTGTGTTTGGTATTAAAGTATTTTTAAAATATGTAAGAATATAGGGGAAACCTTATAAAGTATATCAGTAGTAGATCCAGCTCAGCGCTCTACACCAAACAGTAGCTAGATAAGATTGCTTAGTTTCATGTGCACAGGATATGAATAATTTGGCATTTATTTATTGAAAAGTCTGCAGGTCAGGTTGCAGCTACTGTATGACTTTAATAAAAGCAACAATTTATTAACATGTAGCTCCTGAAATAATAACAAAGCATGAAAAACATAAGCTAAACAAGGGTAGCTGAAAATTGAAGTAATTCTATATAGTTAAACTTATTGCAAGGGAATGAGTTCTCCACATAAGTATAAACTTTGGAACTGTCATGTGATGGCAAACAGATGCAGGCTTCCTCAGTCTTGTGCCCTCCAGGTTCAACTCCCATCATCCCTGACCTTTGGCCATGCTGGCTGTGGCTGATGGGACTTCTTGTCCAAAACATACGGAGGCCACCAGATTAGGGAAGGCTACATTTTACAAATGACAGCTGTATTATTTGATCATATTAGTGTCAACCAATGCCCTATTTTCATGTACAATTTTAACACATTTCTATAAGCAGTAGCATTAAAAATAGTTGCATATACCAATGTTTTTTATGCTCCCTCTTTCAGGATTTGTGGCACCAGAAGGGAAGAAGTTTGATTTTGCAAAGATTCTACTTGGTTTACGAAGTTCCTGTATCTCAAGCTTTCTGTGTTACCAGTTAACATCACTGAGAAGATTTACATATTTTGCTACTAGCCTTCTAATCTTCCCAGGGAATGCACCATGACATCAGCAGCAGTTGACAGTGGAGGCTCAGGTCTTGAGTTTGACAGCAATGGAGTACAAATTCAAGGCCAGGTCAGAAAATGATGTACAACCTTTCTTCATGTGATCTTTGTAAATGCTAATTGTGGATACAAATGAAACATGTAATGGGAGAGGCTCATGCCCTAGTTCATGCTCAGAGAGAAAAGAGAACTGTTGTGTCAGATAGATTACAGGTTTTGACTTGGGGGACTGTGCCTCAGAGCATTTATTTGAATGTAAGTGCTAGATTCATTAAAATAACTTGGTATTTAGAACAGGCTCTGAAGCCATATGCGGGCTATGAGAATTACTGCAGTTTTTGAAAAACAAGAACTTGCCACCTTGCTTCCAAGATAAGTTGGTAATTACACACATCTGTTAAAAACATTCAAATATGTGGGCAAGGTAAAGGAATGAGCAGTGATGAAAGGCCCAGATCTGAGCTACATGTTTATCACATTGAAACTGATAGGACTTTAAATTGTGCAACTTTGGACTAAACCCTTAATGTCATTTTTAGTTATTTCTGTAATAATATAGCTTGGTAAGTGCCAAAGTTCATGGAAATGATAGGCCGCTTGTTAATTAAATGCAACAATGTTTGCATACTGTGGTTCTTGGTGTGTTTCTGATGAGCCTTGCTTTAGTGGTTGATACATTGTATCTGTCTCTATCCCTCTCTCCACCCCATGCTGCCTACAGATATACCCAAATTTATTTGTAATCCTTTAAATACATACTTTTTATTTAATATTCTATGAAAGACATCAAGTCACTAAAGGGAAAATGGAAGGGATTATTTGGATTAGGATGGCAACACATTCTCTTACTGTGCTCTACAGGAGAACGAGCCAGTCTCTGAATATCCAGCAGTGATTGTAGAGCCAGTACCAAGTGCCAGAGTCGAACAAGGATATGCTGCACAGATCTTTGTTTATGATGATGAAACTTACCTTCTTCAAGATGTTGCAGAAGAACAGGAAATCGAGACAGAAACTGTGAAAACAGGTAAACCTCTTTACTTTTTTTTTTTTTTTGCTAAGGATGCAAACATTAATCAGCTGGTATGCATCACTACTGTTTTAATTGCACATTATGATTCCCCCTTCCATTTAATGGGAACAGCTAATGAAAAGGAGATGGGGAGGAGGCAGGTCACTTGAAGGGGAAAATTTATATATATATGCTCAACCAAGTAACATCATTATTATATCATTTTACAATGCAAGCAAATTATATGGATACAGGGTATCATTCCCAAACATAGCAAAAATTGAATATGTAAGATTCATTAGTGTGATGAGGTTCCAGCTTTTTCAAAGCAATCTGAGTTTGGCAGTGCTATACTCTTCCTCCTTTGCCAGTTACCATTTCTGCTGCAATTAGTAGATCGACTGCCATTTCCAGATCTGATTCAGGAACTATACCTTTCAAATAATTCAATAATAATACATTTAGTAGAAAATAATCCTGTCTTTAGGCTTGTTGCTCTGCATATTGCACAAATGTGCTAACTTATCTTTCCTGCATAAAATCTGAATAAGCTTAGGATATACTTTTCTTTACAGTTTGTATACCAGTCTAGTAGATAGCTTGCCTCTTCGGGTAAAATTTATGAGGTTTTCCTTTTAACAATGAAAACAATGGCTATCAAGCCAACAGTACTCATTTAATCAGTGTCAATATGGTTCAACCTGCTTTTGGAGGAGGGCAAGGGAAGGGGGAGGTGGAAAACTAGTTGGTGTTACTATGCTAGTAACTACTTCACATTCCCTTATGACATGAAATGAAAATGCCAAATACGAACTCTTAACTATGTGGAGATTTGCACTTTTATAAAGAAAGTGCTAAAAAGCGGTTTCCTTTGGTATCCTCAATACACCTTCATTTATGCTTTTCAATGTGTAAGCAGGACTTAAATTAATAACTCAGTGTATTGGTTAAAAGCAAGGCAGTGAATTGATTAGGACTATAAACTAAATTGTAATGAGATATTTTTAATCTTCGTTGCTCTCTGATTGATTTTTAGCACTGTAAATATACTTTATGGAGAAGAAAGTTCTGCTGGCATTTGTGGCTTTATTTCTATATTATACTTATGTTTTAAATGTGCTAAAAGACTACTGTACTCATAGAAAGTATGGCTGGCTTATAAATCTATTTTGACTTAGTACAATGAGTAAATAAATCTGCATTTATTTATTCATGAGTGAATTTATAATTGGCCAGCATTAAAAAAATTGTGTAACAATGTACAATAAAATTCTTATAACATCATAAAATACAAAACGAATGACCAACACTGAATCAAATTAATTCTTTATAAATGCTTAACCAAAGAAATGCAGGTGTAATGAAATATCAAAAATATCGGTACCTGTCTGATTTCAATTAGAACAGTGTTTTATAGTACTGATGCCACTATGCTAAAACTTTTTGTAGAAATGAAATGTTTAGGTTCATTTGTGATAACTGGAACAGTCAGGAAGGATTCTCCAAGTGACTTCTGTAATCTGAGTGGTGTGTAAGGTACAAGGCGCTCTTTCAGGTAACTTGGATCTAGGTTGTTTAGGGATTTGCAAACTAACAGTAATGCCTTGAGCTTAGCTTGGAAATGTATTGCCATTAGTAAGATTTGGATTTGTTCTAGTTCAACAAAGTACCAACAATTTAATATCTGTTTAATTCCTTTCACTTAGTCGTGTTGATTAGTTACGGTCTCTTGATGGAATAAAAACACGAGAATTGCTTGCTGGATCAGGCCAATAGCCCATCTGGTCCAGCATTCAGTTCTCACAGTGGCCAACCAGATGCCTGTGGGAAACCAGCAAGCAGGATTCAAGCAGAAGAGCGTTCTTGCCTCCTGTGGTTTCCAGCATCTGGCATTCAGAAGCATTGCTTGTGGATCTTCACCAAAATGGCATACTCCAGATTCCACAGTTAGGTGAGATTTGTAATTTACTCAAGATCCAGCAACAGTGGTGGACTTTGGGTATTATGGTGTCTTGTGCAAGGCCAAAATCCCACTCCCAAAGGCAGGTAAAGAGGCACCCAGCTTTGAGAAGGAGGATCCAGTCAGAGTCTCATAACTCCTTCACAAAGTCCAGTGCCTTGCTTACCAGGATTTGAGCTGGTATCGCCTTGGCTCAGCTCCTGGTGTGTGCGCACTACTCACACAGCCCTAAATCCACCCCTGCTAGCATGCCTGGTCCCAGCCAACACTCTCCTTGTCCCATCAAGCAACATGCCACGCTTATTTCAAAAATTCTTGAGACATAAAGAGGAGCTTGTGATATGGTATGGAGAGGATGCTGCTAGAAATGAGGTAGAGAGAAAAATGGCTATATGAACTAGCCATGCACAACTCTAGATTGTGCCCTTGGACTGGAAGACAGAGGCAGCACACCTCTGAATACTAGTCATTAGGGAGCAGCAGTGGGAAAGGGCTGTGGCACTTGTGTCCTTCCCATAGGTATCTGGTTGGCTAGTGTGAGAAACAGGATGCTAGACTAGATAGGTCTTTGGTCTGATACAACAGGGTTGGCCTTTAAAATCTCTCTCTTCCCGTCCCTAAAGTTCCATCACTTTAGTTCCTGCTTTGAGGTAAGCTAGTAAGAATCCTGAAAAACATGCTTGAAGGAAAATACTTCCTTCTATCTATAACAGCTACTATTGTGCTTCACTTAGGTCAAATGGTGTCACCAATTTCTTAGAGTAGATTTCTTCTGCATGAAGCAAGGTTATAGGTTCTGACATAACCGTGGTCAGCGTTTAAAGAACTGCACACCCAAGAGAGCCTTTGAGCTTCTCAAGCAGCACTTCTGCATGCTGTATTGAAAATTTATTATGAAACTGAGAGGGAAATATCAAAAGTAGTTTGTGATTTGGCATGGAGTGGGTGGCTCTTTTTCAAAGGAATGCATTCCACTGGGTGTGTACAAATGGTATGCTTGAGGTTTCTTTTTTTCTATAGTAGGCTTTCTAAAAATAACTATGTTTGAACCTCAAGTGGGTTTATAAAAGTTCTTCCAAAAGTTAAAAATGCATTTGAACGTACTGTTTTATTGTATACAATCATAGAATAATGGAGTTGGAAGGATCCCAAGGGTCATCTATTCCAATCCCCTGTAGTGCAGGAATCCTGCCCACAGCCATCCCTACCTAGGTGGGCTTGAACTACCAACCTTCTGGTTAACAGCCAGATGCACTGATCCACTGTGGGCAATAAAGGAGTATTCTGTAGCACACGCCCAAAAGACATGTTCATATTAGAACACGGACAGTAAAAAAATTGTGAAGCATTAAAACACAATCTGCTTTTAAGGTTTGAGAAACAATTTTTAAAAATTATATTAGTGTTTTCCCTTTTGAATACTGAACATAATCCAAGTAATGGCTTGATGCAGTGAAACATACCTGCCTACTTGAAGCTGTGGGCTTACACAGAACTGAGAATCATGAATAGCTCAACAAACAGGCTGGCACCTTAAGACTAAAAGATGAGTTGAAGCTTTCATGGAAATCTTAATCAGGGAAGAATGAAGCGCTTTTGTGAGTTACAGGTATGGTTTGGATGCAGGGGATTGTAAACATTGAGGACAGAGGGAAATGAAATGCAGAAAGCAGATGGTGAAAATTGGCATGTATCATTGATAATACATTGACACAGACATTCTGACAATAATATGCCAATTAACACTTTTAGTGTGATAAAAATCCATTGTCCTGATTCAGCAATGAACTTCATGATGAATTGCAATTAATCAGATTCATGCTGCTGTTTTACTCCAGTATGGTCTCCTTAAAAATTAGTTATTAACTTTCCTGTGAAACTGAAGTGTTCTACCACTGGTTTTTTACTATTTCATTCCTGATTATGATTTGTCTTGATTTATTCTTTTGCATTCAAAGCTTTCCTGGATAATATGAAATAATTGTGAGTAGAGCTTATTTAGAGGCTCAGAAGGCAAATATTTTTCTGACATACAAAACTTAGGCCCTTTACTTTGTTGCCATTGATATAATTGTTCCTGTCCTCTCCTCTGACTCCCTCTTTTATTTATAAGTCCTAGCAAAGAAAGTTGCAAGTTCAGGACAAGTAGTCAAGCATGTTTTTAACTTCTGTTATTTGGTTAATTTAATTTGAACATTGAACTTATTATTGGAACATTTGTTGGTTTGAATGTAAATGAGCACACTTGATGCTTGAGTTGTTGCATAATAAATATAAAATCCAATTCTATTAGTATTTTGTGCTGAGGGCAAACTGCTATTTTAAATTCCTTTGTCGTCATCACTAATAAGAGGACGTACATATTTCTCTTAAAGAATTTAGTGGCTGTGATCCAGTGATCATGTGAGCTGAACTCAGCTCATGAAATGCTTCCACTGGAAGAAAGTGGTGGTGGGATGGTAGTTATTGCTGTTATCCAAATAGGGAAACTTTCTTCCTAAAGTGAAGTAAATGTAGTTTGCAGCTTCTTGGAAAATGTCTTAAGTAAGGATATTTTAGTGTTTGGCTTCTTATTTGGGGAGGAGTTCATATGGAATGCAACTCTCTGCTTTCTCATTAATTGTGCCAGAATTGGTGTCAATTTGATATTTTCAGAACAATGAGATGGGAGTGGTGACTTATTTTTGGGATGCCATTCTTCTCCTGTGTTTTTCACATTGCATCAGAAATCCTCCCTGTGGCATAAACAAACTTTTACCTTTTTAAATGAATATTATTGCCACAGGGAGGTAGAAGACCTGCATGACTAATGGAGATCTAAAGCAAGAGCACCTCCTTTAGTTACCTCATGATGGGGGAATAAAATTGATCCAGAACAGTGTTGGTATGTATAGCTTTTTGGTAATATTATACATAAATGAATAATGCATTTTTAAATCAGGGGTGGTATAGCTCTAGAAAAAGCCCTTAATCCCTTTTAGTAAAAAGTGTTAACTTGTATATTCTAAAAGAAATTTCTTTCTTTTTCAGATTACTACTTATACCACTATTATGGAAAGCTAATCTTATAACTACTTTAGACTTTAATTTGTTTGCCACTTACATAAACACAAATTTCAAATATCTTCCTCTGGAGTTTTCAACTTCCTGTTTAAAAATAACATTGATTTTATGGCTGATGTAAATAATTGATTGCCATCTGCAACATCAAATCAAACCTTGTAGTAGTAGACAGTTTACTGTATTATGTTTATCTATCAGGATCCTACTCTAAAGAATCCTTCAAGTTAATTTTTGGACTGCTGGTGAAATATGTGATTTAAACCCTTTAATCTGAAAATTTTGTTCTTCATGCCAATTTTGTTTCTTCACAGTCAAGATTTTTAAAATAGCATTACAAAAATATTTTTGTACCCTTGATCCTTGGGGGCTCTCAGAGAGCTCACAGCTGCACCAGTTCTCCCTGCCTCTTCTTGTTTCTGTACCATGGTAAACCAAGGTTTGGCTTAAAGTGTTCTTCAAAGTCAGACTAGTGGTTAACCTGTCTCCTTAATCAGGAGCTGTAGCCAAGGTTTCTTCAGTTACAAAACCTAGGTTTGACCACACACTAACCCAAACCTAGGTTAGTTGTCATGCTGTACTAAGTTACAAGGACCAGGGGAGGACAAAGTAACTGCCCCTTCCTCCCTGGAAGAGCGCATGTTCTCACTAAGCCATAGTTTGGCTTAGCTTTATGTGTGAATAGCACACCTGGGTGTGCTAATGCAACAGAATTAGTTTATTATTTATTAAATCTATATCCTGCCCTTTCTCTCAGATGGGTTCAGGGCTGCAAACAATAAAGAAATAAAGACACTGGATTCTATCTTGATGACTGAAAAATTTTCAGGAAGCTGGAGTTCATGTCTCCAATTCTGGCCTCAGCTCTACCAAGCCACATTAGCACCAAATTTGTGCTTCAATAGTCCTTCTGCCTCTTACTGAACACTTAAAAGTGTAGAACCAAATGGGATAGGACCATAAGGGAATGTAGCATCTTCCCAGTTTTTGTTGGTATACAATCTTTTGTTGGTATGCAGTCTGTGGGTATTGCATCCTGTCTGCGGACAAACGGCGGCTCCCTTGACCTATAGAGCGAGATGAGCACGCAACCCCAGAGTTTGCGACTGGACCTAAGTCAGGGGTACCTTTACCTTTTTACCCCTGATTTAATCCTAATGAATAGAAGCAGGCAGCAGTACTGATAGCAGCAGTGTGTATATAACCTTATAGCCTATGTTTTCTCTGAAATGTCATACTGATTTCAGTATCTTTCAGATAAATGTGATTTGGATCGCAGCTATCATCTGCTCTTGAGTTCTACTTGTTGCCAAATTTTGAGAAGTGGTTTTTGTAATGTCAGCTTGTTATTCACCATGACTTTATTGAATGTCTATTAGTTATAATAGTTTGCCCTCTAATTTGGTTGTGATATGCTTATGGCACATCGTTTATAGTACAGTACATGCTTATAAGAACATAGTTTAAAGAAATGAAATTGTGGGATAAACAATCACTTCCATTTCTGCCTGCATATTGCTGGTTGAAACTGGATCACAGTGAAGTTTACCATTTGCAAGACAACTGCTTGCATCCTAATGGACAAGGTGGGATTCATCAAGGGCAGTGTGGCAACTTATGCAAGGCCTCTGAAATGGAAGGGGGTGCAGAAATTACATTCCTCCTCTTTGACAGCTCTGCTTATGAATAAACTTTGACCTTAAGGAAAACTACACAGTGTGGTTGAGATCAGGGCAGCAGTTGCTCCGTTGACAGGACTGAATGCATTTCAAGCAAATCCGGTCGGGTTGTCCAAAAAGACCTCGGGTGCCTTTGCCCTCTAATTTCAGAACTCCTTTTAAGGCGGCCTTTTCGGGACTCCGCAGGAACCAGTGCAAGGCTGCTCTTCTCACCGGAGAGGAGACGGGGCGATATCTCCATTCCTCAAGCGGCACCTTGGAGAAAGAGAGAGAGGCGTCGTTCATCCCGGAGGGGGACGCGCGGGAGGCTGGCGAAGAAGTGGCAGAAGGGAAAGCGGCTCTGGAGGCGGCGTCGATTGCCTTGAGCCGCGGGCACCTCCTTTCTGTTGGCATCCCTGCCACCTAGTTGCATGGAAGATAACGGAAGAGGCGAGAGATTTTGCCTTCCTCCAGCTGGACCGACTGAAGTGGGATCCCTCCGACCCAAGAAGAACGGAATCTCGTCGTGACTGCGGCGATCGATTCCTGCCCCTGCTGTAGAATGGGAGAGCAGAAGAGGGGAGGAGGGCGAGAGGGAGAGCGAGCGAGCGCCCGCCCGCCCGGCACTTCCTGTCTGCGAGGCTGGCGGCGGAAGGATCGTGTGCGCCCCGCTTGAGGAGGAAGCGCTGCTGCTGCTTTGCCGCCGCCGTTGTTGCCGCTACACGCGCGGGGGGAGGGAAGGAAGGAAGCCGAGCGGAACCTTTTGCGTGGCTGGCTGGCCGGGCGCGGGAACGAGCGCGCGGAGATAGATCCGGCCGAGGCGCCCGTCGGGTTGGCTCGGCTCTTAACGCGTTCGGGGCGGCCGGGAGCGCGCACGCAGGCGCGCGCCGACCAGCCGCGGGGGCCCGCGCGCGCGCGCGGCCGAGCGCCAGGGAGCCCCTGCGGGTCAATGCGAAGCCGCCGCCGCCGCCGCTCGCTCCAGCGGCATAAACATGGCGACTTCCCTGCATGAGGGGCCCACGAACCAGCTCGACCTGCTCATCCGCGCCGGTAAGCGGCGCCGCGAAATGGCGGGGCGGGAGCGGGGAGCTTGGTAGAAGAGAAGGGAGGCGCTGGGGGGGGGGGGAGAGAAGCGAAGGGCGGGTGATGCGGAGGGAGGCGCGCACGCCGCTCGCTCTTCCCGGGGGCGGCACTGGCGCCGGAGTAATGGAGGAGGAGGGCGAATCCAGGAAGTGATCACCTTGGCGTGCTGGGCGCGTTAGCAACCTGACCGCGCTGCGCCCGGGGCGAGCGGTTGCGGGCGGCGTGCTTTGGCCGCTGCTGTAGCGGCGGAGGCGCCGCGCTTCTTTTTGCAGCCCGGGACCAGGAAGAGCGTGTGGCGATTGTTGCGCTTGTCCTCCCGTCAAGCAGCAAGCCACGCCGCGCTTCCCGAGCAGGGAGAGGCGGCTCCCCTTGCAGCGCCTTTCCTTCCTGGTCCCCTGCAATTGTTCCCTAGCGCCGAGGTGCCTCTGGCGGGTGCAGGAGCCACGACGGGCTCAAGGTCCTCATTTTTTGGGGAGGCGCTTCTTGCCCTCTAAACTTTGCTTTGCGCTGGGAAGGGTGTGGGAGCAGCCGGGGTCGGGGGGAGACGGGGCATCGGTACTGCTGCTGCTGTTCCCGGGGCGATCGGCATGTGCCGCCTCCAGCGAGGATATTTAGCTCATTTTCTCTCCCCCCCCCTCTCCAACCACCATAGCGGAAGCGCCGAGCCTCCCTCAGGAGCCCCTGTGCGCGGGGTGGGGGGAGGGAGTGACGGGCCTGGCCGGCCAATCAACTGTCAAGAATGTTCGAAATCAGAATGCTACCGTCTGTAATGGGCGGGGCTAGGCTCCTTCAAGCCAGTAGCAGCGAGGGAGAGGTTGAGTGGCAGCGCTTTCTGGCTCTGACAATGCGAGCACGGAATTGGAGGGAAGAGGAAGGATTGTAAATACGGAAGCGAGGGCGGGGCTGGTGTGAGCGCGGAGGGGGGAGGAGGAGCAGAGGAGAGTCGCAGTGGGGTTCATAAATGTCCTGCGCAGGAAGCGCTGATCTTCCTGGATCTGATAACAGGTAACGGGGATTTTTTTGCACATTTAGGACCAGAACGTTCTTGCCTCTTAATTAATTACCCGTCGTTGATGATACAGAGAGAGCTTCAGCACCACCCCGAAGTAGCTTTTGTGACTGCATTTCCACTAACCACTGCTTTTCGCACAAGTTTTAATTGAGTTTCTAGCAATAACACCACAAAATTTCATACTATTGTGCGAAGGACAAGTGTTGGGTGTAAAGGTTTTAGTGTTGGGTGTAAAGGTTTTGTTATCCCAACATAAAAATTTATTATTCGAACACCATGGTCTTCCAAATAACCTCAAAGCTGTAGTTATTAATACTTTTTTAGCTATATTGTTTTATGGATCCATTTCATTGGAATGAGATTAAAAAGAGTGAAGTGTAGGTGAATTTCAAGGATGTACAGGCCTTTTTTTTCTTTGCCTTCAGCTACTTTTTGTGTCTCTTATTTAGTCAGGAGACTCTTTCTGTGAGGCAGTGTGGATATGCTCGTCTCCTTTTTCATGTGCATACCAGTGTTGAGGAAACCAACAACATTGGTGTTCAGTAGAAGTAGTTTTCTGTTCTGGCTGCCTGGGGGTTTATGTCTGTGCACTGCTCTTTGCTTCTATGGTTCCTTTGTAGCATGAGGGTACTGTACATGTAAACTTTTATTTTTTTAATCAAAGGTTTGGTTTCCCCTGGTTTGGTTTCCAAGTGTATCCTCATGCTGCATACCCAGTTGCTACTACAGAGAGTTATATAGTTACTTGCCTGCTGTTTCACTTTGCTTTTTGCCGCAGATAAGCTACTTCTACTGTGATGTTACAGAACATTTATAAATATTTTGAACACTAAGGGGGAAAGTTCAGTGTACAGAATGATGTAGCTTCCACAATGGAAATGACTGCTTACTTGGACTGGAGAAATCTTACACTAGATTTAGATATAAAGGAGTTGTGTGCTGTTATAATGAAAGAGCTGCAGTCTCTTCGAAGGAAAGTGAGAGTGGGAGGGAGGGAGGTGGAGAGAGAGAGAGAGGAGGAGGCAGGGAATAGAGGGAATGAGAACTCCTGAAGAAAGGTAGCCTGGGGGTGGAATCTTTGCATAGAATGGTACCGGAATACTTGCCTATGGATGGGGGTTGGGAAGCAAGCTAGGGAACAAAGACCCAGGAGTGGGGTAGGGTTGTATTTTCTATATTTGAAATGATCAGCCAAATAGTGGCTTCAGGGCTCTAGAACTTATTAATATGGCTTTCTAAAGCAGTCAGTTGAAGATATTGTGTTCTACCTGCTTTATAAACATATGTGGCTCTTAGGAAGTTGAAATTCTGGCCATAAATATTAGTGAAGAGATTTTATCTCACTAAAGTTCGTTTACAGCTTAAAATATGGACTAGATATTACTGACCTATGTGCTGCCCAAATACTCCAGAACACACTAAAGTTTTGTTGAGAACCACACTGGCAGTAGTTTAAGAGCAGACTCCAAGCTCCTGGAAAAGCCATGAATTGGACAAGCCTGCACTCAAATGCTCTTGTGCCACCTAGCAAGTTTATGACTGTTGTATGATTTGAATAGAATTTGTGCTGTGTCTTTTTCCCCAATGTGGGCTCTAATTCCACTGCTTACTGAATCGATCAGTTTGATCTGGTGTGTGTGCTGGTTACCTATAACTTGGGAGTACATGTTTACAGGGTTTGGAGCTCAAGTGAGGGACTAGGACTATAGCTTCACCCAGGAGCAGAAATCGAACTAGTGTTACCTACTTCCTAATGCAGCACCCTTGACCATGAGCCACCCCATAGAGCAGAGTTTCTTCATTTTGCACATGCCCGTTTCTGTTTTCAGTTACCACCATGTCACTTCCTGCCTCCAGTCCCTCCTATTGCAAAATAGTTACTACTGTAACAAGAGCCTATGCAGATAAATTGTGAATTGTACAGAAACATTGTCTTTGGACAGATGTTAAAGATCAGAATAGGGAATGGTGCCATCTACTGGGGAGCAGGATTTGAACAAGTCTCCCAGTTCCTAATGCAATATCCATGGAGCTGAAGCATGGGGCTAATTGTCATGAAGGAGTAGCTGCTCTTTATACTTACCAACCTTACAAGTTACGGTTGGGAGAAGGAAGAGGAGTTGGTTGAACATTTGTAGACATAACTGTTGTACTGCCTATGCTAGTAACTGGTGCCTTCTGTACAGCAGGTGTGGCTTTGCTGAAATGCCCTTGCAGGTCTAATGGGAAGCCCTGGTGGAGGCCTGGTTTCCTAGCCCTGCAGCAGAAAATTTTCCAGTGCAATGCTAATGACCCTAATTTGGATAGGAAAATTCATACACACCCCCTTGAAAATCCACGTTACTGCTATATACATTATCTGTATATATTGTCCATAGTTGATGTGATGCCATGAATATTTGGGGATTTATGTAATTGCTGTGGATTTAGAAGACGTATTTCCCCCTGCAAGTAATCCTGGAGAATGTTTCAACTAATATTTCCTTGGATGCTACCCATAGAAATTAATGAGCTTCATGAGTAAAACTTAGTTGAATTCCATCCATGATACTGAGTTTCTACTAAGTAAGGTTGCTTTGGCATGACAAGAAGATATGAATGCCAGTGTAACAAAGTGATACTACTGCATACTCTCTGAGATATCAAAATCAAGAGTAAAAATGCTATGAATACTGAAAAGTTTAATAGAATAAGCTCATACTCAATTTTAAGATAAAGCTGTAGTTTTTAAAAAATCTGAGTATTTTTGCTATACGTGGAAAAGCTATCATAAGACAGGAACTACAGGTCTATGCTTTTCTATGGAATACTTATATTACGTTAGAAATAACACCTGCAGGTCCAGCTGGGCAAACAATATCTGTGCATCTCCCGCCTTGCTGTTCCTCTTCAAATGTTCCACTGTTATTTCATGTTTTTGTCCAGCTTTTAGTGCTTTCCATATTTCTAGATAAATATGAAAAAAATATTACCGCCATATCTGGACATATGTGGCACCGGTGGAACACTTGGAATATTTATGGAGATCAGTTTGATTATATCACAGTGATGCTGTGCAGATGTGTGTTTTGTACATTATCATTGGAGAGCATGGTATAATACTACTGGCTGGCAGCAAGAATAATTGATGACTGTACCAGGAGTGATCCAAAGGCAGGGTGTGATGGGTGGGTGAGCAGTAGACCATGGCCTATCGAGCGATTTAATTGCACAAAAAACTGCATTTTGTAGGATTTTTATATATTTATGGTAGTTACATACCACTTTTCAGGTATGTCTTTCAAAGCAGTTTACATAAGAGCATTACACCAACAAGCATCAATTTTTAAACAAAAGTTACAAAAAAATGGAAATGACGTCTGTTTGCTTAGATTAGAATAAGCTGTAACTGCTGCTTCTTTACTCCCCTCTGGGCAAAATGGTCCTTCAGAATCTCTTCCAGTGACAGTTGGAGGAGGAGGGACACCACTGAGAAGCTGGCTGATGGCGGCTCACCAGGTTGTTCTTAACAGTTGTGATTTATTCCATGTTTGAATGAAGTCCTAGAGCTTCATTCAACTAAATCAACTAAAATCAACTAAAATAACAAGTATTGGAGATTTGAAACATTGCACTGATTTGGAAAAATAAATTCTTAAAGAAATTTAACTTGAGTTGAAGCTAAGAGCAAGTTGTCAACTTAATTTTTTAAAAAAGTTTTTTGGACCTTGGAGATGCCTTCTGAATAACGCCCACCTTTTTTTAAAAATATATAAAAACATTATTTGAACAACAAGTTCTTTACAGGAAGGGCCAGCTTTAGGGCTTAGGCTTTGTTTTCAGAAAACAAGTCTATTCTCATAGCTCTTCTATGTCTGCTTCAGTTGTGATACTCCGTTACTAATTCTATAAAACATGTTCTTGCCAGGTGAGGTATTCGCTAGCTTTTCACAAGTACAGTAGTTCATAATTACCTCATTGCTGGGGAACTTTTAATAGGAAGGTGGAGCACTTTTGGTTCTCCAATTGCTGGACTACAATACTCATTCTGGAAGTTGGTAACAATATACGGAGGGCCACAGGTTCTCCTCCTGTTCTTTAAGGTGTCTCCTATAAGAGTGAGGGTCAGATAGCAGCTGAGAGCCTGAGCTGTAAACAAGGAAGTTCACTGTTCAGGTTTTGTGTTCTTGCCTAATGCTACCTAGTGAGCAAAATGGGTAGGTCATTTTGGACAATTTGGGTAGTGGGGTGAAACTTGCTGCTTCCCAGAGCTCTGATGGAGGGGGGCACTACTTTTCTGTTCTAAAACATGCCAAGAGATGCAGCACTTTTTTCTGTTGAGGATGTGATGGGAGAGTGGGGGAAATTGCTGCTGCCGGTGGCTGTCAGGAGAAGATATGCTCATCAGTTAAGCCCCCCCCCCCAACTTGCCAGTGTTTTTTCATCTTGCTCATACCCATGAAATTCTGCTTAAGTATTAGACCCCAGAAATAGGCTTTTGAGTAGTTCTCCCGTGTTAAGAGAAAGAGCACAAAGGTGTTATGTTCTCTTTCCACGACTTCCAGTCTATGTTGTCACCCTTCTCACTCTCTGTTAGATTCTGCAGATAAATTTCTGCAAGTTTCCAGATTGTGTGCAGAATTTGGCTTTGTTGGTGCAGTTTGTCTGTTTTTATTGTGGTTGGGTGTACTACACCTGATTTTCAATTTTTACACAAATTGTTTGCCAGTGCTTCAAACTTCCTGTGTCAGTATAGTTTGAGGATGTGTATATTAGAGAATTTGTCCTATAGTTTAGTATTGAATGTTTTATAATGTTAAGTCTTCCTGTTCTCTCTTTAGAAAGGAGCGGGAGGGAATGGAATTGTGCATGTGCTAAATTTGATGGCAATTAACTTCAAGGTTGGTTGATTTCCACATATTTTACAGTTAATTGCAGTTTATTCTTTTGTACGCTGCCTTACATTTAGTAATAGCTGCTGCTTAGAGAAAGACTAAAAGCAATCTGAATGCGAACCTCTTTCTTAGTGCACTATCTGAGAAGTAACCCATAGCATGTGCCTAAAGCCCTATCTCAGTCCCAAACTCTACAGCAGAAATGGCAGGTTGTATGAAGCATTTCACTGTACAGGCTAATGGATGTCTTTGTCTGGGACTAAGGGCACTGTACTTGAGAGATCTTTTGCTTTCCCATTTCTTGCTAATTAGCTCTGGATGCACAGGGTAATTCATGAATAATTACTCTGGTACTTACAAAAGTACTTTCTAACCTTTGCTAGCGTCCGGTTTTAAAGATGGGGACTCAAGCAGCGCCATGTCCTTTGCTACCAGCAAGCTTAATAGCTGTGCTGGAGTTACGTTTTCAGGTGCCACAGTCATGCTGTGGCATTTATTTGATGACTTAGACATGTATTCCTGGTCCTTCCCCCCCCAAACCCCCCCCCCCCTTTATTATTGTTATGTGTTTTTCCAAGCCTTTCCTCTTTGTAGTGCTACGGCCTGATTCACACAGCCAGTTTTGCTTATTAGTGGCTGCTGGGTCATGTGGTGAGCTCTTTTGAAAAAAAGGTTGTTGCTATTTTTGCAATGTCAAGCAGCCACGCATATGTGTGAATTGGGTCTTGGTGACTGAAGCATTTTTTGAAAATGTTCTTCCTCTTCCCTAATTTAATTTTGAATATTGAAGTAACTGGATAGCCTTCAGGAACTTCCAGTGAAGAAACCGTGGTTTGAATCCTCATTAGCTTACTGGCACTGCAGATAGGTGACTGTAGTTATTCTAAAGATAGATTAGACGCTGGCAGCAGAGCTGGAATGGTTTAGCTTTGAGTAGATTTCCATAAATGGAAAAAGCAACTGGAGAGAGAGAGTGTGTGTATACCTTAATATGTGTGGATGATACTCAACAGGTGGCTACGTATTGCTGGTTTATAAAATCTTCATGGGGAAAAGAGAAAATGCCTTTTTATAAAATCACAATGACTACTTAAAAATCTAGCATTTCCCCCTGTTGTGTTTTCTGGGCAAGATTCTACTACAAACATCTATGCAATCACTTTAAGGCTTCTTTTATTGCGGAATTTATAAGGTTGCGATATCAATTTGAATGAGAAATACCAAACTCATGTCAACAATAATTCTTTTCTTGCCCTTTATGGAAAAAAATAAGAAACATATCATGTATGAAGCACAATCCTGGAGGACCAGCTAGTGGGAAGGTGGGATACAGATTTAGCAACAACAAATAATAATAATAATAATAATAATAATAATAATAATAATAATAATAATAATACTTGACCAGACTTTGCTGGGAAGTAGAACTAGTATGCAAAATAGCAATGTAGCAGTGTCCTCATCCCCCGCTTCTTTTGCACTTAGAAGCATAGAACCATAGAGTTGAAAGGGACCCCAAGGGTCATCTAGTCCAAATCTCCGCAATGCTGGAATCTCAGCTAAAGCATCCATAACAGATGTCCATCAAACCTCTGCTTAAAAGCATCCAAGGAAGGAGAGTCCACAGTCTCCTTTGGACTAGCCCAGACCTCCAGCCTCTTCCCTTCCTTGCCCTAGAATGCCTCTGAGCCACGCAAGGGCCAAGAGGCATCCAGAAGAAGGGAAGGAGGTGAACATAAGAAGAACTGTGCTGGATCAGGCCAAAGGTCCATCTAGCCCATCACTCTGTTCTCACAGCCAGCCAGTTTTCCATGGGAAGCGCAGAAGCAGGACCTGAGCTCTGCTCACCTGTGATTCCTAGCAACTGGTATTGCCTCAGATGTGGAGGTGGAACACAACTATCACCATGTCTTATAGGCATTGATAGCCCCATCCTTCATGACATTGTCTAATCCTCTCTTAAAGCCACCCAAGTTGGTGGCAATCACACTATGAACCATTTTGTAGTTGTGTGCCATGATAATTTTTCAGATTTTCAAATGGGCCCAGGGTCCTCAAATGTTGGTGACCCCCTGTATAAGTGGCTTATAGGGGGTTAACAGTTGGCTGCACAGAAAAGAAAAAAAGCTTTCTCTGGAGTTGATGTTAGATGAAGCTGTAACTAGTGATGCCAGCTGATTGAAGACTCAGGGGTGGGGAACCTTTTTGATGCAGTGGGACAGATTCTTATCTTTCCTCACCATTATGGACTAACTTTCACAAAGCACTGATTTCTTGTTAATATTTTGACTATCAATACCTTAATTGAACGAACACACAAGTGAATTGGTGAGAATGCAAAGGTATTCAGTCTTAATGCAGATGGTTTACTAGCCAGATTGAAAGGCACAATTGTAACTCATGTCCAAGCTCCTATTGATAGGACTGTAAGGTTCCAACAAATCTTAAGGCCAGAAAAGAAAAAGCAATGAACCAAATCTACTTGTGTGATGGATTGTTGTTGTTTTTTGCACAGTGGAAGCATCTGTACATGGCAGCAATGTGCACTGTTCGGATAAGACAATTGAAGCAGCAGAGGCCTTGCTTCATATGGAATCTCCAACCTGCTTAAGAGATGCTAGAACTCCAGGTATGTCAATGATAACAAATCAATCTTTTGCCCTCTTTGAAACAGTGGCTTAATTTGCATTAACTGCACCTGAGCTTTAATTTGCGAGTATGCTTCTTTCAGGGCCAAGAGCTGTCTGCTCCCCTGAAGGATATATTCATTAGCTTTTAATACTCTTAAGGACTGGTCTACAAGTTACATATTGCATGTGTTGGCAGCAGTGTTGTGCAACCCTACACAAAAGTGCTTCTCTATAAAGAATTACTTTAATCTGTTTGAAGCAGCCACCACTCTGAGCCTGATCCAGGTACAGTACTTTCTAATACTAAGTGACCTGGGAAGGAAAGGCATGTAGGTCACTTCCAAACTATCTTAGTGATTTGTACTGTACGGCTAACTAGTACTCACAGTTTTATTATGATGATTATTTGTAAATTTAATTTGGTTGCATAGAATGACAGGGCATTAAAATTGTCCCCCCAGACTAATAATCGGTCCATAAATCCTGTTGAAGTTGATGGTGGTGGTGGAATAGCATGTTTTCAGGTGTTTTGGGTTTCTTTCATTTACTGAAGAGATTTTGAACAGGCAGGTTTAAATTGAATTTGGACATTGGAAATATTATAATTGTCCTCTGGCCTGTCATACTGCAACATTTTCTGTGGATCTATAATTTCATATTCACATGACAAAACTCAAAAAAAGATGGGAAATGACTTATTAAAGAATTGTACTTTACAATGGTTATTTGAGACTGAGACCTAACCCATGTAATCGTGAACTGGGTTTCATTCTGAAAAGAAAATCAACTACTTGCTTTTTCTCAATTTACAAATCATACGCAAAGTATAATGGAAACAATGTAGAAAAGTACAGGGTTCAGTCATTTTGAAAGTTGAATTTATATGAACATTTCATATAAGTGAACATTTATGGGAAGCAAGTGTTTGGTAATACCTAAAAAGAAAAGAAAAAACCCCTCCGGTTCTGTTACTTACTGTATTATATCTTATCCTGTATTGTGATACATGTGGGAAACTAGTTTGTTTTTGTTCTTCAAATGATGAGGCAGTTTCTTTGTTGGATTTAAGCCAAAGCCTAATCTTATTTATTTATTTGCTTTCTTTAGTGGAAGTTTTTGTCCCACCTTGTGTGTCAACTCCAGAGTTCATTCATGCTGCTATGAGGCCAGATGTCATTACAGAAACAGTAGTGGAGGTATCAACTGAGGAGTCTGAACCAATGGATACATCTCCTATTCCAACATCTCCAGAGATCCATGAGCCAATGAAGAAAAAGAAAGGTACATATGTAGTACGTAATTGATCTCATCCAACCTCACAACAGATCTATAAAAGTCTTAGAAATTTTGTGGAAGGGGGTTTATACCATAGAAATAACATTTATGTTCATGGATGGATCATTGTCATATAAATCATTTACACAAGGGGAATGATTATCATGTTAGTTTAATTGTTGGAATTCTTTTAGAACATGTAAGTGTGACAGAGATTCTGCTTAACTCAACATCAGATAAAATTGTGATTTGTGAGACATGTTGCCAGCATCTCAGTGTAGCACCAGATAATGGCCCATTATTTAGATTTGAATGAGAACCTAAGCTGTGAGAGGACTCAAGCTGTGAAACATTTCTCCGTGCATATTTCAGTCTTTCCAACTGTTTTTGCAGCTGGCCGTAAGCCAAAAACCCAAGTGCCACCAGCCATTTCCAGTGCGTCTCCAGACCTGAGTATAAAGAAGAAGCCAAGAGAAGGCAAAGGTAATTCAGTTATTTTTAAAAAACATTTTATATTGTTTATATTATTTGTGTATTAATATTTTCAGTGTTTTGATTACATAGCAACAATACCTTAATGCTCTATTAAGAATGGTTGCAACCTTTCTTTTGAATGTAAATGTGTTGATGTGTCTCTTGCAAACTCTTGAAACTGTTTATTTGCTGCTAGATTTTTGGTGCACCAGGTACCTTCTATAAGTAAGAATTGAACATACACTCATTCAAACATGCTGGAAGGTGTGCTGCTCACTTCAGATTTGCCACTGCAGCCAGAGACATGCAGAGTATTTGTGTTCCTGTTCAGTCATAGTGGGTTGAATAGCTGTGCCTAGGGAAAATATGTAGCTTAAAACTTCTCAGCAGGCAACTGAGGTAGTCCTGTCTTAAGTTTGGGAGAGTTTCTTCAGATATTTGCAATGCACAGGACTGCTATTCTTATAAGATACCATTCTGTTGTGGTGTGGCCTGCTTTTTTGTGCTGCTAAAAACAGTGATATTCCAGAAGCCTGATGCTGAGCAAATGAAGGATTCGTGGTCCATCATCTTTGAGCATTGACCACGCTGGCTGGGACTGATGAGAGTTATCTCAGTCAGTCATTTTAGTTGTATGCTGCCTTCCCAAAGTTAAACCACACTCAAGGCATTTAAAAATTACATAATTGCAAACATAACAAAAGCAGTCGTAAACAATAAGTAGGTCAAGGTAAAGGGACCCCTGACCATTAGGTCAGACAATAAGTAAAACATTGAAAAGTACACAACCAAATTGAACAATTTCCACATAAATCATAAGAGCTAAAATAAAGATACAAAAATTTAGTATCAATAATAGTAACCCAAGCCCAAGAGTTGGAGTTCAGCAACATAGGGGTTGCTACAGCTTTCTTGCCACTGGCCAAAGGTGGTGGTGGTTGTTTTTAAAAAGCTTTTTAGGGATGGAATAACATTTTATCATGCGATATTAATGTTGACCTGTGATGATGTGTTAATCTCACTTGATGACTTGTCATTGCTCACTTCAGCTAATGCCTGATTATTTTCCTCTGTAAGGTTGCTTGAATTGGTGATTCTCAATGCCCAGATGAAGTTAATTTTGTCATGTTTTGAATATCCTCTTAGTGCTGGAGAGGTATGAGGGAGTAAGAGTGAGTGTGGCCCAGAATGAACATTCAGAAATTCAAAAACAACTTCTCTTTGTTAGCTGAACCTAAGTGGTTCTGAAATCACATTTTGCTACCATCTCCCTAGTAGTGTGTGCCCTCAGTTTATTTGAGGTGACCTTGCACAGTATGTTCAGCTCATGGAAGCAGAACACTTGTGTATTCAGAGACGGACTCTAGTGGTAGATTGCCCCCTACTGAACTTCCAGCAAAAAGATGATGCTCTTATTTACATGCATCTCAAAGTGATTTACAACTATACCATAAACACAAACAACTAACTAACTAGATTTAAAAACAATACAGACTTAATATGCAAGGCAGAAACTTGCTTCCAGCTAGAAAAACTTGTCTGAACAAAAATGTTCTCAATTGTTTCTGGAAAGTACAAAGTGTGAGCACTGGTATCTCAACAGGGACACTCTTCCACAAAATAATCGGTAGCTACACAGTAACTCTGAATTCTGATATTTTAGGGACTTAAAAGAGAAATTTATGTAAAATTCAAGCGTATAGTTGTTTTAAATATTTTTCCTAGTAAGTATGTAGAAGTGTCTAGAACTGCAAGGTGGTTTTTGGTTATCTTAATATTCATCTTTCCTTGACAACTTCCTGCTGCTTAGAAGTCTTGGTTAAAGTTGGAAGATGTAAAACAAGGTTAGAGCTGGAAGATTAAAAAAAATTAGATTAGAAGAAGAGTGAATTATATATTGATTTCAGAAAAAAGATATACTGGTGATTTCTAATACTCTTATAAAGTTTTTAAAATAAACTATATTCTTCAGGCTTTCTAATAAAAATCCTTTAAGAAACATTTCAGAGCTGAGCCAGATTAGTTTGTTCTTGACGAACACACCATTGCCAGTAATCCTGCTTCATTATCACCAAAAACTCCTGATAAGATCATTAGGATTGGCTATTTGGGGAGGAACAGAGTTTGTTTGAGACCCATTGAAAAAATTAATGCCCGGAAGCTCAGAAGCTCCAGTACTAAAAACCACAGACAGGAGGGAAAAGGCATTAGTGTCTGCAAAGAACTTGATTTAGCATCATGTGGACATTTTTGGCAACCAACCCCACTCTTTACTTTCTTGTCTACCAGAATTTAGTTTAATTGTGCTTCCACAGCTGTCTCCCTTACACATGGGCTGAACCCATTTCTTCAAGTTTCAAAAACAAGTGCTCACATACCATAGGCCAATGTAATAGCTAGTTGTGTAAGAATATAACGCTCTTCTTCAGTTTTAGAGATCTTTAAAGAGATTAATTGCCTGTTATTTGTATTTTTATCATAGGAAATACAACCTACTTGTGGGAATTCCTTCTAGATCTTCTTCAGGACAAAAATACTTGTCCTCGATATATCAAGTGGACTCAGCGGGAGAAGGGCATATTTAAGCTTGTAGATTCTAAAGCAGTCTCCAAACTATGGGGAAAACACAAAAACAAGCCTGATATGAACTACGAAACAATGGGAAGGGCTCTGAGGTAAAAAGAAAGAAAATGGGGGTGGGGGTGGGATGAAGAATGTTGAAGTTTTTTTGTTTTAAACAAATCACTGTGTTATAGCTGATTTGAAACTTTGCTTCAGGCTTTTTTGGGGAGAATTTTATTTGATAAAATGGCATTTCGCTTTTTAAGCCTGTTTGTTTCTAGTTTTTTTTATTCTTTGTGGCAGCAGCATTAATTATTAAAACAATGTTCTGTTTTTTACCTTGCATGCTTTTTATAATCCCATATGTAGGGGGTATTCATTTATTTTTTAAATATATATACCGCTTGATAGGGTGTTTTGGTTTTTTTTAACAATCCCCACCTCAAAGCTGATTACAAAAAGATAGGTAATTTATGATGGGGAAAACAAGACTCTGGTCATCCCAACAAGGGTTTCTTGATGGTTATAAACGTCATATGAAGGTGCTTCATATGAACATCATATAAACCTTTCTTGTACTTCCCTCCCCTTCAGATACTACTATCAAAGAGGAATTCTGGCAAAAGTTGAAGGACAAAGACTTGTATATCAGTTCAAGGAAATGCCCAAAAACATTGTGGTTATTGATGACAAAAGTGAATGTGGCAGTGAAGATTTATCAATCGCCACCGATGAGAAGTCATTGGAGCGAGTGTCACTTTCTGCAGAAAACCTCTTGAAAGCAGCAGCCTCTGCTCGTGCAGGAAAAAACACTTCTCAGTTGAACTGCACAAGAGCAGAGAAGCCAATTACCAGAGTGGTGAATATCTCCTCACCTGGGCATGAAATGACATCTTGTTCCACAACCACCGTTCCAGCAACAACCGCTCCCAGGTTAGCACTGCATGATTTGCCTATTTGATAGGCCAAAGCTTTGAGGAATAAGTACAGTGTCATTGAATGACGTTGTACCTGTCTTTCTGGAAACATTCTCAGTTTGAATATAGACAGACAGATGTTCTCAGTACAACATCCATAATCCAGATTACTCAAACACAGGAGTTTGAAACGGGATCTGTTAAAGGTGAACTGTTAATCTAGTCTAGCCCTACAGTTTAAAACAAACCTTTTTGGTATTTCTGTTGTGAATCTCAAGCAGTAGAATGAGTAGAGACACAAGTAGCCTTCGCATTTTAAGCATGAAATTTGGCCTGGGGAAGTCTTCAGTTTTCAATTCTTATTTATAGGGAATAACAACATTTTTCTCTGTGTGTGTGTATGTGTGTGTGTATATATATATATATATATGCATGCATGCAAACAGGCCTAGATCTGGGGGAAGTAGTTTATTTAGCAGGTTTGTCCATGTGGCTTGCTTGATCTTAATGCAGTGTTTTGTCCTCATCTATTTGACAGAACTGTTCGTGTGGCCATGCAAGTGCCTGTCGTAATGACGTCTCTGGGACAGAAAATATCGACTGTTGCAGTGCAGTCAGTAAATGCAGGGTCACCGTTGATTACCAGCACAAGCCCAACCACAGCAGCAACCCCAAAGGTCGTAATCCAGACAATCCCTACAGTGATGCCAGCATCTGCTGAAAATGGAGAGAAAATCACAATGCAGCCTACGAAAATAATTACCATCCCTGCTACGCAGCTCGCGCAGTGCCAGTTGCAAACAAAAACTGGTTTGCCCGGGACAGGAAGCATTAACATAGTTGGAACACCACTAGCCGTGAGAGCACTTACTCCTGTGTCCATAGCCCATGGGACACCCGTAATGAGACTATCTATGCCGGCCCAGCAGGCAGGTAGCCATACCTCTCCCAGAGTTATTAGCGCAGTCATAAAAGGTCCAGAGGTCAAATCTGAAGCAATGGCTTTGAAGCAGGAGCGGGAGGTTAAGACGCTGCAGCTTGTTCAGGAAGAAAAGCCTGCAGATGGAACCAAGACGGTTACGCATGTGGTTGTGGTCAGTACGCCATCGGCTATTGCCCTCCCTGTAACTGTGAAAACGGAGGGGATGGTAACATGCGAGAAATGAAGAAAAGGCAGCTATGGACATGAATTACATAGACCATTGTGGAATTAAGTAAACTGACATATTTAGGGAGGCAGGGAAATGGACACAATCAAGAAGTTAACAAAAAACAATACTGATTTTAAAAATTGTTAATAGTTATGCATACGTTTGAAACTTACTGGAAATGAATTGATGTCCCATGTTTCAGTGGGAATTGAACCACATCCTCACGCTGACACAATTGCCTCTTGCAAAGTGGGAAACTGCTAAGCTGATAAGGAAAAATTCAGGGGTCGAGTGGGGCTCGAGGCTCACTGCATTATCAAGATACACTAAGGCATGGAACACTAAGCTGGTTCTGTGAAGGGTTCCTGGTTTATGTCTCTGGGAAGGGCGGCGGGAAAGAGTCTCACTGTTACATGACAAATCTGATGCATTCTAATGTGCATACCAGCAATTATTACTGTGTCTTCACAGAATTCAACTGGTGCTATGTGAATAACTCTGCTACTAGGTATTTTAGAATGTGAATTAAAGGAGAGGATTAAAAAGCTTCTAAAAGAAGATGAAGATCTAGAGGGATTTTTGTATCATACAGCTTAAGCAGATTTAAAACGAAAGCCTTAGACTGATTTTCAGTTCTCTTTCTTGAAATAAGCTAATGGCTTGTTTGTGTAAAGCATTTTTTATTAAAACAATTTTTTAAAGATCTTATACCTAGCACAGTATTGTTATAGGATTACATGTAACATATTTTGTATGGTAGTTAAGTCTGTCAGTTTCTTAATTGTGGACAAAGTGGCCATAGGGTTGCGGTGGCCTTTTGCTGCTGCAGGCCTGGGTCACCCACTTAGCCTCGACATCTGTGCATACATTTCAATTTCAGCTTCTACTCTGTCACTTGAAAGGTCACGCTTGGCATGAACTCTTGTCAGGTAGTTAAAAGAGCCTGTACATTTTTTTTAGTTAAAGTTAGAGGGAAGTACCAGTGTTCAGAATGAACTATAATAGTTTGTATATTCAACATTTAAAGTATATTCTATTTTGTTGTACTCTTGTTTCAAAGTGTATTCAAGTAGGTTTTACTGAAATACAAACATGAAATTTAAGTTTAGTCTCTCTTTTTTAAAAAGTCTCTGGTGTTCATGCAGATAACACAGTACAGCAGTTTCATTCTTCCATTATTAAACTATAAATTCATAATTTGAAGAAGTGTCAAGCAATGGAGTAGCTTAGCTTATTGTGCTATGAAAAATGTAGCAAGAGATAACAGGTTCCACAGTGTCTTGCTTCTGAGGTGTGAATTGTGGCCTGTGTGTTTACTGGCTTGGTTTCATATTATGCATAATGTAATGGTGGTGGAGGGAGCAGTTAGCCCAAAACATTTACCAGTAAGTGTGAAAGGAGGGAAGAAAATTGGGTGGTTTGGAGGCAGACTGGAACAGAATCAGTACAGCCGTAATACCCAGTTCATAACGTGAGCAGGAGGCATCAGTGGAAAACTGCTGCAGAATAATTTTAATAAATTTAAACGTAAGAGACAACTATTTCAAGATACCAAGGACCATTTGAGGAGGTTTCTGGTGTTTCCCATTCTTCTGTGCGTTTTTCCAGCAACACTTGACCACACAAGCAGCATTCGTTCTAACCTGTGAAGGGAAATCATTTTGGGAGTGCAATGTATTTTTGTTGAAAGTACCTATGTACTATAGCAGACATATCCAACCCATCAATACTGATCAATCAGTCAATCATGGGCTTGATCTGGGTTGATCGCGGGCCCAAGGCAGCCGGAGCACAGCACGCACCTCAATATCCAGAAAGACAAGGGCTTCAAAGCAGGCGTGAAAGAGCTCTGCAGCCCAGCCAGTTTGAGGGGGGAGAGAGATGTGCTGGGGGGGGGGGGTTAGGGTAGAAGGAGCGAGTCTCTGATGAGGGAAGGTGGGATCAGGACCAGCAACAGCATCGCCTGTGCAGGGGTGGAGGGAGGCAGGGGGAGAAGACAGGATCGGCATCAGGATTGTCTGAGTGGCGCTCTTTGACTGGTGTGTGTGTGTGTAGGAAGGGGGAGAAGACAGGAACGGCATCGCCCGCCCACCCTGCACCCATCCCTGGGTGGTAGATCGCTGCCGGTTTTTATATTGGATCATAGACCACACCCTACTTCTTGTTGGACATGCCTGTACTAAGTCTCACTGAAAATGCTACTTGCCATCTCCCTTTCTAAATGTGCCAAATCCAGCAGCTGCCCTTCTGGCATAAGGAATATGTATTTATGCTGGGAGTGCTGTATGAAAAAACAAAAAGCCAATCTAACAATATTTTGCAACTTTTTGTGGATGTATGTACTAAACCCGCCTCGCACTGCATCAACTTTGGTGCAAGGTTTTCTACAAGCACCTGTGCCATTCCCAATGTAAGTGTGGGAAGGGGGCGAATAACGGTTAAAAGTGACTATTTCAGCAAGCTGCAGCAGAGGGAAAGGCAGAGCCCACTCGCCTGCAATTTGGTTCCTTCCCTGTTTCCAGTCAAACTGGCCACTTTTAAGAGTGGGAGCCTGAGTTTCATTGTTTTCTTCCCAGCCCTCTTGTAAGTCTGCTGGCAGGGACTATTTACAATACTGTAGTGGCTTTTCAGCAGTTTAGTAGGCCTGGACAATCCTACTTTACTTTTAACGGGGAAAATAATTTAATTTAGTTTTCTTGCTTTTGCAAATTTAATTGAAGACATTCAACAATCCATGGTTCGGAACTACACAGACAAGTTTGAGCTAAGCGGAGAATTCCCTTCCCTTGAAACTAAGCAATACATTAGGGTAGTATCTCTCCCTTGAAGGATTTCCCCTTTTTTATAAGTAACTCACTGTTAACTGTGCAGTTCATGTCTTGGTTTTTTTTTTTTACTGCTGGGCACACATCATAACAATTCTTTGACACCAGAGTCAGTTCAGCAAAATCCCAAATAGCAGATTTTAATTTCCTGTTTTAAAATCAAATGCACACAGGCCAAGACCCTTTCTTTTCTGGCTATCACCCTTACGCAGATGTTAGGCAGCATCAAACCTGCTTATTAGATGTATATCTTATTTTAAAAGTACCTCTTAAACGTGTATGGTCTTTCCAGTGTCTTCACAAGCAGCCAATACTCCACACTAGCACAATGAATTCCATGAATTACTTGGAAGTCAAGACGTAAGCCCCAAAGTTGTTACGACTGGCAGTGCAATGGGCTAAAGATTTTGTGTTAGTTGTAGTGGTTTGTTAACAACACAATCCAAAGGTGATTTTACCTTGGTGGAAAGGGCACCTGCTAGTTCAAAATTGGGGTCTTAAGTGGGTAGCAGGGATCCCAAAACAAAATCTGTTTCCTGCCTTGCAACAGTAAAAGTACTTTCCACACAGGCAAAGCCACCCCTGGACGCAGTCCAAAATCTTCAGCTGTAATTGGCTCAACTGCCCACCTGTGTCACAGGGCCTCTGGTCGCCATTCCGACTCCTGCACTAATTCGAAGGGTTGCTATGCAACGTTGACAAAGTTACTCGGGTCACAGATGGAGTACGAAAAGGAAGTTGTTCAAGAGAATGAGGGGAAAGTAAGAGACAGGCACCTGAAAGGGGGGAAAAGTGGAACCTGGCATTGAACATGGGTGGGAAAAGACCTTGGGTTGGACAGATGAGCTACAGTCCTTCATGCATGGAGAAGAGAGGACATCTCATTTCCTACCTACTTTTGAGGGCTGCCTTCCCACTTGGTAGCCTGGCATTAAGAGGAAACAGCTTTGTCCCTGTTCACATTCCCTCCCATAAGAGCTTCATGGATTAAGGTTTACAGTTGCTATTGTGGCTTTGTCAGCTTTGGTGATTGTGGGTTGACAGCACATTCCTAGGCATATTAAGTTGAAGGCAGATTCTCCTGAGTTCAACAAGACATGGGGACTAAAAGCAGATGGAGGTCTCTCAATTCAGGTTGGGACTGTGGTAGCCTAGGGAATTCTTGCTGTCCATAATGTTCTGCAAAGAAACTTCTTCCCAAGCAACTTCGCTGTGAAGCAGAGAGGGAATTGGCATGTTCTCCCCTGAATAGGGCAGCTTCAACACAGCAAAGGTTGCAAGCTCAATAGCGCTTCTAAGGTTGACCAGTCTTGCCTCAATTTACTCAGGAATGAGACATAATCCAGTGCAAGTTCAGGAATATTTTAATTAGCTAACACCAGTGCTAAAGTCCTTTACATGTTCAAAATGTAACGGGTCCTACACTACCAAAGTTTGGTCATTCAGCACATCTTTAATTGCAATATTGAAAAAACACCCTATCGTGTGTGATACCCTTTTGGCCCACTTCATTCAAATACAGAATAACCATGCTACACTGAGGGCAACTGCTCTAGCAAAAGGTCTTCAAATAAAGATCTGAATGTGTTACAGAATCAGTCCTCCAAACCAGGGGACGGTGAAAACATAAAGCATGCCTCAAATTTAAGTAGCCATGTTTTTTGTTGGTTGGTTTGTTTTTTCTTCTAATATCACAGCAAGGTGTTTAATGACAAAAGTGTCTTTCGACAAGAGAGTTGAAAATAAAACCATTAGTTCTCTGTTCATAAATAACCACCCCCCTGAAGTCTTCAGAAGCCCATTTTAAAAGGCCACTGCATAAACACAGTACATCTTTTTAAATATAAAAAACAACCACACACCCACACATCCAGCTACTTGCACCTATCTATAAAAGCCTGTCGGGATCTTCATTAAATGTGAAGTCACATACTAAAGACAGGTGGTCTGAGGGGTAAGTGAAAGACGGTAGCCTGTTGGGTCCAATTTGCTCCTCAGTCAGGAGACTGAGAGCAGCATTCACGTTTAAGGCATGTTGGGAGTACCAGATGTAATCGAGGGTGTGCCTGCACTCTCCAGAGGGTCGGATCTTCCACGTCGTATAGGGAGGTTCTGACAGTCCGTCTGCACTCAGCAGCTTGTAAGCGCTGTTTAGGTTCAGGCTAGAATTTGAGAATTCCTTGTACACCTCTTCGGTGGGCTCCGCGTTGAAATCGCCACAGACGATGAGAGGGACCTCTGCCTCCCGGGTGATCTTCTTCAGGTTCTCCAGAAGATCGGCCCCTTGTGCAGACCTAAATCTCTCCCAGCCGTTGCGAGCTTTCAGGTGAGTAACAGCAGTGCAGAACAGTTTGCCGGTTTCGTTACATTTCAGAGTCTGAGCAATGGCGACTTGGTTGGTTTTCAGCTTCATGGCGGTCAGCCTGATGTTGGTGCTGTTGACGAGAGTGAACCTGTCCTTGAGGAAGAATAAGGCACAGCCGTCTGGCCCATTGTTACATTCCACGTCTAAACATGGAGACCACGGTTTAGGGAAGAAAGTACATTGGTAGCCCAGCCGGCTGAGCAGAGGCTGGAAGGTGTCAAAGTAGTGGTCCACTTCCTGTAGGCACAAGATGTCTGGCTGATATGCCAGGATCTCTTCTAGAATGAGGCATTTCCTTTCTTCCCACCTCAGGGCTTCCATCGGGCACTGAATAAAGCTGTCCTTGCCTTCTCCAAGAGCTGGAAGGAAAACAATAAACCCACAGCATTATTTTCCCTTCCAAAACACACTTATGGGGAAACAAGTAGCCTATTCCATTAGTTAGAAAAGCGTTGCAATATAAGCCCACAAAAGTTGGAAATTATTTTTTACTAGCCAGCTAAGAGACTAGAAGCAGTTTAAGCATGGTGATGAGACGTGTGTCTAAAGAGCACCTCAAGCTTCTAAAATACCCAGTACTCCTAAAGGTTTTCAACCTCCTGTATTCTTTCTGCCACGAAATCATTCAAGGGACCTTACAAAAACAGATCAAATATATATATACCCAAGGCTGTGTCTACCACATACTTACAGTGGTACCTCTGGTTATGTACTTAATTCGTTCCAGAGGTCCATTCTTAACCTGAAACTGTTCTTAACCTGAAGCACCACTTTAACTAATGGGGTCTCCCACTGCCGCCGCACAATTTCTGTTCTCATCCTGAAGCAAAGTTCTTAACCTGAGATACTATTTCTGGGTTAGCAGAGACTGTAATCTGAAGTGTATGTAACCCGAGGTACCACTGTATTTAAAAAAAATAAAATCGACCAGAGTTCTGTAGCTTGCAAATGATGCAAGGTAAGCAAACTTACGTGCTGCTCATTTCACAGAGCTACTTTTGATGCCCCCAGTTCTCCCCATGATTATGTATAGAGATAGAAACCCTGCCCTTTTGAACCCTTCCTCAGCAAACACTGCCAATAGTTTTTCCAAGTCTCAAAAATATTATATAAGCTGAAGCTGTTTGGATGCAACAGTCCAAGGTCAATACACCAGATTTTCCATGTTTTCTCTGCATGGATCACCTTGACTTTTGCCCATTATACTCTAGGACAGTGATCAACTGTATTCTGCCTGTATTTTCCCAGCCACAACCACATTTGGACTCTACAGTGACTCAAGAATCAGGGTTTATACCTTGTGCAAGGATGTTCCACTGCATGACCCTAATAGGTCGGTGGCTTCTGGAAAAGCTGGTCCTCAGGTTCACAAAGTCCCTCTGGAACCGGGCAGGACGTTTCTGAAGAACCATCTGGCATTCTTCAAGCAGATCCTTGGGATCAATGGGATCCAAGAAGTCAGGATCCGTTTGTTCCAAGTATTCCTGGTGTTTGGAGACAGCACCAGTACTCAGAGTCTTGGCAAGAGCACTATATAGCCTGCTGGTACTGTTGCCCATGGAATAAACTGAAAACGAAGCAAAGAAGAGGCAAATTCATCAGTAAACGCCCATCCCTGATTAGCTAAGACACAGCAAGGTTTTCTGCACATAAATCAAAGCAAATGAATTCACCACTGCACTTCCTTCCATAATGCAATATATGTGACCCAAGAACCAGTACAAGACCAGGACCAGGACATTCATATCTCCATGCCACCATGAAGCTCACTGGGTGGCCTTGGACCTGTCCCAACCTTTTAGATTAATCTACATCTCAAGTGTTGTTGAAAGGATAAAACAGGCAGAAAATTATTGGCCCAGCTGCTCCCCTTGCCCCACAGTTCCCATCATGCAATGGTGAGAGCAAGGACAAATCCATTGGCACAGCCCCTCTCTTCTCCTGTAGATGATTGAGAACCCTGACTCCACCCCCGCTGCTGCAGACAGCCCCCCAAATGGGGTGGTTGTGTCCCCCCCCAGGAATGACAAGGGGGCATGCAAGAGGGCCAGAGCCAAGGGGCTCATCCCAGTTCCCTATCTCCTACAACGGGCAACCGAGCCGGATGGACAGGGTATAAATAATAAAATTATTATTTGGGGTGGGGAGCAACTGAACAGGGCTTTTGTGACTACCTAGGGATGCTTCCCCCCCCAAAAAAAGTTTGCTTTGTTCAAGGTTTCTGAAGCCCAATTATGTGTAGCTCTGAAACTGCTTCTACTTTTACACCCCAAGTTATTTCTGTGGTTACTATGTAGTTCAAAGTTTAACACATCAAACGGATATAAAATTCAGGCAAGCTTCTATATAAGCATAACGTTAATCCCGTTGGGTTGATTCAAAAGGCTTCTCACTCTTTTACATAACTAGAGATGCGAGGTCCTGGGGTTTTTAAGGCACCCCAGAACAAAGAAACCCAGAATAGGTGTTGCAGAGCGGCAGAGGCAGATATTAAGTTCAGTTCTGTAAGTTTATTGTGCTAGCCGAAGGCCATAACAAAAGCGCAGAAACAGAAACAATTTCAAATGCAAAATATAAAGCAAGGCATCCACTAAATCAAACAGAAGGCTCAATTTCTAGTGATACTGTAACCAGAGAGCTTCCGCCACCACACCAAGTGTATTTCAGATTTAGACTTATCAATCCCACATACAGTTCACGGCTATTTTCTCCTATTCCTTCCTCCTAATCTTCCTTGCTGCCAACTCAAAAAGGGCCACTTTTATGAGTCACTAATATGTTGGAGTCACTCAGTAATCACTGAACCCACTCCACTGGGAAACGGCTGCTTCCTGGAACAAACAAGGGTTTTAGAAAGCAACTCCTTGGGTCAGCATATAAGGGGCAAAATAATAAATAACGAATACCATTTTCTACTTGCAAGGGCCTGCATATACACCGTCTAGCAGTTATTAAGACACTAGCTACAGACATGGAAACCTTTCATGTAAGATATATTTTCTCCCAGTCCTGGCATGCCTTCGTTTTCCAGAGTAACTTGAGTAGATAATTCTTAATGCTTCCCTCAAGGGTAAATCTCATTGTTAAAAAGCCACGAAGAGCGTATTAACTTTACAACAAGGTCAAGAACAGATAAAGGAGTGCCCCACTCCCCTCACCAAGCTAGATGTGTGCAGTTCCCCCTCTTAAAAATTGTAAACCTCAGCTCACAATTTTAGGGGTTTTAAGCTTTATATCTCACAATCTGCCCAAGTCACAAGAAACTGCTAGTTTCCCTCTCTCTCTCTCCCTCTGTGTTCTTTTTACTCAAATCCAAAAATGACTTTATTGCATTGCTGGGTATTTTCTTCCAGACTGCATAATGCAACTACTTATGCTAGAAATAGCAATCGACCCCAAAGTGTGGCAAAACAAACACAGAAGAGCAGGCACTTCTTAGCAAACTGTCTGGTTCCTTACGTAATCGCCCGTGCTTGCCAGGTTTTGCAATGCCTGACTTGACTTCCCACCACAGGAAGGCCAAATCGGTCACGAATGTCCTGTGCTGACCATTGCTGCATCACTGATATTTCGCAAACAGAGAGACAAAAGCTGTGACTACTACTGCCGTTCATTGTTACCCACTAAGGATAAGGGGAGGGGGAGGGAAAGAGGAAAGGATGCCTCTGGAAGAAAAGAAATTTGCCTAACAGGACGTTTTTTTACCAATTAAGGCTGTGCAGGAAGGTTAAGAGCTCTGACTTTCAAAGACAAGTTTAGTTAAGGGGGGCCGGAAGTGTGAACCCAGCGATCGCAGTTACTGCACAAAAAGCACTACAGCATACTAACGTTGCATACTAGCATTGCATTTTAAATTTGTTATCTGAAAACAAGTTAGTTTCGTTTACT
The DNA here is from genome assembly GCF_965112155.1 of Podarcis liolepis. Classification (NCBI taxonomy): domain Eukaryota; kingdom Metazoa; phylum Chordata; class Lepidosauria; order Squamata; family Lacertidae; genus Podarcis; species Podarcis liolepis. Next base: position 35,031,233 of record NC_139564.1, on the reverse strand, counting down.
TGATTTCTCAGCAACATCATTTCAATTCTGAGAATAAGTGTAAGATTGCTCTGCTGAGTTCTATGGGACTTACTCCCTGGTAAGTGAGCACAGGGTTGCTGCTTGACTTCCCCCCATAATATCAAAAAATGCAAGCAATTTTGGAATTTTCTTCTTGCATATTAACAGCACAGCCTTGAATTAAAATCACGCTAAGTCATAGGGGCCTCAAATCGCAATCACAGCACCCTTCGAATAGGGTTCGAATCGGCAAATCTCGCTGCCGATTTATAACCATATTTCCAAAGACATGACCAGGCAGGTCTCCTTTGTTACTCTATTCCTGTCCCAACAGTTGCTAGACAAAGGTTAAAACTATGTGCAGTAGAAATGCAAACGAACATCCACACAAACTCGTAAACACTTCGAGGGTTTCTAGAGTTCTGTTAGTCTCAAGCACTAGGCTTTGCAATACATCTCTAATGAAAACACAATACTGAACGAGGCCGTTAATCTTGCATACACACCTGAAAAGCCGGAAGAATGCATCAACGTGCGGAATAAACAACTCTAATGGTGAATCTCGCACAGAACAGCCAGCCTTCGACGTCATGTGAGCAGTCTCTCTTTCTGTTAACCTTGCCCTCTGGCGACACCTAGTGGCCCCTCACAAAATTGCGTCCGATGGAACTTCCATTGTCACAATTAACCCCTAGCAATTCTAGAAAAGACGAGATTTTGAAAATCTGCTCTTGCACGGCAAGTCAACGCCGCTGCATGCTGAAGCGCTGGTCACGAGACCAAAGGAGGCTACCCCGTGGTAGCTTAGCTGCATGAAGCTCTTGTGTCAATGCAAAGTGGTTGGGTTTTTTTTTGGGGGGGAACGCTATTTTCGTTCCCACGCCCACTCAATAATCCACCAGGAGATTGAACAGTGTCGCCTGTGAAGAGAAAAAAACACACAGGCTGCACTTCACACTGGCCTCCTTGACAGGAAATGCACAGCCTCCTGCTTGCTCTTTGCACCGTGCAACTGAGATCCCCCTGATTTATATAACAAGACAAGCACTCCTGCCCGTTAACGCCTTAGCAGTTCCCTTACGCAACCACTTTCTAGCATGCCTTTAGTGAGTAAGCAGATTTTCTATCATTATTGCCCTTTCAACTAAATTCCAGAAAGTTCACTGGCTCTTGCATGAGATGGTGATTTATAGACTAATGAGAACATGTTAAAACTTTAGCAACACACCTAGGCTTGGAATGTGCACTCTGGAGACGGAATTGCTGGGTCACAGCACAACTCCAGACACTTCTACTCACAAGCAAGCCCCACTCAGTTCAAGGGGCCCCAGGAAAGTGGGTACAGAGTCCCAGCATTTTAATGTCCTCAACTCTTTAAATATGAGATGGCACTTTTGCCCCAGCTTTGCCCTACTTTGGCAGAGAGTGAGTGTGTGTGTGTGTGTGTGTGTGCGCGCGCGCGCGCTGTGTGTGTGTTTCCTTCTTTCTCCTCTGCATTTCTCCATCTTCCTTCCTTCCAGTCCTACACAGGAAGCTGCCTTTCAGTCAGATCATTGGTCCATCTACCTCAGTATTACCTGCACTGACTGGCAGAAGTCCTACCTGCAGATGCAAGAGACTGAACCCAGAACCTTCTGCACGCAAAGCAGATAGTCCACCGCTGAGCTACCAGTCCTTCCCCAAAGTTACAAAGCTCCTTCACTTCTACTTTTTATACACCCGCCACAAAATGACCCAAAACTTAGCAGTGATCCACTCTGGGAAAGTGGAGAAGCCCCTTGTGGGTCCCAACTCAAGAGCTGAAGACTAGTGACCTAAATGGCGGGCTGCTTTTTTCTGATCAGGGAAAGTAATGAAGGAACTTTGAGGACCTATTGGGGTTCCCTAGAAGCCAAGACTGTCCATTCTGAAGGAAATCAGCCCTGAGTGCTCACTGGAAGGGCAGATCGCGAAGCTGAGGCTCCAATACTTTGACTCATGAAAAGAGAAGACTCCTTGGAAAAGACCCTGATGTTGGGAAAGATGGAGGGCACAAGGAGAAGGTGACAACAGAGGACGAGATGGTTGGATAGTGTTCTCGAAGCTACCAGCATGAGTTTGACCAAACTGCGGGAGGCAGTGGAAGACAGGAGTGCCTGGCGTGCTCTGGTCCATGGGGTCACGAAGAGTCGGACACGACTAAACGACTAAACAACAACAACAACAACAGAAGCCAAGACTATACATAGCATTCCATACAGCAGGTATTAACTCCAGTTAGGGCCTCTTTATCTAACTTGGCCTTGTTGGTTCCCAATGCCAGTCGTTACAAGTTCTGATTTATTTGGTCTACTGATTGCACTTGGATTTTAATTTTATTGCATTTGTGCTGTAATGTTTTATACTGCAGTTTATACTGCTACTGCAATGCTGCCTGGAGAAGCTTTCAAGGCAGGCAGTATATAAAATATTCAATCAGTAAAGAGGCAGTATGTGCATAATACTATCCCAGCTTGTTTGCATCGCTGAAGTAATCCTGAAAGGTATAAACTGCTTACTTCCCTGGGTGCCTGCAATAGGTTGTTCCCAAAGTACATTGCAAAGCAAATGACCACAGAAAAAAACAACAACCAATCCTGTAGTTCTGAAACATCCTGTGCATGTTGCCTGGACATTTTCATCTGTGCTTCTCCCTCATCATCTTTTGCCTGCCTCCTCCCCTTCGTGCAGAGTCCGTAGTTAATATGCACATTTTCTGGCAGCAACAGCCCAGAGAGGATCTTTGGAGCAACAACATACACAGGATTGCACACAGTAGCACAACTGTCATTCCTCTCCTCCTCAGACCAAGATTTTGCTTTTGTAACTGCAGGTAACAGAATCATGCTGAATCACCCTGAGTTGCTGCAATATCTTGGGGGTGTTTTTCTCCCATTTGGTGTAGCCGCACAACCCGCAACCAGAATCCAATCCGTTTTCTGCAAATCATGGTGCTCAGCTCAATCGTACAAATGGACACAAATCCGACAAGAAATGGCAATATTCAAAAACCAGGTGTGGGGGGGGGAGGGGCGTTTCAACTTCCTAGGACAATCTGCATGCGACCTATGAGTTGCCTTCCTGGGGCAAACGAACTTTAAAGGAAGACTCCAGTGTCTAACTGCTTAATTACTACTTCAAAAGGGTCTGTGGAATCACTTGTAGACCGGACTGGGGCAAAGGATTTGTAGGAAATTGTGTGTGCAAATTAGCTAACCAATGCCAGAGGTGCTTGAGTTAACCACTGTACTGCAAATCACCATTAATTAAAAAATTATCGCCACCTGTACTTTTGTGCATTTCGTTTCTCTCTTGACATTGATGTTTGTATCTCCCTCCTCCCCAAAGTATATACCTGTAATGTAGGGAAACAGTTTGTGCATCTGGTGGCGAATTGGACTGAAGTCCACAAAAGCTTGCCAGCCTTTAAGGTGGCTAACATGGCTTCTCCCCTGGAAATAAACTGCTTGGGAAATGCTGCTGCAATGCAACACAGCACGGCTGCTGCTGCAGCAGCAGCAGTTTTCCTAAGTAAGCAAAGCACAGCAATCTTCCTAAGAACATGCAAGTTGCCCTGATAGGAGTAGATTCCACATAGCTTGCTATCTGCTCTTCGTTTTGACATGATTATTACCGCTTGCTTTGTTACAACTTGAGATCTGGGTAGCCACAGTTAGGAGCAAGGCTCTAGAGAGGAACCTAGGAAATGAAAAGTCCACAACCGAGCTACTTCTATCTAACCTTGAGGCAAAAGAATTGGCCAGACAAGTTGTGTAATCATGGCTATGTCAGCTACAGCAAGTCAATCAATAATGCTGATGTAACGACAGTAGATTCCACGCAGAATGCCAATATCGAGAGATTGACGCAGCAGTCCTGCACCCCCACCGGCAGCCGTTAGAGCCACTTGACACACTGTGTTTAACACAGTGTATCTGTGTATCTGAAGAAGTGTGCATGCACACGAAAGCTTATACCAAGAACTAACTTAGTTGGTCTTTAAGGTGCTACAGGAAGGATTTTTTTTTATTGTGTTTAACACTGCAATCCTAAAAGCATGCTTGCTCGTAAGTAAATACAGCTGAGCTCAATGGGGCTCTTCCCCTAGTAAGTGGGCCTAGGCTGGCAACCTAAGTCATACCTATAATATGCTATGTGTATAAACACACACACAAACCTCAAGTTGCAATCAGTTCAACAGCATTTCCAGATAAGGGTGCAACTCTAAACCTGAACATGCTTGTCCTAAGCATCATGGATTGCCAGGGGGTGACAGAATGTCCCAAGGATGGGCTTGCACTCCTAATGAACATTGGACCATAAGGAGATTCTCTAAAACAGGCATAGGCAAACTCGGCCCTCCAGATGTTTTGGGACTACAACTCCCACCATCCCTAGCTAACAGTACCAGTGGTCAGGGATGATGGGAATTGTAGTCCCAAAAACATCTGGTGGGCCGAGTTTGTCTATTCCTGATCTAAAACCCTGGAACCAATCAGGACTTTCTCTGTTTTGTGGATCTTACTGGGCCCAATTGGCTCCCAGCCATACAACAATTTGGCTGGATGCAGTATCCTAAACCCAAGAGCATTCCTAGCCTTCAGTCTCCCTTTTTTGGGGGAAAGCTGGTGAATGAGCTACTTGATCTCCAACAGCCTTGTTTACATCCGCAGCATGGCACGGGTAGAATCCGTTGAACCACTACACAGATTGTAGCTCTGGGAAGGGAACAGGCGCCTCCTAACACCTCTCGGCACCCTTAACAAACTACAGTACCCAGAATTCTTTGCAGGGAGCAAAGACTGCTTAACCTGCTTTAATACTGCTTTAAATGGATAGTGCAGAAGATGGAGCCTAAGTCATACTAAAGAGCAGACCCAATTAAAAAATGGACGTGAGTTCATCATGGCTAACTGATTTCAGTGAGTCTGTTCCAAGTGCATTTTCGTCACATACCACTCTGTGTGTTTTTTTAAGAAACGAAAAGCAAATCCATTGCTTCCCGTCTGAAATTGAAATGCTGTATTGCACTTTTGTCTCATCCTCTCCCCCTCACATGCTTTCACAATGAGCAACTCATGTTCCACGAAACCAAATCACAAGACCTCTGCAGATTTCAAAGGGCTTCATGGGTTTTGAGAGTGAAGATAATAAATGTAGGGAAATGTTAGGATATTGACGTATCTCTAAAACACCTCTCGGTTAGTCCGAGGACCAGACAACATCCTCTCGTACCAGGTCAGGCTACTCAATTGGACCATTGATTCCAGCATTGTCTACAGAGACCACAGCATCTCAGGCAGACCACCTTTCTCGCCACTACCAGATACTTTTAAAACTTGGTATGCTAAAGACTGAACCTGTGATCTTCTGCTTGCAGAGCATGTACCTTATCACTGAGATATGGCCGTGGTCATAGTGATCTAGTGATTTATAACAGAGGGAAATAAGGAAGGCAGATAAGAAGCATAGGCTGATCCACAGTTCTCAAACTAAGGTAGTTCAAATGGATATAGGCAAGACTCCTCTGCAGTTACATAAATGGCACTATGATTGCAGCTTTAATGCAGATTTTTCAACCCTTTTCTTTTACATCGTTTGTGAGAAAAGGTGGCAAATTCATCAGGGGGAAAAACCTTCTCCCTTGCCAGCAATGTGGGTGAGAAAATGACAAGAAGCCTTAGCTCCAAATAGCTAGGTTTTCTCAAGTATGACTCAACTTCGGGGGTGAGGGGACGACAACTAAGAAACTTTCCAAACCTATGTTACAAAAGAGGCAGACTTCCATAAAAATGATGAAAAACTGCACACATGGATTCAGGGCACTCCTGTTTTAAGCATCTTTTTCTGAGAATGTTAGTGGCCAAAAAGTAGGTCCATTTAACATTTCAGCAATGGACTGAAGTGGCATCACACAAGCAGATGTTATGCTCTCTGCCAAAAGGGTCCCTAAATTCTTGAGGGTGACCCTGAGTAACTTCTTGATGGAGGTACAGCAAGCCCACAACCGACACCCACTTAACTTTTGTGCATTCACCTTCATTTGTGTGGCAAAGGAAAAATAAAAACAGAAAGGGAGCAGGATTCTGGGGGAAATGACTCTGGCAATCCCACCCGCCATTGAACCCAATGGGTTTCAACTATACGCGATTCTGGCAGCAGGTGTGATCCCTGGAATGTAATCCCTCCATAAGTTGCGGGCTTTCTGTACACAGAACACAACTTTCTGAGGATCACAAGTTGAAAGAATGCTGTTGCCCTTGAGTCCTACTTGAAAGCTTCCCACTGGCATCCGGCTGGCCAATGCTAGAACCAGCATACAGGATCAGATGGGCCTTTGGCTGAATTCAGCAATAATCTTCTTATATTAGATGCATTCTCAGTGAATGATTGAGGTACCCTAAGAAGCTTACCAACACCTAGACCCAAGCAGGTTAAAGAGAAGACCCAAGATCTTTCTGCTTAGGTTGAATGTTACTGGCTTAGCTGGCATTAGTTAGCACTAAAAGGTGGGGGAATCTTCTGAATTGCAAATGGAGACTGATCCACACCCTGATCCACAATGAACTTAATAGGGGCTTATTTCTGTGCAGACACGCATGCAGAGGACTGCATCGCAAGCCTTTTAAAAAGGTTCCATTGATGGTTATGAGATTTTTCAGAGTTCAAGTAACAAGGCTAGGGTTTCCCAACCTGGTGGCCTCCAGATTTTGTTGAACTCCAAATGCCATCATCCCTGACCAACTGGGGCTGATGGAAACTGTAGTCCAAAACACTGGCAGAGGAAGAGGAGTGCGGGGGGAGCGCACTGCCCCCAGCAGCGAGATCAAAGCAGGGTGCCATCGCGGCTGCCCCCCTGCCCATGCTGGGTGCCAAACCCCTACGGGTGGGGCACCCCGCCCCCAGGACATGAGCCATGCCACTACAGTGTGCCACGCCCCCAGGACGCACCCCAGTCCCGCCACCGCCTGCTCTCCGCCCCGCATGAAGCTCCACCGCTGGTCCAAAATAGGGAATGCTGAGCTAGATGAATTGTAGGCCAACAACAGCTGGGGGGACGGAAACAGGAGCATCTCCTGTGCTTGCCTACACTTCGCCCCATCCAAGATATCCCAGTGTACATTGGACTGTCCCTGTAGGCAGATTACATCGTCAGACAAACTATTTCTTGGTCAGCTTTCATGTAGACCATCTGAAAGGCTGATGAGCTAAGAAACAGTAGTAAGGTAAGTGAAAGGCAGATACTTGTTGTGAAGCAGATTTTCAAGCAGTCTTGGTACATTGTAATTTATAGAGTGCAATTGCTCTCACTCCTCAATTTAAATACCAAGAAAGCCAATAAGAACCTAAGAGCAGTCCTGCTGGGTCAAACCAAAGGCCCATCTTAAATCTAGTAGAAAAACCAGACACCTCTAGGGAGGAAATTCATAAGCAGGACATGATGCCAAGACACATAAGATCATGAGAAGAGCCTGCAGGATCAGGCCATTGGCCTATGGGAAGTCCAGCAACAGGATTTAAGTGCAACAGCACTCTCCCCTTCTGTGGTTTCCAGCACACTGCCTCTGGAAGAGGAGGTAGAACATGGCTTTATCCTCCATGAATTTGTCTAGTCCTTAAAAAAAATTCATACAAGCTGGCTGGCCATCATTGCCTCCTGTGGGAAGGAGTTTCATAGTTTAACTATGTGCTATGAGAAGTACTTTCTGCTATCTGTCCTGAATCTTCCAACATTCAGCTGCATTGGATGTTCTAGTGTTATCTATGAGAGAGTAAAATTCCTCTGTCCACTTTCTCTACCCCCTCATGTGTAATTTGATATACCTTCATCATGCCTCTTCTTACTCGCCTTATCTCTAAACTGAAGAGCCACAGGCGCTGTAAACTTTCACCATAGGGGAAGTTGCTCCACCCCCTCAAACATTTTGGTCGACCTTTTCTGATCCTGTTCCATCTCTGTATTTTTAGCAAATACTTTTAACAACCCGTAGTGAGCAGCGGCTTTCAAGTCGACACGAATTTCAGTTCCTTAAAACCATTAATCATTGTGCACATGGAAAGGGTGACACACTGTGCACAAATGAGCTGACAAACTACAGCAGAGGGGAACACGTCTTGAAAATGTTCTCCGAAGCATCACATTACTTTTTACAACCCAAATGTGCACCTACACTCAGGTATGGCACCGTAGATTTCCTTGGCGTCGTTTTGAAAATTAAACAAAAATATTTTCTGTGGGGAAGGAGATAAAGAGCAGGATACGGCATACTGCTTTTCCCTGGGCACAAATACGTCTAGGAATAGGAACTCTGGCATAGTTAGAGGGGAAATATGCAAAAAGCACTCCTTGAAATCCCCAAGCAGCACATGCTTTTCTCAGAGTAGAGGTAACTTGGAGAATTAATCAAGGATGCGAAAACTTATCTCAACAAGGTGGTAAAACAGAGTGCTCCCTACAGGGTATGTAATGTATGCCTGGCATAAGATCCCATTCACTGACTTTCTGGAAGAAGCAGCTTTTAATGAATCAGCTGCCAGTTTAAGGCTGTCTTGAGTTCATTTACTTAATAAATAAGGCTGATGGCTGGCTCCTTATTAATAATATATTTTTTAAATAAATCAGAAGCCTTGTATCTAGCATGTGTCCAGCCTTCAACCAAGACAAAAGCAGAGCAAAAAGTACTCTGGATAATCCTTATTTATTTATTTATTTAAAGAAACCATGCTAGAGTTTAGCATAGGTAGACCGTGGGCTCCACAGATCTGGCTTGGAAAACTCACTTCAAGCTATCCATGGGTAAAACGTAACGGCGACCTACCTCACAAGGCTACTGTAAGGATTGATAAGATACAGAAAAATGATGATGGCACTTACCGTGAACCTTAGAGGTAAGGAGACGAACACTACGCAGGAGACGAACTCGTTAGACTACCTGTACCCCTTTAGCAACCACCTCTCGACCGATCAGCCCCCACCCCGCGTCTTTATTAGAACGTCCGAAACCCAGCGTTCCATCCATGGAACGTTCGGCGCCCGAGGGTTCCAGGCACTCACCTGCTTGGGAATTCGCAGCCCCCGAGCTTACAGCCGCAGAGCAGCCGTAGTGAGGGGCGGCGGTGACGGCGGCGGAAGATGCAAGGATGGCAGGCGGGGAGAGGGCTCTCTTGACTGGAGCCGGAGACCGGAGCAGCAGCGTCGAGGAGGTGGCGGAGGAAGGCGCGCAGCAGAGGTTGGAGAGGGCCGAGCACAGGGACCGAGCGGGGCTCTGATACATAATAACGCTGCCCTCGGGGAACCGGGCGAGGACAACGGGAGAACCGGGGAAACGAGCCCCCTGGAGAGAATGAGGTCACAAGCTCAAGCGGACCTGCCGCGGAGCCGGAGGAACAGGCGCGCACGAGCACTCACACGCACCCTCGGGGAACGAGGAGCAGCAGGGGAATCCCAGCGGGGCGGCAGCTCACACCAGCCTCCTCAGCACAAGCACGCGGACGCCGCTCACTGCCGCAGACGGGAGCTCAAGCCGGCACAAGGCAAGGCTCACGCCTTCAGCCGGCACTGACGCAACGGGCAGCTCCAAAGCGCAAAAGGGGGGGGGGAGAGCGCGGGAAGCTCAAGCCTCCTGCCCGCAGAAGCGTAGCTCTTCCTCCCGTGTTCAGTTCAAGAGACGAGATGGACACTGGTGGAAGCCGGTGTAAGAAATGCGGGCAGACGGACTCTGGAGCCCAGGCTGGGCTGAGTTGACTGTGCGAGCTCCCCCCGCGCACTGCATGGTATGCCCCAGTTGTGCATCGCTCCCTCCCTCCGCCGCCGCGCCAGGGTTCCCAGCAAGCGGTTTCTCTTTGCTGACGTCACCACGGACGTCACTTCGCGAGCGGGGGCAGGGGGCGTTGGCGGGAGCCGCCTCCGAGTCAGCTGCGTCGCTGCGGCTGGAGCAGGGGCGGCCTCGTCGTCGTCCCCCCCTCTTGCAGCGATGCTCCCGCCCTTGTCTCCTGGTTTATTTCACGCCTCGCTCCCCCGCTTTCCTGGGGGGGGGGGGCAGCGCTTGTCAGAGCAGGTTACAAGACTAGGCTAAGAAGAGCCCTGTGGGGTCCTCCGGCTTAAAAGTCCCACCCGGCGCGGCGTCCTGCTTGTCCCCACAGTGACCCTCCAGCCGCCTTTGCGTAAGAAACAGGACGCGCTAACCAAGCCAGCGCCCTCCCGATTCCTCCCCGTTGTATGGCAGAGAGGCAGTGCGGTGTAGTGGTTAGACGTTACAGTGCCTCGCTAGGACTTGGGAGGCCAGGGTACAATTCCACGCCTCTTAGGCCCTAACCTATCTCTTAGAGCTGTTAGGATCAAGCCAACATCCTGTTCTTACAGTGGCCAACGAGATGCCTGTGGGAATCTAGCAAGCAGAAGATGAGCACCAGAGCATTTGGCACCCCCCCCCCCAGCTGATCTGGGATGCGGGTGGTGCTGTGGGTTAAACCACAGAGCCTAGGACTTGCCGATCAGAAGGTCTGTGGTTCAAATCCCTGCGACAGGGTGAGCTCTCGTTGCTCGGTCCCTGCTCCTGCCAACCTAGCAGTTCGAAAGCACGTCAAAGTGCAAGTAGATAAATAGGTACCGCTCCGGTGGGAAGGTAAACGGTGTTTCCAGGCACTGCTCTGGTTCGCCAGAAGCAGCTTAGTTATGCTGGCCACATGACCGGAAGCTGTACGCTGGCTCCCTCGGCCAATAAAGCAAGATGAGCACCGCAACCCCAGAGTCAGTCACGACTGGACCTAATGGTTAGGGGTCCCTTTACCCTTTACCTTTACAGCTGCTGGTAATAATAATAATAACAACAATAATAATAATAATAATAATAATAATAATAATAATAATAATAATAATAATTTATTATTTATACCCTACCCATCTGGCTGGGTTTCCCCAGCCACTCTGGGCGGCTTCCAACAGAACACTAAAGTACAATAAGCTATTAAACATTAAAAGCTTCCCTAAACAGGGCTGCCTTCTAAAATGTCTTCTAAAAGTCTGGTAGTTGTTTTTCTCTTTGACTTCTGGTGGGAGGGTGTTCCACAGGGCGGGCGCCACTACTGAGAAGGCTCTCTGCCTGGTTCGCTGTAACTTGGCTTCTCGCAGCAAGGGAACCGCCAGAAGGCCCTCAGCGCTGGACCTCAGTGTCCGGGCAGAATGATGGGGGTGGAGATGCTCCTTCAGGTATACTGGACCGAGGCCGTTTAGGGCTTTAAAGGTCAGCACCAACACTTTGGAGGTAGCCATTAATAGCCATGAATTTGTCTACTCTTTTAAAGCCATCCAAGTTGTTGCATCCTGAGCAAGTCCCATAGTTAGTTAGACTATGTGCTGCATGAAGAAGTACTTTCTTTTATCTGACCTTAACATCTTCCAGCATTCAGCTCCACTGGATGCCTAGTGTAATGAAACAGAGGAAAGCCATACATGTCTCCTTGAGATCCTTGGGAGGAAAGGGGAGGTATAAATGCAACAATAAGTGAATATGTGCCCAGGGATCTGGTATAGGAGGTGCACTGCTCCTGAAGATTGATGTTCTATTTACCTGCTCTGTTTCATAGCCATTCCAGGGCCTATCCTCTGTGCAGTGGTGTGTAACCCCCCCCCCCTTAAAGGGGATTTGGTTTTACTGTCTTACTGCCATTTAAACTTTTTATTCTGGTTTTAACAAAGGAAGACTATTTTAGAGGAGAAAGGGTTTTTTATTTTTAAAAGGCATTGCTTAGCTAAGATCCACATGCAATGGTTGCATGGGAAGAACAACATAATAAATATGACATCTGGATTGCTTTGAAAAGGAAGGTCTCTGTGTATTTAATGTTATAATGGGGAGGAGCTACCTTTTCAACTTTTTTATAAGGTTGCTCAGGATGGTCACGGAAGGGCAGTGCCAAAGGACTTTCTGCCTTTGGTCTCTGGCTACTTTCAGTACATGTAACATTGGAGATATAGGATGTGGTTCTTACTACTACTTTTTTTCGTTCTTCCTTTTTGCTTGAACACAAACATGTTTATCCCAGTTTACAGAGCCCCCTGAAATATTGCTGAAATACATCTTTCACAAAACCCCTTCCTTCTCTTGTTTCAGCTCAGCCCTTACAGATGCCCATAAAAGGGGGGGGGGGGAGGAATGGGATTTAAAATTGTCACTTCCCACCATGATAAGAATCTTTGACTGTAAACTGCCTCACAGCAGCCTAAAGTTTGGCTTGTAGAATTATTTATTTATCTAAATCTAAATTTGTGTTCAGGGTAGCAAATATCAAAAAACAATTGACAACCATCTAAAAAGCAAGCACATACTTTTACAGTTATTAATGTTACAGTTATCTTGGCCTGTATCTGTCAGTATCTAAATGCCTGGTTAAGCAAGAACGCTTTCAAATTTCTCCTGAAAGTCAATAACGAGGGAGACAGATACACCTCACAAATATGGAACCACCACGGAAAAGGCCCTGAAAACTCCCACCTTCAGGCCAGGAAAAACTGCACATGTTATGCCAAGTTCCAAGTTCCACACTTCTGTCCAGAAAATGAGGTGGCAGCTCTAAAATAGATGCATATTTAGAAGCTGACAGTGTGGTGCAGTGGAGACCTTCCGGCAGATGAGTCACTGCTGCTTACCAGGAGGGTGGCATGGGGCAAATGCTAAGTGCTTCCACCCCACCCCACCCCACCCCACTGCCTGCTGCTGCTGCTCACACTTATTATGCGAACTCAGTATTTAAAGGGCTGCACTTACTGTGCGAAATTATGTGTGAAAAGGGAGAACCTGGCTCAGATTCAGTTGCTGTCCAACCTAGCATTTACATTCATGTGAGAATTGTAAATCCCACTGAATGGACAGGAATGGACAGCTCCATTAATCTGGTGCAATAGTTGAGACCTCTAGCTCTCGATGACTCATCTGTTGGGCGTTGATGCCAATTCAGTTCCAGGAAGGAAAAAAAGAATGGGAATTCTCCCTCCCAAACTTTGCTATTCAGCTGCTGTATATGCAAAAACAAACAAGTGTAGCCAGTCTCTGAGGGATGCTGAGAAAATGAGTCATCTATAACACAGAACATGGAAAATTAGGAAATTGAGATCACGCTTCCTATTTTTTAAATAAATCCTTCTAATCCCACCATGTGATTTTGATTAATCATCTTGTAGATGAGTGTTTTCAAGTAGGAATAATGCTGGGAAACAAGGAGCTAAATTGTAAATGGAGTTGTTGTTCAGAGAGAGAGGGTGGCCTTTGCAGATTAAAAGAGGTATTTTGGGACTGCTGTAAGTGAGATTGTTTCGGCATGCTGGTGTGATAAATGTGCTCCACATCCCACATGCATGTGACATTATATTTTACACCTGCATGTATGTGTAGTATTTGTTAGTGGATTGGTATAAAGTAGTAGTTAAGAGGCCGAATAAATGAATGAGGAAGCCTCCAGTTCAGATTTTACCTCTGCCATGAATTCACAAGGAGCCTTAGGCAAACCACTCTCTCTCTCTCTCTCTCAGCCTTGGGTTGAGCAATATGGGGAGACAACAAGCCTTTTTTGTAGTAGCTCCTGTCTTTGGAATACTCTCCTCGGGGAGGCCTGCCTGGCATTTGGACAGCATCAGTGTTAGGATGCTTTGGTGTTCGTGTTAGGTTGGGTAGCGTGGTTATGATGGAGATGGACTTTTTTTTGGTCTTTGACACACTTATGAGATTTCTATATTGTGCTTTTACTCTGGTTGCAAATTGCTTTAGGGCTTCTTGAAGCAGGAAGCATTGTATCCATTTAATAAACCTAGTAACACTGACTTGTCTTATGGAATTGTTATAAGGATGCTACTAATTAATACATGTGAAGCACATTGAAAGCACCATAATATGTCATGTTGCCATTACGTACTGTTATTAACTCCCTGCCAAATATGGCAACTGAGTTGGTGAGCTGCTTGGAAGGGAAAGATGGATGTTGCGTCTCATGCTAAGGTCCTACCCCATTGGCCTTGGGTTGGCTGTTTCTAATACAGTGGTACCTCGGGTTACGTACTTAATTCGTTCTGGAGGTCCGTTCTTAACCTGAAACTGTTCTTAACCTGAAGCACCACTTTAGCTAATTGGGCCTCCTGCTGCTGCCGCGCCACCGGAGCACGATTTCTGTTCTCATCCTGAAGCAAAGTTCTTAACACGAGGTATTATTTCTGGGTAAGCGGAGTCTGTAACCTGAAGCGTATGTAACCTGAAGCCTATGTAACCCAAGGTACCACTGTAGTGTCAAAGGTCAGCGTAAAGGTTGTTGCAAAGTTTTGGTTTGGTTTAGGTTTATTGAATTTATATTTTGCTTCCACTAAAAAAAGCCCAAAGCAATTTACAACCAAGTAAAATACTGATGATAATAATAATAAATACATATATTTAAAATATATTCAACAACACTATCCTATCTCTGGTGCTCCCCAAATTCCCAGGAAAACAGACCTTGCTTTGCCTGGTTCCAAAGCAACTGGCAAAGTATTTACATGCATTTGCTGAAGAAGTGGCTTGAAAGAGATCGGCACACACATATTTTCTTCAGGAAACTTCTGTTTGCCTTTATTGCTTTGTTTCACACCTGTTCAGGACAGTGTATTTATATTCAATATATACAGTCAAACCTCGGTTGTTGAAAGTAATCCGTTCTGGAAGCCCATTTGACTTCCAAAACCTTTTGACAACTGAGGTACAGCTTCCGATTGGTTGCAAGAGCTTCTTGCACTCAAGCGGAAGCTGCGGCGGATGTTCGTGTTCTGAAAAATGTTTGAAAACCAGAGCATTTACTTCCAGGTTTTTGGTGTTCAGTAGCCAAAATGTTTAAAAATGGAGCTGTTCAGGAACCGAGGTTTTACTATATGTGAGAACGTAGGGATGGAAATAATGAGAAAAGGTCACTTGCTATATACATTGTGTGTGCGTTATTTAAACAGTCTGTTGCAGCTGTTATACATTGTAAGTTGTTCCATTTTTCCATTTTAAGTTTTGATACCTTGGTTTTGATCATCTTTACTCAAAAGTTCATTCCAGTGATTTCACTGGGATTTACTTTCAAGCAAGCTTGTTTCAGATTGCAGCCTTAATTTGTCATGTAATTTGGATTGTTTCTGTTGTAACAGCCAATGACTTCTGACAACTTAATGCAGTTGTCACATATCAGGCTTTTGGATCTCTTCCCTCCACACTGATGTAAGATAATGCTAATTGCCCTAGGAAATTTTCCATTAAGTGGCTTTCAGTTCAGGCAGATTTTTCTTATACTTAGTTGCAGTGCCATCAGGCTATAGGGAAATGTTTTGCGCTGCAGAACCAGATCATGATCTCTCCCCACCTCGCAAGCCAGTTTTGACAGGTGGGCAGGACGACCTGCCTATCTGTCATCTCCCATCACATGACTGTCCCCACCTATCTATCAGTGTCTGCCTGTGGGAGTTGTAAAGATGATGACCAAGCAGGGTTGAACTTCCAGCACATCAGCTGTTGTGTTGGGAGTTTGGTCTTTCTTCCTGCAGGGATTGGCTGTGTGAGGCGGGTCTCTGCCTGTCATATGACAGGTGTGGGGCAGGTGAGGATGATTTGGGGAAAACAGCCTAGCTGGCCAATGGGGGAGGCCAAATTTGGCCTGGCCTGCAGGCTGGAAGCTCTCCACCTCCAGGCTTATAGCAAAGGGAGGGAAAGCAAGGGCTCCTCCATCTTCCTTGCTGAGAAGCCAGCAGTGTTTGACTCTTCCTTCCTATGAATTCTTTCCATTAGGTTGGTGCTCTTGCCATCCACAGCCTCAAACCTTTGCACGTTAACCAGGAAGTTCTGAAGAAGAGTCTTCACACATTCAGCTGAATCCTCTATGTGTTCCTTCTCCAATCTGGTTCCCTCCAGGTATTTTGGACTACAACTTTCATCAGTGCTGGCCAGCATAACCACACGGTCAGGAATGATCAACATTGTAGTCCAAAACATCTGGAGGGCACCAGGTTGGGGAAGCCTCCTCTTCTGTGCAGTCAGAAAACCTCGTTCACATGGAGGATGCTAAGCACATTCACCTGGCACACAAATATTCCCCCTTCAGACCTTCCTGCTCAATCTTGAACAAAGATCCCTTCCTGATTTGATAAATACAGCCTGTTTGGAACATCTTGAGATGTTCCGTTTGCTCTTACAGAAAGACAGCTGCATACGTGCCTAGCTGGTGTAAAGGAAGTAATTATTTGAATGCTTTGCATAGATTAACATTAGGAAATATTCTTGTGACCTATTTCCACCCGGAGCCAGTTTCATTTCTTAGGATAAGAATAAGCTGGCACTGCTCCTCTGTTGTTGCTTCCCATCTGTGTTGGCCACTTGGTGTTTTCCATTCTTGCTTTGAAGTAAGCCTATTAGTCACTCCATGCCAAGCCTCATAAACAACCAACCTTTTATTCCTCTGGCAGTATTACCTCATTTGATTGGTGGCTATAGCAGTCGTAAAGGCACACAGGTTGGAGCTTGTACTTCTGTTATCCTGTTCTGAGCTCTTATTCATGATTCCTTTGTTAAGTCAGGGATGGAGAACCACCAGCCCTCTGAGTGGCATAGCAAATAGTCAAATATTATAGGAGTTGTATTCCAACAAAATCTGTAAGGTCACAAGTTTCCTGTCTCTGTCTTAGGTTTATGATGACCTTAGGTTTATGATGACCTCATCACCTTAGCCGCAAAATCCATCTGCTTCCACTAGGACAGCCAAACGCCTAATTTAATGGGCTTGCCATGCAAGTTTATTTTTTGCAGGGTTGGAGAAGCTCATATTTGTTGCAAGGCAATTTCTCCACCTCACTTTATAAGCAGCTAAATGTTGTCTTTGTCTTTCTCTGTTAATGCTGATCGTACCCTTAAGATTTCATTCTAAAACAGTGTTTCCCAAACTTGGGTTTCCAGCTTTTTTTAGACCACAGCTCCCACCATCCTTAGCTAGTCAGTGGTCAGGGATGATATAGAATTATAGAATGGGAATTGAACAATGTTACTCTGTCCTTTTCTGGACCCCACTTGTTTTCATATTGCTATTCAACCTGTAAGACCATTCCTGTCTTTCCACATCCTGCATTTCTCCACTCACTTTTGCAGTTTCATTTGTAGGTATGTGTTATACTAGAAGACATAGTGTCACTGATATTGGAAAGTGGTGGTCGCTTTCTGTTCAATCTAACTCTTCAAAAGTGTTCACAAAAGTGAATAATGAAGGAGAAACTATAATGTGTTCAATAGCACTGTCACCATATCCATTCAAGTAACTTTACTGGCCCTTCAAAATGTTACAAAGAGAACCATCACAAGAGGGAGGTCGGATATAATTCACAACTTTGCATGCTATCTAGAATTATATAATAAACAGACCCAAATGAAGAAGTACCATGCTCTCCATTATAGAAAAGTGACAATTCTATGGGCTGATTCAGATGACTGACATCCTTCTGTATAAAGCATCCCCACACAGAGGAAGCAACATCCGAACCACTAAGGCTACAATTATGCATGAAGGTGGTGGCATATTGGTCAGTTACTTGGGCTTGCTGGAGCTGTCACTGTGAAGCAGCACCTGTAGCCATGGACAAATTTGACCAGGTGCCATTTAGTCAGAACGTACAGATTTATGATTTAAATACATGTTGTAATAAGTATATTCCCCCCCCCCCAATATGTACTGGAACACATTTTAAAGGTGGATATTTGCAATGTCAGTTCCAAGTGCTGGAAGAACTTTGGGTGAGATGCCCTCAGTGGAACGCGCAGAGGTGACAGGGAAGGAGGCAGAGTGATGCTGGACCCATCACCCTTTGGAATGTAACCCACGGCTACTCTTTTCAGAGGACTTAGAGAGATGAACTTAAGGTAGCCTATTTATTTCTGTTGGGGCTACTCTGAGTATGACTTCTCTGGATATCTACACACACACACACACACACACACACACACACACACAAACAAAGACAAATATAGTGGTACCTTGGGTTAAGAACTTAATTCGTTCTGGAGGTCCGTTCTTAACCTGGAACTTTTCTTAACCTGAGGTACCACTTTAGCTAATGGGGCCTTCTGCTGCCGCCATGCCACCGCCACATGATTTCTGTTCTCATCCTGAAGCAAAGTTCTTAACCTGAGGTACTATTTCTGGGTTTGTGGAGTCTGTAACCTGAAGCGTCTGTAACCCGAGGTACCACACCGGGGATGAATGAAAGAAGATAATATGTGTGCAACATAATCAGTGCTTCTCAAAGAGATTCATGAGCTTCCTTAGTAAGTCCAATCCAAGTTTGTCTTCAGCAGTACTTAGTGCATCAGAGTAACATGCTTTTATTCCTTATCCAGGCACCAATTGTGATTCTGCTTTTTGGTCACTTTGTCATTGACTCCACTTTTAATGGGAGCGCTAATTAAAACCCTTTGCTTCTCCAGATAGGAGAGATTTCTGGACTTCATCTCTTGCGTGTGTCTGTTTGAAGATGAGAAAGAAGTAAAATATTTCCATTAACAACCCCAAGGGGTCCCCCCCGCCTCCTAGTCTTTCATTCTTTTCATCTCTCCAGATCCACAGCTGCGGAAATTGGGTCCCAGATTCAGCACAGCAGAGGAAAATTCTGCCTTTTCTCTCTGTATATCTTTGATATCTTGGGATTTCATTCTGCATTAAGCAGAAATCCATTTGTTTTTCTGTCCAGATGAAAGGGAAATCCTCCACGGAAGTGTAAAGGCCAGAAACCAAGCCCTTCGAGTATTATGGTGTGAAAATGTCGCATTTTGCATGTATTGACTTTTAAGGTATCGGCTCCCCAGCTGGGACTGGATCTGGACTTTTCTCTATACCTTGTTTCTGTGTTTATTCTCCAAATCCCCTGTCCCGTGGCCTTTCCCTCTAGTCTGTCAGTGGCGTGTAGAGAGAATTTTCAGACCAGCTTTTCAAAGTTGTCAATTTGTCAGGAGCCTCTTCAGGGCAAAACATGACGTGGGGTGTATGGAGGCCTGTAATGCTGGATGCAGTTACGGTGGCAGCGGCCCATGAGGAAAAGGCTAAGCGCACATCTCCTGCAACATGATCAAATTTGCAGTTCCCTATGACTGCATTTAAATAGGAAGACTTCCTATCGGAGTTCTGTGAGCAGAGCTGTCCATGTCAGATGCTCTGAGGCAAGATCTCTTAAAACTTGACAACTCCCCTCAACTGCTGACAGGTGATGTGTCTTAATGGGAGCTTTTATATTGAAAGAGACCCTCACCCCCTCTAAAATGTTGCTACCTTCCCCCTGTGCATCACAAAGACCCCATAGCTGTTATAGAATTGAGTTGCTGCCATCCTGTTCTCAGAGACTTTACACACTTCCCTCCCACTGAAATATTTTTCATTTGTCTGTGAAGGGTGGAAGGAGAGAGGCAGGAGCTTCATAGTGCCTTGTAGAGGGCACCTTTGCCAGGACCTCCTCAAATTTGACACCACCGCTGGAGAAATAAATCATCACCACCACCACCATCATCATCACCACCATAAGAGGCAATTCTATGATCTCTTAGGGTTTGGCCTCCATGCTTATTGTGCTTCCAGGTGTGTGGAATTAAAGCACTTTTATTCCTGAAAGGCATGGGCATAGGTGGAGGATGCAGCAACCAGAGAAAAAAGTCAGCTGGCTTTATCTGATAATGACTGGTTATCTTGACCTTGCACTCAGATTTCAGCAGGTTGGGACTTGATGGGACTCAGGGTGTACAGAGTTCTTGTTTTGCTTAGAAATCACTGATAGGCACATGAAGAGCCTGAGAAAACGATGCAAGGAGCAACATTCTGTGCAGTCAAGGTGAACATGCTTATCATGGTTTATCAGAAGCATTAGCCAATCATATTTCACCACCAGGCAGGAGGAGCCGTCTTAACCAGTAGAGACTGGAGCGGCCTTGGATAGTAAAACCCTAGTTAGCATATGACTTCTAGGCAGGCATGAACTCTCACACATTGCCTTGGAGAAGTTAAATATTTTCTGCAGGCATGGGAAACTGGTGGCCCTCAAGATGTTGTTGGACTCCAGACCTGGGCACTAGGGCAAAGTGGAGCAGAGCACTACTATTCTTCCCCCTCTCCAGCTCCAAATCCAACACTATAGCTCGGCAGCCCTGCATCCCCCAGAGCAATGCTCACAAATTTCCTGCCAATAAGTGACTCCTTGGAGACACTTCTGTCCATCTTCCTTAGTATAAGAACCTAAAAACTGCAGATACATCTATGTAATTGCTTAAAACCCAGTAAGGCAAAGATGGATGATAGGAGTTGTAGTCCAACAGTATCTGAAGGCTGCAGATTCCTTCCCCTTGCATTACAAAGACCTTGTGGCTCTTGAAGAATTGAGCTGCCGTCATCCTGCGTGCAGAGACTTTAACAATTTGTACATAGATCTTTTGTAGGGGGAAGTGACATCTGCTGGGGGGCATACTAGCTCCCACTCATCCCCAAGCCTTGCATTACTGAGGCTTGGGAAGAGCTGCAAACCCCAACTTCTCCCCCTTTGTAGACACTGGAACGTGTCAACTGCCCACTTCTTACGCTGTCTGCAAGTGAACTGCTGTGCCAATGAAAAACAAATGATTAGGCAGGAAAGATTCAGAAACGAGTTCTAGAGAATGCATTCTGGTGCTCTTTAAAAACCCCCAGACTGCTGGAACATGCACTTCACTCATTTGTTGCAAAGGAACACCCAGAGTTATTTTCAGTAAAGGTAATGATTACAGTGGAGGAAAAAAACACCAGTGTTTTCTGGTTGGTTGACTCTGTCACTTAGCTGTACATTGTTCACAGGCAGTTTGACTCGTTTGTTGATCATTAGTATTCCTGACCTGGACTGGTGGAACCAGCAGTGGTTGCTGCCACCTCTCCAATCTAGTGCAGGGGTAGTCAATGTAGTTGCTGGACTACAGTTCCCATCAGCATCATTCAGCATGGCCAATGGCCAGGACAGATAAGAGTTGTAGTCCAACAACATCTGGAGGGAAGCACACTCTTTCTCCAGAGAGATACAGGGACATCTGTTCACCACCCAACTATATCCCACCCCTAAGAGTCCCACACAATTCTCTTTCTCATCTGCAGCTTATATATGTCCTTCTGCCTACAATACTGGTTTAATCATTTGGAACCTCTCTGGAAAGACTGGATTTATTTGATCCCTGTAGTCAGTACAGTGGTACCTTGGTTCTCAAACGCCTTGGTACCCAAATGCCTTGGTTCCAAAATGCCGAAAACCCGGAAGTAAGTGTTCCAATTTTTGAATGCTTTTCGGAAGCCGAACGTCCGATGTGGCTGTCAGCTATTGTTTCCGGGGCGCCTGCACCAATCAGAAGCTGTTCCTTGGTTTTCGAACATTTCCGAAGTCAAACGGACTTTAATTTTAATTTTTATCATCTACAATACTGTCTTATTTATTTTATAGCACAGTACATTGATTATTGCTTTCATTTTATGGATCAATGGTCTCATTAGATAGTAAAATTCATGTTAAATTGCTGTTTTAGGGGTTGTTTTTAAAAGTCTGGAATGGATTAATCCAATTTGCATTACTTTCTCTGGGAAAGTGTGCCTTGGTTTTGGAATGCTTTGGTTTTGGAATGGACTACCGGAACGGCTTAAGTTTGAGAACCAAGGTACCACTGTATAGACATAGGCAGAACTAGATAGACCTATACTAAGTCAGGATCTAAGCTTTCCTGGGCATCCAAAGATAGGGATCACAACAGAAAAGGCTTTATCCCGGCTCATTACCTGCCTTACCAGATGGGGGTCTTAGTGTTGTTTCATGTTGGAAGAGGTAGTCTTGGAGATATCCCAGTCTCATGCTGTTTAGAGCGTTAAAAGTTAAAACGAGCAGCTTGAATTGAGCCTGCAATCCAACTGGAAACCAGTGCAGACTAGTGACCAACCAGAATATAATTTCTGAACCATCTTCCGGGATTGCTCCACATACAACACATTGGAGTGGTCCATATGGGATGTTATCCATGTTGTTATCATTTTGGTGGATTTAGCCATGCTGCAGAACTAATGGATGGTTCAGCACATTGTCTGCAATCCAAAGAAAATTGTTCAGCTCAAGGACGCTTTGGGTTCAAGTTTCCTAAACAGCAGGACATTGTGCTGCTCAGTGAACCACTGCTGAACTTGAAGCTGGTATGTGATAAGGCATGGGAATGTACACTTTAAAGAAAAGAAAATAACCCAATTAAAACAAAGCAAAAGCTGTCAGGCATAGCCAAGCCTTTAAGTGTGCCTAAAGTAGCTATTTGGATCTTGGCCATTATCCAGATCATGACTTGTCACATCCTAGTTCCACCCATTTTTAAAAATTTATTGAGGAAGTGGTGAGGTGAAGTTTGGTACATGGGGAAGAACTGACAAGTCTAGTTCAACATCCCTAACTACCTGGGGTAAAAAGAGTAAAATTATATGGAATTACTTTTTTTTAAATGGTGGCTGTGGCTCAACTCTCAGTACTGAAGAACCTCTTTTGTTGCTGGGACAACAGAGCATGATGCTGTCCAAGAGGTGAATTGTGCTCTTTTGTGAGTCTTTTAAAATAATGTGCAAATTTAATGAGACATTGAATTCAGTAGCTGGGATTAGACTCCCCCCACCCCTTTCTTCCTTTGAATTACAAGACCATATGACAGATCACAAATTGCATTTTAGCACTCTCCTCAGTTTAGAACTGTGGTTTGCCGGGCAGTAGGAAGGTATGGAAGGCTGTTGTTCAAGGAACATGTGTCTGCGCTAGTGGCACAGATCTTGGGATCCAGGCCAACTCGTTTCTGCTGGGGTTTTGTTTTACAGAGTAAACAAAGATCTGCTGGATTGCACCTAGTTATTATTGAATAGAGTTTTAAAAAAATTAAAAAAGAAAAGTAATGCTTAGAACCTGTAATGGGTATGGGGTTGCTCATGCGTAAGTTGCCGCCTCTCCTGGTTATGTTGCCTTGTTAAACCTTTCTGTCTGGACAGCCCTTCAATTCGTGGCTGCCTCAGTCACTAGCAGAATCCGTCAGTGGGCGTTTCTTAAATCTTTTCCAACATAAAAGTTGTTTGACACCCAGTCTCCTCCTACTCTCTCTGCGCGGAAGTCTTCTGCGCAGGGTGGGCGTGGGTAGCGGAGGACCTGTACTCTCTCCGCTGGTGTCCGGTGAAGAGTCCTGGAGCCCTCTCGCCAATTCCCCCATCAGCCCCTCTATATCCCTGGTGTTGCACTGATTGGCTTCCCCATCTGCAGAGCTGCCTCTCTCCCTGCTGGGCCCTTCTCCAGCATCATTTGAGAGCCTTCCCTCCGCCTCTAGCTCCGATGTCAGTTCCCTGACAGAACCCAAGCTCTCATTTCAAAACATCCATTCTCCTTCTCTGCTGCTGCTTAGTTCATTCTCTGAACTCATATATCCAACCAAACATTCAAGTTTTTCTCACTAGATGTCACTGTCTATACATAAAATGTGCATGCCGATGACAGTGGTGTTTCTAATTACGGGGGGGGGGGGGGGAGAGGAGAGAGAAAAATGCTTTACTCTTTGCAACCATTTCCACCTTCTTTCAACCCCCCTCCCAACCTATTTAAAATTACTTCCCAAGAAGGCTGTCTCCAGCTTGTGAGAAATGTTAGTTTTTTGCTTTGGTAAATTGAAACCTTTTGAAGGCCACTGAGAAGCAAAAGAATAAAGCGAGCGAGCTTTCTTTTGTCCCCAACCCCTTGGCAATCTTGGATTAGACAGGTGTAGGCTGCTGGATTTCAAAACATCAGCGCCGGTTATCTCCTTCCCCTGTCTGCTGTGTGCAGGTGGTGGGATTGATTGTATTTTAATCTTTTTTCCTCTAGAGGCAGAGACTAAAACAAAGCCGCCTAACTACGTGTAAAATATTGACACAATTTCCATCTCTCTTTTTCTTGATTTTGATCTGCTCCTCCTCCTCCTCTCGCAGTGAGGCATTTCTATGGACTGTTTAATTAAAGTGAGAATGTGAGCAAAATTCAAAGCAGTGTGCCGAGCCCAGGATTCTCTCTTGGAGCAAGGAACCCGCAAATAGAATGCCTTTCAAAAAGAAATTGCACATTAGCTTTTGTTTTTGTTTCTTACCTCGTCGCCAAAGCAATAAACATTTATTTCATGGCTCAGAGACATTTTTAATTGCTCTTAACGTAAATGGTAGATAGTTTTCTGTGACCCTTGAAAGCAAACAATTTTCTCATTTGTGTTATCTGTTATACACAAAGAGGTGTATCGTCATTACAGTTGCCCCCTAAATTGTAGTTTTTGCTTCCATCTTGCATTGCATGCCAAGGAGTACCACCTCTCTTTAGTTCTGTCAATCAAATAAATATAATGGAAACTAGTTTTGTCTTCTAAACTTCCCTTTTGAGACACCTGGATGTATTGCATTGGCTTCTTGCTTCACTGTGTTAAGAGGGAAAGGGCCTTGGATGCAAATCTCAGATGTACCTGAGATCAAAGTATTCATCAAGGTGAATCAGAGCAGCAAGCTGGCACCTGTACAGTCATTCTGATGCAATGCCTTCTAGCAATCTATTGCTGAACCTATCTAGGGTTGCCCAGTTGCAATCCTGGAGATCTTCTTCAGCAGCTCCACAGTAGCCAAGCCAAAGATGGAACAGTAGCTATATTGCTTCCTCCATGGCACCTTCCTCCATTCCACCTCCCACCCCAAGTGCCACAAGGCACAATGAAAGATCTGCTTGCTTCTGCTGTTAGGAAAGTGGTTGCGTGAAGGAACCAGAGGAAGAGCAGGGCATGAGAACTTATGGCTGAATCATTTCAGTCGCTTTGGAACTGTTAAAAGAGACAAACCACTTTCTGGGGGAATGCATGTCCCCGCCTGGCCCCAGACACCATGAAGACATGTGGCGCTGCCTGCATGTGGCTTGAATGCAGCATATCGAAGACAAACATTAAATATTACAGGCTGAGAAAAGCTACCTTTCTGTGCTATGAACAGGTGTATATAGCTGCTGTCTCTCAGCCTAGAATCTACCTTGCGAACTTGCTGCGAGGCCCCAAATGGGATGCAGAGGAGAGGAAATATGTATGATTTCTTGCGCCCCTTGGAGGAAAGATGGGATTAAATAAAATAAAAATGCATAATTTTTGAAAACTATCAAGGGGTGAAAAGTGTTTAAAACAAGGAGATAAGAGGGGAGAAAGACAACTGTGTGTGTGTGATTTGTATGAATAAGACTCCTTGTACCTACTCTATGATAGAACTGTTCTCTTTTCTGTATGCTAGCTAGTGATATTGGGCACGCGCTAGATCAAAAAGCCTCATTGCCCACCAGAGGGTGCATGTGCTACATCCTATTTCTAGGCAGGAAGGGCGAATAAGTGAAGGAAGGCAATTCAAAGTTAACCCTACAGTTTTGAACAGTGTCTGTTTGATTGTGTGCTATGAAAGTATTGATTCCTTTTAATGGCACACTGGGACAGCCGTAGGACAAAAATATTAGATGTTTGAAAATTAAAAGGCCCCTTTTCTCTCCTGGAAACAAAATTCTGATAGAGTGGTACCATTTATAGAGTGGTATCATTTAGGATTAAACGCTCCCCCTGGGGTCTTTCTCACCTTCAGCAGGTGAATGTAAGTCCTACACAGCTGCTGTTCTCCCTTATGATACCTGTAATAAAGACTGACTGAAATTGTGAGCATGTCCTTCATGGAAATAATTTCTTAATAGCAATCAGGTTCTCCGTCTCCTTTTCTGTTCTCTTATCTTGTTTATGAAACTATATTATGTGAGACAAAACTCATTTGTTGGCTGAGAAGGGACATTATGTTTACTGTGCCCCTCGGGCTCCAAGGTATAATTTGTCCTCTACATTACAGCAGGATCTAAAATGAATGAGATTTTATTTTTAATGTACTGAAGTAAGGATGGAAGGGAGGCGGGAATGTCATCTTATTTGTAATCAATCCTGGTGTGGTTTTGGCCTCTCAGCACAACTGTGCTTTGCATTAAGTGATAAATTAGTTTCATCTTCTTTCAACTGTTGGTGTTTTTAAATCACAGGTGCATAGTTTTTTCTTAAAAACAAAACAAAATAACTTTTAGTAACCTCTGTATTCCAACATCTGTGCACATTTCTAGGGAAAGCACTTAAACTGGAATATTGCTATTTAAAACAGAAAAAAAAGCTTGCCTAATGGAGTGACATACTTGATAATGGTAAATAAGAGGTTCAAAATAGAAGGGTTATAATTTGGCTTAAGTCAGTAGTGAGGCAGACATTGATTTATCTTCCTGAAGTGGGTCATGATTGAATTAGCATTGCATTTCTTGGTTGATTTCCACTGGGAGCTAGATAAGAATGGACTGAATATCTTTCTGTTGACCATTTCCAAGGTAATGAACAAGCAGAATATATATTGAGAGCTCCTTAGTTGGTACAGTGATGGAGAACTTCACCAAAATTAGCATATTTTGAGCACTACTGACATACAGCCATCATTTCCCTCCATCAGAAATGCAAGTAACTTATTTGCACAAGGGTGACACCTGCTGCTATTTTTTTTTAAAGTGTGACAAGCAGTGGGACAAGCTCCCTCAGTGAAGACGAGAGTGGGGCAATATGCCTGAGTCTGTGGTGATTTAACCTTCATCACTCCCTAGCTAGAACAACTTAGAATTCAGGAATTATCTATATGTGGCAGCATATAAAATAAACCAGCAGCAAATAAACTTATTCCCTGAACTAGGTATAAATTAAAGCTGAGGCATGATGGAAACGAAAACTGTATTTTTATTAAGAAACACTCAATGAGGAATAAAGTGTGACCGTTTCACTGTTAAAAGTGTAGCTCTGTGAGGGGAATAGGGGTCTCCTAACAACTCACAGCACCTGTAACACGCTACAGTACCCTGGATTTTTTGTTTGTTTGCAGAAAGTCATGACAGTTTTTATAATGGTTCATAGTGCTTTAATTGTATGGGGTACATATGACCTAAATTTGAATGGATGTTAGCATCGCTGAGGTTTACCTTTGTACGTGGAGTTGTGTAAGTCAAGCTCCTGCACCACAATTGAGGTGGCCGTGCAATCACCACAATCTCCGGCCTTGGAAAACAACTCTTTGCTCCTTCATGCTAAGGCATTGTTTGTTTCAGTGTTACCTGTGAACTGGGTCATTGAGTAAGACTGGCTTAACCTGTGCTACACTGAAAATGTCAAACTGTGTCAACATCAACAGTTATGAGGATTTGTCTGTTGGTAAGCTGACAGCTGGTAGAATATCCTTGCGTCCCGTTTTCACCTTCCCACAATACATGCATTGTTTTCTTGGATAAAAATCTCACCACTGTAAACAGTATACAAAGCTAATCATTATTAGGAAGAGTCTCTGTGTTGGTTGTCTTCATGTTCCCCTCAAGGGGTCTTCAGTTTTCACTATGCCTCACAGCCCATATTAAATCTGGACTACTCGCCATTCCTACTTCTTGTAAAGAATGGTATTTGAATCCAGGCCATGATGTGGGGAATACAATTCCATGTGCCTTACTCCGGAGATGTAATGAAACAAGAAGAAATACGTTGTTAATACAATTCTGTGAATGGATTTTCTGAGCTTGTGAGGTAATTCAATAATAAAAAAAGTGCTATGGATTGAGGTGTTTGTGTTGTCAAAGAGGGGGCGACATTAAAAAGAAAGAAAAACGCTAGGTGTAAGTGCTCATAAAAATCAATTGGACATGCCACAGGGAGAAAACATATATACACATAGGCTGTAATACATCTATGTACATACACTTAAGTCCTGCTGAAATAATGAATGAAAATGGGATTACATATTGCTTTCGTGCATCTACTAATGCTTCAGAATAATTATGATGTACAGCCTGATCCCCAGCTCAGTTAAACCGAAAGACTTATATTATAGTTTATTTACACTTAGACCTTAAGGAGACTTTCATAGAGATGAGATCCATCGATTTCACTGGAATTACTTCCAAATTGGAGAGAAAAGGCAGATTTCCAGGCATTAGGCACAATGGAAGGAGGAAGAATCCCTTAAAATCAATACATAGCAAAATTGCAAAGAGCTCTGGGCCCCAGCGCTCAGCAGAACAGCAAACTGCCCGTCATGAATGTCACTTTCCCTTTTCTACCTACAGGCACTTTCCAAACTGTCAGCGTGGAATATGTGCATGGCAGGGAATGTAATTCATTTGATCATTTTCCAAAATACATGAAACTTTTCACTCTAATGGCCTGTTTTATATAGCCACCTCTGATGTAAGCTGTTAAAGCTTCACTTCCAACTGTGGTATATTAGGCCACATGAGATACGCCCTTGACATAAAGACATTGCTACTCTGTGCAAAACTCTGGCTTCTCAGTTGCAGCTTTGTAAAAATTGCTACTATCAATTTCAATTGGATGCCGGATGCCAGATAACTTGATAATGAAAACTTGATGGTGATGCTGGGGTGGAGACAGGAGAGAGCGGGAATGCCAGGCCACCCTCTTGCAGTTAGTGGTAGTGGCAGGGGAGCAGGATCCATTGGTGTGTGTGTGTGTGTGTGTGTGTGTGTGTGTGTGTGTGTGTGTGGATATGGTCCATTGATGGCCTCTTGGTCACTAACACTTGGGGCTAACCCTGGATATTGTAGCTTTGACTTATGAGAATGTTAGTAATAATGAAACAGAAAATCATTTAAAAAACATAGATTGAGAAGAGACAAAAAGAATGTGCTTCTTCCCACAGCACATAGTTAAACTATGCAGTTTGCTCCCACAAGCGTTAGTGATGGCCACCAACTTGGATGGCTTTAAGATAAGATTGGACAACTTCATGGAGGATAAAGCTATCTGATTATGAGCCACAATGGCTATGTTCTGCCCCTACTGTTGGAGACAGTATGCCTTTGAATGCTGGGAACTGCAGGTGAGGAGAGTGTTGCTGCGTTCAGGTCCTATTTGTGCACTTCTCTTTGGTTGGCCGCTGTGAGAACAAAGTGTTAACTAGATGGGTTTTTCTGTGTTCCCACAGTGTGTAAGATGGCCGGCTCCACATTGCCAAAAGCTCGAGATGCATCACCAAAAAAAGAGGACAACAGGAAATACAAATCTGCATCAATATGGCATATGCCAATTTAGATGAACTGATGCCTAGTTGGAAAATACTGTCTTAATTTAAATAGAAATGCGGTACATCTCATATCCAGGGGAAGACTGTGACCAGGTGATCTGTGTACCCGCTGAATTCTTCAAATAAAGGATTCCTATATGTAGAGGACTGCTCTAGGTAAAATGGACACCCTACTACAGCTGCAGACATGCCGTATGAAAAGAGAACAGCTGTCAATTCACCGGTTGTAACATTGTACAATCTAAAGCCTTATTCTTACAGAAAATAATTAAGTCTGGGAATTTCAGTTCCCAAGGAATTACGTGCCTAAATCCCATTGAAATCCAGGTAGAATTGAGTCAATGACCAGCTGCCTTAAAACCCTGGTGCTCACGAGGTGAATTAAAAATAAAATAAATTTAAAATAAAAACATAGCTTTCAAATGGTAGAAAAGCAAAACAGGGGTTGTGAACGATGCATACCATTCTAGCTAGGAACACTGTGGAAAGTCCACTCACCTGGTACCTAGGTATAGTTCCCCTGAGTTCAGAATGCCCATGTTGCACATTGCACACAGACAGTGACTGGGGAAGGATCCACCCATGCCCATATATAGAGAAGCCGCCAATAATTTTTGGTTCAAATGTGATGTGCAACACATGGTGTGTTTTTGATTAGCGGTGCTAGGGCCAACTCTTCCATTAGGCAGCTCAGGTCGGAGATTATGGGAGTCAGGCAGCAACAGTGAGGAGTTGGAGAACAGAACTGGGTGTGCTAGAGTCATGTGTAGGTCAGTGATTAAAAAAACAACAACCACAGACAAGACAATGACAAAAATCCACCAACAGTATGCAAATCAATACAGCTAACGTGATCCAAAACACCCACCAACCCCACTCACACATGAAAACAAAGATCACCACAGCCAATCACAAACAAACAACCACACCTTGGGCCAACCCCAACCTCTATCACCACCAAAGGGACACAAGTGAATAGCAGAGAACCTGCACAAGTGATGCTGACACCAAACCCCCACATATATTAAGTAAAATAGAAACATCGCCACCCGACCCCACCCCATTCACCTCTCCCCCCTCTACCTCTCACCCCCTTTTCTTCCTAATGTCTCAACAAATGAAACTGATCTGTAAAAAATGTTACTTGGGGAAAAAGAGAGAGAGAGAGAGAATTGCACATACTTTTGTAAACCAAGAAAATCTTTAATAAAAATACATTAAAACAAAAAACAAAAACAAAAAACACAGAGTCAGTGAAGCTAACTCTTTATTCAAAGAAACCAAAACAGTGCAGGCCTAGTGATCTCAGCAACTCTTCCCAGTTGCCCAATGAGGAGGTTTTGAGGACTGAACATCCCCACCCTTCCCCTAGCTGCCAAGTCCCCTCCTTTACAGGTTTCCCTCCCCTAAGCAAGTGGAGACTGTGTCTGCACACAGCCAACTTCTCCACTGCTCTTTTAATTTCTCTGCATGTTCTGGGAGACTGGCAGGGTGGAGGGGGGGCTGGTCACAGCAGGAGGGTGAGACTCCATGGACTCTTCAGCAGCCAGCTTCCTCTCTGTCTCCTGGCCTCCCTCCTCTCCAGCCTCTTATTCAGGACTGTTCTCTCCTGCAGCTTCTTTCTGCTCCCTAAACCCTGTTGCCTCTCCAGCTTCCAACACCTCCTCCTCCCAGTCTGCTCCCTCTCCTCCCTCTGACCACTCATCACCATCCTACCACCAGTTCCCTGTCTCTGAGCCTTCTTCCCCTGAGGGTTCCCTTGGGGTTCACCAGCTGGTGCCTTCCATCACTGCTCTGCAATCCGGCCAGACCTTGACACCTGCACTTCCTAAGCCAATCTGCTGCCTTTAGATGTGGCGAAAGATGCCGAATCACTACCAGTGAATTAATTACCTGTCCAGTTGGCCTTTCTACATAGAATGCAGAGAGGGACACCATCCTGTCCTTTGTCTCAGCAAAGTTTCCATAGGAGGATCGTACCTGAGCACAAAGAAGTAATACTGAGTCAATCATTGGGTGTTTGCCGCAGGGTCACATAACACTAGGGGACAATAACCCTTCATGGAATAGCCTCTCCTCTCCACCCAGAACTTTTTTGAAAAATAAATCTGAATGTTTGTTTTTGTGATCTGAAATGAAAGAGGAAAAAAGACCTTACCTTCAGAATAACGAAGTCCTTCTCTGTGACACGTAGCTTTGCCAGCAGGGGATTTGCTAATGGCCAAGCTGTATTTTGAGCAGAGATTTATGATCACTTTCCCAGTCAATTAAAATTCCTGATATTGCTAAGGCAGAATTCAATCAAGGTTAATTGGGGCTTCTGAAAACAGCTTTTCCAGAGGGAAAAAACTCTGAGACTGTAGTTCCTGTGGGTGGGGGTTTGTCAGCTTTAAATAACTTTGAGAACTGTATGTTGCTGGCACAAATAGAATCCTCCTTCAGACCTTAAGTGCCGGTTGTTCTGTGTTGCATTTCTTTCTATCATAATTTATCTTGTTGACTTTTTATATCTTCTTGTTGTTCTTTTTATATCTTCCTCCTGAAGGGAAGAAATAAAATAAAATACTAGACCCCAACTAAACATGGATTCTCTCTCCCTCCCTCCCTCTCTCAACAGGGTTCAGTGATTTGATGGGAAATAAATGGGTTCCGGGATTTGATATTTCAACGGCAATTATCCAGATAACTATGTTTTCATATTTTTAAAAAATATAAAAAAAATAAAAACAAAATTCCAATATTAAGGGGAGTGATTTGTATTTTTAATGACTGGTCAACATTGTAGTGCTTTAAAAATCATAATGGGGAGAAAGCAAAGAGGAAATGCAAATGGCAAAAGCTATTAAAATGCAACTCAGGTTTGCTGCTCTTGCCTAAATTTTATTTTCTTGGTGTCAAGGACCACTGTGACAGTTTAGCAGCACACTTGATTGAGTTGCGAAAGCACATGGGACTGTATCATGAAATGCCAAACATTCACTCAGAGGGCAATCTCAGCGAGGGATGAAGCGCCATCCGTGTGGTTTGTTTTGTCGGAATTTTCAAGCCCCTGTTTACTGTATAGGGGCTAATAACCCAGTGCTATCAAGGAATTTAAAAAATAATAATGAAGAAAAACAGTAAGAGAGGAAACTAAATGGTAACTGCTTGGCTTCAATTTATTTCTCATACAAATAGCTGTATTGCAGGCTGATTTTTTTTTTAAAGTTACTGTTTTCTGCAGCTTTCAAAGATAAATTATAATTTAGCTTTGCAGGCAAACTATGTGTGTGCTTTTATTTTTATTTTTAATGAGGTAAACACCAATAACGGAATCTAGACTTTGGTTGCAAGTGACAGAGTTTTCCCCCTGTTTCTAAGAGGTAGATAAAAGCGATACTGTAAAGAAGATGGGGGGGGGGATTATACTGTTCAAAACTGGGTGTGTAATTAAATAATGGAAGTAGAAGGAGTCTCCGGTAATTAACTACTAATTAATTCTCTGTATTCCTCATGGAAAATAGTTACATTTATGAGAGACAAAGAAGTCAATGACTTTTTAAAGGAAGAATAGCTAGCCACTGATGTATGAGGCATGGTGTGTGCTGGAAAGGGGAGGAATTCAATCTTCCCTTTAATTATGGGACATGTGCATTTATTTATTTTTTGCAGCATTTGAAATGCTTTGCCACAATATACATTGTTTGAGGCTGGAAAAGGTTTGCATATGCATGCACGCATACATGTAAAGGTTACCACATATAGCAGAGAGGCTAGAGAGAAAGATCAGAAGGCTACTCCACAGAAAACTGGAGCAGGACTTTTAGTGTGACTGCCCCTGTTCTGTGGAACAGCATTCCTGCTGAGAGAAAACAGGCACCCGGTACCTGCACTTTCTGGAAACAAATGAATACTTTTTCTTTGCTCCGACAAGCTTTCCCAGCTGGGAAAGGTCTGTGCCACGGGTGTCTCCTTTTATTGTTTTTCAATTAATCTGCTGTTATTTTTCTCTTCTTTCTTAAACTGCCTTTATTATACTGTGAGCATCGCTTGGAGACACCTACATGGAAGGCAATTAATAAATAGCAATGAATAACAACAGCCAGCCAGCCAAAAATAAATAAATAAAACGCCGGATTCACTAATTTGGATGCACTGACGGATGAAGAAAGGTTTTTTTTTAAAGCTGCAGTTCCATACCCTGTTACCGGGGAGTGATTCCAACTGAATGCAGCGGGGCTTACTTTTGGTTAAAAATATTCATATTTTGCTCAGAAAATGGCAAAGTGGGTAGCTAATTCAGAAACAGTTCTGTATGGTTAAGGAAGCTCCAGAATACACCTAGGGTGTAACAAATGTTGACTTGGCTTACTAGTCAGCCATTATTTGTGATTGCTGCCAGTCTCCTTGCCAGCACCCTCTGGCTTGGGAAGAGAGCTTTTGTGTGTGGGATTCGGAGAAAATAAAAAACAGCAGCAGTCTTTACTGCTGCTTGGAAGGTACCTCTGCTGGTCCTTACCTCCTTAGAAAATATAGTGGAAATGAGACTTGTGGAGTAGGGAACTGTGGTGCCAAGGTGTCTTGCTCAGAGCAGTCGTCCCTAGTGAGCAGGCCAGTGGATTTGTGGTTGCCTAATATATCTCTGATTTACTTTTTCATGCTTTTGCCCTTCCCCCAACATTTAGGCTTTTGTGTATATTCTCATCTTCCATGGGAAGCTTAACAGCTTCTGAGCTTAAGTTGTCTTCTTTATGGGATAATAAAAAAGGTCTGTCTTGGTAAACCTGTCTGATTATGAAATATGAAGGAGGAGGACTTTGCTAGCAATGCATGGCGTCAGCCCTGCTAGAAGGGGCTATTGACTAGATAATTCTATACTGAAACTTGAAGTGCCTATCATAAAAACCAGGAAGCTCTGCTACAGTGTCTGCCTCTCCTTACTTAAGCAGTCAAAAGCAAGAGTCAGCACTATCAAAGCCCTAATTTTGAAACCCAGCTAGGGAAACCTGGGAACAACCAGAATGGGACAATCTGGAACTGGAGAGAATTGTAAATATCCCTGCCCAGTGCTTTTTTTCTGGGTGTGTGTGTCCGCGCGTGCAGGGGTGAATTTTGTGAATCTAAGTTTGGCATCATTGAGGGGCAGTATTTCAATATGAGTGGGAAAATGAGAGTAACCCTAAACATTTTTTTTAAAGAAAAAAGCACTGTCCCTGCCAACTTTTTATCTCTGACTAGCTATCTAGATTTCTTTAGGTGCTAGTAGCTGTATTGTGAAGTATCTTCAGACCAAGCAACAACCTTTGACTATATTTGTAGCATCCAAATTAGCTCCAACTTTATTTCCACTATGTGAACATGTGCCATCATTCTGGGAGAGAGTCTTTGTGGGAATAAGCCTTCTCGGTAGTGGCACCCGTCCTGTGCAATGCCCTCCAACCAGATGTCAGAGAAATAATCAACAATCTGACTTTTAGAAGACATCTGAAGGCAGCCCTGTTTAGGGAAGCTGTCATTATTTGATGAATTATTGTATTTCAATATTTTGCTGGAAGACGCCCAGAGTAGCTGGGGAAACCCAGCCAGATGGGCAGGATAGAAATAAATTATTATTATTATTATTACCACCACCATCATCGTCATATTACAAATCAACATATACCAAGCAATCAAAATTTATTGAGTATATTGTACAATGTACAATACAAGGAACTTACTACTTCTCTTCTGGCGGTGGCATGGCTACTCATAGAGCAAAATTTGAAAGAACTTGACCATCTGCCCATCACATGATGGTGACAGAATTCCTGGATAATTTATTTATTTGAAAAACTGAAAAGTGGGTACATGCTTTGAACAACACACATGATGTGGATGACTTTATTGAAATATGGTACCCTTTCATAAGATTTCCCATTGAATGCTCTGATGGCTGGCATCCATTCACAAACAAGACTTGATAAACTGATCATCTGGGGCAGGAGCAGGGGTTGGGACTTGTGTGTTATATTTATAATATATTGGAAATCAATTAAAATAAGATTAAAAGATGTATTGGGCTGCAATACCTCTGAATCATAGATAAGTCAATCGAAAAATTGCTTTTTTGTAAAAAAAAAAGCTGAACAACTTCTGGCTTTTCATAAAAAAAGCTCAACATCATAGCAAGCAGGGCTGGTCTCTGGATAACATATACAAGAGAACATGGAGAATATTCTGTTTTTAATGCAATCTGCTCTGTGTAAGAGTGCTGCACATCTAGACATGTTAAAAAGTTGTAAAGATCACCAAGTTCTTCCTCATCAGCAATGCATCCTTCCTTTTGCTCTTTGAAGGCTCCTCTAGTAAATAGCTCTTCAACAGGGTAACAAGCTAGGAAGGGTTTTCTCCATAGCAAAGCAATCTCCCACCTAGTGCCTGGAGATGAGATATTGAGCCACTGTCACTGAAGGGCTGCTTGCTTGTGAAAGCACTGTATTGCATAATAGCTAAAATACACTTGTGGTACACTTCCGGTGGCTGTTAACAAGGTCTGTATATCTACAAATTATTTCCAAGTTTCTTTTCAAGGCTTTATAAAGAAAGGCCACTAGATGGCACTAAATGCTTTTGCAAAACTCTTGCACAGATTTTTGTTTTTGTCTCTGAAGGTGCTTGTTGCTTTGAGATCTCTGAGAAAGACCTTGACTATAAATCCCACATGCACTAATGATTTCATAATACATTCTTCCGACTAGGATGTTGCATTTCTATCTTTCTTTCTAATCCTTTCAATGAGAAAAGTTCACATGCAATAATGGAGGTTGTTCATTTCTGTCTTGTCTGCTGCCTATGTTAAATTTCCATTCAAAGAAGCGAAACCCTTAAGCGTCTCATGTGCACAGATTCAAATATCCATATGATGTCAATAGTGAGTTCCAGAAGAGGTGGCACAAGGGATTAAAAAGCACAAGCTGAAACCGTGGAGTTCTGGCTATATGACATCCTTCTTCACACCCAAAACTTAAAATTTGTTGTTTGAAATGCACATTCCTGCTGCATAGTGCTGAGGTCAGTGAAAGGGTTTTTCCAAAGGCTGCTCCTGTTTGTGAGTACTTGCATGAGGAAATAAACACCAGATTTTGTCTTATGATTCGTCTGTAGAATACAGAAAGGTTTTTAGAAGAAGCATCGCTGAAAGAGAAGTTTCCTCTTCTTTCTGACATGTTGTTCCCCTGATAATAACACTAGAGAGAGAGAAAGAGAGAGAGAGAGAATAGATGACAGTAATAGAGATAAGAGATGATTCTTTTGTAACATGTGGCTGGAAACCTGTCAGTGTATCCGGCTTCTCTTTCTCTGACCTGTGTGTGGCTTTCACCGACGACAGCTGCAATGGAAGAAAGCTCAGTGAGTTCAGACTTGCTATATAGTAAGCATTAGAGAAACATAGAGGTATCCTGCATCGTATTCTTGACTCAGTAATAGTGGATTTGTTCTGCTTTAGCGTGTTCTGTTATGTTCCCCACAGTGCTACCACGTTATTGCAATCCAGAGGGGATACAGTGAAACAAAAGCAGGGCAAAAATAAGCCAAAACATTACAGTTACAGGCAACACTGTTTTTCTAGAAAAAGAGGTACCAGAGCACACTGTGAACTTCTTCCTTGTCCTCTTAGAATGGCAATGGTGCCCACCTGAGAGGTGCCGGTGTTGAACTCTGGTGAGCTCCTGTTGAAAAAAAAGCCCTGCTTACAGGATATGCACTGTTTGGAAATGAAGCAGCGTGGCTGCCTCAAAACCTTTGCAGTTGCAAACGGTATTGAAAGTGCAAATGCGTGTGACCACCCTGATAGCATCCTGAGTACAAATCATGGTGCATATATAATAATAATGGCATCTGATGGGGCCTTTAGAAGGATTAGCATTCAGAATGCTCCACTCTTTCTGTGGGATGATGATAAAAGGAGCTCGCTGTATGATGTTTCCTCCAGGGACCAGCTGCCCTTACGGTGATATTACACCAGTAACAACTTTGCATACAGGTTACAGTTCTTCACACAAAGGACATTTTATAAATTAAACCTAACAGAAATGAATGAAGAGCATTTTGCACTTGCTGTGTATTTCATATTCATACTGGAAGTAACTTGCACTTCTTTGGATTATCAAATTATGTTTTGATTACATTTATATAAGCCACTGTTTTTTTTAATAAAGGGAAAGATTAATTCCTGGATTGCCCTTTGCCTTCCTGTACACCTCCTGCAAAGTTCCTAGTATCCAAGGCTGTTGAATTTTAAGCCACAGTGCAGAGTCAATACACTTCTTATTTGCTGAGGGATATTAATTTGGTACTGGGACTATTTTCATGTTTTATTCCTCTCATTTTTTTTGGAGAGCAGTTGGATTTATTTGGCTTGTCCTTTTAATGTATCAAAGTGCCCATGTGTTAGAGGCCTATTTGTTAAAGGTAGAGATAATAAAAAAAAATGGAAATTTAAAAATATTTTAAAAATCCAAACCCCAACCAACAGGAAGGAGATCCACCCCCCAAACAGCTCAACAACTCTGGGCCATTTCACCCCTTTTTCTTAAATTGGAGTCCCCAGAAATAGGGGTCGTCTTATACACGGGGGCGTGTTATACATGGAAAAGACGGTACTTTCACACACACACACACACACACACACACACACACACACACACACACACAGAGATGATGATAGATAGATGATAGATATACTTACTGCCCATATATCATAAGCTCTCTGAGTGTGCCACAAACCCACTGAAAGTATAAAATAGATCTGAATGCGCTTAGGATCAGAGTATTAGTCACCGAGTCTAATGGTGAACCAGTGAGATGGAAGGGTATCCCATCCCTTGCCCATTATATCCATAACTCACCAGCATTTGAAATCTGCTTGGCAGAACTGCCTGGTATCTCACCATTTCCAGTTTGCATGGCAAATATCCAGGACTAAAACTCTGCCCTGAGGTAGTTATTTAAAAGCTGTGCATTAATTTAAATTCAGAGGGCAACACCCGTCTACTTCAGAGTGCACACCTTTAATAAAATAGTGTTGACTTTCTACACCCTCACCTAACCTTCTCATTTTGAAATGAAATGCCACACTTTTATGCTCTTCCCCCTGCTATGTACTTTCATTTTGCTTCATCGTATAATACTGACTTCAGGTTTCTCTTGAGCCTAGTATGTATTCTGTATATTTTTTTCAGCCCGGAGGAATCCTTAGAGCTGAATTATTGCTTCTAATTTATTCCCTTTTTTATACATTCCCAGCCCATATTTTATCGACCCTTTCCAATATAATTGGCGATACTGTGCTCTGTGGAATAACACCCCCCCCACCGTTGCTGCAGGCCTTACAGTTTTTGTGTGGCACCATCTTTGCTGCTACCTGATATTGCAACTGATGGATGCCTTAGCACCTTTCTGAATCTGACACACAATTTGTTCCCAAACTATACAGGATGTTCTGGTAAACAATTTCATTACTTTCCCCCGTTCTCTGCAGAGACAAACCGTTCTGTATAATGGAATTGGAGTTTGTGATGGAAGTTTGAAGAGCAGGAAGCTGAAGGCTATTTCTCCTCTAGATATGTGTAATCCCACCTTTTGGCCCCATAGTCAAATGTTGTTAATGATTACTTGTCAAAAGGGATTCAACAGGTGATGTCTTTGGCTGCTCTGGAGCAAGAGGGAAGAAAATTATGTCTGTGCAATTGTTTTATCTCATAAGTACAGTACTGCGCTGAAGGATTTACGCCCCTCCTAATGATATGTTTCCAAGGCCAGCATGTTTATTAGGCAAATGGATGCAGCAGAAACACATTATTTCCAAAGCCATCATTCTTACAGGACTGGTGTCAGGTTTGAGGGCACTCTGGGCAAGTCCCACCATGGTGGATCCCTCTGCAGAATGGCAAGGAGCTGCTACCACAAGATGTAGTGACTGTTAGTAAATCAGTCCACCAAAGCTGCATTCTGTGATTGGTATAATTCACATGACTCTCTGAGAGAGTTACAGATAGGTAGCTGTCTGAGAGAGTGTGAGAACAGGGAGAAACATTCTTCCTGCTGCGTATGTTCTTTGTAACTGTACTTTTGCTTTTACGGTGCCTATCTGTTCTTGGAGCTGAAGAGAACGCTAGTCATTATGCTTTCTCTGTATATAATCTGTAAATAAAATGTAGAATAAAACTACAGAGCCTCCTGCTTATTGCTATACGATGCCAGGAGATTCGTGTGCACAAATCATTATGATTTGTGTTGCTGGGGTGTCTGGAAAAGAAGGGAGTAGCTTTTTCAGAACCACACTCCCGGAGGACGCTTGGAAGAATAGGGGGAGGGGCTGCCGATACCCCAGGGCATTTTCCGACAGTGACAGCCACCAGTCTGGATGGCTTTAAAAGAGGATTAGGCAAATTCATGAAGGCTATCAATGGCTAATAGCCACGATGGCAATGTTCTGCCTGCTGTCAAGGCTGGAGTCATGTGTAGGCCAGCAACAATGATGCTCCCACATTAAATGGGGACGCCTTTTGTGTGGTCGCGCACAGCCCCTGGATCCCAGTGCGGCTCCTGATAGTTTGGGCTGGCTTCATCCTCCCCAGGCTGGATACCTGGAGGTCTCTGCCTCCCTCAGTCAATTGCCCAATCCTGCCTGGGGAGGCGTTGCCAGGGGATCGACCAGGTAAGGGGAGGGACCGTCCTGCCCACACAACAGAAGGTCAAGGCTGGAGTCAGGTGTAGGCCAGCAACAAAACAATAAATCAACCAAGGGCAGATTTAAGGTAACAATCCACAGCTCTGGCCTCGTGGTCTCAGCAACTCTTCCTAGGAGGTCTTGCCCTGATGAAGCAGTTGTGAGGACTGAAAGTCTCCGCCATCCCAGTGTCCAATTGGACTCCTCCTCTCTGAGGTCTTTCCCATGCAGTTTCAGGCTGCGTCTGGGCACAGCCACCTTCTTCTCTGCCCCTTTCATTTCTTGGTGTGTTCTAGGAGACCAGCGGGGAGGAGAGCTGGTTGCAGCAGGAAGGGGAGACTCCCTGTCATCTGCTTCTGCCTTGGAGTCTGTACTGTGCTCTGTTGCAGCATCTTCCTGTTTACTAAACTCTGCCACCTCTTTTCCTTCTGACTACGCATTGTCATCCCACCACCAATCCCCTGGCTTCTTCCCCTGGGGGCTCCTGGCCAGTGCTTCCCACCACTCCTCTGCATCCAGCCAGTCCATGACATGTCCGTTGTCAGAGACAGCAGGCCTCTGAATCCTAGCTGATGGGAACCACAAGTAGGGAGAGCGGTGCTGCACTCACTAGAGGCTTCCCATAGGCGTTTGTCTGGCCATGGTGAGAACAGAATGCCAGACTACATGGGCTTATCTTATATTTCTCATAGTGGCGGCGGCAAAGTGAGAGGGAGCAAAGACAGGCAGTAATGTGCAGATGGTTTCTGCAGAGAGAAGCTGCAGTCACTGCTTTCTTTCCCTAGAATGCCTCGAGGCCTTATGTCCTTGCACATCGCTTATTTTTGGAGCACAGAGCCATTAACAAAGAAAATGATGGGGGGCGGTTTAAATTAAAAAATGATGCTTAGTAATGGGCCCTCTGGGGCATGGGTGGCGCTGTGGTCTAAACCACTGAGCCTAGGGCTTGCCAATCAGAAGGTCGGCAGTTCGAATCCCTGCGACAGGGTGAGCTCCCGTTGCTCGGTCCCAGCTCCTGCCATCCTAGCAATTCGAAAGGATGTCAAAGTGCAAGTAGATAAATACGTACCTCTATGGAGGGAAGGTAAATGGCATTTCCGTGCACTGCTCTGGTTTCACCAGAAGCAGCTTAATCATGCTGGCCACATGACCTGGGAGAACTGTCTGTGGACAAATGTCGGCTCCCTCGGCCAGTAATGGGCCCTCTAGGGTCTACAAGTGTTGACATTTGCCCAATCATGTCAGCTGGTGGTGACACCAAACATGGGGTGGTCTTTTGCTATGTTTTACTTAGAGCAAACCCACTGAAATTAATGGATTGAATGTAGCCATGTTCATTAATTTCAGGGGCTCTACTCTGAATGAAACTTAGTTGAATAAAATCCTGCTGCCGTGTTGCATGTTGCTATTCCATTGGTTTTATATCAGATTTAGTTGACACGATCCAGTAAAAACAACAGGATTTGTTACCATATGCAAAACCTTATGGGGAGCTTCAAGCAATTGGCTACTTATATGACACAGGTGTTTCAAAACTTTGTTTTTAGGTGTACACATGTGAAGTGACATCTAGGTTGCTTTTTCATAAGCCCCAATCTTTATCTCCTTTTCATACCCAATGTGAGCAAGGGAAATGCAAGACAGGATAGGGTTTTTGTACTTTTAATAGTTGTGTGGAAGAGGGAATCTCAGTCGGTTTAGTTAGCATGATATGCTGCAGAGGCTGCAATTCCTGTCTTTACAGAACTATAAAAGGTGTAGGAGTCCTGTTTTCTACCTGGCACCCAATATACAATACCATTAAAGTAAAATAGATACCCCCAAACCTTCAGAATACTGCATGCAAGTTCAGTAAACTAATTATTTGAATAAGTCACTAAATGGGCATTTTCTGGAGAAATATTTTATATTTATAGATAGAGCAGAATTCTAAGTTCTCCCTGTTTTTTTCTTAAGTCAGATTCTCCACCCATTCTACTGTGGATTGATGAAAGAAAGATGATGATATACCAAATCTCATTTAAATGTCTTTCATTCCATTATGGATCTCTCTATCTGTATTGTTTCTGTCTAAGGGAATACAATTAAATATCCTGATCCTGTTTCACAGTGATGAAGGCACAATATCTAGTGGCGGGTGAGATGCTATTAACGAGACTCAGCTGCTTCCACATTTCCATTCTGCTTATTTTACTCTGCTCACGAATCCAAGGTCAAGTGCTGAAGCACAGAATTCAGTCTATTTCATGCTGTTACAGGCTATTGCCCTTTCTTGAACGGGATTGAGGGAAGTCACAAGGTAGGTCATGAGATGGAAGATCTTTTGCAGGGAATAACCCATTCAAATATGTGAATAAACTTAAGTAGCTCGGTTTCCCGCGTGGCCAGTTGCTTAACCTTTCCAGCTCTACAATAAGTTGCTTGTAGGTATCTTCAAAAGGCAAACGTTATTACCGGATCTTAGAAAGAGCTACAGAAACTGTCACCTTTTTTCTAAGTGCCCTGACCTGAGCCTACTAAGATGCCAGCATAGGCTTTCTAAGTTTCTGGACATAAAATAGCAAGTTGATGATCAGGAATAAGTTCCGTTCAGTTTGTGTTTAAAGAGGAACTTTTTAAATTTTCACTTTCGAAAACAATGCACGAACCAATACACAGCCATCCTTTGAAATTCGCACTTCCCAGAATTTCGCAGTGCCATTCTCCATCCAAGTAATGCATACAAAAAGGTAAAGCATGCGTAAAACTGCATGTATAAGGGAGAATAACATACAAAAATACATTAGTTTGTTAAGGGTTCTGAGAATTGTTAGGAGGCCCCTATTCCCCTCCCATAACTGCCATTGATAGGGTGGTTTAACAGTCAATCCAACATCCCAGGGAACTCTCACAATTGTAGTCTTCTGAGGAGAATTGGGGTCTCCTAACAATTCTCAGAACCCTTAACAAAATACAGCTCCCATAATTCTTGGTGGTGGTGGGGAAACCATGACTATTTATAATGGTATCATAGTGCTTTAAATGTGTGATGTGAATGTGGTAATAAAGGGTTCCCTCTTTTTTTGCTGTATTCCTAGTCATGAGGAAACAGATGTGAATACAATACCCTTTGGAAAGGAAGCAGTTAAAGAGATTAAACTGATTCCTAGATAGCAGACCACAGAGAAGACAACAACCAGAGCAACTTTTACGGTCCATACTGAGCCAGGAAAACTATGGAGCAGCTTGTGCAATGGAGCACATATACCTAGGGAAATCAGAAAGTTGCTCCCTTGTGTTGAAAAGGAATACATTTCCCGAACTCTGAAAAAGCAGAACAGAAGCTGAACAGAGAAAAACATGGGAGGAAGATCTTTTTTCCGATGCCCTGGAAAAAGCGATGTTGTTTCTCCATAGATGACCGGTGTGGAAGTAGCCTCAGTCTATGCAATACAGCAAGCTCAATTTGTGTTACAGAAGGCCACAGCCATGGAGCAGCCATTTGATTGATGTAGCAAGGGACCAGATTGATTTTCAGCTGCTATGGCATTGGCAATTCCCCGACCATGTCAGCTGACTGCTTTGTTGCACAGTGAGCTGTAATGTGGTATGAACTGACAGTATGATCTACTCTCTGTTGTAAAAAGAGTCCATAATGAAGAACCAGAATCTCTGAATAGGGGAACCTCTTTCATAGCTGAGGTATAGTGGTGGAGGCAGGGACTGTGCAGGTGGTGCCATGGATGCACATCATGTGCTCACAAAGGCCTTCCTTGGCCTTGGTCGGGGTGTTAGACTGGAACTGATGAGATCTTGGTTCAGATTGCTACTTAGCTCTCTGGATAAATACAGGCAGTGCCTCTCAGTCTAGGTTCCCTTACACAATTATTATGAGATCATAGGGGGAGAGGGAAGAGCTCACCTGTATCTTTCTTGTAGAGTTCCCTTGAGGAAAAGTGGGATAAAAATGCTCATTGAACATGCTCAGTTACACACCTGCATCTTCTAGTGACTTGGATATCTCTGCAGTTGGGAGAGTGCCAGATTTTTTTCCTTTTCCTTTTAATTTCCAGTTTTGAAAAGCAGATATATTAACAGAACTGGGCTTATGCCTCTATGTAGTCTCACAAGGATCCACTTTTCAAACAAATTGCCGCCACAGTCTTTAACCTGTGACAAAGAACTGTCTCCAATTTCCTGCCTGTATAAAAGACTGTACAGTAATTGAAATCCTTAAACCTGCCCTCTGGTGTTGTGGTTCCAGATGTAATACCCAAATGGATACTTTTAATTAACAGCGAACATTTCAACTTGTAGAATTGAACCGCACAGATAGATGGGGCTGGCTTGCCCTTTAGACACAAGTTCTGTTCGGTACAGCTCCATTATCTACTCAGTCAATCGCATCTTAGCACAATGAAGTGTTTAGTCTATTGCTCTAGAATTCCTTCTGTAATTATTTTACAGTGTAACCTTGTTGACTCGATTAGTTCTTTGACTAATAAAACAAAGAGAGCAGAGGGGAAGACCAGTGGAAGGGAACCGCAAGAAGGTGGCAAAGGCTGTGAAAAGGGCACAAATTTGCAGTTGGTAGGGTAGATCCACACTCATACCCAAAGGCCCAACCCACCCGTGCTCTTTTTGAAGGAAATGTGTCTGCCAGGGAGAGTGGGCTGTGGCAACACCAACTTGAACAATTGCAGGTAGTATGCCATAGGTAAAAAGGTAAAGGACCCCTGGACAGTTAAGTTCAGTCAAAGGTGACTATGGGGTTGTGGCACTCCTTTCGCTTTCAGGCCGAGGGAGCCGGTGTTTGTCCCTAGGCAGCCTTCTGGGTCATGTGGCCAGCATGACTAAACCGCTTCTGGTGCAATGGAACAACGTGATGGAAACCAGAGCGCACGGAAACGCTACACACATGGCTCGCAGAACATGCCAAAAAGACTCTTTTAAAGCAATAATGTAGAAAAGCCTTCAGTTTCTGTTTCTTGGTCCTAGGAATCATCGTGCTGTGTGATAATTGCATAGTAGCTTCTG
This sequence comes from Podarcis liolepis, assembly GCF_965112155.1. NCBI lineage: Eukaryota > Metazoa > Chordata > Lepidosauria > Squamata > Lacertidae > Podarcis > Podarcis liolepis. The sequence goes on along the minus strand of NC_139564.1, from coordinate 34,986,331 downwards.
TGTGCTGGTTGGCCAAGAAGTGCCACTTCAAGCACAATAAGAAGATAATCAATCATGTTGCTAGCTTTTTGTCTCTGCAAAGGTATTTAGATTTCAGCCAGCTGGTTAACGGCCTTAAGGCCATCTGCTTGAATGAAACAAAATGTTCCCCCCTCCATAAACAAAAAGGGAGTATATTTGACTTGTGTGATAATTTGGGTGGTGGTGATGATTAAATTTGGCCTCTTAGGCTCCAGCCGAAATTCAATTCAGATGACTGGTTATCTTTTCGTAGGCTGTGGAATAACCTCATTTGCTGTCATCACTAATGTTCCCAGTGTTTATTGTCCTTTCACACGAACAAAGCACAGAATGCCTGGCTTTAGGCAGTTGAATCATGGTGAGAAAACGGTGCTGAGGTTCAAAGCACAGAAGCGACCCTGATGATATTATTTCAGCCAAGAAATTATGTGCAGATCTTGCACATTTCTCTGGGGCATCCTGTTATCATTACTCCCACAATGCAGCATTTCTGTTGAGGAGGAGGTATTATATTCTCACAGTGCTCAAATCACAATATTCTGTGTTGTGAATAGGGATGTAAGGAGGCAGCTATTTCTATCCTCTTCTGCATTTGTCACATTCAGTGCTGTTTCCATTGTGCTACAGTTCAGCTCCTGCTAAAGCCTATGTTATTCATCTCACTCTTTGCAGTGGCAGGAGCTAATGTAATTTGTTACATCATTAACTTTAAAGCATTTTAATGGAGGGGAAATGTCAAAAAATAATGCAATTATGTAACCTTCTAGGACTTAAAAAGCCACGGTAGCATGGTTTCTGTTCCTGACCTCAGGCAAACATGCAAAGTGTGGCAGTTTCCATACCCATTTCCATTTCCAGTGGAATTTGTCAACATCCCATAGTGTGAAATGGTGATTTTCCGGCTCTGCTCCCAGTGAGAATGTCCACTTCATGTGCTGCATAGAATGTGATTTTTTTTAGTGTTGTGGACATGTATCAGACAATACATCGACATCGACAGCAAATACATTTCAAATGTTCACATACCTTACATCAGCCCTATAATAGCATTATTCATCAAGTCATTGATTTTAACCTTTTTTAAAAAATAATAATAATAATAATTCACCCCTGACTTTCCACCAAATCTAGCCTTCATGGTTTGAATACCAAAAAGAAATGCAATTCCTTTCCCTGTGCCACTTTACAAACTTTTTTTTTTTTTTGGGGGGGGGGGAAATCTTACTAAACTTTTTATGGCAGCTGAATGCTTCCTTGAAGTACCACTTTAGTCCTGTATCCACAAAAGTGATGGACAGCAGCTATTACAGATGACTTGATAAGTCATTTCATTCACCCAGTGATAAATGACTGCTGCATCCCCATTTAGCACCCTAATCCCAGATGAGCCCCACAGCTCCTCAGATGGGCTTCTAGGACAATGTGCCCAGAGTCAAAGCCACAAAATAGAGTCATAATGAAACAAAGTTGGTGATCACCGCTGTTTCTGGGTGCTTCTTAATCTTGCACAGCTTTGATATTAATCTCTTTTTGTAGGTTAGCAAGTAATATTCTGAGTTTATTGACCAGCAGTCTATCCTCCCTTTTATGCTGCTTTGGAGCCCAGTTCACATTTTCTTTTTGTCTGTTTTCTGACAGGCGGCGTTGGACTAAGAATGACGGATGTCACTGTTTCCACATCTGAGGAAAACCCTAAGATTCAATCTCAAGATTGTCATGATGAGACAGGATAAATTTCCTGCCTTCACCTCATCACAATTTGCAGTACCAAAGTGAATCAATTCCATACCATGTGGTGCTCTAGTTGCAGCCTTTGTTGCTGGAACTAGATCACATCACAAAGAAAATGATACAGATTATATCAAATGTCCCGCTAAGCCGGTAAGGCTAAGACCATGATTACATGCTGTGTTTACATTAATATGTCAGAATGGGGAAAAAGACGTTTTCCAGAGGGAAGCAGTTAAACCTAAATTCCTTTGCAACACCTTTTAAATATTCATGATTAGGACCATTCTCTTAATGGGCAAAACTGTGGGGTTTTAAGCTTTTGCCTGTGCCAGTTCAAACAATTCTTAATCCAGTTAATATTCAAAACTTATTGCAGAGTTTACACTTACCCGTCTTACTTCAGAGACAGCAAAGGCTGACAAAATGACTTTGTAAGTGGCAAGGGTGGTAGCATCAATATCTGGCATCTCTAAGTAGGACTGGGAATGTCACCTGTTTATAATCCTGGAGGGCTACTAGCAGTCAATGTAGACAAGACTGTGCTAGCTGGACCAATGGTCTGATCTGGAATAAGGCAGCTTCTTGTGTTCCTAAGTGCAATTGACCCTGTCTACTCTGTTGCCTTTCTGAATGAGTTCTAGTCTGAATTTGCTGAGTTGTGAAGGTTTGTACCGCTCCTAGTGTTTGATTCACGCCATCATTTTGCCTTCAGATTTTGCAAATGATTCAAATGTTGCACTAACCACTTTTAGGCTGTTGAACTGTATGGTAAGTGTCAAATGCAACAGCTGCCCCTGTGTAGCACTTTTCAGCGATCTTTCCCTGTGTGTTTGATCTCCCTTAACAGAAAAGATGTGAGAATGGGGAAACAGAGAATGAAAAACCACATTGGTTAACATGCTCTGTGTGTGTGTGGCTCGCTTTGCTGATATTCAGAATATTTGTTTAGTTTAGGTCAGAAGGAGTGATAAACATGAAAGCAGTGACTTTGAAGTATGTACAGATCTTTTGCGGAGCAAAATAAAAAGTGCCTCCTCAGTCTACTGATTGTAGTTTTTAATCTATTTTCCCAGGCAAGGAAACAAAATAACTGATAGAAAAGCAATGCATTGTTCTCTTAATACATGTAGGTTAATAGAACTGCGGCCATAAACACAGGATGTCGTTCTTGTATGATAGGCCATTTTGCCTTATTCTCAACAGCTGTTTTAGTGGTTATTTGGAATGGGCTTCTAAATGGATTGGAAAGAGTTGATCATGTACAATCAGAGAACAGAGTGTATCTTCAGATATGTTTACTGTAGGGGCTGTGTGATCTTGCTTAATTGCAGGACATGATTACTTCTTCGGTAACAAAGAAGCAGGGATGTTTTCAAGTCAGGTTGAAACAGGAAAAACTGTGTTGTATTATTTACGGAGGGTTTGAGAACAATGTTTCCCCAGTATAGGTACAAGTCATTCCTGTGTCTGCTAGAAGATCAGTATACATTAGCTGTCTCACAAGTGCCACTAATGCATACCATCTCCTTCCCTGCAAGATTAAAATAACAGAAAGCAAATGGCTAATTGAAGCTGGAACTTCACTTTCTGTGACATATGCTGGGTGATTATACAATGGTGAGGTACATGTTTACTGTTCATTTGGGATTTTACAGAATTCTGATGGGCAGGAACAACTCATTGGTGTAAAGAGAGTGCTATGTGGGGAGTGGGGGGGGGACGTTGCTTTTCTCTAGCTGAAATTTGAAATGTTTTCATCATGATTTCTTTTGTGCGCTGCAAATATGCTGCAGAGAGTTCATTGTTAATGATATTGGCTGTGATGGATCTGTAGTTAGAGCAGACACAAGCTCTGACTTTTTTTAATGCTGTGCCTCAGTTATCAGTCTATATAGAGAGAGTAAAGGGGTACTGTTCTGAATTGGCAGCCCTTGGAACCACTTTGCCTGCAGCAAGTACAAGGTACAGAGAACCAAACCCAGATGCTTTTGTATTAAACCAGCTGGACTAAACTGTAACGGGCAGCAAAGAACATGTAGCTATTAATGTGAAGAATCTGTACGTGTGTCCCACATGGCACCAGTATGCATGATCACACAGTTAGACAATTGATGCGGGTTCATGGGTTTCCCTTTCCGCTTTCTCATTTATGTACATCTCTGCAGGAAGAACATCATGTGTATAGCAGCTCTGTGATGACACAGGTAGAGCAGCTGAAAGTTAACAAGGACACTTCACCAATCACAGTCTGATGGTGGTCCAACACGCGAGGCCTGGTTAAAGGCAGCCTGCAGTCAAGACACAGGGAGCCAGTGAACAGCTAGAGCAGAGCTTTCCAAACTTTTCATGTTGGTGACACACTTTTTAGACATGCATCATTTCGTGACACAGTAATTCAGTTTTACTAGCAAACCAGAGGTTAAACTAACTCATTTCCAGCCCTGGGAAGAGAGCAGGGAGCGTTCACATGATACACCCACACACTGCAGCTGACACACTAATGTGTCATGACACACAGTTTGGAAAGCTCTGAGCTAGCGATACACACGTCAGCAAGCTGTTGCAAAGACATTGTTCAAACACTCTGGGCCTGGAACTGAAGCTCTGAGCTTTCAGAGCCCCATCTGAGTTAGGGAATTAATGTGATAATTGTGGATATCACATGAACCCAGCCTTAATAAGCAGCTGATGAAGCGTGGCAGCTCAGAGGCTGAGCTATGAATCAGGAAGCTCATGGCTCGACTGCTCTGACATGAACTTGCTAGGTGGCTTTAAGCAAGCTATTCTTTCTCAGCCTCATCCAAAAAATAAGGGCAGAACTATGGGTCAGTCTGACAGAGATTGTAACAAGATAATGTATGTGAAGCACTTTGCCCACGCAACAATGCTACTAAGTGCTATGTACGCTATAAGTCCCAAGGGACAGATTGAGAAGCTTGAAGGGCCACATTTGACCTGAACTTACCCACCCCTGGATTATTGCCTCAGCCTGTTTTCATTGACTTTGGTTCCCTGCTTCTTTCATTTCACATTTCCTAAACCATGGGAGAGTGCACCCAGCTCAAGGCTATATGACTTGGTAGTTATCTCAACCTGAATACCATTAGTTTAATGTACAGTAGCTGCCAGTTTCAGCCTCCATGGCTGTTTAGGTCAAAGTCTCTCTGCCCAGCTCCTGACAAACACTTATGATGTTATATATTAGTCTGTGTCACATTCTTCCTCAAGCATTACCTTCTAATTCTCTAATTTTGTATACACCTCCTAACTTTTCTAATTTTCTTGCTTTGATTATATTGTCTTTTATGAACTTTCCACCCTTTTCTCCATTCCCCCCCAATTTCAGCAAACCCTTTAAGACAGAGTTAACTTACAACACAATATTAGACTTGTGTAATGAACATTATTTTCCACACTGCGCATCACTGAACATATTCATATTGTTAGCTGACAGTTTGTGGCCAATTTTGTTGAGGGCTTTCTTAGTTCTCCAAGAAATATGTATAATGCTTTTATGCTTTACTTACTTTATTCCCTCAGCATTAGTGGTTGAGAAAGCTTGCTCGCCTATGGCGTAAGTTAAGTTCTGAAGATAGATGTGCAGCATTTCAATATTCTAATCTCTCCATGGGTGAATATGTATAATATCAATCACCCTGTGTGCCAGGGGTGGGCAACCTGTGGCCATCCAGATGTTGTGGGACTCCAACTCCCATCAGCACCATGTTATAAAAATACCAATTACATATCCATATTTAGAGATTTCTCTGAATCTCCAGACTTCCCACCATCCCGTCCATGGGTCTTATTGTCAACATTTTCAACTGCATATTATTTCATATTCAATATTTTGTATCTCCCCATATTGTCCATAGTGATTGTTACATTACAAGTGTTATTAAAGCCCTGCTAATGTTTTCATCTGCTTACAGTGGTCTCCTAAATAAATCATTTATTTTTTTTACATTCTTTCTCGAAGTTTTTGTCTTATTGGTTCCTGAGCTTTCCGGTCAGTTTTGCCATTTCAGCATAGTCTATCAGTTTAGTTTTCCATTCCTCTCTTGTAGGGACTTTGTCTTCTTTCATATTAGGAGACATTTGTGATGAGGAGAGGCTGTAATACTCCAGGGATGGCCAATGTAATGCTTTCCAGAAGTTCCTGGACTGCAGTTCTCATCATGCCTGTTATTAGACATGCTAGTTGGGGATTGATGGGAATTGCAGTCCAATAACTTCTGGAGAGTGCCCCTTTGATTCCCTCTGCAGCAGTCTTTTAAAAGACGCAAAGAAGACGGCAGAGAGGGAGGAGGGAAGATGAAGACCAGCGGGTCTGGATTCAGGCTTGGAGGAGAATCTGGGGAAGTTGCCTGCAGTAGCTGCTCCAGTGGCAAACTACTGCATTCCAACAGGATGGTTCTGGCTATTACACATGCACTGAGCACTTATTGTATTTACTCAAGGTGGCGTGCATGGTTCTCATCCTCTGCAATTAACAGCCCTGTGAGGTAGTGACTGGCCCACTGTGAGAGCCAGTGTGGTGTAGTGGTTAAGAGCGCTAGTCTCATAATCTGGGGAACCGGGTTTGCGTCTCCGCTCCTCCACACGCAGCTGCTGGGTGACCTTGAGCTAGTCACACTTCTGTGAAGTCTCTCAGCCTCACTCACCTCACGGAGTGTTTGTTGTGGGGGAGGAAGGGAAAGGAGAATGTTAGCTGCTTTGAGACTCCTGAAGGGGAGTGAAAGGCGGGATATCAAATCCAAACTCTTCTTCTTCTTCCAAGATCACCCCGTGGGCTCCATGGCCACGTGGGAAGTTGAATCCTAGTCTTCCAGGTCACTCGGACCACTATACCACACTGGATCTCTTGGTGCAGCCACTAACTAGCAGTTGAGTTGCACCAGCCACAACGACAGCTCTGCATTGGCCCCACCCTGCTGGGTGCTGGGCCTGGCAACTGAAAATAGAGGCAGAAAGATGTTGTATTTCCAAACTTGTTTGCATTCTGGGAAGCACTTGGTAGGCATTTTGTTCTGATGCCATCGCCCTGGGGAGGTCACTAGGACTAGAGCACCACAAATGGGAAGTAATTCTCACACTTGAGATTATAACCAGCCCAACATAAATTATCCGGTTCTATCTGGGGAGCGGTACATGTATGCAAATTTTGCTAGTAGTTCATGACCAAAAAAGCATGCATGGTTATCAATAAGCATTTGTGTAATTGTTATTTATGTATCACCTCCAAATGTGCTGCTCCTCTTGTGGGAACTGCAAAATGTGGCAAGGCTAGCCTTCTCTGGAATTTCTTTTGCTATAATGATTACAGTCTTATTATGGGACTCATGGTAATGAATTTTCACGGAAACGCTTCAGATTATTTCCAGCAAAGCACTTAGGGATATTCACTCATTCAAATTGCCTGATTGGCTAGATACATCTAACCTTTTGCATTCTGAATAGGCAGTGGGCCTCCTGTGTAGGAATAGACCTGAATAACAATGAGCCACAGCACTGTAATTGGGCAATAGGAGCTGTTGTTTAGTAGTGACTCTGTGCATGATGCCATTACAAATTTCTTCAAGGGATGTGCTCAACGGAACTGGAGTTATGGGGAGCACACCGAACTCTAGATAGCATTTTCCCTATTAAGGAGAAACATTTATCCCAAGATAGATGGTTTGCATTTTGAGGACTTCTACAAATATAACCAGAACAGGTGCTGCAATTCAATGCTGGAAGGGTAGGAAGTTAAAATGTTTAGTATTAGCCGGGCTGAGGTTTGCAGGAAACTTAGGAAGAAACTTCAGGCACCCTCCAAATTGGTACAATCACCTAAAAAATTCTGCCTTCCCTCTCCATGATAAACTATGCATGGGAAAAATATTATTATTATTATTATTATTATTATTATTATTATTATTATTATTATTATTATTAAATTTATACCCCACCCATTGCAGCTGCCAGCAGATTAAAAACAGAATAAAACATCACACATTCAAAACTTCCCTAAATGTTACTGTGTATTGTTGCTGCATTCGTTGCTGGTCTCCTCCTATGTCCTACAAGAACAGTAATTGGGTCACATTCAGGACACAGAGCGCGGATAGGATCTCAGGGTTGAAAGTAGTAGGAGCTACATTGAATAATTGTCTTGCAGCTTTCAAGAGTTTCCTTTGTCCTTAATTATTTATTTAACAGGATTTATCATCCATAAACCACAGCCTCTAAGTCGTTTATATATAATATAGCAGTTTACATAGAATAGTCTTCCCTAGATGTAGACTGGGCACATGGATTTGTTTTTTCATTTATTGAAGGCCATTTATTCCCTCTGGGGTAATCTGTCAGGGGTCACATGTCAATAGTGGGTGTGGCTACTGCATGAGTAGATGGAGTTTGCAGGATTGCATAGCTTCCCCTCACTCTCCTTGCCTGGTCTCTCTATTTTCTGCCCTCCCTTAATCTCTCAGCCCATTTCCACCTTCTTCCAATCCCTGCCTCCATCAACTGTCCTTCCATTACTCTGTCTTTCTCTGTTCTGGACATTTCTGTTTTCCTTCTCCCACATTCCTTTCAGAGCAGACGAAAAGCCCTGCTAGATCAGACGACCAATCCATCTGTCTCAGCATATTGATTCCCACATTGGCCAACTGGGTTCGCTTAGGAATCCCACAGGCATAAAGGCAACAGCCCTCTTCCCAGCAACCTCAGAGATCCTGAAGGCTCCATATAATCTAATAGCCGTTGGTAGATCTATCCTCCAGGGATCTGTCTCAATCTCTTTTTAAAGCTAATTGAGTGAGTGGTCAACACCATATCTTGTGGGAGTGAATGTTTAAAAAACCAATTATTCATTGTATGTGAAGAACTGCTTTGGGCTTTTAAATAGCATGTTGCAGATGCAAGCTGGTTGAGTGCTGGAAAAAGGGCAGGCAGCACTTTTTGTTTATGGTATGAGTCCATAATAAAGTCCTTATGAATATGAAGCCGCAATTTGTTGCTTCTTTCTCTATTAGGTTGTAGGCGTTTTGAATATTCATATCTAAAGAGTAGGATAATAGAGGGTGTTCACTCCTGCACAATGCAACTTATAATTAGGATTTTTGAAGTCTGAGAAAATACTCGCTTCTCTGGAAAAAACCCACACAAATAGGCTGCCATCATTTTTTTCTGGATGGCTGAGATATTTAACCAGACAATAGCATCTGTTTTTTATCCTTCTAAACAAAATTAGTTAGGAAAACTAATTTGTTGTTTTTATATAATAGTGGTAATTCATCTGCCATGATTGAAATGATCACATATGCAGCATTGGGGAAAAACAACCCCTAATTTTATGTTGAGTAAATGGTTCTTTTATGTTCTGTTAGCGCCAATAGATGACACAAAGATAGGATACAAAAGGGAAGTCGGGCTTGAGGCTCTTATCAGAAAGGTGTTTTGTGATGGATTAATGGAATATCATAAATTATCAGATAATAAGTGTGATAATTGTTCTTATTTATCACTGGGCTAACTCAGACAATTCGCCTGTCATACTTTCATTCAAGCCATCTCTGAGGATCCAACACGCAACAAATGCAGTCTAAAGGTCATTTCAACAATCTTTAGGCATAATAGCTGACTGATTATCTTCTAATTGAAAAATGTAAACTAGAGGCACGTGAGGTAATGGAAGTGACCCTTCCATTTGAGATACAGTGTAGGGAGACATCATGTGTCCTTTATCTTCCAGCAGAGAACAACATGAGTTTCTATAATATCAAAGTCTCTTGAGTTATTTTTTTTAAAAAAAATACTTATACTACTTGAGTTTTGTTCTCAGCACATAGGGAACAGTATTAAAAAGAAAAGAAAAGAAGCAGTAGCAGACTTTTGTTTAGTTTTGTCATTGCCTAGGCTGAAAGACAGAGACAAGTTTGGCCCAGAACATCATCTAATGAAGGGAAGGTCTCCACTGCAGATATGTCTCTTTATGTGCAATGGCTTGGTGATGTCTGCCATACATCAATACTAGACAACTGTGGCTTTTCTGAGGTTGATTTCCATATTCTCCAGGAGGCATGAGCAGTATGGTATATAAGAATATGAAAAAAGCCCTGCTGGATCACACCAAAAACCCATGTAGTTCAGCTTTCAGTTCCCACACTGGCTAACTAAATCTTAACATCTTCCTTTACTTCCTGAAGCTTTTGCCAATTTCAGAAGGCAACTTCTGTTCCTCTTTGCATGTGGCAATGATGTCATGGTCTGCAGGGCATGGGGATATGTGCCAGGAGTGACACAGCTACATGCAGTGACTGCAAGTGACTTGAATTCAAAGAGTTTTGCTGGGTGTTTTAAAAATGGCAGCTGTAAGCTACGTCTAAATTGACACATATATAATAAATGGTCTGTGGCTGATCTATATACTGCATTCTGGGCCAAATTGGGTGTGCCCATCTTTATTAAACACACATATTTGTCTGTTCAGTTGCACAGTGGGATGGGGAGATATTAACTTCTTATACTTTTTAATTTTTATATAATGATATATATTAACCTCTCTTTTCAAAACACTTTTAGATGTCTGTTTGCATTTCATAGAAGCCCATCAGTGTGAGCTAACACACTCACTTCAAGCAAATGCTATAGAAGCTCTGAACATAGCAGAATGTGCTTCATATAAGAAAGCTTAGAATATGGTGCCGGATTCATAAATCAAAATATAGATTTAAGTGATATTTTCAGTGCTAATGTCAGATTTTAGCCTTCTCGAGGCTGGATGAGCTATTTATATTTAGTATACTTCTGCATACAGTCTGTTTTGAAGTTTTGAATATATTATTTTCTTATTATGATTATTTATTCAATTTAATAGTGCATCCAGGCTAAAATCTGACATTAACTGGCATTCTGTGACTGGACATTAGAAGGGTTATTTATTGGGACAGAGAGATTATGGTAGCTGTTGTTAAAGCTGCAAAACAACAAAGCATGGAACGGAGCAATGTAGATATTTCTGGAACAGCAATGGGATATCAGCTTCACCCAAGGCATGATGGATAACAGCAACAACTGGGGGAAAGAAAGACATAACATCTTACAAGGACAGGAAGAAGCATCACGGACAAAATAAATGCCACACACAGGAAGAACAAGGATATAGTTTGACTTCTTCACTTGTAGTTTTATAAATCATTTAATGTGTCAACATGAATATAAGTTATTAATATTGCAGTTGTTGTATAAGGGATTATGATGATGACCTGAATGTAATAGAAATTAATAAGATTTTGGAACGCAGAAATAAAGCAAATAACCAAGCCATCAATTCTAGCAAGTGGGGGCCACCTTATCTAAATTGTATAATTTGGTATTTGAATGATTGTTATTAATAATTGTATTATAAATTGGTATTGCTATAATGAGGTCATTATTGGATTGTAATTGAAAACTAATACAAATTATGATCAAAAAAGCAAGATTTGTCCGTCGGCTGTGGAATTCTGTCTAGACGAGGGATGGGGTATGTGGCCCTCCAGATGTTCTTGGACTACAAATCGTATAACCCCTGCTGGCTCGGGCTTAAGGGAGTTGGCAGTCCATTAACATCTGGAGGGTCACAGGTTCCTCACCCCTGGTCTAGACCCCCAGATTGCAAGATAATGTTAATGACAATGTGGCATACTCCATATTGCATATTTCCATATCTGAGGCAGGGAGCTGTCCCCCTCAACATCCACAATAATTTTTGTCAGTCAGAATTGTTCACAAGTTGACCAAATATTGTTTCTTTTCAGACTCTGCATGGGAATGTCATTTATACAAACCCATGTAGAGACCTACAGGCAGCGACTGTTTTAGGCGTGTTTGATATGTGTGTGACTGCGCAGAACCCAGAAGTGACCCGAAAACATCACAAAAAGGGGCTGAATGGGCCAGGGCAGAACAGAGTGTTTTCAGGCTTTTTCAATGCTATTTCAAATATACGTCTGGTGCCTTGGAACATAACTCCCGTGTAAATTGGGAGTTGCCTGTACGTGGTCTCCAAGCTGTGTATTAAGAGCAAACCAACCCTGAAAGACCCAGGACTTCTACGGCAGTCTTTTTGACCTTGTGGTGGTCGGAATAACAGTTAGGTCCCCCCCCCGCTTGAATATGATGTTTCATCTTAGAGAAATATTTGAAGTCTATGGATTTGGTTAGCATGTGAAAAATACTCGGAGTAGAGTGTGGATTTCATGCTCTTTATTCAGCTCAGAGTAGTGAGGAGTGGAAGTTCCTCCAAAATGTCTGCTTCATATACATTATTTACACAATGGGCTCCAAGTGATTGGCTAATTCTGGGATTCTCCTGTAGGCCAATCAGGTTGTGGATTCACTTCCACCCAGAGTTGGATTGGGTGGCTCCTGCGGACCAATCAGACTGCTGCATTCTGGATCCTATTGTTCTAAGACCAATCAGACTGCTGCATTCTGGATCCTATTGTTCTAGGACCAATCAGTCTGCTGCATTTTGGATCCTATTCAACTCAGTACATAACACATGTGCAAAAAAATGTAAATAAATAAATGAGAAGGAAGGCAGAGAAAAAGAAAGATAGAAATAAGAAACAAGTGACCTGGCCCACTTCAGCCTAAGCACATTTATAGGTTTCAGCTTCAGTATTTTTTTATTTTATTTTACTCAAAGCACTCTCAATCTTTCATCAAAGAAATTTCCAGGACCCTCCCAATGGGTTAACACAGAGATTGCTCTTCTCTCTCTCTCTCTCTCTCTCTCTCTCTCTCTCTCTCTCTCTCTCTCCTTTTGCCGAGCCAGCTCTTGTGTTACTCTTCCTTTAAATCTTTTATCCTCAGGTTGCTGCTATAGGCAGTATGGATTACATAGTGGTGGCTCCAGATATTCCACAAAGTCCCTGCTTGTTCTCACCCTGCAGTGCTTACAGTCTGAAAAAATGATGTGATGAAAGAAATTTGAAAGGCACTGTTAGGCATTCCTCAGGCAGGCTTGCCACATCCCTCCCTTTTTCTTTCTTTCTTTCTCTTTCTCTTGCAGCTTATTGCTTTCTGAATGTTTCTTTTGACTGGCCATCAATCATATATTTGAAACTTCCAAGGGGTCCCAGAAATATCTGTTCCGTATGATAAAAGTTACCCATAGCAAAAACTAGACAGGGAAAGAAAAGTCCTTTGGACTTCAGCTTAAACAAAATGCTTTGTTCCAGCTTGGGTTTCCCCCCCACTTTTCTCCTTTTTTCGCCTGCTTGTCTTTCATTTTCAGAAAGATTCTCCCTCAGCAGGGCCCTGATGGTTAGCCTACGACAGACCTCTCATGTGTGCTTAAACTGCAGTCAGAGCAAGTAAAGAGTTGGGTTTGAAGACACATCCTAACATACAAAGAAACTGAATGATATGGAAGAGATTCAGAAAGTAGGATGCTGCTGTAGGATTTTATTCTATCTTTGACACACGCACACAGCCCTCTAACTTTCTTGTGATTAAAAAGGTCACTTTCTGAAGTCCAGGAAGTTTAATAAGAATGGGGGCTTATGACACAGTACCTTCAGCCTTGTAGGGTGAACTATTCAAAGTTAGAGCAGGCTAGCGAACTTTAAGAAATACAGTCAGCAGGGTTTGGTTCTCGTGCATTTATTCAGCCATAGTTACTGGTTTAGTCTTTAGATGCTATTTAATGTATTGCTTTATCCTTTCACAGAAACAGATGCAGCATGGTATCAATGGCATGCTTTAAACACTGACACATATAGCTAATCAATACGAGTGCTTGAAATATTTCTAACAAGTAAAAGTGAGAACTGCCTCTCTCCTGCCTGCTTCAGGAAGAAAGTTCTTTGCTGTATGAGCTGATTTCTTCTTCCTTTTTCTTTTTCTTTGCTTAGATTATTTCCATTTTAAGGTCTCTTGCCCTCCAGAGTGAATCATCCTTGTAATTGAGCTGCAGGCTGTGAAACGTTCCACCTTTTTTTGATTAGTTTGGACCATTGATCAGAGTCATTTCTTGAGAAGGTCTGCCAACTCTGGAGTGAGTCCCTTGGAGTTTCAGATACTACTGCACTTTTGATTAGCTCAAAGAAGGGAGTTCTAATAGCTGGATTGATGCAAGTCTTTTGCTCCAGCAGTAACACTGATGGTTCATTCTTGTCTGCTAGTTTACCCAAAGGTTGCAGATACAGAAAATTTATAGATAGTGGTGAAAAAGGAATGGAAATGAGCCTAGATTAGTCAGACCTCAAAAGCTATAAGAAGCACAGGGCAGGAAGTTGTCCTTTAAAAACGAAAAACCCATTTTTGATTGTTCAGAAGATGATGGAGGAATCAGTCATTCACAGCTGAGCTATAAACTCAAATTCTTCTCTAGTGTTCCTTGACCGGGATTAATTGATTATACTGTACAGTATATTGGCACTGTAGCCAGCAAAGCTTTTATATATCCCTCTTCACAATTATTGGATAAAAACTTGCCAAATTTATATTCCGTTAATGTTCCTTCCCATTTATGCTGTATATCTATGAATTTATTTATGCTTTATATCCATAAATTTTCCCCTTATTTATTTATAAAAATACAAGCCTGCCCTTCATCCTAATGGATTCCAGGCTGGTTAACAACAACAACAACAACAACAACAACAACAACAACAACACAGATAATAAAACATGAGATCAACATTACACAGCATTTGAGGTAATAAAAGTATAACAAGGGCAGAAACAGCAAAACCAACCTTTGTAAACTGCTTGGAGTAGTATACAAATTGTTGTTAAATGAATAAAAATGAATAAAAATAACTGGGCAAGTAAAAATGTATTGACTTCATACTAAATAATTGTAATGTTGTTGTCATTCAAACTTTCAGAGGGGAATAATTCAGAGCAAAGGTGCCACCACAGAAAATACCCTCTGTTTTGTACATGTATAACATTCTTTCCAAATTGATGCTACTCACCTGATACTTTTGGAATACCTCTCTTTTTCTTGATGTGTGTCTATCAATGGGCAGGAGTGTATGATTATATATCATTGGATATAAGCAGAATTATATTGGGGATCCCAGAGTTAAAGTGTCCTGTAACCTGCAGCATATTGAAATAATCAGGAAAGAAATCAACTTCCTTCCATTCTTTATATTAAATCTTGTTCTTTTCCCTAGTAGTGAATCTTAAAGCTGAATTCAATTCTAATGAACTGCCGTAGGAGATGGGGTAAGAAATTTGATTAAGTTTGTATTTAAAACTGAGTTAATCAAATTTTCACTTTCTGAAACAACATGAGAACAGAAACACAACCATCCTTCAAAATTTGTACTTCTGTGAATTCTGCAATGCAGTTCTCGAACCAATGTTTACAAGAATGCATTTATTATGGGAAAGTGTGCATGGAAATGCATCAGTTAAAATAACATACAAAAATGCATTTTAATAAGGGAAATTGCTTACAAAATGTGTACATTAGTCAAAACCGCATACAAAAATGTATTTATTATGAAAATTCACACAAAAATGTTGATAAATATCAAGAAGGGGATATATATATATATATATATATATATATATATATATGTTTTCGTAGATTTTCACGGGTACAGGAATGCAGGTTTTGGTGTCTTCGGGTGTCTTCCCGTGTAAAAGTTGGGGTGTCTAGGCGACGTTTCGACGAGGTCTCACTCGTCATCTTCAGGCTGGTGCTTTCGGCTTCTTGTTACTGGAACAGAGCGGGATCTCAGTGTTTGAGTTCCTATAAATACTGTAGAGGGGTGTGGTGTATTGCCTCAAAAGTTCTGGGCAGAGGGGAAGATCCCAGGCTAGTGTTCTTTTCTTCTTTTGTTCCTTAATTACTTGAGGGATATCTTGAGTGATTTCTTGAGTGATATTCTGAGTGCCACTTAGGTGGGTCATTAGGTGTGGATTAGTTGCTAAAGCCTTCGTGTCTTGACCTCTTGAATTTGTGAAGAGTTTTTCTGGGAAGATGGCTGTACTGCACTTAGATGTGCTCTGGCTTGGCTTCGTGTATAGGGGCGAGCTGTGGTTTTGTGCCCTGTGCCAGCCAGATCTGTGTAGGGATTGCAGGGGGGTGCAGCATCCGGAGGTGCCACTATGGTTTGGTTACTGGATGGTGTCTGTAATTTATCTGTGGAGAGGGTCTGGGTTTGGGTCTGGTGTGGTTGATTGGTGGTGGCGTTCTGTGTGCCTCTGGATCTGGTGTCGGTTTTTGTGGGGAGGGCTAATTTCCAGATGTCTGGCAGGCGGGACGTGTCGTCACGCTTGTTCATGTTGTGAGGGTGTTTCTCTATCTCGATGGCTTCCATGATTATTCTCTTGTGGTGATGTTCCATGTTAAAGAGCAATTTGGAATCTGCAAAATTAATTTCGTGTCCTGTTTCTTTCATGTGTTGGAAAAGAGAGGAAGATTTTTCTTCTTTTTTGACGGCATTCTTGTGTTCTGCGATACGTGCATTTATTCGTCTGTTTGTTTGTCCAATGTACGTGGCTGGGCAGACTTTGCAGGGTATTTCATAGACCCCTTGGTTTTCCAACTGGATTTTATCTTTGGGGTTTCTGAGGATATTGGCTATTTTTTGGTTGGTGCAAAAGGCTGTTTTGATATTGTGTTTATGGAGGATTTTGCTAATTTTATCTGTAGTGCCCTTGATATAAGGAAGGAGGGCCATGCCATTGTTTTCTTCTGTGTCTTGGTTTTTGGGGGGTGTTTCTTTTTGGATTAGCTTCGTAACCCTGTTTTGCTGGTATCCATTGGCGATTAACACATTTGAGAGATTCTGTAACTCAGTTGTCAAGTGGTCTTTGTCAGCCAGGCGTTTGGTTCTGGAGATGAGGGTCTTGGCTACGGAGTTTATTTGTGCAGGGTGGTGGTGTGATTGAGCATGTAAGTAGCGGTTGGTGTGTGTTTTTTTCCGGTAGATAGTGTGTCCTAGGGAGCCATCAGGTTTTTTGTAGATTAGGACGTCAAGGAAGGGAAGCTGGTTGTTGGCTTCTATTTCCATAGTGAATTGTATTTTGGGGTGTAGGCTGTTGAGATGTGTGAGGAAGCTATCTAGTTTTTCTTTCCCGTGTGGCCAAATTACAAAGGTGTCGTCAACATATCTGAGCCAAAGTTTGGGTTTGTGTTCTGACTTGTCTAAAGCATTGGTTTCAAAGTGTTCCATGTACAGATTTGCGATGACCGGTGAGAGGGGTGATCCCATAGGTGCTCCTTCTATCTGTTTGTATCTTTGTCCATTGTGGATGAAGTACGTGTTGGTTAGGCAGTGGTTGGTCAGGTCCAGGATGTATTCGGGGGGATTGTATTTGTTTTGAATGGCTGTCAAGGCTTCATTAATGGGCACTTGTGTGAAGAGAGATACAACATCGAAGCTCACAAGTAGGTCATCGGGATGTAGGTTTTGCTTCTTTATTGTTTCTATGAACTGGAAGGAGTTTGTAACGTGTGAAGAGATGGATTCTGCATAGGGCTGAAGTTGCTTAGCGAGAAATTTAGCGAGATTTTGTAGAGGTGAGCCTATGGAGCTGACTATTGGTCTGAGTGGTGTTCCTTCTTTGTGTATCTTGGGGAGGCCGTAGAGTTTGGGGCATCTGGATGATTTTTCTCTGGGGATGATTCTTAGCTGGATTTCTTCACTGATAGGAGAGGCTTTTATTTTGGATTTGGTGGTTTTTTCCAGATAGGTGGTGGGATCTGTTTTTATAGGTTGGTAGGTAGGGTCTTGGAGTAGATTTGATAGTTTTGCTTGGTAGTCCGATGTGTTCATCACAACAGTGGCATTACCTTTGTCTGCTGGGAGAATGATTATGTTGTTGTCTTTCCTCAGGTTGGTGAGTGCTTTCTGTTCTTCTTTGTGTAAATTGCTTCTGGGTGGTTTGCTGGAGCAGAGGATGTTGGTGACTTCAAGTCTGATTTTATTGGCTTCATCTGGGTTGATTTTGGTTAGGCTAGCTTCGACTCCGCATATGATGTTTTCCGTGGGGATGCGTCTCGGGGTAACTGCAAAGTTGAAACCTTTGGAGAGTACTTTGGTTTCAGTTGAGGTGAGGATCCTGTCTGATATGTTATGTACTGTTTGTTTCATGGGTTGTTGTGGAGGGTGGCTGGGCTTCTGGCGTCTCTCTAGTTTGTGGAGTTTGTTGGTGTGTGTGTCTGTCTTATGTGAGGTCTCAGTTTCAGCTCTCCAGACGGCTAGTTGTTTGCATTTGTCCCAGAGTGCAGGGTGGATTTTGTTACAGAGTTTGAGGTGAAGAGTGAGCAGATCTTTGTTGGTTTGGTTTAGTAGGTATCTTTTCTTATGTAGTTCGTTTCTGATTAGAGATAGTTCAGTTCGTTTCAGGATCCTTTCGGTAGCTGGGGTTTTAGCAAAATCCTCCATAAACACAATATCAAAACAGCCTTTTGCACCAACCAAAAAATAGCCAATATCCTCAGAAACCCCAAAGATAAAATCCAGTTGGAAAACCAAGGGGTCTATGAAATACCCTGCAAAGTCTGCCCAGCCACGTACATTGGACAAACAAACAGACGAATAAATGCACGTATCGCAGAACACAAGAATGCCGTCAAAAAAGAAGAAAAATCTTCCTCTCTTTTCCAACACATGAAAGAAACAGGACACGAAATTAATTTTGCAGATTCCAAATTGCTCTTTAACATGGAACATCACCACAAGAGAATAATCATGGAAGCCATCGAGATAGAGAAACACCCTCACAACATGAACAAGCGTGACGACACGTCCCGCCTGCCAGACATCTGGAAATTAGCCCTCCCCACAAAAACCGACACCAGATCCAGAGGCACACAGAACGCCACCACCAATCAACCACACCAGACCCAAACCCAGACCCTCTCCACAGATAAATTACAGACACCATCCAGTAACCAAACCATAGTGGCACCTCCGGATGCTGCACCCCCCTGCAATCCCTACACAGATCTGGCTGGCACAGGGCACAAAACCACAGCTCGCCCCTATACACGAAGCCAAGCCAGAGCACATCTAAGTGCAGTACAGCCATCTTCCCAGAAAAACTCTTCACAAATTCAAGAGGTCAAGACACGAAGGCTTTAGCAACTAATCCACACCTAATGACCCACCTAAGTGGCACTCAGAATATCACTCAAGAAATCACTCAAGATATCCCTCAAGTAATTAAGGAACAAAAGAAGAAAAGAACACTAGCCTGGGATCTTCCCCTCTGCCCAGAACTTTTGAGGCA
This sequence comes from Podarcis liolepis, assembly GCF_965112155.1. Taxonomy (NCBI): domain Eukaryota; kingdom Metazoa; phylum Chordata; class Lepidosauria; order Squamata; family Lacertidae; genus Podarcis; species Podarcis liolepis. Next base: position 34,967,344 of record NC_139564.1, on the reverse strand, counting down.
ATACACCACACCCCTCTACAGTATTTATAGGAACTCAAACACTGAGATCCCGCTCTGTTCCAGTAACAAGAAGCCGAAAGCACCAGCCTGAAGATGACGAGTGAGACCTCGTCGAAACGTCGCCTAGACACCCCAACTTTTACACGGGAAGACACCCGAAGACACCAAAACCTGCATTCCTGTACCCGTGAAAATCTACGAAAACAAATATCTCACCTCTACGGGGAGGAAACCTTCCAGCTGACAAGAACCTACGAGAAACTAGAAATCCGAAGAGCCACCATCTTATGTGATCTCTTGTTCCTACGCAACTGCCGAGACAACAACTTAATTCCCACATGCTTCCAACTTAAATTCCACTCTAAAACCCCAGCTACCGAAAGGATCCTGAAACGAACTGAACTATCTCTAATCAGAAACGAACTACATAAGAAAAGATACCTACTAAACCAAACCAACAAAGATCTGCTCACTCTTCACCTCAAACTCTGTAACAAAATCCACCCTGCACTCTGGGACAAATGCAAACAACTAGCCGTCTGGAGAGCTGAAACTGAGACCTCACATAAGACAGACACACACACCAACAAACTCCACAAACTAGAGAGACGCCAGAAGCCCAGCCACCCTCCACAACAACCCATGAAACAAACAGTACATAACATATCAGACAGGATCCTCACCTCAACTGAAACCAAAGTACTCTCCAAAGGTTTCAACTTTGCAGTTACCCCGAGACGCATCCCCACGGAAAACATCATATGCGGAGTCGAAGCTAGCCTAACCAAAATCAACCCAGATGAAGCCAATAAAATCAGACTTGAAGTCACCAACATCCTCTGCTCCAGCAAACCACCCAGAAGCAATTTACACAAAGAAGAACAGAAAGCACTCACCAACCTGAGGAAAGACAACAACATAATCATTCTCCCAGCAGACAAAGGTAATGCCACTGTTGTGATGAACACATCGGACTACCAAGCAAAACTATCAAATCTACTCCAAGACCCTACCTACCAACCTATAAAAACAGATCCCACCACCTATCTGGAAAAAACCACCAAATCCAAAATAAAAGCCTCTCCTATCAGTGAAGAAATCCAGCTAAGAATCATCCCCAGAGAAAAATCATCCAGATGCCCCAAACTCTACGGCCTCCCCAAGATACACAAAGAAGGAACACCACTCAGACCAATAGTCAGCTCCATAGGCTCACCTCTACAAAATCTCGCTAAATTTCTCGCTAAGCAACTTCAGCCCTATGCAGAATCCATCTCTTCACACGTTACAAACTCCTTCCAGTTCATAGAAACAATAAAGAAGCAAAACCTACATCCCGATGACCTACTTGTGAGCTTCGATGTTGTATCTCTCTTCACACAAGTGCCCATTAATGAAGCCTTGACAGCCATTCAAAACAAATACAATCCCCCCGAATACATCCTGGACCTGACCAACCACTGCCTAACCAACACGTACTTCATCCACATGGACAAAGATACAAACAGATAGAAGGAGCACCTATGGGATCACCCCTCTCACCGGTCATCGCAAATCTGTACATGGAACACTTTGAAACCAATGCTTTAGACAAGTCAGAACACAAACCCAAACTTTGGCTCAGATATGTTGACGACACCTTTGTAATTTGGCCACACGGGAAAGAAAAACTAGATAGCTTCCTCACACATCTCAACAGCCTACACCCCAAAATACAATTCACTATGGAAATAGAAGCCAACAACCAGCTTCCCTTCCTTGACGTCCTAATCTACAAAAAACCTGATGGCTCCCTAGGACACACTATCTACCGGAAAAAAACACACACCAACCGCTACTTACATGCTCAATCACACCACCACCCTGCACAAATAAACTCCGTAGCCAAGACCCTCATCTCCAGAACCAAACGCCTGGCTGACAAAGACCACTTGACAACTGAGTTACAGAATCTCTCAAATGTGTTAATCGCCAATGGATACCAGCAAAACAGGGTTACGAAGCTAATCCAAAAAGAAACACCCCCCAAAAACCAAGACACAGAAGAAAACAATGGCATGGCCCTCCTTCCTTATATCAAGGGCACTACAGATAAAATTAGCAAAATCCTCCATAAACACAATATCAAAACAGCCTTTTGCACCAACCAAAAAATAGCCAATATCCTCAGAAACCCCAAAGATAAAATCCAGTTGGAAAACCAAGGGGTCTATGAAATACCCTGCAAAGTCTGCCCAGCCACGTACATTGGACAAACAAACAGACGAATAAATGCACGTATCGCAGAACACAAGAATGCCGTCAAAAAAGAAGAAAAATCTTCCTCTCTTTTCCAACACATGAAAGAAACAGGACACGAAATTAATTTTGCAGATTCCAAATTGCTCTTTAACATGGAACATCACCACAAGAGAATAATCATGGAAGCCATCGAGATAGAGAAACACCCTCACAACATGAACAAGCGTGACGACACGTCCCGCCTGCCAGACATCTGGAAATTAGCCCTCCCCACAAAAACCGACACCAGATCCAGAGGCACACAGAACGCCACCACCAATCAACCACACCAGACCCAAACCCAGACCCTCTCCACAGATAAATTACAGACACCATCCAGTAACCAAACCATAGTGGCACCTCCGGATGCTGCACCCCCCTGCAATCCCTACACAGATCTGGCTGGCACAGGGCACAAAACCACAGCTCGCCCCTATACACGAAGCCAAGCCAGAGCACATCTAAGTGCAGTACAGCCATCTTCCCAGAAAAACTCTTCACAAATTCAAGAGGTCAAGACACGAAGGCTTTAGCAACTAATCCACACCTAATGACCCACCTAAGTGGCACTCAGAATATCACTCAAGAAATCACTCAAGATATCCCTCAAGTAATTAAGGAACAAAAGAAGAAAAGAACACTAGCCTGGGATCTTCCCCTCTGCCCAGAACTTTTGAGGCAATACACCACACCCCTCTACAGTATTTATAGGAACTCAAACACTGAGATCCCGCTCTGTTCCAGTAACAAGAAGCCGAAAGCACCAGCCTGAAGATGACGAGTGAGACCTCGTCGAAACGTCGCCTAGACACCCCAACTTTTACACGGGAAGACACCCGAAGACACCAAAACCTGCATTCCTGTACCCGTGAAAATCTACGAAAACAAATATCTCACCTCTACGGGGAGGAAACCTTCCAGCTGACAAGAACCTACGAGAAACTAGAAATCCGAAGAGCCACCATCTTATGTGATCTCTTGTTCCTACGCAACTGCCGAGACAACAACTTAATTCCCACATGCTTCCAACTTAAATTCCACTCTAAAACCCCAGCTACCGAAAGGATCCTGAAACGAACTGAACTATCTCTAATCAGAAACGAACTACATAAGAAAAGATACCTACTAAACCAAACCAACAAAGATCTGCTCACTCTTCACCTCAAACTCTGTAACAAAATCCACCCTGCACTCTGGGACAAATGCAAACAACTAGCCGTCTGGAGAGCTGAAACTGAGACCTCACATAAGACAGACACACACACCAACAAACTCCACAAACTAGAGAGACGCCAGAAGCCCAGCCACCCTCCACAACAACCCATGAAACAAACAGTACATAACATATCAGACAGGATCCTCACCTCAACTGAAACCAAAGTACTCTCCAAAGGTTTCAACTTTGCAGTTACCCCGAGACGCATCCCCACGGAAAACATCATATGCGGAGTCGAAGCTAGCCTAACCAAAATCAACCCAGATGAAGCCAATAAAATCAGACTTGAAGTCACCAACATCCTCTGCTCCAGCAAACCACCCAGAAGCAATTTACACAAAGAAGAACAGAAAGCACTCACCAACCTGAGGAAAGACAACAACATAATCATTCTCCCAGCAGACAAAGGTAATGCCACTGTTGTGATGAACACATCGGACTACCAAGCAAAACTATCAAATCTACTCCAAGACCCTACCTACCAACCTATAAAAACAGATCCCACCACCTATCTGGAAAAAACCACCAAATCCAAAATAAAAGCCTCTCCTATCAGTGAAGAAATCCAGCTAAGAATCATCCCCAGAGAAAAATCATCCAGATGCCCCAAACTCTACGGCCTCCCCAAGATACACAAAGAAGGAACACCACTCAGACCAATAGTCAGCTCCATAGGCTCACCTCTACAAAATCTCGCTAAATTTCTCGCTAAGCAACTTCAGCCCTATGCAGAATCCATCTCTTCACACGTTACAAACTCCTTCCAGTTCATAGAAACAATAAAGAAGCAAAACCTACATCCCGATGACCTACTTGTGAGCTTCGATGTTGTATCTCTCTTCACACAAGTGCCCATTAATGAAGCCTTGACAGCCATTCAAAACAAATACAATCCCCCCGAATACATCCTGGACCTGACCAACCACTGCCTAACCAACACGTACTTCATCCACAATGGACAAAGATACAAACAGATAGAAGGAGCACCTATGGGATCACCCCTCTCACCGGTCATCGCAAATCTGTACATGGAACACTTTGAAACCAATGCTTTAGACAAGTCAGAACACAAACCCAAACTTTGGCTCAGATATGTTGACGACACCTTTGTAATTTGGCCACACGGGAAAGAAAAACTAGATAGCTTCCTCACACATCTCAACAGCCTACACCCCAAAATACAATTCACTATGGAAATAGAAGCCAACAACCAGCTTCCCTTCCTTGACGTCCTAATCTACAAAAAACCTGATGGCTCCCTAGGACACACTATCTACCGGAAAAAAACACACACCAACCGCTACTTACATGCTCAATCACACCACCACCCTGCACAAATAAACTCCGTAGCCAAGACCCTCATCTCCAGAACCAAACGCCTGGCTGACAAAGACCACTTGACAACTGAGTTACAGAATCTCTCAAATGTGTTAATCGCCAATGGATACCAGCAAAACAGGGTTACGAAGCTAATCCAAAAAGAAACACCCCCCAAAAACCAAGACACAGAAGAAAACAATGGCATGGCCCTCCTTCCTTATATCAAGGGCACTACAGATAAAATTAGCAAAATCCTCCATAAACACAATATCAAAACAGCCTTTTGCACCAACCAAAAAATAGCCAATATCCTCAGAAACCCCAAAGATAAAATCCAGTTGGAAAACCAAGGGGTCTATGAAATACCCTGCAAAGTCTGCCCAGCCACGTACATTGGACAAACAAACAGACGAATAAATGCACGTATCGCAGAACACAAGAATGCCGTCAAAAAAGAAGAAAAATCTTCCTCTCTTTTCCAACACATGAAAGAAACAGGACACGAAATTAATTTTGCAGATTCCAAATTGCTCTTTAACATGGAACATCACCACAAGAGAATAATCATGGAAGCCATCGAGATAGAGAAACACCCTCACAACATGAACAAGCGTGACGACACGTCCCGCCTGCCAGACATCTGGAAATTAGCCCTCCCCACAAAAACCGACACCAGATCCAGAGGCACACAGAACGCCACCACCAATCAACCACACCAGACCCAAACCCAGACCCTCTCCACAGATAAATTACAGACACCATCCAGTAACCAAACCATAGTGGCACCTCCGGATGCTGCACCCCCCTGCAATCCCTACACAGATCTGGCTGGCACAGGGCACAAAACCACAGCTCGCCCCTATACACGAAGCCAAGCCAGAGCACATCTAAGTGCAGTACAGCCATCTTCCCAGAAAAACTCTTCACAAATTCAAGAGGTCAAGACACGAAGGCTTTAGCAACTAATCCACACCTAATGACCCACCTAAGTGGCACTCAGAATATCACTCAAGAAATCACTCAAGATATCCCTCAAGTAATTAAGGAACAAAAGAAGAAAAGAACACTAGCCTGGGATCTTCCCCTCTGCCCAGAACTTTTGAGGCAATACACCACACCCCTCTACAGTATTTATAGGAACTCAAACACTGAGATCCCGCTCTGTTCCAGTAACAAGAAGCCGAAAGCACCAGCCTGAAGATGACGAGTGAGACCTCGTCGAAACGTCGCCTAGACACCCCAACTTTTACACGGGAAGACACCCGAAGACACCAAAACCTGCATATATATATATATATATATGCTTTCGTAGATTTTCACGGGTACAGGAATGCAGGTTTTGGTGTCTTCGGGTGTCTTCCCGTGTAAGAGTTGGGGTGTCTAGGCGACGTTTCGACGAGGTCTCACTCGTCATCTTCAGGCTGGTGCTTTCGGCTTCTTGTTACTGGAACAGAGCAGGATCTCAGTGTTTGAGTTCCTATAAATACTGTTGAGGGGGTGTGGTGTATAGCCTCCAACGTTCTGGGCAGAGAGGAAGTTCCCAGGTTAGTGTGCCTTTTCTTCTTTTGTTCCTTAATTACTTGAGGGATATCTTGAGTGATTTCTTGAGTGATATTCTGAGTACCACTTAGGTGGGTCATTAGGTGTGGATTAGTTGCTAAAGCTTTCGTGTCTTGACCTCTTGAGCTTGTGAAGAGTTTTTTTTGAGAAGATGGCTGTACTGCACTTAGTTGTGCTCTGGCCCTATACACGAAGCCAAGCCAGAGCACAACTAAGTGCAGTACAGCCATCTTCTCAGAAAAACTCTTCACAAGCTCAAGAGGTCAAGACACGAAAGCTTTAGCAACTAATCCACACCTAATGACCCACCTAAGTGGTACTCAGAATATCACTCAAGAAATCACTCAAGATATCCCTCAAGTAATTAAGGAACAAAAGAAGAAAAGGCACACTAACCTGGGAACTTCCTCTCTGCCCAGAACGTTGGAGGCTATACACCACACCCCCTCAACAGTATTTATAGGAACTCAAACACTGAGATCCTGCTCTGTTCCAGTAACAAGAAGCCGAAAGCACCAGCCTGAAGATGACGAGTGAGACCTCGTCGAAACGTCGCCTAGACACCCCAACTCTTACACGGGAAGACACCCGAAGACACCAAAACCTGCATATATATATATATATATATATATATATATATATATATATATATATGTATATATGTATATGTATAAATATCACAGATTTCTGCAGAAAGGTGGGGAACTGATTTTCAGATTGGAAAATTGAGAAACCGAAATAACCGAAATCGACAGATTGTTCCATCTGTAATTAACACTAATTATTCAAGAAAAATACAGAAGTATAAGAACACAGGTTCAAGAATTCTCATGGTAATTGGGTTTAGGAAACAAGACTTGAACAGAATAAATGTGAGCAGTGGAAATCAAAGGTAAAGGTAAAGGTAAAGGTAAAGGGACACCTGACCATTAGGTCCAGTCGTCACCGACTCTGGGGTTGCGGCGCTCATCTCGCTTTATTGGCTGAGGGAGCCGGCGTACAATTTCCGGGTCATGTGGCCAGCATGATTAAGCCGCTTCTGGTGAACCAGAGCAGCGCACGGAATCACCGTTTACCTTCCTGCTAGAGCGGTACCTATTTATCTACTTGTACTTGATATGCTTTCGAACTGCTAGGTTGGCAGGAGCAGTGACTGAGCAGCGGGAGCTCACCCCCTTGCGGGGATTCAAACCGCCGACCTTCTGATCGGCAAGTCCTAGGCTCTGTGGTTTAACCCACAGTGCCACCCGTGTCCAAGTACCATAAACTTAATGCCAAAGTATTTTTTTTAGCAATCAATAAGCCATAAGTTCTTATGACCCATTTCTTCCTGAAGAGCAAAAAAAAGGTAACGTTTAAGAAGATGCCAAAAGAAGCAGAATGCATCAAAGCAGAGCGAGAGCAACCAAATAGTTTGGCTATATCTTTGTTGACCGTCCTTTATAAATTTTTATTTATAAAAAGGAAGGCATCAAGATTTCAGTATAATTACTATTTCAGGATGCACACACATCAATCATTGTCTATATTGTATGCAATCCAATGCACTAACAAGCATAAGAATGGGATGCGGGGGGGGGGGGGACAACTGTAACATTTGCCAACCTATGATATAATTCAAAACGTAACAGTGATTATATGGAGATAGGTAGGGTTATGCATACACTGAGTGCTTTCTATCTGTTGCAAAAATCTGGGAATGATAAGGGAGCGAGTATACTAATGAAAGGAGAAACCCTGTTGCAATTTGTTCATTTTCTGCTCTGTTTCCCCCACACATTAATTCTTTTCTTTAATAGAGAGGAGCCTGGAAGCAGAGCTGGAAGGCAGGTGCTAAACAGCAAGGCCTATTTTTTTAGGTGCTTGTTGGGCTATGGGATTCCATTTGTTAACTGGATTAAAAAAATGGACCACGTGCTTCTATAAAGTGCTGATAAAAAGGTAAAGGGACCCCTGACCATTAGGTCCAGTCATGACTGATTCTGGGGTTGCGGCGCTCATCTCGCTTTATTGGCTGAGGGAGCCGGCGTACAGTTTCCGGGTCATGTGGCCAGCATGACTAAGCCACTTCTGGCGACCCAGAGTTGTGCACGGAAACACCGTTTACCTTCCTGCCGGAGCTATTTATCTACTTGCACTTTGACGTGCTTTCGAACTGCTAGGTTGGCAGGAGCAGGGACCGAGCAATGGGAGCTCACCCCGTCACGGGGATTCAAACCGCCGACCTTGTGATCGGCAAGTCCTAGGCTCTGTGGTTTATCCCACAGCGCCACCTGCATCCCTAAAGTGCTGATAGTTCCTCTTGAAAAACAGAAAGAAGCTTTATTATAACTATAATGTTCTTGCTCGATCACCATAAATTGTTCCACTGCCTCATTCCCTACATAAAAAAATGATGTGGTTTCCCCCTACCCCCAAAAGATTTTTCCAGGATGACTTAGCTCTGTACTAATCAATTTTCTCTAGTCAGGCCCATTACTTTGGGGTGGGGAAAATGAGTCCTTAGTAGCATGGATTGTATACTTCCAACTGAGCAAAGCAAATGAAATGTTTAGTCTTAGCAATGTTGACAGACTAACTCCACAAAAAGGAAGATTATTGCCCATGAAACTCAGGTGGCCATTACCGTATCCTCCTTTGGGATTTATTAAAAATATACCATAAAACCCAGAAGCTTTTACTGGCAACTTGAAGAGTAACAAATTTATTATGGCACAAGATTTCATAGTCTACTTCATGAGAAGTATGAAGTGTTGCAGGTATAGAGACACATAGTGCTTTTGTTTGCAGCAGAATAACACAGCTACCTTTCTTATTTATTTATTTTTATTTTTTAAAAAGCCAACACATGGATATTTCTATTGTTGGAAAATATAGTTTCTTCCTGAACTAACTTGATAGGTCCAAGAATTTCTGAATATCTTGTATTTTGTCCCTCAATTGTATAAATAGGCTTTTATGTCTCCTCTTTAATCAAGCCCTCCAAAGGGCTGCTCTATAGATCTGACTGAAGCATTGAAGTCTGGCAGGCTTAATTCTTTCTCCTCTCTTTTTGGGTAATGAATAGGGGTGTCGTCAGCTGCCTGCCTTGCGTTCATCACTGTCATGGTTGGCAGTGTAACAGATAACAGGATGGATTCAAGGCCACCAAGGGACTGAAGCCTGACAGGACCTCATTCATCACTTCCCTTTTAGGGGGTCTCTGTGGAAGAACCAAAATCAAAGAAGTAATTGAGGTTCATAGTTACACATGGGCTTTCAGAGGACAGTTCTGCATTGCAAACAAACTTGAGCTGTCAAATATGTTTTGTAAATGAAGTGTTTTCCTGGAAGCAGTGAGTTAATAACGGTCATTTATTTTCCCATAACATACATCCGGGTTGCTGAAATTTAGGGTTCCTTTTCATCTCGTACTGTGATGAAACCTGAAATTGCAAAACAGTTGTGTGTGTGGGGAGGGCTAAGTGTCTTTGAACAATTGATGCTGCTGTTCTTGTTTCTAATCAGCTCTCCTCCATCTATTTCAGCATTGTGTGGTTCGTGGAGTGAGAATGGTGCCTTGATTTTTGATTGGCTCTCTGCTACGTGGCTCATGACAAAAACTGTGATCGGTATAAAGACTTCCTGTCTTTCTGGAATCAAGGAGGAGTGGAAGGATGACTGCCATCTTTGGCTAAGACAGCCAGGCTTCTCCTCAGCACGAAAAAAACCAGAAGTGATTGCTTTTGAGCTTCAGAATAAGTAACTGCCTCAGTCTGACAGATGACAGACAGCACCACTTTATATATTAGAAAATTGGGCCCTACATAGCCTCTTGGATTTGTCTGGGGAACATCTTGCTGACCATGTTTGACTCTTGCCTAACTTCATTCTTACACATTGTCTACCAGTCTCTGATTAGCCCCAACACAGCTTCATTGCAAAATAGCGGAGCAGATCGATTTTAGTCAACTCCATTCTGTGCTGAAAAGTTCACATGTGCAAAGGTGCCAGCAGCTGGGGCTCTTCCAATACGCTGGGCTGGACCACATGCAATAAAATATCTGAAGTACTGTACTTTTCCATCTCTAGGACACCCCCATGTATAAGACTACCCTGATCTTTGGGGACTGAAATTTAAGAAAATGGGGGGAAATGGCACAAAGTTGTTGAGCTTTTTTTTTGCGGAGCATTGCCCAGGGTTGTTGAGCTTATGGGGGATTGCCAAAAACTGCTCACCCACATGTGTTACGATATCTGCATCCCGTCTGTCCCATTGTTGGCAGAAGCTGCAAATCGCCGGCCCAACTGCTGGAGCGTCAGCCAATTAACACCATCCATTGATGCAACAACCAATAACATTCACAATAGTTGCTGATAGCCACGGCAGCAACCAATCAAACATCCACCCTATGCACTACCCATGTATAAGACGCCCCCCACTTTTTAGCATGATTTTAAAAGAAAAAAACATAGTCTTATACACGGGAAAGTATTTGTGTCAGGTGTGCATGCAGGAGCCAGGCCCTGTGACCAATACGACTTTGCAGGACTGGGGCCTTCCTAAGTTTGTTCTGAACAGGGAAGGCACGGCCTCACAGGTGAGGCCGATTGATAACTCACAGCACCTGGTGGCAAGAGCTGGGAAGGGATATAAGGTCAGCATTTCCCTTCGGCTCTTTGCTACAGCAACACGCTTCCTGCCTTGGGCTTCTTGCTTCCTGATCCTTGAACCTCGGCTTCTTGACTCCCTGCTTCTTGATCCTCGGACCCCTGACTTCGTGACTCCTTGCTTCTTGATCCTTGGACCTCTGACTTCGTGACTCCTTGCTTCTTGATCCTCGGACCCTTGGCTTTTTGACTCCCAGCTCTCTGTCCCTCAGACTCTTGGCTTCCTGACTCCTGGCTTCTGGACCCCTGTTCCTGCTCCCACCCCACCATCTTGCCCCCGGTCCTGACGTCCCCTGCCGGGATTCAATCACCCGTGGACCAGACCGTGACAATTTGTTCAACAAAGAGGCTGCTGGCATAGGCTGTTGCTGTGTGCAGGACCTGTTCAAGGACAAGATGGCAACCCCTCACATCCCATACAGATGGACACCTGAATTCTATGGCCATGGGACAGTTTTACTTAAGCTAACAAAGGGTGCAGATCAGGTCATGTTACACATAGAATCCTCCAACACCTTTCTATCACCCAAATCTGCTGTGCAAAGCATCTACCTCACTCTCCCAAATGGGAGGGTTGACTCCATGTAGACCCATAGCATGCTCCAGGCCTGAGTATCCTATGTGCCCAAGAGAGACACTAAATGGATGCTATTCAGAACTATATTTTGTATCTCTGATGTAACAGGGGGTGGTGACACCATAAAACTGCTGCTCCTATAGGCTGGATTGGTTTGTGGGCAGGTTTCTGTCTGCCCCATGGAACTTGTCGGTGGCACACCTGCATCTTTTTCTCTCAGTGCCACTGGCATAGAAGAGATTGTCTCCCTTATTTATGAACACAAGTTTAGGAGGCCCTACTTTTCTGTGTAAATTATGGCTTCCCATGAGCAGTGCATTCCTTCGCAGTATCGTTAATTTGCTATTTACCCAGACAGAAGTGTGCCATCAACATTTCTTACCTTAATTAATTTTGTTCTGACAGTAAATAGTTTTGCAATGAACTTCAACTCCTGCCAATTGATCATATAAATGAGCTGAACCGTAATATTCTGATTGCCTTTATAAATTACAGACATTCTAGGGAATGTGGAAGAAGGGATTGTTCAATTATACAGAAATGAGGACTTTCAGGCTAGCACAGGTGATAATCCTAAGTTTGAAGAGACTTCAAAGTTTACACACTTGCGGGTGGAGAGCACTTCCTCCAAAGCGGCTCTTATTTACTGCCATGTGACTGTAGTACTAAGTAGCCTAAAATTACTTTCTAGAGTTTCATATGGTGCAATGGAAATCTGTCAAGTGGGAGTTGTGAAAAATTATGAGTTAAAGTGAGAAAAATGAGTGCCAAAGCTTGCTGGAGACAAATGAAGCTGCTGAAGGAATAAATGATAGGAAGAACATTGAAAAGAAATGCTGGTTTTGATGGTGAAGGACACAGAACCTTCTTCAGGGGCTCCTGCAATCATATTGTTAAATGAAGAATTTTCTTTGGGCCAGCTGCTGCAGTGATGGAGTTATAAACAAGGACACCGAAGCAACCAAGACAAATGATACAGTCATGATATACTGCTCTAATATATGGTCATCCTGTTCAATTAGCTGATCAGCAGTGGTGAAAATTAGTAATCTGCAGTTATACAACCTTTTATAGCTCATGAGGTTGCCATTTCCTGCAGTTGGGTGCAAGATACGTTTGAATCATTTTGCTCACTTCTCTTATCACTGTTCAAATTTGTGTACTGTATTTTTCACTCTATAAGATGCACCAGACCACAAGACGCACCTAGTTTTTGGAGGAGGAAAACAAGAAAAAAAATATTCTGAATCTCAGAAGCCAGAAGCTGCGCAGTGAAAGCAGCAATCCCTCTTGCTGTTCCGGCTTCTGGGATAGCTGCGCAGCCTGCATTCACTCCATAAGACGCACACACATTTCCTCTTACTTTTTAGGAGGGAAAAAGTGAGTCTTATAGAGCAAAATATACGGTAAGTTGCTTTTGAATTAGAGCTGAACTTACTCCATATACACTTGAATCTGTAAAAAAGAATGTACTTTGCTCTTGTCCCCTGATGAAGGTGGGGAGGGAACAGGCCTCATTCTTCTACTATATGAGGAGGAGGATTGCCATCTAGGTAAGCAGACCCTCCAATATGTTGCAGTGGGAAAACAGAACACCTGTCTCCCATGGTGGTGCCCCACATAAGTCATGGGACCCTTGTGAGAACAAGGCACCCCAAAACACGCAATTTGGGGCACCATGATATCGCTTTAATTGGGACAGATATGGGATATGGGTAAGTGTGTGACCTATCTAGAAGCCAGCATTTTCACATTATTTTTTAATAGTTTTAATAGTTTTTTTAAATAGTTTTAATATGGTTACACAATTAATGTGTAGAACAGGTATGTTTAGAAGAGGCCCTATGGACAATTCTGGATGATATGTTGAGACATCTGGCAAGCTTCAGATACCAAGCTTTATATTTCCATGCTAAAATGAAATCCTTTGTTCTTATTAGAGCTTGAGCTTGGCTGCATGAAACACATTATACAGTAAGCAGGACTGGTGTTAACAGGATCCTCAATAACGTTTTTGTGGGGTAATGGCGGTGTCACAAAACAAATATATTTGGGTCTTGTGGTTTATTATGATAGTTCTAGAGCTTCTTGAAGGATTTACAGCATTTGCAATATGCTTGTTTCATTTAGAATTGGCACGAAAGCCCCACAAATGATTTATATATGGTGAAAATAAACCCAGCCTTGCTTTCTCTCTCTTTAAAATATACCTCAGCAGCACCATTTGGAGTCTAATGATATAGTTTAATTGCTATGTGTGACTGGCTTCCTGTCAGGCGACTTTGCTTGAATTGTCTTCCAATGTACTTGGCTATATATTAAAATATCTGAGTGCTCTGGCAGTGGAGGAGTGCCGCTTGGTTTGATACAGCCAACAGCGTGTGGAAGAATTATTGCAAGCTCAAGGTCACTTACAACTTCCCATCATACAACTTGAATAGTGTCATTTGAAATCTTACATGGCGGCTTAACTTGCTAGAGCCAGGAGGGTAAAGACTTGATAATAGCATTTGTTTAACTTTATTCCTCAGTTGTAATTGAATTCTTCAGCTAGGAAACATTTGGAGGATTGCTTCCCATGGTTGGCTCTCCAGTGAACCCCAAAACAAGCAATCCAGTCTGATAATAAATGGCCTGGCATAGGGAGACTACTGTGGAGCTCCATCTGATTGTAATGCAACTTTCCTATAATGACTAGTGACATTACTGTTCATTTTGAACCATAGGCATCATTTCACTTCTAAAAGGCTCTCCTAGACCTTTCCATCTGAACAATTTTTTTTTGCTAGCGTGTTACTGGAATAATCATAATGGGAAGGAAGAGAGGAAATGGCAAAAGCAGGTTCGGGAATTGCTTGGGCATAAGAACGTAAGAGCCTGTTGGATCACACCAATGACTCATCTAGTGCAGCATCCTGTCCTCACAGGGACTACCCAGATGCCTGTGGGAAGCCCTCAAGAACACTCTCCCCACCAGTCTCTAGCAACTGTTTTTGAGAAGCATTACTGCCTCTGACCATAGAAGCAGAGCATAGCCATTGCAGCTCGTAGTCATTGATAGTCTTATTCTCCATAAATTTGCTCAATCCTCTCTTAAAGGCCGTCTCTTATGTGAGGGAGTTCCGTAGTTCAACTGTGCGCTCTGTGAAGAATTCTTTTCTTTTATCTGCACTAGATCTAGATGAACAGGCTTCAGGAATGGCAGTTATGGACCAGCAGCAGCTTCTAGGACTTTAAGGGATTAACCCTGAACGGTGTCAGTTTAAACCTGGAGAGATATTCAACGAAAAATGAGCTCTATAGGAAGCAGTATTAAGAAGAGAGCAGAAGATCAGTCTAGGGATAAGTTCCAGACTAAGTTATGATGACATTTATAAAGAACCAGAGAGGAGATATGCATTAAGGCAGCCTTATTCAACATCAGGGCCCATCCTTGAGGCGAATTGTTTTTCAGGAAATTTACTGAATTTATTAGTAATATTTTCCTGTGGAACCTGAATGTGATGCATATTGGACGGGGACAGTGCAAAGCAGATATGCTGAAATATAACACCCACTCTTCTAAGAGTGTGCTTTAATCCACCCTTTGCTAACCTGCTGACCTCTAGATATTTTGGACTACAACTCCCATTATGCTGATTGTGGCTGATGGGACTTGTAGTCCAAAGAAGGGTACCAGGCTGGTGGAGTTTGCTCTAACCAGTGCACTCACTGCAGATTTAACCACATTTTTTTCCTGTCTAGAAAACACCCATGCAGCAGGTAGAGCATCGGTGCCCCTTTAATCCTCACTAAGGCCACAACCCAAACTGTATCTGAAGCCCCTGTGGCTTTGTGGAGCTACTGCCTCATTTGCAGCCTGGCCACTTGTGGTGGCAGAATGGAGGCAGGCAGATTGAGTTCAGATCAGGCCAGTTGCTGGCCTGCACTGGCTGTGAGAGCTGCTTGGGATCCAATCCAATAGTAGATACTGTCCAAATGCCCAGGAAAACAAAAATGATGACCCAGTTGGCACCAGGCAAGCTCTCTGTAGACAAGGAGCTACTACAGAAAAGGCCTATTCTCTCACCACCATCCTCAGGAGCTCCTCTGGATCAGACACACAGAGAAGTGCCTCAGGTGATGGTCTCAGGGTCTGGGTAGGTGTATCTGAGGAGAAGCAGTCCTTAAGGTACAGGGGTCTTGAGCCATACAAGGCTTTAAAGTTCAGAGCTAACATTTTGAGTTGGGCCCTGCCTCCTGCCTCCTGGTTTGCCTTCTGATCCTGACTTTGCCACCGTCATGGCTCCGGTTCCTGCAGGCTTGCCTCAGACTGCTGCTTGTGGCCCAGCCCTGACACCTTCCTATCTATTTCACAAGGCTTATTTGCTCAACTATTTTAATACCCACTATAGAAAACAACGATTGTTTGGAAGCACCACCTTGGCTTTTGTGCCCAGAAGGGCCGCAGCTCATTAAGGCCCCAGCAAGGTGTGAATTGTGCCCTGTCAGGATGGTAGAGGAAAGCATTGTTCTCCTTCTTACTTGCTACTGTGTATTATTTTGGTCACCGAGGTTGATCTTTTGCTCATAGGTTCACAATGACTGCACAACAGAGATGCTTTTGCTTCTGGCGCCGTTTGAATAACACTTTTGCTGTGAGCTGGCCGCATATGCCCTCTGATATTTATATAAAAGGAATACTTGTATTTACACCTGCCGTCTAGTGAAGGGGGCAAAAATAAACTCATCACCAGCAGCTATCATGAAAATGTCCTGGCAGTTGGTTTTTCTTGCCCATATCAGATTGATTTAAAGAAATAATTTGTTCTCCCTCTCCCCCCCACCCTTTTCTTCCTGCCTGAATGACATGTGATCCATAGTTATGATGCGCTGAGGGTCAGCTGTGCCACTGTGCAATGAGGTAATAAACACAAAGACAGAAGATGAACTGTCCTGTACTGCCCACTCCCCTCAATCTTTCCTACGCAGACTGATTGGAGGACATGCAAGGACTATCAAGTAGTTAATCTGCTGAAACAGAGTGCAGCTGCAGTGATTGGCTTGTCCTTTAGTTAAAAACATATCTGGGCCCCTTAATTACAGTCCTGTAGGGCATACACATTTTAAAATAAATAACCAAACAGTGGTATCCATATAGAAAAATAGATTTAGCTGAGCTTGTGCACTGAGTGGTGGTGAAAACAGAGAGAGCTCTGTTTCCCCTAGTTCTTAGAAAGGATACAAGGAAAAACTGAATGGCGTCCCTGATTGTTTTCAGACAACCTGTTTATTGAATATTCATTCTGATTCATTTGTGGGAAGGTTAAATGACATTAGCTATTTATTGAGCACGCATTCTGATTTGTTTCAAGCAAATGTTACCCCACACTTTCCAATGCATTTTTCTGTCATGTTCTTTTCTGCAAAATAAAAAAAAAATTAAAATCTGAGGTTTGGGAGAAGTGGGTTTGTTGTGTAAGAGCTCCAAATCGAGTTTAATTGTGAAGCCTGAATTTGGCAGTATGGGATTGAATTGCGCCCCAGAATAGCAACATTCTGTAAGTACCCTAGAATATCTGTTCTGTTACTTTTGATCCTTTTTCTGGTCAACAAAGCTGTACTTTATATAACACAAGAGTGTCACTGTTTTGAATAGATTCCAAGGTGGTAGGTCAAGTTTTCACTGTCTAAACAAAATGGAAAGTTAATAGTGTACAAATTAAGGCTATCTGGTGATTGAAGCTTTATAAAAACTTCCTACTTAGGGGAATCCACCTCTTTGTTTTTATGTTTTCCCTATGATAACATATCATAGCAAACATACCAGAAGCTAGACAAAAGACAAGGAGCTGAAACATCAAGTTATTTGCCTGTCAGTCATTGGCAGAAAGTGTGAACTTTGATCCGGTCAGAGGTTTCAACCAAGTTCATTTTCAGCAGCTCCCGTGCAGAATCCCCAAACTGCAGTGCTTTTAAAATTAAGGGAATTTACCAAAATCTGAAAGCCCCCCCCCCCCCGAGAATCTGAAATGGAGAGGAACTGCTTGGAAAACTTTGCTGTGCTTGTGAATTTTTCTGGTTTGGGAACTCAGAAATTAATAGTTGATAATTTTTATTCTCTTTCTTTCTACACACTTTAAGCAAATGACAGTTCTGAATAGTGTAACTGAGATGATAGAGCTATAGCAATCCTTTGGATTTGTTGGTTGATAGGACTTCCATGGTTGCAATCATTCAGGGCAACTGTGCTATGCGATGAAAAGCAGAGAAAGGGAGGCAGCAGAGCAGAATGAAATAGTGGCCTTCTGCAGTCTATTTGGAACAGCTGACATGAAAATGGATGTAATATCAATAGTATAATCAAGGCAAATTGGATTATAACCATGTGAACTCTTTTTATTTATTTATTTAGGCTTTATGACCCATCATTACCTATACAAACAGTCTCTTCTTCATTCAGCACTTTCTCTAGAAATGTTGCTTTCCCCTGCCGTGTTGGAGGGCTTCCTTTTGCATGTTAATGCAATATTCTGTTTCTAACCTGACAGTAATAGATTAAAGAATATGTAAAGTGCTCCTTTCTGCCCTAATGTGATTCCAGCCATGCAGACAGCTTGAAAGAACATGTCTAAACAGACCAGCACCTGAGCATTTTTTTTCATGCAGAATCCAATTGAAATAATTTCAAATGTGAAGTGTCTGCTCCATTTTCCGCCTTTTAGCTTTGATGGAATTTTCTTTCCTGCAGGAGGACTTTGAGGTTTGTTCTCTTTAGGGGAATTAAAAACAAAACACCAATCCTGCTGTTTGCTTTAGTCTGCTAATTATTTCAACCTCCCCCCCCCTCCCCTTGAAGATGAGCCATATTTTAATTGCTATATGAAAGTTTTGTCTTGATTAGATGGGAGGCTTCGGTGCCTTTTTAAAGGATGCAAATGGAAAGTTCTAACTTTCCCCCTCTCCCTTTTGGCTCTTGTTCCTTCCTGCGCATCTGTGCAACAGAAGCAGAGGTACAAAAGAGGAGACAGGAGAAGAGCAGGGTACATACTGAAAACTCGACAAAGTAGCAAGCGTACAGCGCCTCTTCTGAATTGCTAGCTCCCTTGTGCCTGGACGCCAGATGGTGCGCCGCACTGCAAAACTCTTTTAACAACCTGCATGTCAGGTAGGCATAGTGATGGGAACAGATTGTTTCTGTCTTCAGGTGCAGGCTTGTAAAATAATCTCACAGATATTCACAGTGAAGTCTTTTAAGGGTTCATGGTTGTGGTTTTCTTAGGCCTGTAAAGCTGCCTCTTGCTCTTCCTATGCAATAAAAGTGCAAATGCTAAGGGTGCAACTTGAAGCGACATGGGTGATTCATTATCAGGAATTACAATAATAATTCCATTGTCCCACCCCAAATTGGATCAGGGCTGTGGAACGGGGTATTTGACACTCCCCCCACCATTTCCCACCTTAAAAGCACCCCCTTCCCTGAGCTGCTATTGGAGGATTTTAGGCAGAGTTTGGATGACCATCGGTCATGAATGCTTTAATTGAGATTTCTGCATTGCAGGGGGTTGGGGTCCCTTCCAACTCTATGATTCTGTCCCATGAAAGAGAGAGAAAAAATGCAATGAAATACATTTTGATACAAACCAACATTTACTGCTTCACTAAACAGCAGCTTTCCAAGGCATTGCAAGCTGGCCTCCTATGCATAGAGAAGAGTGTGCATATAATTACTGTAAATAGCCTTTCTAAATCCACTGCCACTGCACATTTCCTTGAAGGCCTGGAACACATGCAAAGACATGCTATAGAGGAAATAATGACAAGGATGCCTTTGGATGAGAAGTGGCAGATTTGCTAAAATTGGAATGCAGTGGATGATGGGGACCAATATTGGAGAAGCAGGCTAAGGCTTTCGTTGAGTGCACTGGTTTGCTAGGAGCATATCCCACAATGTCTAGGACTGGAACTGATCTGGTCCCAGAAGGTTTTATTTTGGGCAGGGATGTGTAACCTGTAGCCCTCCAGATGTTGCTGGACTCCATCTCCCATCGGCCCCAGCCAGCACTGCCAATGGTTGCCCATTCCTGATTTAGGGATTCAAAGCAGCTGAAGTGCTTGGCAGTGGGCTTACAGTTTCTTGAGATGCTAGAGAATGAGGAGATGCCTCTAACATTTCCCAGACCTTCTGTTCTAATTGAGGCATTTCCACTTGGACCCAAAGAGGCAGGTTTCTGGTTCTGTAGTGGTCAGACATTGATAGACAGCTCTTCAGTGTTTCCCTAGATTCACTGATTCAACCACTGACATTTGGCATTAGTTTGTAAAATTATCCTAGGACTGATCACGTGAACCAACCCCTCAATGTTGAAAGAATGCATGAGGGGGGCCACATGGGCTAGTCTTGTCTCTGGTCACTGACACATGCCATGGCCATGATCCCACTTACATATCTGAAACACAACAGAAAGGATTCTATGCCGGTACATTAGTACACACATGGAGTTTTATTCACATGAAGGATGGAGGATCACCTCTCAGGCATACTGATGTACATGTGCCGAGTCCTTCCCACTTTGGATGTATTCTGAATGAATGGGTGTGTGTTGGGAATGGAGTGCAGCATTGGACGTGGGGCTAGCCCATGCAGGCCTATAACCTCTTCATGCATTTTTTCAACATATGTATGTGTGTGAGAACCTCCCTAATGTTTTAGGGGTTTTGGATCCATTGGATTTGTTGGTCTAAATGGTTTTTACTGGAGGTCCTGCTGCCACTTTTCAGGGTAGTAGTTTCCCATTGATTGTACAGGGATTCAAAATCCCATATGCAGAGATGCACTCTGGAGGAGTTCTTCTCCACATGCTTGGGAACCCAAGAAAAGTAGGATTACTGAACATGCAGAGAAGCACCCCCCCCCCATGTAGAGTTGAATCTTTTTCAGACAGGGCAGTGAGCATGGGTATATATGGGTCAGATGTGATTATGACCCTCTTTATCTGTGCTTTAGAACATCTGAGAAATATTCATGTGAGTGGCTATGCAAAGAAGTGGCTATAGAAAGAAGCGGAATGATCCTGACTTTGCCCCTTGGACACAGCTGATTTGGCCCCTGAACAGTAACCCCAGCAGAGGTTTTGGCAAGGGAGAAGCCCCAGCAAACAGTGAGGTCTCCATCCCTAGTTCTGGAGGGGATATGGTAGCTATGTCCATGTCCTTGCAGTTGGATGACTTCTCCCCAGAACTAGCACAGTATTATCTACACTGACTGCCAGCAGGACTTCAGGCAGGGTTCTCTCCCAGCCCTACCTGGAGATGACAGGCATTGAACAAAGGCAGAGGCTTTGCCGCTAAATTATGGCTCTTTCCCAGGTGAGTCTGCTCTTTGACCTGATCCAGAAGTTCTCTCTGCAGGGAGCTCTCCGTGGTCCTGATTCTCAGCTGCCAGTGGTTCCCACCCAAGCAGCATATCTCCCACAGGCTCCTGCCTGCCATAATGTGTAAATCCTGCTCATATCCCTGTTTTGCTTTTTGTTTTTCTGAGTGAAGTTAAAGCAGAGAATTTCTCCCACTTCAGATAGGCAGCATTATGTTAGCTTGCCTTTCCAATATATATTTTTGGTGATAAATCAAGTACATCTTGCATGTACCTCAGTTCATTACCGAAGAGACTAGGGGTACAGCAGGATCCCAAGCTTCCACTTTACAGCTTTTGCCCTAGCTTACAGAAATACCCAAACCTTTAATTTGACAGACCATGGGAACCAGACTGTACACTAGTCCCATGATGGCTTCCTAGTTTCTGGCTTTGCAATTCTGGCCTTAGAATAGAACACATGAATGTATTGAGACTTAAGCTGGAGAATTAAGGCCTTTGCTGAGAAAGTTGCTATATATCATACCATCTGGACTCCAGAGGGAGAAGACCAATCCGTTTAGAGCTAAGATGCCTGAGTGGGAAAGTTGAGGAGGTCTCGGAATGATTGACGCTGATAGATATTTCTCTCCGCTTTGATGACACCTGAGCAGTCCCTTAGCTCAGAGCAAATAAGGGTCACAGAGAAGACTGCTTTTGCCATATTATCTACTGGTATGATAATGAGCCCTAGCTTTCTAGAGGACAGGATGCTATATTTAGATAAGCAATTCCATTCATAAACCAGGTTTGCTACAGCAGCTTATTTTTAGCAACTAGGCAGGAAGATTTCCCAGGGTCTATTAGAAAAAATAGAGGAGAATTCAGATTCATAGTTCAACAGCTGCACTGAAAGACTTGGACTTTGGACTCGACAAACTGACTGGCTGCCACGTAGGCCAGGGGTTCAGGACACTAAGCCTCCATTGCAGCTATGCAGGAAAGTAATTGTGAAAATTACACATGAGTGACCCAACTACTCATTTTAACTGCTTTAATTAGTTTTGGTGGGTTCATATCTCCACACAGTCTTCTTTCTCTTCATAGCCATTTTAGTGGTTTGTAACAAACATCCCCTCCCCTTTACCCATATTGGGACTCAGTTGTTGTTTAGCTAATTCCATCTGCTAATTAAACCACAGTGCAACATCAGTGGGGCTTGTCACAACTCTGGGCCCATAATAGAAAAGTTGGAACCAATATCCCAAAATATCACACCTCCATGGGGATGCTTGCTTACGTAATCAGGAAAATCACTAGGCCTGGTAACAAATCCCAAAGCAACAGGACAGTAATAAAAACAATGGAAGGCTTATCAATTGCCACCTCAATGAAATAGCCTTTGAATAAAAAGCCAAATACAAGTCTTAATTAGATATATAAAACCAGTTTTATCATTTACAAGGTGATTGCAGTCCAACCATACAATTTAGCTTCTAGGCAGAACTACCATAGCTAACTTTATCTCTCTCTGCCTCTCATTTTAACTTTTCATTGAGGGACTCCATTTTACAGATATAAGCCAACTAGTTCAAAAGGTTATGCTAGCTCAAATGCCACACCTCCTTAAAGGTGAGATGCCTAGGTTTGCCTGAAGCGGCTATGCTCATTATTTGTATGCTCTTTTCATAGCAGCTGGCTTCATTTGAAATTTCATAAGATTTGTGGGTTCTATCAACACATTTTACCTCTTCATCTGGAGGGACTAAGAAACATAGCTGTGTTCTGTTGTCTCCTATGTTACTAAGTAATGAGAATATGCATGTTACTTCTCTACTTCCTTTCTTCCCTCCCCTCCAAGATGAAGGCAAATTCCTGAAATAGTACAAGATGCAACCAGTCCCATCCTACATTCAGATTATGCATAAATGGCAGTATCAGGGGTGGGGAACAGTCAGTATGTCATCTCCTTTGTTTATTGGCAAAATGGCAGATCTTTGTGAGATTTCCTGCTACTGTTGCCCAGAATTAAACTGTGGAAGAATAAACTGTGGCAGAATCATATTTATTTTACCAACATTATGGAATAATTGATTGGTCTGACATTAGACATACAGACCAAGTGAAATAATAGATAATCCCAGAGACCATAATGTACAGAGGTGATGTATGATTTAATAACTTCTTCAAAAACAGTACATTTAAACAGCTGAAACAAAGAAAATAGTGGGATTCAACTTTATTATATTAGTACTGGTAGTGTCTACTCTTTATCCCAAGGAGTCACATTTGTCAGAAATAATGTCAGGACAATATGACACATATCCTCCAGCAATGTCGAATGGCACCAGGCATGACCTCTTCTGTCTCTGAACAGCATACAGATCATCCCAATGTTACATGAAATGGAAGCCCAAGGCTAACATCTTCACATTTTTTATATTGATCCATTTTTTTTGACTTGGTGGAGTCTCTGGATCAGACTTTTAGGGTACAACATTTTTGATAAAGAAAACACATCTGGTGTGAAGAAATAGGCGCACCTACTCTTTATTTAGTAAATGGATGCTCAGGATCAAGTCTTACCATTCTGATATAATTAAAGAGAAGGCTTTTAAAACTTAGTTATAATGTCATATGCAAGCAAAAGAATAAAAGGTTTCAATTTCCCTAATGGCAATGAAGAGAGAAAAATAGGACAACTGGGAGAGCTTACTCTTACCTGTCTAGGAAGCCAGGTAGCAGATGGCAAGAACCAGTGATAGAGTGGCTGTCTTGCTTGCCGAGAGCCCAAAGTTCAGTCCCTGGCATCTCCAGGTAGGGCAAGGAGAGACGTCTGTCTGAAACCCAGGGGAGTCGCAAAATCCTTATAACTTTCAGTGCTGTCCTTTGCTGGTGCCAACTGTTGCTTTCTTGCATATGATGGTTACAATGGGCGGTATCCAACTAACTCATTCCATCAAAGCAAGCATTTTTGTTATGCAGTGGACCCCCCATGGCCCCCTAAAACTGTTCTGGGTTTTGCCCCAAGTTGCCACAGCATATTTGAGATCAGTGTAGGTGCATTTGGAGAGATAAGAAGGGGAGTTCTGGGCCCAAGCAGAAATTCTTTCATGGAGGCTGGTCCGTTAGGGCAACTGCCCCACCAGCCTCATGTCTGCCCTCAGCAAGTGCCCACCTGCCTGCTTTTCTGTAACCAGTCCCAGAGGTGTCACTGGTTGTCCTTTGCCTCTTCCTTGTCAGTGTTGCCCTTGTAGAACACAGCAGGAAGGAGGAAGCGGACAAAACAGGAAGTGTTGAGCTCTGCCTGTCTTTGGCTCTAGCGCCACTTGCTGTTGGTCTCTTTGCCTTCTGCCCTATTAGCCCCAGAATTAAATACCCTGGGTATAATGGGATGTAGGTGGCGCTGTGGTCTAAACCACTGAGCCTCTTGGGCTTGCCGATCAGAAGGTCGGTAGTTCAAATCCCCACAACAGGGTGAGCTCCCATTGCTCTGTCCCAGCTCCTGCCAACCTAGCAGTTCGAAAGCACGCCAGTGCAAGTAGATAAATAGGTACCTCTGTGGCGGGAAGGTAAATGGCATTTCCGTGCACTCTGGTTTCCATCATGGTGTTCCTTTGCACCAGAAGCTGTTTAGCCACATGATCTGGAAAGCTCTCTGTGGACAAACACCGGCTCCCTTGGCCGGAAAGCAAGATGAGCGCCACAACCCCATAGTCACCTTTGACTGGACTTAACCATCCAGGAGTCCTTTACCTTTACCCTTACCCTGGGTATTTGAAAATGAATGAGGGCACTTTGCAAGAACTTTGAAGCTGGAAACATTGTGATTTCTACAAACATGACTCCATTGAGTGATGTATGTATTTTGTATATATTGTACCCTTCAGACAACTATGGCTGCAAAAAATGAATGTGTATGCACCCTTTAGGCACACTACTGTGGAAATCAAGTATTACTGATCAAAACATGGAAGGCTTCACTTCGGCTCTCATTGGCAGCATTTCAAACTGTTTCATTTTCAGCAAGCATTTTAAAAAAACTTTTCCCTCTGTTTCTCTGTTCTGTTTCTGATGGTTTGAAACATGTTTTCTCACTGTTTGTTTATTGCTTGATTATATTGTGTAGTGGGTTGTTATATTATAAGATATTGTAAGCCGCCTTGAGTGGGTGTTTTGTTTAGAAAGGCGAGTTTTAAATTTCAATAGCAATAAAATAGATGAGACAGAAGCTGCTGCACTTCTATTCTCTGCAAGCTTTTTTTTTAGACTGCAGCCAATTTGCAGTAATTAATGTGATAAGGACAGCAGCTGCAGCCTTCTTTAATTCCTCAGTCTTAGAGCAGAGATAGAAAATGGATTAGTTAGAGATAAATATAGCTTTCAGCATTTTCTCATGAGAACAGACCCTGCCGAAATATTGCATTTTTTGTAGCATGAGTTGGACGTTGGTATGATGAAAGTAATTCGCCTTTGCCTCAGGGACTTATCCCGTTTGAATTGAATGGAAACAAATAATGCTGGTTTATTTTAAATAAAACAGGAAATAAACTCTGATTCAAAGAGTCCACTGTGGGTTGTTTCTGATGAACCACAAACTCTGTAACCAAGACAGTTCTATATTTGAATGAATGTAGACTTTCATGTATCTTTCAGAAGAATTAGGAAAAAAGCAAGGTTTCAGGTGGACAGGAAAATCAGACCTAGGCTATATTCATGTTTTAGTATATACTGGTTTACTGTGTCAGGAATGAGCTTTAGGCAAGTCTCTGATTCACACACCTCCCCTCCCATCTCTTCTTCTGGTATTAGCATACGGAGATCAGAAGCTTTCTCTTTCAATTTCAATTAACTACAGTTTATTGTTATGTCGGAACACTAAACTGTAGTTAGTCTTAACTGTGGTTTGTTGAAACCAGTCAGTTTCATTACTCATGGCTTGCAGTTGGCTTGTTTCAAACAAACTACAGCTTAGAGTAACCACAGTATGTTAGATTTTGAGAACACAACAAGTTCTTGTTAATAAAAAATGGAAATGAAAGCTTCCAAATTCTTCCTTGCAGCTGTACCAGAAATGGAGGGAAAGGGAGTTACACAACTGAAGCTTGTCTAGGCTAACCCTTGACACAGCCACCTATGGTTTAACATGGTATCTGAGTGCAATCACACAGTGGTGAATGGTGGTTATAGTTTCAAAGGAAGATGTAAAACTCTTCAAATAAAACAATATGAACCTGTTCATTTTCTTCTCAAACTATAAGTAATTTCCCATTAGGAGGTGTGTATTCCTTCTGAATTTAAAAAGAGAGGGAAATATGAGGTCTATGAGATAAGTTGGTTGTTCACCAGCTTTTGTGTTGATCAGTGAACAAAGTCTTAAGACTTCATTTAGTTATGAATGACTGACTTTTTGGGGGGTGGGGGTGGGGAGCAGAAATGTGGGACACAAAGTGGGATACAGTCATACCTTGGAAGTTGAATGGAATCTGTTCCGGAAGTCCGTTCGACTTCCAAAATGTTTGGAAACCAAAGCGTGGCTTCTGATTGGC
The DNA here is from genome assembly GCF_965112155.1 of Podarcis liolepis. Classification (NCBI taxonomy): domain Eukaryota; kingdom Metazoa; phylum Chordata; class Lepidosauria; order Squamata; family Lacertidae; genus Podarcis; species Podarcis liolepis. Next base: position 34,940,861 of record NC_139564.1, on the reverse strand, counting down.
TGCAGGAAACTCCTGCAGCCAATCGGAAGCCTTGGAAGCCTCATAGGATGTTCGGCTTCCAAAAATAGTTCATAAACAAGAATAGTCACTTCTGGGTTTGTGGCGTTCATGAGCTAAAACATTCAAGAACTAAGCTGTTTGAAAACCAAGGTACGGCTGTATAAGGTGTCTTAAATTAAGAGAGGGAAAATAGGTAAGGAGAGTGTATACATCGTGTATACTGCAAAGGTATATTCTCAAAGGATATTTTAGTGTGACTATAGATTATTATCATCATCATCATCTTATTATTTATATGCTGGCCATCTGACTGGGTTGCTGCAGCCACTCTGTCAAGGCCTTAGTGTTTGATAGTATGCCTCTCTCTCTCTCTCTCTCTCTCTCTCTCTCTCTCTCTCTCTCTCATAGAAGCCATTCCATTTGCTTCATGCTGTGTTGGAGGAGCAGGAATGCAATGCACAGACACACAGCCTGATTTTATTTAAGGAAAGTTGGTTATCAAAAGCATGACATTTGTTCACTTAATGTTTCGTAATCTGTTGTGTAATGTATTGTGTTACAATGATTTCCTTCTAGACTAGCCACTTTTAATATTCCATACACTTGGATTGCAAAAGAATGTAGCAATGAACAACAAATGGTGGTGTGAAACATAAATAGGTATATTTTAAATGGGTCTACTAATTCAGCTGAATCTCATTTTGAGAAATGGTGACATGACTTTGCCATCTTACCCTGTAGTGAAACATCAGATTGAGATTTCCTGGCTCCAGTTGTTTGTGATGCAGACCATGTCCAGTTATTATAGGGAGCTCTTACAACCAGCATTGCCTTTATATAAACCTCCATATGGCACTTCTAGGAAGTGCATAGATGTATGCAGTTTTGTTTTTGGTCATTTCACACTGAAAATACAATTTGACTTGGCTGTCAGACAGACACAATCTGTCATATTCCTTCTATAGGAGCTGGACTTGATCCAAATGGATACATTCAAGAACATTATCCCATAAAATTGGAGGCTAAGCTTCCAATTTCAATATATAGGAAGGCTACAATTCTGCGGGTTTTGGCACCCTCTGCTTTTTCAGCTGAACAGCCTGTTTCTGTGATTAGTGCAGTTTATTGCTTTATCACAAAATAAGGCTGAAAACAAACTCAGCAAAGGAACAGATGGCTTTGCCACATTTCCTAGAAAGGGCAGTTCCCATTCAAAATGGGACATTTTGCAGATCATTAGGATGGTTTCTATAACATTTCTCTGAATCCAACCTATACAAGCAGTAAATATTCAAGTAAATTTGTGAGAATAATGCTGCAACACTTCCTGAATAAAATAGCACACCACTGGTTAGAATAATAGAATTGTAGAGTTGGAAGACATCCTGAGGGTCATTTGGTCCAACCCTCTGCAATGCAGGAATCTCAACTAGATCACGCATGACAGATGGCCACCCAACCAGCAAGGAAGGAGAGTCTGCCACCTCTCATGGGAGTCTGTTCCACTCTTGAACAGCTCTTAGTCTCAGAAAGTTCTTCCTGATGTTTAGTTGGAATCTCTTTTCTTGTAACTTGAAGCTATTGGCTCAGGTCCTAGCTTCTGGAACAGGAGAAAACAAGCTTGTTCTTTCTTCCACATGACAACCCTTTAGATATTAGAAGACAGCTAGCATATCTCCTCTCAACCTCCTCTTTATCAGGCTAGACACCAGCTCAACCATTCCTCACAAGCCTTGGTTTCCAGACCCTTGATCATTTTGGTCGCCTTCCTCTGGACACATTCCAGCGTGTATATATTTTTCTTAAATTGTCTCCAGAACTAGACACAGTACTCCAGCTGTGGTCTGACCAAGGCAGAACAGAGTGGTACTATTACTTTCCTTGATCAGGAGACTATACTTCTGTTGATGCAGCCTAGAATAGCGTTAGCTTTTTTTAAAAAAACCTGCTGTTAACTTTAACACTGTTGATTTGTGTTAAGCTTGTGATCTACCAAGATCCTTTTCACAAGTACTACTGGCAATCCAGGTGTCTCTGATCACTGGCGGAGGAAAGGGGGGGGCAGGGGGAGTGCACCACCCCTGTCACCATCGGGGAGGGGGGTACCATCACGACTGCCGCCCGGACACGCACTGTGCACCCCCCACTGTGCTGGGCACCACACCCCTGCAGGCAGCACGCCACTGCCTGCAGGTGGCATGCCACGCCCCCAGGAAGCAAACCACACACCCACGGGTGACATGCCATTCCCCTGGGATGCATGTCATGTCCCCAGGGACACGCAGTAGCCACGGCCCCACCTGCGCTCTGCCCCTGGTGCCAGAGCATGCAGCTTTGCCACTGTCTCCGATCTTATACAGTTCCAGGTATCGTGTGCCACATGACCCAGAAAGCTGTCTGTGCACAAACACCAGCTGCCTCGGCCAGAAAGAGAGATGAGTGTCACAACCCCATAGTCGCCTTTGACTGGACTTAACTGTCAAGGGGTCCTTTCCCTTTTTTTTACCTTACTTACACCATATAGTACACTGGTCAACAACAAATTTGTTGTCTGCATTTTTTCAGTTGATTTAGGATGAATCTGATGTGCTGAATCCAAAAATCACATTGGTTTTGCTCAATCAGGTCAAGTTTTTGAGCTATTGGCCACATGTCGTTTTTTTACGTTTTTGTTCACATGTATGCTTGTGTGGAGCATTTTAGAAGAAGTTGGTGGGGGTAAAATGCCAAGCCGAATAATTGTTTTGATTGGAAATGATTATTTTAATGACAAGAAGTATTCAGGTCCGATAGTTCTGGGTGATTATGTCGAAAAGGGATCAGTTTGAAGTCATAAAACCTCGAAATCTTCCATAAATTGGTGCAGCAAAGCATAAAGTTGGGGGATCAAAACTAAGTTAATGGGGCAGCCGCCCCACGAAGTATCCTGATCTTCAATCAGCACGTCGTCCTGTATCTCATTGTGATGAAATTTCAGTGCCTATCAGAACTTCCTGATATTAGTGACGAAGATGCCTCCAGTGTTGAAGGACATGAAGAAGAAGAATTGGTTCTTGAAGATGATACTCCACATCCATTTTCCCAAAAGGAGTTGAATGATCTAGTTCGCGACCTCAGCTTGTCAAAGGACTCTGCTGAACTGTTGGCATCCAGATTGAAGGAAAAAAACCTCCTCTCTGACAGTGCTCGCATCAGCTTCTTCCGCAATAGGCATCAAGAGTACCTCCGTTTTTTCTCAGAAGAGAAGGACTTGGTGTACTGTGCAGATATTGCACAGCTTCTGCTCAAGCTTGGAGTGCCACAGTATGAACCCAAAGATTGGCAGCAGCAAGCGATCACTGAAATGTGTTCTGCTACAGAACGACAACCAGTTTGCCTCTATACCCCTGGCTCACTCGAGTACACTGAAGGAGAACTATGAAGCGGTGAAGTATGTGCTGGAGAAAATTGGTTATGATCAGCATAAGTGGTTTATTTGTGTTGACCTGAAGATGGTGAACTTTTTGTTGGGACAACAGTCTGGCTTCACCAAGTACCCAAGTTTTCTGTGCATATGGGATAGTAGGGACCGTGCTCAGCATTACACGAAGAAGGACTGGCCTGTGTGGGAGGAATTGGTGCCTTGCAAAGAAAGGAACGTCATCAACGACCCTCTGGTGGACAGAGACAGAATACTCTTCCCACCGCTGCACATCAAGCTTGGCTTAATCAAGCAGTTCACCAAGGCTCTGGACAAGGATGGTGACTGCTTCACTTACTTGTGCCAGGCTTTTCCAGGATTGACTATGGAGAAGTTGAAAGCTGGCATCTTTGACGGTCTTCAGATCTGTCAGCTCATCAGAGATCCAGAGTTCAGAAAGTCAATGAACAAAGTGGAATTGGAAGCGTGGAAGGCATTTGTTCTGGTAGTGAAGAACTTTCTTGGCAACAATAAGGCCAGAAACTACGCAGAACTTGTCAACAACATGCTGACTGCTTTCAGAAACCTGGGCTGCAACATGAGCGTCAAGATGCACTACCTATTTTCACATATGGACCGGTTTCCTGAGAACCTGGGTTCAATGAGTGACGAGCAGGGGGGGGAGATTCCATCAGGACACGAAAGAGATGGAGACCAGGTATCAGGGTCGCTGGGACGCAGTCAAGATGGCTGACTATTGTTGGACTCTGAAGAGAGACCTCCCTGCCGCTGAGCATTCCTGGAGTTCCAAGAAATGGAAGTTCAAGCCCTGAAGTTTGAAAAATGGTGAAGCAACATGCAATTTACGTGTACTTACCTTTATCAATGTCCACCATTCAGTTTACAGTAAACCTGACCTGATGGAGAGAAACGGATGCCATTTCCGGATTCAGCAGTGCAAAAATACCCTAAATCAGTTGTAGAAATCTAGACAACATTCAAAAAGTAAAAAATTGTTGCCCAGTGTTATTCCTGCATGAACAGGGGGGCCTGTAAGCACATTCAGCTGAACACACTTACATCTCTCTTCAGTTCTTTCCACTCAGTGTAAGAAGGTTGGGGGTTAGACTGGCATATGTGGCCTTGCGCCCCCTCCATGGATAGAATTAGAAGCACCTGAACGCATCTGTCGTCTACTTTGCAGAAGCATCAGCAATGTTATAAATAAAATAAACAGAAAGAAGCCTTTTATTCTTTTGCACTGACAAGATCATGATCTTTAGAGATTTTATTTGAAAGAATAAGTAGGCTGTAGCCCAATCCATCAGATGCTTGAACTGAGACTATTTACAGACAAGCTACTAAACTGCTTTCTTAGTGGGCTAAATAGAGACTTGACTTCACACACACACACACACACACACACACACACACACACACACACACAGCGAGGTACCTGCACATGCCATGGTTCAAATGGTTATGCATATTAATACAAAAAAGCAGTTTAAAACAAACCAAAGCCTTCAGTGAGAAATGCAGTAGGTGATCCAGATTGTGTGGAAGGTACCTCAAATATCCTCAAATCTGTTACGGCTTGGGGTGCAATTAACACCACACTGAATTGTGTTGGAAACTAATTGGAACTTGGAGGCTGATGTCAATGGCAGAAAACTGGTGTGTCCTGCTTTGAAAAGCAGATTCTAGAAATCACTGTGGTCACCAGCTGCTTTTCAAAGGCAGACCCACCAAGACTGTGCTCAGTCAAGCCAGTCTTCTTGTGTGCTACACTGAAAAAATACTAAGTGTTCACTTATTTTATATTGTATCAGTCTCAGTTTTGCCATGAATCTTCCACATTGTGTGTGTAATTAATAGCTTCCAGTAAAACACTGAAATGTCTGTGCTCCTCGCACAACAGTTTAGGTGCCACTAGGTAAAGAGCTGGTGCAACTGTTGAATTTAAGCACTGGGAAAGAAGAAGCCAATGTACAGTGTAATAAATAAAATCAAACAAGACTTACATTATTAGCAGACTTTTCATTTAGGCTTCCTGGCAAATAATACTAAATAAAACATTCTGTAAATGGCCCTTTGCTCTTAGCTTTTAAAATATGGTGCAAATAGAGAGAAGAGAGAAGGGGGGTGGGGAAGAAACCCAGGCAAGAGGTTGCTGGCTTCACTTGCTTTATGCTGGATTTTTCAAAGAGATTGCTAGTCCAAGAGATCATTTCAAGATTCAGATATCCATTGCCTGCACCATTACCCATTTTAAAAATAGAAAGTCTATTATAACTATAAGGGCAATGCTCTGTGAACGAATGGACTATGTGACAGATTGTGAACTTTTGCATACTCTTCATACATAGAAAAGCATGCCCCCCCCTTGAATGCCTTATGCTAATAGAAATGTGCTTAGTTTGTGATATGTTCTGGGGGAGGGGGGAGAAATTACTACCATACTGATTTTCTGTGGGGAGAATAGATAAAATAGGATTTGCATGAACAAGAAGAGCAATATGCAATTAACTTTTCATATCACACATTTTGACATAGAAAAGCTAACTTAAAAACACCATAGTACAGTGGTACCTCGGGTTACATACGCTTCAGGTTATATACGCTTCAGGTTACAGACTCCACTAACCCAGAAATAGTACCTTGGGTTAAGAACTTTGCTTCAGGACGAGAACAGAAATCGTGCTCCGGCGGCGTGGCGGCAGCGGGAGGCCCCATTAGCTAAAGTGGTGCCTCAGGTTAAGAACAGTTTCAGGTTAAGAACGGACCTCTGGACTTCCGGAGGCAGCGCGAACAGCATTGGCAGTCTCCTTCACTTGCTGAAGGGGAAGCTCCGCGGAAACGGGTCGTCCGCTACGGCGAAGCGGAGACCTACGTCGGAAAAACCACAGGCAGAGTGAGCCTGTGGCCGTGGGACTCGGCGGGCACCACAAGCGCCCCCCGAAACGAAGAAGGGACCCCGTAAGGGGTTTCGGAACGTGGAAGGGAGCGCGGTGCTGTGAGTCGATCGCTCTTTCCGTGTGAGCGAAGCCGCATAGCTGCTGTCAGTGAGCGCTGACCTTTTTTCCTGGATTATTGGATTCGGAAACAGCAACCCGTGAGTAAAAGGGACTAAAATAACTCAAATTAATCTTAAAAATTCGGATAAAGTGGGAGATGCAACCAGGAAGTCCGTCTCCCTCTTCTGCTAAAATTTTAAAGCAACGACTTTGATCTGAAGCCTTTGAAGAGGAGTTAAAAGTTTTAACTTTGTGCATGATTTGAACTGTCGCTATAGGAACTAAGGGACTTAAATTTCTTTTTTTTTTTGGATTTCGGTTTTGGTTTTTCCTCTTACTGTGGATTTACAAAATTACATAAAGAAACCCAGGTACTTGACTGCCTAACTATTGGAGCTGTCAGTTCGCGGACTTTGTCTTTGTTACAGTGAACTGCTACATCTGAGTGTTTTCGGGCTAGCTACTTTGAAATACTGTTTCCTGGCACTTCTCCTGAAACATTGTTTAAGTAAAGACTCACTCTGCAGATTTTAAAGAAGAGCTGAAGGTCTTTTTGAAATTTACGATTGGTTGGACATTGTCAGACATTGAGAAAACTTTTAAGTTTTGGAATAAGTTTTTTGGAAAAATTTTCTTTGTTTCCCTCAAGACTTGTTTGAACTCCCCCTAGTGGACTTTGGATTTACAATTGTCTATGACTTGTATTTTTCCTCTTTCTTCCTTTAACTTGTTGTTTACTCTCTGGGCTTGTGGATTCCCATGGGAGCATACATAATTTGACCTTGGCATGTAGACGGGAGTGGAATGAGTGGCACTGGGAAAACAAGATTGGCCAAAGCTAAAGCTAAACAATTAACTCAATCAACATTAACTTCCCAGCTGCGCAGATCATCGGTTCCCACTGTTTTGGGAACACAAGAAGTAGAAACTGAGTTGACCTCACTAGAAGGCATGGCAGCTGGAGGAAATGAATCAGCACTAGATAAAATCTTGGAGAAATTGGAAATACTGGACAAAAAAGCGGATGTACAATCGGCTAAGATTGACCAAAACACTGCCAGCCTAAACAAATTAACTGAACAAGTTACTCTACACGCACAATCAATTGGGAAGCTTTTTGAAGCTACCACAGAGAATCGTAAATTGGCTGAGGCAGCCAATCAGAAAGTGGATGCAGTGAAGGAGGAGGTTAAACCATTGCATAAACAGGTTGGTGAACATCAGGCCTACCTGTCTATGATTGAATTACGTTCTAGGGAAAATAATCTGAGGCTGAGGTCAATTTCAGAACTTGAACAGGGGAATTTGACAGACTATCTGACAAAAGAACTTTCTAAGTTCTGGAATCTGGAGGAAGATAAAGACTTTAAAATTGTGAGTGCCTTCAGACTTGGAAGAGTAGTGAAGAAAGATAGACCCAGAGATTGTTTGATCACTTTGAGATCTAAGGAGGAAAGGGATAAAATACTAGGCCTACATTACGAAAAGTCACTTGAAATTCAGGGCAAGAGAGCTGAAATTTACAAAGATATCCCTAAACAACTTTTGGATCTTAGAACCACCTATACAGACCTAACAAAACTGTTGAGAAGCAACACAATTCCTTTTAGGTGGGAATTTCCTCAAGGATTATCTTTTACATTCAGAGGGAAGAAAGTGAAAATTAAAACACCTGAGGATAAAGATAAGTTCCTGAACGACTACGAAGAAGACCTTCAGAAAGGGATTACAGGGCCTGGGTCTTGGCCACCGCCACCGCCTGCACCTACACCTTTGGGATCTGACGACCAGAAGAAAGAAACGCCACCACCTACTGAATAACAGATTTGCCCAGGATGTCTCTGCAACTTTTTAGCTGGAACATTAATGGTGGAAATTCCCCGGAAAAAAGGAGAAGGATATTTCATATATTAAAGAAAGAACAATTGGACATTATTTGCTTGCAGGAAACACATGTGACTAGGCTCCACAGAAAAGTGCTAATTAATAAGAGATTAGGCCAAGAATTTATTTCATCAGACCGAGTCAAAAAGAGAGGGGTGGTGATTTATGCAAAGGAGAGCCTATCACCAAAATTTCTTTTTAAAAATGAGCAAGGAAGAATTTTGGCAATTGAAATATAAATGTCAGGGTGAAAAGTTCTTGATATTGGGAATCTATGCACCGAATGAAGGGAAATCAGAATTTTACAAGAAGCTGCATGAGACAATGCTGGACTATCTGGACTATAGTAACATCATCATGATGGGAGATATGAACGGGGTGGTGTCTACAAACATGGATAAGTCACAAAGTCAAAACGTCACAAAAGATGGCAGACTACCTAAAACTTTCTTTGAACTGACTGACAATATGGACTTGATTGATATTTGGAGGACAAAAAAAACCCCTAGGAAGAGAAGGAACATTCTTTTCTGAAGCCCAACTGACATGGACAAGAATCAACCAAATATGGATAACTAGAAGTCTGGACCTAAGACTAGAAAAGTGGAAATCTGCCCAAAGACTTGCTCCGACCATTACGCACTAAAGATGGATATGAGATTAACTACAACCGGCTCCTTTAGATGGAAGATGAATGACAACCTGTTTAGAGATCAGGAGATTATTAAAAAGGCCCCAAAAGCTTTGAAGGACTATTTTGAAATAAATTTGAACACCACGGTGGAAAAAAGAGTAATCCGGGACGCAAGCAAAGCTGTAATGAGGGGGTTTCTGATACAACAGAACACCATAAAGAAAAGAACACAGAATGAGAAAAAGGACAAGATTTTGGAGAAAATTAAGGATTGTGAGAAAAAGCTAAGATCGAAACCGAAGTCACAGGAGATTCTGAGAGAAATTAAACTTTACCAAGCACAATACTCTAAATTGATAAATCAGGAAGTGGAGCGGAAAATCAAACTAATGAAACAAAGATCATTTGAATCGGCAAATAAATGTGGAAAGCTGTTAGCATGGCAGCTGAAAAAGAGACAAAAACTAAACACGGTTACCAATTTAGAGATTGAAGGGAAAAACATCCAGAATCCTGTGGAGATTAGAAAGTGTTTCCAGAGATACTTTAAACAACTTTATACTCAAGGGCCGCAAAATGAGATTGAGATAGACCAATTTTTGAAAAGGAATGGCCTACCAAAATTGTCTCAAGAAAATAGAATAATCCTGAATTATAAAATAACACAACAAGAGATCGAAGGTGCCATTCAGAATATGCAACTGGGCAAGTCTCCAGGGCCAGATGGGCTTACCTCCAAGTATTATAAGACATTGAAAGATTATTTGACACAACCATTAATGGAGGTTTGCAATGAGATTATGGAGGGGAAGAAGGCACCGGAATCGTGGAAAGAAGCGTTCATCACATTGATACCCAAATTGGAAACTGAAAAGACACAACTTAAGAACTACCGTCCCATCTCTCTCCTGAATGTGGATTACAAAATCTTTGCTGACATTCTGGCAAGTAGACTCAAAAAAGTGTTAAATGTAGTAATTCACAAAGATCAGGCAGGTTTTCTCCCAGGCAGACATTTGTTTGATAACACTAGAAACATTATTGACATTTTGGAACTCTTACAAACGAACATTAATACAAAAGCAGTGTTGATTTTTATAGATGCGGAGAAGGCCTTTGATAATATTTCTTGGAAGTTTATGAAGAAAAATCTTGAAGGGATGGGAGTGGGACGGGGGTTTGAAAATGGCATAGAGGCAATCTATTCAGAACAAAAAGCTAAATTAATAGTTAACAATGTGGTGACAGAAGAGTTTAAGATTGAGAAAGGAACACGACAAGGCTGTCCTATTTCCCCTTTGTTATTTATTTTGGTCCTGGAGGTGCTCCTGAATATGATTAGAGGGGACCGGTTGGTTGAAGGGATTCAGGTCAGAGCCAAACAGTATAAACTTAAAGCCTTCGCAGATGACTTGGTTTTGACATTGCAGGAGCCAGAATCTAGTACGAAAAGGGTTTTAGAATTGATTCATGAGTTTGGTCGGGTGACGGGTTTTAAACTAAACAAGCAAAAGACTAAGGTTTTGGGAAAAAAATTGACAACTGTGGAATCAGAAAGGTTTCAGAAAGAGACAGATCTAAAAGTGGTTAAAAAGGTGAAATACCTAGGGGTTAACATGACTGCCAAAAACCTGAATTTATTTAAGGACAACTATGAAAAGTGTTGGACAGAAATTAAAAAGGACTTAGAAAGTTGGTCAAGACTAAAACTTTCCTTGTTGGGCTGAATTGCTGCGATAAAGATGAATGTATTGCCAAAAATGTTGTTTTTGTTTCAGACCCTACAGATTGTGGACAGAGTGGAATGTTTTACAAAGTGGCAGAGAGATATTTCTAAATTTGTCTGGCAGGGCAAAAAGCCCCGAATAAAATTCAAAATACTAACTGATGCTAAGGAGAGAGGGGGGTTTGCCCTGCCAGATTTGAGGTTGTATTATGAATCTGCAGCTTTCTGCTGGTTGAAAGATTGGTTTCTTCTTGAGAACACTGATGTCCTAGATCTGGAAGGGTTTAACAACGCTTTCGGATGGCATGCATATTTGTGGTATGACAAGGTAAAAATTCATAAGGCTTTTAAGAACCATATTGTCAGGAAGGCTGTGTTTAATGTCTGGACAAAATACAAAGACTTATTAGAAAACAAGACCCCAAGGTGGCTGTCACCAATGGAAGCCAAGGCTCAGAAAAGACTCAATATGGAGGCAAATTGGCCGTAATATTGGGAAATATTAGAAAAAGAAGGAGATACTTGGAGATTGCAGAGTTTTGAGAAACTAAAGGACAAAGTGCGAGATTGGTTACATTATGCTCAGATTAGGGAGGTTTTTAAGGCAGATAAAAAAACAGGTTTCCGGGTGGAAAAATTGAAATTAGAAACAGAATTGTTAGAACCTAGGACCAAGGTACTTTCAAAAATGTATAACTTGCTGTTGAAATGGAATACGCAGGATGAAACTGTCAAATCAGCTATGATAAAATGGGCACAGGACATTGGATACAATATTATGTTTGCTGACTGGGAAAAGTTATGGACCACCGGAGTGAGGTTCACGGCATGCAATGCCTTGAAAGAAAACATTATGAAAATGATATATAGGTGGTACATGACCCCAGTCAAGCAGGCAAAAATATATCATCTGCCTGACAATAAATGCTGGAAATGCAAAGGAACTGAAGGAACATTCTTTCACCTCTGGTGGACGTGCCCAAGGGTTAAGGCTTTCTGGGAAATGATCTATAATGAGTTTAAAAAGGTATTTAAGTATACCTTCCTTAAGAAACCAGAGGCCTTCCTTTTGGGCATTGTCGGCCAAGGGGTGTTAAAGAAGGATAGAACCTTTTTTATGTATGCAACAACAGCAGCAAGAATACTCATCGCAAAGCACTGGAAGACCCAAGATTTACCCACACTGGAAGAATGGCAGACGCAACTGATAGAGTACATGGAACTGGCTGAAATGACTGGCAGAATTCGGGACCTGGGAGAAGAGACGGTGGAAGAGGACTGGAAAAAATTTAAAGACTATTTACAAAAACACTACAAACTGTATGAATGTTAGGAGAATGCACGATTGAAAGTAACATGGCAGCAGTAATTTTGTTGTAAGACATATGAAAATAAGGGAGGTTCAAGGAAATGATGAAATTCGAAGTAATATTATGTTTAAACCAAGCAGTTTAATTTACGATAAAGTTATTTAAAATTTGGGACATAATATCTGAGATTTATAAAATAAGAACTGAAATAAGGTAATAAATTGCTGTCTATAACTATGTGACTGAGAACGCAGGGAAGGGTGATGTGAGGAAGTCCAAAGACTATGAAAATATGACCTATGAACAACTGTATTTTATATGTATTCCTCTTTTATTCTTTGTTTTTTTCTTAACTTTGCTTTGACTTTGTTTGTCTGTAGGGTGATGGTACTTTATATGTTTGGTGGTTTGTTTGTTGTTTAAAAAAATTGCAATAAATATCTTTATAAAAAAAAGAAGAACGGACCTCTGGAACGAATTAAGTTCTTAACCTGAGGTACTACTGTATTAGCTGCTTTATATCACTGTTCAATTAAAGATGGAAAAACCTACAAAAAAATAGTAATTCTTGCTAGATAGGAGTTCGTATCTACCATAGAGGCTCAAACTATGTGTAGAGACCTACATTGCAGGGAGTCGGGAACTTAGGTAGAGCATTTTGCTTTCATAAGCTCTATTGACCTACCATTTCCCCTCCTCTCTACCTCAGCTGAGAAAGTGTGGGAAGGGGGCAGGGGAGAGAGATCTGACCTCTCTCTAGAGCTGAGTCTTTTGGACCTTCGAAGCTCTTAGAAATAGGTCAAAGCACCTGAACAGGACCAAGCTCCAGACTCTAGATTCTAGGATCTGGAACATTTTGTGCGGAAGTGGATCTCCCAGTCCTAAGAATCACACAGCTGAGGGAGTGAGAGAGTAAAATACAAAGACAAAAGAAGGGAGAGTTATCTTTGCTGCGTGTGTTTGTGTGTTGGGAGAACGAATATTTTCTTGTAATCTAGTGTACACAATTCATCAAAAGGGTATTTGATTTTGGCTCTACAATTTCATCATCAATATTTTGACATAGCAACTTAAACATTCCTGGGGCAGGGGAAACAAATACACTTACGCTGAAATAGCTCTTCTCTCCCTCCCCCATTAAAATTAGTCACTAGATTTCTCTTATAAGTCAATTGTTGTAGGTTAGGTTTACAACTTCACCATCTGCCAGCTTTATCCGCACGTGGGCAACACGCATCATATATTGCACCCTGCACATGGTGTGTGTGTGTGTGTGTGTGTGTGTAGCAATCTGCCTCATGAAGCTGCTCATAACTTTTTTCAACTTTCTCTGTTAGTTAGTTAGTTTCTTTAATTTCTACAAGCAGCTGACAACCTAGGCTACAACTCTAGCTTAACCCCAATATATATATAGCAGTTCCTACAAAGCATTCATCAGCTGAAAAAGAAGAAGAAGCCCTATATGTCAATTCCGTGTTGATGTATACCTGCAATACTTGTTGCCTTTGTTGCTTTCTATTAAAAATGAATGCAGACATTCCCCTCTGCCGTTAAGAGATCTGTAGCTTTTAATCTAATTGCCAGTTGCCTTGAAGCCTTGAGCTGGTCAACAGAGACACAATGCTATCAGGGATAATTTGTCCTTCCTGTATTCCTGTGGCGTGATCTATACTGCTGTGCTGAGAAGGGTCCTTGTGGGTGTCAAATGCTGTTGCTGCTTCTAATGGAAATAAAGGGAGGGGTTAAGTAACCCCCACAAGTAAATAGATGTTTCTCTAAACGTAACTTTTAGTTTGCAAATGGCCCTGAGGCCAAGATGTCACGTCTGCTGGGGTAGGAAGGAAATAATAGGTCACTGGATAAACCATTTCCCATTTGAGTCATTTATTGATTGAAACCAACAAACTACAATTGTTCTGTTATAAAAGATTTTGTTTCGAAACATTGAAGCCTATTGTTGTATAACAGCCTGTGGTCTGTTCATGGCTGTTCGTTTGCTCTAATCTAGCTTTCCGCATCACATGCTATGTGCTTTGCAGTGACAAAGAATCATAAAGTTAGGTTAAGACCTCATAATCTAGTCCAATTCTTTGCCAATGCAAGTTGTCTACTACTTCACCATCCCTGATACATGTCCACCCAGCTTTAAAAACCTATAAAGAAGGAGAGTCTAACACCTTCTAAGGTTTGTCTTCTTCACTATCAAACTAAACATACTGCCTGGAAATTATTCCTAACGCTCATCTGAAATCCCTTTTCTTGTACTTTGAACCTGTTGTTTCAGGTCCTACCATTTGGAACAACAGAAAATAAATTTGCTCCATCCCGGGTGTGAGGGCCCTTTAGATATTTGAAGATGACTACATATTGCCTCTTAGGGATGCAGGTGGCTCTGTGGGTTAAACCACAGAGCCTAGGACTTGCCGATCAGAAGGTTGGCGGTTCGAATCCCCACGATGGGGTGAGCTCCCGTCGTTCGGTCCCAGCTCCTGCCCACCTAGCAGTTCGAAAGCACCCCTAAGTGCAAGTAGACAAACAGGGACCGCATTCTAGCGGGAAGGTAAACAGTGTTTCCGTGTGCGGTGCTGGTGCTGGCTCGCCAGATGCAGCTTCGTCACGCTGGCCACGTGACCCGGAAGTGTCTTTGGACAGCGCCGTCTCCCGGCCTCTTGAGCGAGATGAGCACGCAACCCTAGAGTCGGTCACGACTGGCCCTGACAGGCAGGGGTACCTTTACCTTTACCTTTGCATATTGCCTCTTAAGAGTCTCTTCTCCAAGACAAACACACCCAGCTCTTGCAACCTTTCCTCATAGAATTGTCTCCATATCTAGGGAACATATGCTGTCTGCTGCATATTTAGTTTGATCTAATATCAGCTGACATGTTTGATATCCAATTATATCAACAGGGCTGTAAGTCAGTACTTACAAGAGGCTGTATTCCTTAGTATGCCTGCCCAGAAGGATGTACTATTGAAATCAACAAATTGCTGTAAACCAGAGAAAGTGAAATTAATGGCACAGTGCTTATTCTCCATTAAGTTCAATGGGAGTTCAGTGTACATACTTTTATATTGATAAAGCCCAATGGCAGACAGAGTTGCAGCCATTTTGAACACTGGTTTTCCAGTGGCTTACACATATATGCAGCCAGAGTCTACGATGTAGGTGTTTACAGCATAATCACCCCAAGAGGGTCTTTGTTCTCCCATAGGAGAAGCCTTCGATTCCATCTGACATCAAACACTGTGTCCTGCCTGCTGCTTTGCTTCTACAATCATATATCTTCTAATGCTCCTCTAAGCTTCTAATGCACATTGCTTCTAACTCTTTACTCTAAACTCTGGCTTCATCTGTTGAGGAAGGGGCCCCAACCATTTGCTGTCTCACACTGAGACCCCTTGATCCTTTGTTGTCTTAATGGCCCACCTCCCAGGCTATGACCTCACAAAGAAAGCTAGTCTGACTTAATTAGCTATTACCACTTGCTGATTCCAGGGTATTAGAAGTGTCTAGCACATTGCTTAGCACCCCAAACCTTAATTAAATCCTAACATTTGCTCTTTCTAGAGATTATAATGATCTAGCACCAACAAACTCATAACAGTATGTTTTTTGGAATAGAGAATGGATTCCCTGTTACTTAAGTCCCCGAAAGCTGTATTTCAAAAAGCACTCAAAGGCACAGGTGCAAAAACGTTTCTACAATTTCCTCTTGGGAAGCAAGGTAGATGAAATGAACTTATACCACTTGCCATTTAGTTTTATCTCATTCTCTGACATCAGATCCATGGTGAGAGCTTAGTGTGGCAATGGAGATTGTGTGTTGTTTCCATCCCAGGAGGATGAATGCAGCATTATAGCAATCTCTGCCAAGCTGGTCTGGCTCAAAGTACTGCATTAGCAGAGTCTGGTGTTTGTGGCATATTGATACTCTTGGGATAACAGAGTAGCAACAAGCTTTTACTTTGGGAACACTGAAACAACTCTCTGCTATCAGATCGTCACTGCTTTAATATTTCACAAACTCCATAAACCTTGTTGGTCACTTACTAATTATGACATTCCCAGCGCCTTGCAATAAAATGCAAATTTGCATCACGTTAAGATATCCTAGGATTAGTTTCTATCCCCCCCCCCCCGTCTGAACTATGCCAACCTGGGCTGCTTTTATGTGGCAGTTTACTGTGGACTCATTGCTGCTCTTGCATGTAATTTTTTTGCAGCATCCACACAACATTGTGTTCATCAGAATGCCTTCTGCACTTAACGTTCTCATGGAAAATCTAGTAAATGAAAACAACAACCTGGAAATGGTAAATCAGGATCAAACGGGGAAGCAGGGAGCATGGGATGGTGTTTTGATGAGGTTGACATTGTATACTGTAGATGCTGCATTGAGTCAATAATAAACTGCCCTGTGGAAGTACATTTGGTGCTTGTCAGGATGAGAAGGATGTGAAACTTCTTGTTGTTAACAGAGAATGGCAAAATGGCAAAGCAAAGGCCATTTTGTATGGGGACATGATCATATTCTCTACCTCAGCTGTAGGAAGCTCTTTTCATTGCAAGGGCTGCATTCCCTTGTGGGGAATCTACTGGAGGCACATGCCAGAGATGAAAGTGGGTGAAGCATGGACCTCTGCAGAGAAGGCTACATTCTGGACAGAAATACACTGAAGGTTTCTCAATCTCTCTCTCTCTCTCTCTCTCTCTCTCTCTCTCTCTCTCTCTCTCTCTCTCCACACACACACACACACACAGTCAAGGAAGAAGCATTATCACAGTGCTAGAGAACATTCTAAAATCCTCTAGGCAAGTGAGCAGATGTGTTGGCAATAAAATTACATCATCTGGAGACAGCCTAGAAAAATGGACTTTATTATTATTAATAATAATTAAAATTCTGCTGTGTTTCTGCTTCAGTTGCCATTCTCAGTGGGGTCCAGGCCCAGCTATAACAGAGACTTGAACTGAATCCCAGCTCCAGTATGCTCACTATGATTTACTAAGTTCTTTTGTGTATGTGATTTGTGGGGCCGCAACTGGCAAATCTTAACTGTACCATATTTCTATTACAGGTCATATAACTAACAGAAAAGATATGGAAGGTGTGTTGGGAGCAAAAGAGCGAGAGATTTAAGTGTTAGATTTTAACAGCTGGACTGGCTAAGCAAAATTTTTTAAAATTGTAGTGGGGATAATAGTTAGTGCTCCCACTTCAGTATGAATCACCCTTCTTAAAAGGCTTCCATGTCTAACACAGTCAAATTCATTTGTTCTGCTGAAGAGATCTGTGTGCAGAGAACTTGTCTCTCAGATATACATGGGTAACATAGATTTATACCGAAGCTAATTTTTTTTTGCATAACACATCATTCATATAAAACAGGCATTGTTATAGGAATGCACAGAATGATATTTCTGATTTGTGTCATACAGTTCATGTGATGAAAGCCTGAGCAATGTTGTTTAAAGGCCCAATTCACATGCTGCCTTTCTTGCATGGTCCACAACCCATGCCATCCTGCCAATGCGGTTCTTCTTTACTAATATTAACTTCCTGCACTGATGTGGGGCTGGAACATGCCACAGTGGCCTCCACTTTGCAAAAACAAAATTAGAATTGGGCCACAGGGTGCATGTAGGCATCATGCCCTCCATTTTGTGCTTAAAGGACTAGTTTCAAGAAATCATAGACTTGTAGAGTTGGAAGAGTTGATTACATGTCCAAAGCTGATGGAAATGTCTTATGGCATTCCTTTAACATAATCCAACCCAGAGCTGGTTGAAAAGTTCCTAGAAACTTCCATCTGTATCAGCTTTTGGCTCATACACTCCTGCACAGAAGGCTATCACCTTCAGTGAATATGCAAGGATTATGGACCGCTCTACCTGTAATGGCTAATGATGGGTGATTTGTCTAGAACTGGGCTCAGGAAACTAAGAAAGTAATCCTAATCCACCTGATCTTTGCTGTTAGGATATGGTTGAGGTGCCTGTCCCCTGAACTCTGCTGGCCTCTGCTACCACAGAGGTTTGTGTTGGACTCACAGAAAGTAAAGTGAGTGGAAAATTACAGCCAGCTATGCTCCTTGTGGTGATGGCAAGAATAGGGTCCCCAAGATGCCTTATACACTACTCCATCTACCTCAGGGTGGTCCAACACACAGCCTGAGGGCCACATGTGGCCCTTGAGACCTTTTTTGTGGCCCTTGGCAACATTTGAGGACACTGTGCTTTCCCGAAGCCAGGAAAGCAAGGTACTGGGCTTTAAGAAGCTATGAGGGCTTTGGCAGGGGTCTAGAGTCCTCTAGCCTTCTTACCAAAGCCCAGTTAGTGTTCCCCCAGCTTTGGGAAGGAGGTGGGAAGGCTCTAGGACCCTATCAGAGCCTCATGTCTCCTTCCTAAAGCCCTGGACCTTATCTGACTTTGCGAAGGCAGTGCAAGGGCTGGGTGGGTGGGTGAGTCAGTTTTTGGCTTCACTCCTCCCGCCAAATACAACATGATAGTGTGTGGCCTGCAGGTTCCTTGTCAAAGTACTTTGTGGCCCACTTGCTATGAAAAGTTGAACCACCCTGACCTAGCTCAGTATTTTCTACACAAACTGGCAGTAGCTTTGCAAGGCTTCAGGCAGGGGACCTTCCCACCTGAAGTTGCCAAACATTTAATTTGACAGCTTTCGTATGCAAATCATGTGCTCTACCACCAAGCTACAGGCTTTCCCTTAAAGGGGATTGAATTAGATGGACCCTTGGTGTGAACCAGCAAGACAAACAAGAGTCTTTTCTTAAAAATGTAATGTATGAAGAGACTCTTGAGCAGCTCACATTTGCTAATTTATTTGCCAGACACAAATGGGTCAGACAATTCATATCTCAAGTTTATCTCCTCAAGCAATAGCCGGTGTTTGTTATTATTGAGAAGGGTTTAATCTCCTTAGGTGAGAGATGGTCTGAGGTTGTCCGTGTTGCCCCAGGTTAGAGATGGGGTGGAAATGATTGTCGGGCTTGTTTGTTTCTGACTATTTGCCTGCTGTAGGGCTGGTATATAAGTATTGGTTGTTGAAAGTTCAAGTGTTTTATTGAAGTAGGAAATGAGTGACTGGCGTGATGTAGTGGATGTTTGAAGAGTATGATTGCCGAGTGAGTGTATTATTACATACGAGGACACTTTTTGTTTTGTAATACTTATTGCCATCTGATGCAGTATCTTGAGGTTTGTTTTTAATGATTTGCTTTAGGTTTTTATTTTACTTATGGATACTTATCCTACTTTAAATGCATATTTTTAATACTATTAACAGTAGCAGTTGTAATGAATATAGAAGTTGCATCTTCTTGTAACATGTTTATTTTTGTTGAGTTGTAAATTGTTTAAAGATATCTTGAAATATAAAGCTGTACACAAGTTTGGTAAAGAAATAGCAACAAATAATTTGAGACAACAGGAAGGCAAACCATACCTAGCAGTTGCCACCCCCTTTTTGTAGTGAAGTTCATTCCAAAGATAATTATGAAACAGGTGTTTTAAAAGAAGCAACTTTATTATGAGTGAACCCTGGTGCTGAGATAGCGTTTAGAACCCATGCGCTTGAAGAAAGAAGCTTCCCTGCTCTGTGCTTTCACTTCATCAACTTCTCTTTTCCAATTATAGCTTAGATTCCAATATCTGTCCTTAAAAAAGAAACACTTATGTTGTGTAATTCCACATCATTAATTTAAGTACAGTCTGTTCTAAGGATGGATGAATCTGTTGCTTTTAGTTTCTCTCAGTTCAGAGGCATCAGCTTGTGAGGGTGATGGGGGGGGAGGGAGGGAACCGACATCAAACAACATTGCAACATTCTGATGTCATGCGTGTGATGTCAGGACATTGGGAGGAGCCGAGGCAGAGCTGAACACAGTGGCCGCACAGCTCAATGGCTGGCGGCTGCTCCTCTTTATTGTCTCCTCTTTATTGGTGCCGGCATCAGCAGTAAGTGGCTTTGACCCTCCTTCCCCCATCACATTGCCATTGTCAGCATGAAAAGTCAGCACGAAAATTTGTAAGCATTTTTCATGCATATTCATCCCAACATACGTATATTTGCAGGTGACGTCCACTAATACAATAGATTTTTGTATGTTATTTCCCCTGACATACAGAGTGTGTGTGCACTTTCTCCTAATATACACATTTTTGTATGAATTCCTTGGCTTGAGAACTGCATTACAAAATTCAGAGAAGGGTGACTGTTGCAGCATACCTGTGTTTTCACTCATGGAAAGGTTAAGGAAGTGCAAAATAGGTAAAAAAAGGGTAAAGGTAAAGGACCCCTGACAGTTAAGTCCAGTCACGAACGGCTCTGGGGTTGTGGCACTCATCTCGCTTTACTGGCCAAGGGAGCCGACGTTTGTCCACAGACAGTTTTTCTGGGTCATGTGGCCAGCATGATTAAGCCGCTTCTGGTGAAACCAGAGCAGTGCACGGAAATGCTGTTTACCCTCCCGCCACAGTGGTACCAATTTATCTACTTGCACTGGCGTGCTTTTGAACTGCTAGGTTGGCAGGAGCAGGGACCGAGCAACGGGAGCTCACCCCGTCGTGGGGATTCGAACCACCGACCTTCCGATTAGCAAGCCCTAGGCTTGTATTAAATTGTTGAACCAACCAAATTTGTTTCCCATCCCATCTCTTCAGTGTCTTGAAATCAAAGCATGATCCATAAGAAAATTAACTCTTGTCTTGAACTCAGTGTTTCAAGAATTCTTTTCAAGTGAGCTTTCTTATAATGATTTCAAAGGAATCATTTATATGGAAGGAATGTGAGACTACTTTTGTTTTTTAATGGATTTCTATAAAGCTATCCAACACTTATTTTAAGGGATGGTTTCATAATGATCATCAGTACTTTATGCTATAGTGTTTGGTACCCTCAGAAATAAAGGAGGTGACTCTGTTTGAAGAATCAACTCAAAACTTGCATTGAATTTGGTGGCAGTTCTGAGCTGTACTGTTTTGGGGAAACGAACTGTCATCCTTTTAACTCCAGGGGGCAGCATTGCACTGTGAGTAGGTCCTTCCTTCAAGTAACTCCGTAACAGGAATACAGAAAAATGAGCTGAGCATCCCCTCCCCCGCTCCTTCAGAGGCAGACTATTGGTGAGGACAAAGAGAATGAAAAGGTTTCGTTACACTGGCCAGGCCTGAAGTATGATGATTCATTGGGTTTAATATAAAATAATTAGAATCCTCTAGGAGGTCCATCAATACACCTCTTTTGGTATTGACGGTCATTCCAACCTTCTGCTTTTGAGGCTGGGTTTCCTGTCATATTCTTCTTCCTTTCCCTTCATTCTGTGCAATTCAGGCCGTTGGACTGCTCTCAACAACATGTTTAAAAAGGCTAAAATAGCTGTGAATTATGCTCCCAGTTCAGTTGTGATGACTGCAGCTGAGCTATATTTCAAGACACGTCAGAGAAGCAGGACAAGGCTCTAGAGAATTATGAAACTTCTGTTTTTTCTCATGCCAGGCTCAGTGGTACCCCTCCAATTTCCCTTGCTGCGAAGCTAAGCAGCTGTTTGTTTTTATATTTTAAGAACTTCCTTGGCTTTGCAAGGTCCCATGTTTCTCAGCTTTGAAGCATTTGCCAAACAGGTGGGGTCATGTTCAAACACGCGTGTGAGATTAATCTGGCCACCCTTCCAAATGCCACTTCAAGGATTTCAAGGCTACCACTATTATTAACAATGTAAGATTGTTCAATTTTGTATTGCACATCTTGACATTAATTTGCCTTCAGAACAATCCCATAAGGTGGGTCATAAGTATTTCAATTTAACAGAAAATGGAGGCTGAAACCTAACTCTGAGAATAATAATTTAACACTGATACAGCATCTAACGTTTTCAAAAGGATATACACCTAGGTTAAAACGATAAAACAGCCCCTTCCGGTAGGTTCATAATCTGGTAGACCCAAAACAAAGATGGTCAGTGGATGGGAAGAGGAAAGCAAGCACTGGGGCAGCTGCTCCTTCAGTGGCTGTTCAATTGAGCCAGGATTGGGGGGGGGGGCAGTTATGCATTGCTGAGAATGAGGATTTGCATCACCCAAAAACAGGGGACACCAATTTGCTTAAGATGTGCAGGTGTTATTTTATAGGCATGCACAAAAACTTAGAAATAATTGCTGTAGTTTAAATAAAAACACAATGTATCTCACAGTAGTGAGGAAGCCACCAGGTGATTTGTGTGCCTGCTCACTCTGTTGACCAGGTCCTGCTAATTGTTGATGGGCAACTTCAAAGCCCTTGCTCTCCTTTTTATGCTTCCTTATCTTTCAACCAGACTCGGACCAGACTGCCCCCAAGCAGAAGACATCTTCAGACAGAGGAACTGGCTGGTCCCCCCCCTCCTTCCATTATGTTCTTCTAGAGAGGCAGGAGGTGCAGCCTCCTTGTGGCCCAAAGCCTATCTTCCCTCAGCTCTGCATCCTTAGTTAACAGGGAGTTGCAGAAGAGTGTTCTTTCACATGGGATGTGAGGAAGTCAGGTCCCCGCAGTAACTCCTTCTCTGGCTGATAGATCGTGAGATAGCAAGGGCCATGTGGCAATCTAATGACTGAGCCCATGGTTTGACCCCAGGTTTTAGCATTCCAAGCTGATGTCCACATTGTCATAAGAGATTGGCCCAAAGGTATGTTAGTATCTAGTCTAAACCACGAATGTTGAAATGATATACTAGGCTATAAGCAACTGTGTCTGTTCTTGGGAACATCATCATGAATAGTACAGTTGCACCTAAGATAACTATATCCATAGGATGAAGGGATGCTAGATATTTCTGATGTGATGTTACACACAAGGCACTCTAGACCAGATGGAGGTGCCTGTACTTTCCAACTTCAGGCATAATTTAAAAGTATATTTACAGTACAAATAAGTCTTAATGAGGATCAGTCTGTTTGCATGTGATGGTGAGATCAAGACAAGCTGTGAATTCTGATGTGTCGCCTCTGTCCATGCTTAATTAATGATCGTGCTGGAAATGTCTATGTTCGGAACTGTTTTATTTAGAAATCATTAAAAACAGGAAAGGGCATGATTTCTCTTTTTGGCTTCGGTATATGCAGCGATGCTAATACCAGGTGCTCAGACAAATGAGTAACTGAACAGGCCGAACACACGGCAGTTGGGTCTTAAGCGTTTTGTCTCCATTTCTGAGCATGGGTGTGAAGGGAATCTTGTCATGTACGAAAGGCTCTTCCCATGATTTGGAAGTCAGATCATGCCTATATGTGTCACACAGAATTCCTTTTACAGACTTTCCTCCCATGCATGGATGGAAGTGGGACTGAGCCAGTAGCGGATGCGATGGCAGGGTTGGGTCAGTGGACACAGCTCTACTCTCTGGATGTAAGAAGACATAGTTGGTTGGTTGCCTGCTTCTTCCTGCATTTATCACACACAGCAGTGTTTCCATTCTACAATAAATTACAGTATAATGCCCTTAGCATGCCATTTACCTTGCTAATGTTGCCTTGAGGCCTATTTCATAAGGTCAAGAAGAGTAACAATGGGGAAAAAGACAAAAAGGAAGATAATGCCCCTGTGATGCACTGACTGTTTCCTGAACCAGTTTTCATCATAAGCCCTCTTTAGGTGTTTACCTGAACATGCTGAAGTTAAAAGTGTGTGCAAAGATCTAGAAGGGGCTTCCACATGTGTTCAGCTGAATGAGTTTTAAAGTCCCTACAGCACTGGAAATCCTGGCTTATAAATGGCCATAGTGTTGTTGTTGTTGTTGTTGTTGTTGTTGTTGTTGTGCTCTTATCCTTCTTGCAGGTTTCTCATATCTACTTGATTCCAGTTTTTCCATGATCTTGTCTCTCTCTCACACTCATCTACAAATAATCAAGCAACAAAAGATTTTTTTAAACTGTTTGAGCACAAGAATGCATATGGCAGGGCAGGAAAGACCAATATAAAGATTAATTGTTCCAGGCTGTTGGAATTTAACATGACTGCACAAGGTGAGACAGTTCAATTATTTAATCATAGTCCTGCTTTCAGCTTCGAAGGGCAGGAATATAGCAATTGTGCTTCCATTTCTATTTAATTTATATGAGTTTTGGAACCCAACCCTATTGCTCTCCCAAAGGAGGAGTGATGCAACATCTTATCATGGAGAGTAGGTTTGTTGTCACACATTTGGATCTGGAGTCTTATAAGTTAGCTAGCCCCATGAGAACTCCTCAGTAGTCAACACTAGCTGTTTTTGAATATCTTCTTCTTCACCTGCCTGTCACCCTAAGGTCCTAAAAATGAAACATTAAAAGCAATGTAGAAACTCATGATTATGAAGATTACAGTCACAAAAATAGAGGTGGTCCTTAAAATACCTCTTAAGTGTCAAAGACCAGGTGTATATTCAGAATTTGCTGAATCCTATATAATGTTGTATAATGCACATCTATAGAAGTATACAATAAATTCAAACTCAGAATGGTGTTGGGCTTGGCTATTTATGGATTCGGAAGCAATAATGTTCTTTTGCATGACACAATTTGACATCAGAGTGTAATGTAGAGGCAGTCATTCCTCCCCTCCTTTCCTTGACTGAAGATAGAAGCTCAATTTATACATTACTGGCATAGGAACTAATTTCCATTCCTGCTCCAGTACTGTCTAGCTGAAGACACAGGATGGGCAGGATAAATTATATGGTCCCTTCCTTTGCAAGTGTCACTCAGGTCTCATGAGCCTTTTCAGATGTCCTGAGTATCACCAGGTGACAAATTATTTTACCTCACAGTGTGTGATTTGAGCCCCTTTATCCTGCACCAAGAACAGCTTTTGGGGCTAGACTAGAAACTTACCTCAGAATAACAGTGTGTTCATAAGTTCAAAAACCACAGGGTTTTGACAGGAAGAAATCCATCTACTGTCTATTTAAATTCTGAACATACTGTAAGAATCTGAAAAGAAATAGACTGTACAATTTGGAACCAATTGAGAATCTGCAGACAGCCTTTACAATGTTATACTGAGTCACTATTAAGAGGATGAAATGAGTGTTTTACATTTGGCAGTGAATAATCAGGAGGAAAAAAAGGCAAATCTACCATTTCAGTGGTTCCATTTAGGCTTCATGGAAATCTGTTTCCAAGTCTCAGCACAATCAGGGTTTTAAGGCATTTTCCTGTGCGGCTCTTTTGTCTAAGAGAATCACCAGCAAACTTTCCTCATCTGTTTACCTGTAGCATTTTACCTGGAGGTTTTGGCATCTCAGTGAATCTGATGGATCAATCTACATTCAACTTGGGGGCACTGAGTCTTTTGCTGAATCTCTGTGGTAGGGAAGATAAATCCTATTAGTCAGCCCACTGTACTGTGGTGGCAGTTTCCTTTGAGCCTCTTGGCAATATAGCATTTACTTTAAAACTGTACATCACATCAGAATCCATTGAGAGCCATTATTTGTCTGGCAGGATATTTATAAAAGGCAGCATTAGTTGTAGGCCTTCATCAATACGTTTTCCTCTTATTGATGCTCAACCAGGCCAGTCACTTTGAAATATTTTAATGTAATATGCCACTTCAGGATATCATGAATATTTCTATCACTGCTTGATGTGATAACTTGATGAAAATCAGTTCCGAATGGAACAGCAGGAATGGGTGTGGGTGCCTCAGTTCACTGCTGAATCAGGAATAACATGAATATTTGTTTGTGAAGCCTAGAATATGGTTCTATCCCTAGTGAAGTGACTAGATTTCATATCTGAGGAGCTTATTCTTGCCATTCATTCACCTTTCTGCCTTATCTGAGGTGTTCCAAGTTTAGGGATGGGTGAATCTGCCAATTTTTGTTTCTCTCAGTTCTTCATTTCCCCTCAGTTCTCCACACTTCCTCATCAGTTTGTGATTTTTTAAATAAAGTCCTCACCAGCATTTTAGTGCAAATTTATCATTATATACACATCTTTGCAAACTAATTTCAATAAAGCAGTTTTGTATGTTACTTTCATGAATATATGCATTTTTGTGTATACGTTACTTTAGTATTTGGTATTTTGTACACAACTCCTGGCTATGGAACTGCATTGCAAAAATCAGAGAAGTACGAATTTTGAACCATGGCTGTGTTTCTTCCCCATCCCCTGCCTGTGTCATGATATCAATTATAAAAACAACAACAAAAGTAAACTGAAGCCTCATAGCAGTATTTGGCCATTATAAGGGCCCCAACTGAACTTTCACCACCCTGAAAAGTCAAGTTTAGGGACAAACTTTAGACATTTTGTGATGATTCTCTCTCTCTCTCTCTCTCTCTCTCTCTCTCTCTTTCTCTCTTTAAATTGAAACACAGTCTGGGAAGGCATCTTAACCCTTGCACCCCCTAAACATTTTTCAATTCAAAATTGGCCTCACCTGTTCTTTTTCATACATAAAGTCAGGTGGCAATTGAACTCTGATAAGTGTAGGGACAGCTGAACTTTGCAAAATAAAGATGTCAGAAGTAAGTTCCATTTGGTTCAATGGGCTGACTTCCAGATAAGTGGGTGTATCAGATTGTGGTGTCTGAACCTCTGAAAAGATGAAGTGTTATTTCTGGCAATGAATCATACTGAGAATGTGTACATGGGTCTCTGAGGTAGCTAAACAGGTGAAAAATGAAGAAACAACATCTAGGCAGTTTAAGCTTTGAGTTTATACCCAGACAGGCTTTGGCATGTTTTAAAGAACAGTTCATCCAATGGAGCAGATTATTGTCCTCACCTGCGTCATGAATCTACAGAGTGGCCTTTGGGTGTGGAATTTTCTCTCATCCTCAATGTCTTTACAATGGAAATGGTAGAACTATCATTTACCCTTCTATGAAATGGGAACAGTTCCTTAATACACACACACTGCTATAAGGAGGAAGATGATAAATATTTTATAATCATTATCAAAGTTCAAGTTCTGTGGTAAATACCCATGATGAGCTGTAGCTGTATATTCTTGTATTCCCTTAAACCAGGGTGGGGAACCTGTGGGACTTCAAATGTTGCTGAACCACAACTTTCAACACGCCTGACCATTGGCTATGCTGGCTGTGGCTGGTGGGTGCTGGAGTCTGATAACATATGGACAGACATAGGTTCCCCAGCCCTTCCTCAGACAAATTAATTTCAGAATTCGCTTTCATTTAGTATTCCCACAAAACTCTTGGTCAAGCATGAAAAGGCCACATGTAAATAATCCTGGCTACATTTATATTCAAATGAAGAAAATTAAAATCTGTAGAAGTGTATAGTCATTTTCAAGTCCAGTTTTGTCATCTATTTTATTTTTTTATTATTGTGGTCTTAAAAGTGTAGCTGGCCCCTGAATTTGCACTATCTCTTTTATTTTGTCAAAATGGAGGTCTCAGGTCTCCTTTGAAAGGTAACATTTGCTCTTTTTTTATTTAAACTCATTAGAATATAATTTTAGACTGAGTAAGTCATTTTTCACCAGTGAAGGTGACAAAGTCATTTGTGCTTTAATTTTTTTAAACTATTAATCTGTGGCAGCTGGTGAAACGGGGGGTTGATATGATTAACCTGAGCAATCATTTATCTTCCTGCAAAATTAATGTGGAGTCTTAACTTTAGCTTTTGAATATTGATTTAGCCTCATAGGAAATGAATTAATAATCGACTATACCTGTTGTAGTTATGATAAATATTACCTACCTGCTTCTGTTAAAAAGGCATTTGTATGTTGGCTACTATATTCGTTTACAGTGTTCTGAAATGTTCAGGTACTATATCCCCAGTGTCGTGATCTTTTCACCTGCAGGGGCCCAATGTGGAATTGTGGATATGCTACTTTGCAGCATGGCTCTTTGCCTCCACGTATGTTATCCCTGCATATTTGCAAATAAAGCACATAGTATAAAGAAAATCCAAGTCTCTAGTACTCCCTCATCCAAAGTTCTACCTCTTTAACTCCACACCATTTGGAGGACAGAGGAACATCAAAGGAGAGATTCAGAACTCTCTCTTTGCTAGGGATGAGTGAAATGTGTCAGATTTGGTTTCTCTCAGTTTCTCATTCTTCCCATCTTTAAGTGCAGTTCTCCACATTTCCACACTTTGTGATTTTTCTCCTCCTCCTCATGAAAATCACCAGCATTTTACTGAGAATTTCTCCTAA
The DNA here is from genome assembly GCF_965112155.1 of Podarcis liolepis. Lineage (NCBI taxonomy): Eukaryota > Metazoa > Chordata > Lepidosauria > Squamata > Lacertidae > Podarcis > Podarcis liolepis. The sequence goes on along the minus strand of NC_139564.1, from coordinate 34,912,718 downwards.
TATACACATTCATATACAATGTTTCCTAATATACATATTTTTCCAAAGTGATCTCCCTTAAATAATGCACCATTTTCACTAATATATGCATGTTTATGGACACTTTACCCCCATGTATGCATTTTTGCACCTGTTACTTGGCTGGGAACTGCATGGCAAAATTGAGATAAATGCAAATCTCAAAGGATGGTTGCGTTTTGGTTTTTGTACTGTGGTACCTCAGGTTACATACGCTTCAGGTTACAGACTCCGCTAACCCAGAAATAGTGCTTCAGGTTAAGAACTTTGCTTCAGGATAAGAACAGAAATCAGGCTTCGGTGGCGCGGCAGCAGCAGGAGGCCCCATTATTTAAAGTGGTGCTTCAGGTTAAGAACAGTTTCGGGTTAAGTACAGACCTCCGGAACGAATTAAGTACTTAACCTGAGGTACCACTGTATTGGTTCAGAAAGTGTGAATTAGGTAGATTTGCCTTTAATTGAGAAGTGAAACCAAATGTATCCTCCATTCCCTACTCTTTGCTCCCTCTTGTTTTTAAGTCAAATACAAACTGCATGTCACCACACACTCCTCTCCTCCCTGACCCCATGCTGTATCCTCGGAGGGTGCAGGCAGGGAGAGGAAGATGCACAGCACAACGTTGGCATGTCATTCATTGCTTGCATCAGCTGCTGCAGTGAAATAAGAGCAAGGGAATAAATAGCAGCAGCAGCAGTTCAATGCCTCTTGTAACATCCAATTTGGCTCTCAAAGTGTTGCAAGGTCTGGTAAGCATTTCTTCAACCTTATTTGTTCAACAGGCTAAAACTGCAAGCCCTGTGTGCAACCATAGGAGGAGCATCTGATCTTAGTCAGCCACAGGTTTCCATGGCACCAGGTTATCCTGTCCCTCTTGCCTTCTTCATTTCTTTATTGCCTTCAAATCTGACTTGCGAACGTATCTATGAATTGTTTCTGACAATGTGCCAATGGCCAACCTACACACAAAAAACTTGTGATTTTTCTTTTAATAGACGATGAGCTGTTGAGCAAGTTCACTCCTCCAGCATTCTACTGTTTACATTGCTTGACAGCTTACATGAGCAGGTTTATCTGGCTTACGTTTTCTGCTGATGCATCACTGGTCTCTAAAGCTTAGAGAGGGGCAGCTCCCCCTTTTTTTAAAGCCTGAGGGCCACATTGAGTGATGGCCACCCTTCTGAGGGCTGCATGCCAGCAGCTGGTGCGGCCAAAGTGGAAGTGGCCACATGCACACAGATATCTCTCTCACAGGCAGGCAGGCAGGCAGGCGCGTGTGCACACACACACACACACACACACACACACACACACACACACTTAGCTGAGGAGGACTTGCATGCCAGCAGAAGAGGGGAGCTCCAATGTTTCCCCTCCTCCTTACAGCCATTTCTCCCTCTGATGGGGCAGCATTGCAAGAAAGTTTTAGGGTTCTGGAAACAGGAAGGGTTTTTTCCTGTTTCCCTAGCTCAAAGACTGTCTTGCATTCTGAAAGTGGTTCTATCGTTAGCCTCCTTCTCTGTCAGGTCCTCCTTGGTCCTGCTCCCTTAGCCAGCATTACAATTCCTCTGTTTCCTTCCTGGACCCATTACAGTCCCCCCATCCTCTTTGTTTCCTTTGCCCAGGATTAAAGGTTGTCTCTTCCTTTCTCTCCTTCTGCATTGCAAAAGCTTGTTTCAAAGGTAATCATGCTAGCTTACTTCCCTCCCTCTTTAATTAGGGTTTCTTTGAGTTATAAAAACAGAAGGATCTGAGAAACAAGAGTGCCCTACACATAGTGGTTAAAAGATTGATCCAAACCCAAGAAGTTATAAAACAAGTTTATTCTTAAACTGAATGCAGTGTAAACAGAGAGTGCATGGAAAATACCCTAAAGGGTTTCTGCAAAAATAAAAAATGGATCAGCTCTTTATGAAGGGAGGAGTTTAAGCTCATCTCAATTTTGGTTTAAACCATCCTGAAGAAAGTCCACTGTATTTCTCTTTAGAAACTGGATAAGCTTCATGTGCCATTCATAGACACAGAAACAGAGTTCTGTAGCCTCTGTCAACCTGGTGCCCTCCAGATTTTTGGGACTGCAAACTCCCAGCAGCCCTGTCTGGAGGGCACTTGGTTAGAAAAGGCTGGTCTACAAATTCTTTCCTTTTCCATTTTTGTATTTTGGATGACAAACATAGTGTAATGGTTCTAGGGGTTGCTCGTGCGTAAACAGGTGCCTATCTCCCTGGCTGGGTGCAAACACCTGGCTGGGCTGCCAAAGTGAACCTCTTCTGTCCGGACAGCCACTCACCCGTGGCTGACTCAATCGCTGGCAGAATCCGTGAGTGGGCGTTTCTTAAACTTCTTCCAGCAAAGAAGTTCTTTGACGCCTAGTCTCCGCCTAGTCTCCCTGCGCGAAAGCCTTCTGCGCAGGGAGGGTGTGGGCAACGGAGGACCGCTACTCTCCCCGCTGGTCCCAGGCAAGGAGTCATGGGACCGCCTCGCCACTTCCCCCACCTGCCCCCCTTCTCCACTGGTGCTACGCTGATTCTCTTCCCCAGAAGATGGGCTGCTCCTCCCGATCCCTGGACGCTCTCTGGAATCCCTCTGGCTTTTGCGCTTCCCCTCCAGTACTGATGGCAGTTCCCTGACACATAGCTTTGGGTATCTTGCCATTCTAACCTTTTGAAGAAGCACAGGATTTTGCCTGATAATTTTGCTACAAGAGAATACTTTTCAATTTTGACACAAAGGGTAGAGATGAAACAAAACATTATTACTTTTTAACTTTTGGAAACTTTTCTCTCTGCTTTTTCAACCTTTTATTTTTGTTGTGGCCAGCAGTTACTGAAGCAAACATTGTTGAACGCACGCTATGATGCAAGATCAATAATGTGTATAGGGTACCAAGCCAAAGAAACTCAATATTTTGTTGTTGCTTTCCCCCTCGTCACTCTTCAGTCAACAGCAAAAAATATTCCCCCAAAATCTGAGGAATAAGCAAAACACATATTTGTTCATTATTCTCACCCTGTGCTGCTCACAAATAGTATTCAGTCCTTAAGAACCAGTTAACATTTTGTTTTGTTTTGTTTCTAGGCTTTCTCTCCTGCAAAGATAAGGAAGGAAGGTATTTTGAGCACCATTTCAATAATGCATCAGAAACTGTGTTGTTTTGTTTATCTTGCTTTCTTAATTTGGTAATTGTAAAAGCTGTCCATGCTCACGGGTGGTAACAAATTACTGTAATGAAGCGGCACTGAAACAGATAGCTGCAATTTATATTTTACTAGTGCTGGCTTTATCCAACGGGGGAGCATTTCAGCCTTCCAGGATATTCTTCATAAATCACACAATACCCATCCACAGAACACAAAATGGTTGCATATTCATTCTCTTGGCAGATATGGGGGAATCACATGCTGTATATGAATGGTGTTGCACATATTGGCAGAAAAAATCATATTGGCACATTCTACATTGCTCCAATGTACATCCAGTGTGATGTAAATACATTATATTTTTTCAGCTACTGCTTTTCACATTTCCAGCTCTGTGCTAAAGGACGGGACTCAAATATAATTTTGCAATATGAAAATTCCAAAACATGTTCAAATCAGGCACACAGGCAAACCTAGGATAAACTGGTGGGAATCACTTGCACATCACTGGTTTTAAGATGGTGCTATTAGTGTGTGAATCTTCAATGTTTATCCATAGAAATTTTGAACATAGCATTACCTGCAAATAGTGAAGCATTCTGGCATTAGGTGTCGATTCGAGCCCAATTTTCACACCAAAGAGCAGAGGGAAGCTATTTAGGTTATTTAGAGCATGGGTAGGCAAACTAAGGCGCGGAGCCCAGATCCGGCCCAATGGCCTTCTAAATCCGGCCCACGGATGGTCCGGGAACCAGCATGTTTTTACATGAGTAGAATGTGTGCTTTTATTTAAAATACATCTCTGGGTTATTTGTGGGGCATAGGAATTCATTCATTCCCCCCCAATATAATCCAGCCCCCCACAAGGTCTGAGGGACCGTGGACTGGCCCCCTGCTGAAAAGGTTTGCTGACCCCTGATTTAGAGGCTTGTACCATATTGTTGGGAAAGGGATGGGTCAAAAAGTTTTTCTGGCTCCATTTATTTATATCTAGCAATTCCTTTGGGGTTTCCAGTTCATGAAACCTAAACAATTGTGTGAGCTGGCCCAGTCAGTGAGATTTAGCTACCATTCTTGCTTTAAAAAAATAATTACACAAATGCATGAATGATAAGGCTATCAATTGCTACTAGCCACAATGGCTATGTTCTATCAGTGTCATAGCATGCATTGCCAGTGCCTGGGCAAGGAAAGGATTGCGAACCCTAACCTCATTGAGGATGTCATGTAGGACAGGCTTTTCTCACTGCACCCCTGCTACAGCTGTTTCTCATGGAGTTTGCCTGCTGGCTCCTGCATTCAGCCTCTCAGCTTGGCGAGCTCCTGATGGGACAGTGGCTGGAGCTCCTTGGCAGGCTTGGTGGAGTCCCGGTGGCACTGGAGCCACAGATGCAGTCTAGGAGGAGGGCAGCAGAGAGCAGGCTGAGGCGCTGAGTGCAGCCCTTCTGTGGCCATCTCTCCTTGGCTGCACAGTTCGAGGGCGGGTGCCAGAGGGTCCTGGAGAAGTGGTCTGCTCTTCTTTCTGCAGTCCCACTCTGGGGTGCCTACCCAAGAACACACACCAGGAGGGAGGCCACGGAGAAGGATTGACACAGGCCAGGAAGCGTCTGGGCTCTGGCCAGCAGGAGTTCCGCCCAGGGGCAGGCATTCCTTTGCTGGCTGTGAGGAGAAGGAGCTGTCGCTACAGCCTCGAAGGCCCAGATCTGGTGAGGCTCACCTCCCCACAGCTCTGGAAGGCAGCAGCCAAGCAACTTCAGTGAGAGAGCCTGTTGTGGGGGTTCTGGGTTGTGTCCCCTCAGAATTTTGTGCCTGGGGCCATGGGCCCCCTCACCCCTATGCTACACCACTATGTTCTACCTCCCCTTTCAGAAGCAGTATGCCCGTGAATGCCTGTTGTTGGGAATCACAAGTGGGGAAACTGTTGTCTTGTGCTCATGTCTGCCTTGCAGGCTTCCCACAGACATCTGGTTGGCCCCTGTGAGAACAGGATGCTGGACTAGGTGGGCTTTTGGCCAGATCCAATGGGCTCTTATGTAAAACTCTTGCACTTGTATGCTTCTTACATTGACCAAAATGAAGTTCCTTTAGGCCTTTAAGAAATAAAACACATTGCTTTAAAGGTGTCATGAATTCTGCTCAGATTGCCAGTATGTATTTATTCACAAAGGACTCAAAATAGCTACCAGCTCTCTTTGCTGAAAGGCTGCTAAGACAAGGGGCATCACTTTCCTCCCCTCATCTCTGGAGTTTGTAATCTGAATTCTGTAAAAACAGAGAAACAACTTGTATTCTCCAACAAGCCACTGATTAGATCAAGTTTGATTAATTTTGGATCTGCTTATGGTTTTGTCCCTTGTGAATTTGGTTTGAGCCTTCTCCATTGTTGCCAGTGTTTGTGCGATTCTCTCTTTATGGGGAGACGTTTATATGGGGTGGCGTCTGTCTCCTGGAAAATGCTTTTCCAGCTCCTGTCGGTTGAACTTAAGGATCTGTGGCAGGGGGTTTGAGATGCCGAGCATGTTTATATCAACAGAAGTAGAGAGGGTTTCTGTCCAAACTCTTTCCTAAATTGTCATACCTTGAAGGAAAGCAAAGCAGAAGACAAAATTTATTCTCAGAGCTTGACGGACCATGCATTATTTATACTTTAGAATCTTTCACTGTTTTGGTGAGAAAGAAGATATGATCCCTGAAAGCAGCTGCTGTTTTCTTTGCATATTTATAGGAGGCAGCTTGAAACTAGCAGTGAAAAAGGTGAATTCCATGTTGGGGATCATTGGGAAAGGGACTGAAAATAAACCTGCCAATATTGTAATGCCTTTAGACAAGTCTGCGGTATGGCCACACTTGGACTGCTGTGTAAATTTCTGGTCATCTCACCTCAAAAGGGATATTGTAGTGCTGGAAAGGATGCAGAAAAGTGAAAGTAAATAGAACAAGGGGCTGGAGAAACACCTGTATAAGGAAAGGTTCCAATGTTCTGGGCCATTTAGTTTATGAAAAAAAGGCAATGGGGAATATGGTAGAGGTGTACAAAATCTGGAAAATTCAGAACAGACAAAATATTATATTATCTCCAGAGTCAGAAGTAGTTGTTGGCATCCATCCATCTTAAGAGACAATGGAGTGCGCCTCTGGGGGTGAAGTCGAACTGCTGTGTTAGCAGACCAAAGTGACCTCCTTGGAGTGCAAGACTGGGCAGTGTGTATGGAGGTCCTGGGTTGCCCAGACAACAAGACCCGACTCTTGGCCTTGCTGATGTGGTCCAAAGGACAGCAGAGCAATATGTTTGACAGCAGCTTGGCTACAGGAGTTGCTGGAAGAAGGCTCCACTCTGGATTTGTAGGGTTTACTCCTTAGCCTTTTCCTTTCCTGAAGATGCCCCACAAGGTGGTGGAGATTTAGGATCAATTTTTCTTCTCCTAGATGGGCTACCTTTCCAGACTGATGAGCCTCATCTGCCTTTCACTTCTTTCACAGCACATGCGGCAACTGCTTTCTTGAAAGTTGGACCCATTATTGGTCTCATCTGCTCAATCTACCAGAGCCGGTCTTCATATACAGGGAAGTCCCTAAAGCATCAAGGGCTTGAGACACTGGCTATCCTCACCTATTTTAGCCAACCAGCTGAAGCCAGGGTGTGGCTGCTGTCACCTGCTGAAAGCTTCTAGGAGCCACAAGTGAGAATTGAGTCCAGGGTGGCAGCCAAAGGTGGACAAACTACCCCAGAAGGAGTGCAAAGTGTCCCTACCAGAGGCACTACCCCATACACCCCATCAGAAGTAGTATGCCTCTGAATACAAGCTGCTGGGAACACAAGTAGAGGAGTGCTATTGCCCCCAAGCCCTGCTTACGGGCTTCCCAGAGGCATCTGGTTGGCCACTGTGAGAACTAAAGACTGGACTAGATTGGATCCCTGATCTGCCCACTCCCCAGTGCCACAGTCTCCCCTCTCCCAAAATTGTAAACCCAAGACTTCATGCAAGGGCAGGGTAACTCAGGCCAAGCAACTATGAGACTCAGGGCTAGCAAGTGAGGCCCAATTTGAAGTAGTGGGGAGCAACTTGATTATTATTATTTTTTGGTAGGGCCCGTTCACGGCCAAAGTCTGCAAAATCTTATAGATATAAATAAAATCTATCTAGACTGCCCTGGTGCAGGGGCTCCCTTCGGAGCGGCACATGGGGCCCAATTTGGCCAAATTGCTCCAATTGCCTTAAGGTCAGCCCTGATGAGACTGCAGGGGTTGGACTGACAAGCACTGCACCTTCCAGGTCCCTGGTATCACTATTCAGAGTACAGAGTACTCTGTACAGAGTACAGAGTAAAGGGAGAGGCACTTATTGAAAATCAGTTTTGTCACCTCTTCCCCCCCAGACCCCGAGACAATGAGCCCAGCCACTTTTTATTCACAGTCGCATAAGCACTACACTACAGCATGGCCATAAACCTGTAAGTTCAACCACTGAAATATACACCCAATATGTAGCAATGGAGATTTGTATTACTGCTTTATGAATGAACACTGTGTTTTATGAATGGACTCTGTATTTTGTGAATTACCTAAGAGCCACCAATAGGGCTCTCTAGAATCTGACAGCTAACCAATTGGGTACTACCAAACAGCGATCCCTACTGCTGAAATCAGGTAACCAGCAGGGAATGCTTCAGGTCAGCCTTTGCACTGTTTACTAATGTGCTGTGCAGATAATGGAGAAAGCTCGTAAATTGTATCCTTTCTGGCATCCTGGTCAACTCTATTATGCTGGTGTAAACCCTGGTGCACCAGAAGCCCAGAATAGCAGTAATAAAATCCACTCATACATCAGTGACTGATAAGGCTTGTCAACCAGTTCTTCCAAAGTCTTCCTAAATTATAAAGTTCCAAAATACAGGCCAAAAGAGAGCAGGTCTGCGAAGAGCGAGGCATACAATGGGCACCACCAGTGAAAAGGCCCTCCTCCGTGTAGCTCCTCCCCTGTTATTTGATAGGGTGCCCACCTGCCTTCCTTCTTGACATGGAATGCTCTCTATTGGAGTCTCCAAGTCCAGTACAAAGACCATAAGAAGGGAGAGCAGGGACCTTGAAGTTCCCAACAGCTGTTAATCAAGCAAGCAAGAAAGCAAGCAAGCAAGCACACAGGTCATCTTTGTCACAGTCAGGACGCCTAGGTCCTGGCCAGGCCTGCACCCAATCTTGTTTTTGTACAATCTTGTTTGTCCTCAGTAACCAAAATTATATTATCAATATATACAAGCAGAAAAGTTGTTTTCCTTCATCTTCAAGGAATTGTACAAAACAAAGTGGCACTAATACAGAAAAGTTCCAGGGTGGCAACAGAAAGCAAACTAAAAATGCTTTTGCAGTTCATCAAAACTATCTAGCAATATCAAGTTATAGGAAAACTGGTGCTATTAACAGTAATCCTTCTCGTTGGTTAATTGGTTCGGCAACTTCCATGCACATGATGTGCTAATTATTTCCCCCAAGAGTTAAATGATAACTAATCAGAGGCAGCTACAGTTGCAAATCACAACAAAATATCTGTGAAAGGAAGAGGAGCAGATTTGCTCAAGTGTGTTGCAGGTAGAAATACTGTTTGTAATGAAGTGAGAGCAGTGGTTTATTTGCTCAAATTAACAAATAAGAAAGTTTTGAGAATTTAAATTCTAGATTAAAATTGATTACTTGAGAATGGAATTGTAACAATCTGGTGGGCAGACCAAAGCACTCGTCAAGAGAGCTATGAGATTCAGATGAGGGTCAGATGCCTTGTCAATCCCAGCAGGTATATAACAGGAATACCCGGCCTGCCCAGGATTATTATTGTTATTATTATTAAAAACTTCTTAAAAGCTGTAGCAAGTATACTTTCAAGGTTGCACTCTTTTCTACTTGGCTCATAACTTACAAGAAGTGCAAGGTATGGAGATAGCAAAAGCTAAATCAAATGAGAACACCAAAATTGACCACAAAATGCTGTACGTTAGCATTTTCTCAGCATTTTTTTGCTGACAAGTCTCAGCACTCCTGGAAAGAAATACTAACAAAAATCTGATTATAGGGTTCCTTCCATGCTGCAGCAACTGTTTCATCTGAGGCAGACAGACTTTGAATTGGTCATTGTGGTACATTCTCTCCATCCACCAAGTTTGATTTATGGAATAAGAGATGGGATAGTAAGATTTTAAAGTGCCCACTACTGAGTTGCTCAAGGTATTCAGGCTTGTTTTAGGAACTGATGAAATACTATGAAGCAAGACTGTGCCCATGTGGTTGAGGAGTTATTGAGGAACTTATTCATTATGTATTGCTTTGCTGCCTTTACAGAGCTCAGAGAGAGGAATTTCTGGGACTCTTTTTATCCAGAATGGAAGGCTGTCTATTGCTGTATAAGTTAGAAGTTGAGGATAAATAACACCTTTTGAAAGTGGCCCAGTTTGCTGTTCTAGCAGTTTAACTTAGGAAGGACTTTGTAAACAGGAACGTAGTAGACAGTAGAGGTTGTTTTCAGAATGCCTAAAAATCTGTTTATTTTCTGTCCTTTCTTCCCTTTCTCCAAGGGAACCTCAAATCTTAGGTCCAGCACTGGTTGATCTCACCTTCCTTCCCTACCTATGCTACACAGCCTGAAATGAGAACATAGACCTTTTCTCTGCACCTGAGCAGAAGGTGTAGTGGTTAAGAGTGGTGGACTTGTAATCTGATGAACCAGGTTCGCTTCCCCACTCCTCCACATGCAGCTGCTGGGTGACCTTGGGCTAGTCACACTTCTCTGAAGTCTCTCAGCCCCACTCACCTCACAGAGTGTTTGTTGTGGGGGAGGAAGTGAAAGGAGATTGTTAGCTGTTTTGAGACTCCTTAGGGTAGTGATAAAGCGGGATATCAAATCCAAACTCTTCTTAATAGTAAACTTAAGCTGCCTCTGGCAGAGGTGGTGGGGATGAGCAAAGCAAATCCAATGTACAGACTTTCTTCCACTTGCCACAACACTCAGCAAATCATGGGACAAACTCAGGGAAAACACATTCAATACACTACTATTGCTGTTGCCACAATTGAGTCTGGTGAAGAGGACTGGGGTGGTGGTGAAACCAGGCCTTCCATGGGCTTGGTGTACTATCTCAACAAGAGCAGCCAGATTCTTTGCCTCTTCCCCAATAAACTAGACAAGACCATAAATGAGCAACTTTCTGATGCTTCAAAGGTATAATAATTAGTTGCTGTTAGAAAAATTATGATGGGGAAACTGAAGGTTTCAAATGGTTGATAGGATTCTGGTTATGTGCAAGAGCACCTGAAACTGTTGTCTACCATGAGTTTTCAAGGGGAGCTCAAGTTAAACAGACAAATAAATAGTGTATTAATCATTCTACCACTGCTGCTGCTACTATGTAAAATAGTTCATAATTTACATTCACTATCTGCGCCAAGCTGACTGAACAGCTGCTTTAAAGAGGCATTTTACTGTACAAGTGACGCTGGATCTCTGCCTAACATGTCTCACAGGGTTATTGTGATGATAAAATGGAGGGGTAGGAGAACCAGCTTCCATTTGCTCCTTGGGGAAGACTGGGATATAAATAAATAAATGAGCAAAATAATACAGAATTCCTGAGGTTATGAGTTTTTCAAGTGTGGTAACTATCCCGGAAATTATTGTGGGTTGTATCGATGTATTTCTGAAAATCTACCCAAAGGCGAACTCCTTTATTGTCTCCTGAGACAGACAGATGCCAACATGCTCATGAACATGTTGAAAGTAGACATGTGTCTACTTAGGGGAAGGCAACCTATGTAAACCAACCTGTCCGTCAGACCACACTGATATTAATTATTACAGACTTTAGTTATCTTTTAGGCTGATGCAATTTGTATCTAGTTCTTCCATTTTCCCATCCATTAAAAAAATCTTTTCTATTACTTTGACATCCCTTAAAAAATCGCATCACAATTTCTTCAGGCCTTAAAAGAATTCATTTCCTAAGAGTGCCTAGTTTTCATGGTGTGGAGATACATGTAATTGTCCACAACAGAAACTGGAAAATAAAGCTCCAGCATTTATGTCCAGTATTTATAGAGGCATTTGTCACACCTTTATTTTCCAGAACTTGTATTCATCCAAGATTTTAAATCACACCAGCAGTGATACTTGCTGCTGTCTCGGAGGCAAGTTGGAATGCGCAGTAAAGGAGACAGACTATTATGAAGAGTGACATAAAATATAATTTAGGTTATTATACCACTGAAATTTGAGAGGTGAGGTCACCAGAATGGAACTGTGATCTTATTTCTGTTAACATTGTCAGATATCTAGGAGTCAAGGAGAAAGCTGCAACCTAGAAGAAAATAAGTCTTCCAATTAAAAACTACAAATTAAAGGAACAGAAGCATATGGCTGTCTACTATGATAACAAATCTGGCTATTGTAACCCACCATGGCATGGAATGAGTCCCCTACTCTCCAGCAGCAGAATTATAGCATGGAAAGTGTGTGTGTGTGTGTGTGTGTGTGTAACTGAGATTAGTGACAGGTTTACTATCTGAGGCCAAGGTGTAGAAACAAAGTGAAACAATGATTTGAAGATAGAGAAAATGGACAATAAGGAATGACGAAAGCAGTAAAAATTGGAAGGGAAAGTCTAGTCGCAACTTTTGTGATGGGATGAGGAGAGAATTCTCTTAGTATTATCATCTTCTCTCAGGTGGGGATAAGCCATAGCTGAGATTTCATTCTTTTCAAGTTGTTCCTAACAGCTGGAAAACCCATTTTAAATATTATGCTCAAACAGAGAAGGGAGTTGATAATCCTACATCCAAACTTCACTGTGGTTTTTGCCCCACAACACACAACAAAACTTTAGGACAGTTCGACCTGCCTCCAAGCTACATCTCATGACCCAGAGTGTGCGTTAAAGCTGAGGAAGGTTCTTCTTTGCTTTAAAAACATGCATTTTTTATTGAAAAAATTCAAAGGTCTCTTTGAAGTTTAGGAAAACAGACACAACAGGCAGAAGAACAGCTGGCAGTGAGCACAATGAGTGACTAATTATCACGAACAAAAGTTCTCACAGTATGAATAAAGCCAAAGGCTACATGCAGAGATCTGTGTAGCAAGTTTAAAAGATTTGCGGAGGGGGGAGGCACGAGAGTAAAGAAAAGAAAGAGATTAAAATCGACCTTAAATGTGCAAAATTGACAGAGCAGTAAACACTTTGTAAGCAGGACATGCAAAGCCAGATGGTAAATATTGTACAAACAAACCCTATCTCTTTATCCCAAAGCAGTATAGCAGTTCCAATCCTATGCTCACTTTCCTGGGAGTAAGCACACTGAACGCAGACTTATGCTGAATAAACATGCATAGTCAGTGGCGTAGCACAGGGGGTGCGCAGCCAGGGCATGCTCCTCATGTCGCCCTCCCCAAGCCAGCATAGCACAGCTTCTTGAGGCTGGATTCTGAGAGTGGCATGAGAAGGACCCCGGCCACAGTGCATGGCTGTTGCATCCTTTTCATGTGCCCTCCCTGAGTGGAGTGTTTCCACTATGGGGCATGTAATTCAACTTTAGGTGGAGATATCACCAAATTGCAGTTCTCTAGCAGCCAACTGAAATCCAATGAGGTAGATGAGTTCCCTATTTGGCAAAAAATATTGGTGCACCTGTAGCTCTGCTTATATTGCAAATGGCTATATAACTGAGGAATCTGTCTAATGGTAACTTCCACATTCTGAATTTTAATATTGGTTTCCCAGCTTTTCTTAACTCGATGGGATCATACTCCAATATGCCAGAATAATCTCTTAAAAGCTCTATGGAGGCATTAACTAGAGCTTCTCCTGTCCTTGGAAAAGCCTTTACCACTGATCCCATAGAAACAATATTGTGGGGTGGGGTGGAGGGTTTCTGCTTGCTTTACCTTTTGACCCCCTTTTGGCAGCTGTAAGAGGAAAATATCTTTTTCGTTCATCCTAAATTTAAGTCAATGAGGTGAAAAGGGATTTGAGTTTCAAATCTAGCTTGTAAATGCTTTTTTTCTTGAAGCGTTACATAAAAAAATGGAATGGTGCAGGTATATTTGATAAAAAAATATTAAAAAGTGTCTAAAATCCTTAGAGCTTTATATGCATGGTTAGAAAACACAGGAAGCCTGTCTTTTTCACAGCAGGTAAAGTCGGCCAGAAAATGAAAATACTTAACAGAATGGGCAAAAGAGAGATTGACTCTGAAATCCCCAAGATATTTTCTTTTTGAGCTATCTTAAAAAAAAAAAAGTTGTTAGCTAAAGTTATGGTAGAGGACAAGTGATGTAGAGTATACTCAGTAACTGAATTAAGTCTTGCTTAACATGAAGGGCATCTAAAGGGTAGGAGACAGTACCCAGAGATATTAAACTTATAAGATTTCTTACCCGAGTTCACCATAAGATCCCAGGATGGATTACAACACTTACATACAGTGTCTGTTATAAAAATAATGATGCCTAAAACTCTTCCAAATGGAACAGAGCAAAATAAACTGAGCAAAATATAGATGGGTCCTAACAATAAATGCAGGTAATTTGCATCTTAGGTTCCAGGGGTCCACGTGTAAACACAAAAATGTGTAAAGGCAGGAATCGCTAGAACCCGACCCCCCTCCCAGGTGGAGGGCTGCTTGTCTGGTTTGGGGAAGGTGTTGTAGGGACTCTGGGATCACGGCTGTTTGTACAGGTGTTGTCAGGGAACTGACATCGGAGCTAGAAGCGGAGGGAAGGCTCTCAAATGATGCTGGAGAAGGGCCCAGCAGGGAGAGAGGCAGCTCCGCAGATGGGGAAGCAAATCAGCGCAACACCAGGGATATAGAGGGGCTGATGGGGGAATTGGTGAGAGGGCTCCAGGACTCTTCACCGGACACCAGCGGGGAGAGCACGGGTCCTCCGCTACCATGCCCACCCTGCGCAGAAGACTTTCGCGCAGAGAGAGTAGGAGGAGACTGGGTGTCAAACAACTTTTATGTTGGAAAAGATTTAAGAAACGCCCACTGACGGATTCTGCTAGTGACTGAGGCAGCCACAAAGTGAAGGGCTGTCCAGACAGAAAGGTTTAACAAGGCAACAAAGCCTGGAGAGGCGGCAACTTACGCACGAGCAACCCATAAACATTACAGGTGTGTATGTGGGGGAATGAATAACTGTAGAGTGGGCTTCCTCCACTCTCCATTTATTTATTTATTTTCCCTACCCACGCAAAGCTGTGCTCGCATAAGTAAAATAAGCACAAGGTGCGAGTTACCTGTACGCCAAGTGTAAAAAGCCAGGGTAAAGGGAAGATAGGACATGTGAGGAAGGACCTGGGTCTGGTCGCACCATTCCTCCAAGCCAGGCTCTTGGATATGTCCCAATAAAAAAAATTAAAAAATAGTCGAGCGGCACCTTAGAGACCAACTAAGTTTGTTCTGGGTATAAGCTTTCGTGTGCATGCACACGTCTTCAGATACACTTGCTGAATTACAACTTATTACTAAACTGAAAACTATGGAGAGACCTGGTCTGAATAGAGATATTGGATTCTTATCTCATTACACATGCTAAAGCTATTTTTCGTCATCTGCATTTTGCTTTTTCCTGTAGGACTAATTGCGGTCGTTAACAGTTGTCAACAGGTTTATCATACCCATTCAGTCAATCACCCATGTCCTACTACCCTTCTGAGGAAAACCCCACCCCACCCTCCCACTATATATAAGGGTCTGGTGAGTTCTGTTTCAGTGTATCTGAAGAAGTGTGCATGCAAGCGAAAGCTTATATAGTCGGACCTCGTTTTGCCAAAAAGGATGCAGGGCAAACTGATGCGTCTGTGCACACGCGCAGAGCAGTTTGTGTTTCTGCACATGTACGAAGTGTGATTTAGTGTTTCTGTGGATGCGTGAGCGGCAAACCCAGTTTCGGTACTTCCGGGTTTGCCGCGGACATTCGCCAGAATGGACGCTAGACAAGGCGGACATTCACAGAGGTATTACTGTGCCCAGAACAAACTTAGTTGGTCTCTAAGGTGCCACTATTTTTGAAACATTATTTTTGCTGCATTGTTTTTTAAATTTTTTATTTTGACTGCGTCAGACCAACCTACCTGAATCTCTATCTTCCAATAATTCTAGTCAAATGCAGAAAGGGTACCTGAGATACATGACATTCCTGACCGACAGACTTTGGCTCTCATTTGTCAGAAAGGTTCTACAGACACTTCCTCCAGGGAGACGGGAGCAAGCCTTTAAAAAGCAGATTGGCCTTGCATCTTGTTTCCCCCTGCAAGGCCTCTCTGGGTCTTCCAGACTATCATTGCTGCTTCCTTGTTCGTAGATCTCTGTACTGATATATGGGGTGTGTGTGTGTGTGTGCAGCCAGTGGGGATGGAGCAAGCCATGTTGCCCCACTTCCTGGTCATGACCTGCACAATTATCATGTGAAAGGCGCTATTGGGTCGTAGCTATTGGCAGCTCTCCCTTTTCTCCACCTTGAAGTTAAATAAGAATTTGAAGGTATACAGTGCAGCAAAAATAATGTTTCAAAGTAGCTGGCACGATGCAGATTTTTGGAATGGGTCAACTAGCTTCTACTCGCAAGCTTGCTGCTAACTCACAGTAAGTGTAACACTCAAATATCAAAGCAATGAGAATCAAGGAGAAAATAATAACAAAAGTGCCAATTTTGTACGTGCAACCAGTGTGCTGTGTAAAACAACTTTATAGCAACAACATATCTAATAAAATGCTGTAATCTTTTGAAAATACAATAGAAAATATAGTTGCAGTAAAATAATTGCTTTTGATTGATTTTAGGCACGCTTATTACTTGCTCTGTGGGTGTTCTGTCACTCGTAATATGAGCTGGACTTCCACAGAGAAATATCCTGGAGAGAACAAATTGTTCAGGCTCAGAGACAGACCTGTTAAAACTTTGTTACTCCAGTCTTTTCACATGCTTTCTATGCAGACTTGCTGACTTCTCCAGATTTGATTTTTTTTTTAAAAAAAAAATTGGCTGACTCTCAATGGAACATTAAAAAAAGAAGATAAAAAACCCACCTTCTTGAATTGGAAAGGTTATCTCATAGCATACAATGTTAGAAATAACCTTTCCATACCCTAACTTTAAATACCAGTATTAGATATGCACACTAATTGGAAACCTGTCTTGCTGATAGTTTGGAAGTAAGTGTTAAATAATCAGGTATTGACTAGAATATTATTTAATTTCTTATTTTAATTTTTAATGTCAGGAATGTAACTATCACTCTGCTTTGCGAAACATGAAATAATCTGGACTTCTGAATTTTAGGACGTGATCCCTAACAGAGGCCAGAATGCAAAGCACAGAACAATTAATTCCATGTTTCCTAGCAGACTTTTGGCTTGTGTTTCTCAGTCAGCATTTATTTAGGACACGTGGCAAGCCACTTATGAAACTCAGGAAACTTTTTAAAGTAATGTGTGATAAAGGCACAGAGCCTATTTAAATAAAAAGGCCCACAATCCTACTGAGCATTCCCAAGTGAGCATTCCTTTGGATACCAGTTGTAGATTACAACTCCCGTTTCACCTGAAAAAAGGCGATAAACCCACACATTTACCGTTCCTTAATTATCCTGATTCTGGGCACAACTTACACTAGAAAGTTTTCTCCAATGCAAAAATGAAAAATTAAAGCCTGACCCTTTTATTACTTGGATGGGAATGATAAAGTTACTATGAACGTGGTGGATCTTATCCACGCCATGAGCTGCTAAAACTACCTTCTCCAAAATGGCAGCAGGAAGTTAAGGCATTTGGGTAGCTGAGGGCTGAGGCAGGGGCCTCTGGCATTTTGCCCTCACTAGCTGCATAGTTTACCTCTGTGGTTGAGCCAGCCTGCATACAATGCAATTTTAAGCAAAGCTCTCAGAAATTCAATAGTCTGGCTACAATTGCGATGCATTGGCCAATGTACTATTAGAAATCTAGGATTAACAAACAGGCAAGACACAACTTTGGGAAAGGTAAAACATAACTTTTCCTGCTTGCAACTACTGACCTCACTGCACAGCACCACCTGCTGGGCCTTTTGCTAGCACCACAGCAGACATTCCTATTTTCTAATGCTCATAAGGCACAAAATGGTATTATTTAATATGTTATGCGTGGCATAAAGGTTGTGTCTGTCTTACTTTTCAGTTGTGGTAAAATGGGTGAATTTAGCAGTATGGAGATATATTACTTTGGCACCACCTGGCAGCGTATTCTAGTTTTTGTAGAATTATCATTACACTTTTTTTGTTTTTTGTTTTGATGAGCAAGACATAAAAACAAAGCAGCTGGCATCTTAAGATAGATGCTTGCATGCTAAATGAGTGCACAAGTTATGAGCTTTTTTGCCACAGATTACTTCAGAGCATAATGTTTATGTTAATAAATGGTTCAAATTTTATCACAGGAGTGCAGTACCTGGAAATTGCTTGGGCCAAAGACATGCATATGTTCTAAGAGTGGTAGAAATGATTTGAATAATGCATATCTCTGCATGGAAAACAATTTTCGTTGGGATGCTGGGGTGCTGTGTTCAAACTCCTACCACACCTGGAAATATTTGGATACATTCCACACTGTTGCTTTAAAAATCCCGGAGGTCGGATGAGGACTGTTGTATTTCTAGAGGAGGTTCTGTTGTTGTTGGGAATTTCAGGTATATGGTTGTGAAAGTATTTTATTCTCTTGATAATTATGCTGTTTTCAATGTGCATTTTATATTTGATTTCCTTTGGTAATGTTTTCTTTTGAAACGTTTAAGATAATCTTTGTTGTAAATGTGCATTCTGTAGTTGACCTTCTTTGCAAGGTTTTGTTTTGAAATCTTTGCGATAATATTTTAGTTTTGTGTTTATTATGTTGCTTTGAATGTATACTGTATATTTGACTTCCTTGAGTAATGTTTCATTCTCAAATGTTTTATTGATGTTTTAATATAGGATGAAAATCGCCTTGAGATTTTTTTTCTTAAAAAATATAAAGCGGCGTAGAAATGAAAGGAAGAAGAATAAAAAAAATGGATCATCTCCTTTTATTTTAATGAACTGCTGGTTAAAGTGTATTACGAAATAAACCTGAATTTTAAGCACACTTAAAAGTGCACAGGAAACCTTGACCATTTCAACAGTGAAGAGGTGAAGCAAAGTCTTAACATTTCTGGATCCCTGATGCTATACTTTCATCAAACTCTAGCAAAATTTGCGCCTTTTGCATTGGTGTCTACTCCTTAACTTCCCTGGCCACACTCCAACCCTTTTAGCTCTATCCAGAATGCTGTTACCAAGGTATTTTCTAATAGTTTAGACCAGGAGTTGCCAACCCTTTGGGACTAGTTGAGCATTTTGAATTTTGAGAGAGTGCTATTACCGCCAGTAACAAAATGGCTGGTATAGCATAACACAACATGGCTGCCATGAGGGGCATGACATGACATAAAATTAGACATCACAGTCATAATGAAGCTTTCCCCGTAACTTTGTTAACCATCATTGTATTTCTATTCTAGAAAAGGTTTAACCTTTTCTGCCTGCCATGCAGCAATGAAAGGCACAAGAACCCTGTTTTCCCCCTATGCCAACCATAAACCAAAGCCTAGGTTGCTTCAATAAACACATATAGACTTAATTCTGAGTAGACATGCATACAATTGTACTGTAAATTAACTATATAGTGGATTCTTAATGAGTGCCCGGTGTTCAGCTCCTGCACAGCAGAAGACATGCTTAAGTCTCTTTGTAAAGTTTTCCAATATGTGTTTTGGGGAGAGGGGAGATTCTTCAACATCCACTCATGATTATTGTGCAGTAGTATTTGCAGAAAATCTCAGACAAATCCACTGCAAGGATTTTGGTTGTTAGGGGGAAAGGAAGAGCAAACTATGGAGAATCCAAGGACTAGAAAATAAGACAGAAACAGGAAAGGTGCACTAATGGGAAGGGGGAAAGAGCAGATCTTTAGGACCCCAGATATCCCTATTTGTTGTGTCCAAACAAATCAACCCACAGCTCTGACTTCATTCATTGGATAAAAACACTGAAAGGTGGCCTGATTTATTTCGCAGAAATTGCTTAGAAGGGTGTCTGCACATTTTGCTTGCTAACTTTCTAGGAGGGCTAGAGACTTATTTAAAGAGTGGTTTAATAGTCAGGGAACACTGAGAATTATATCTCTGAGTTGAATAGGGGTATTCTAACTACTCTTAGCCCTCTTAACAAACCACACTTCTCAGGATTCTTTGAAGTCAGCAGTGATTATTAAAAATGGCATGATGCTGCTTCAAATGTGTAATGTTTTATATGGGGCTATAGCGCAACAGCAATGGGCAAAAATAATCCAGAACATGTATCATATTGAAAGTTACAGGATTTCAGCAGGAAGTTGTGGGATATGCACTGACTGGAAATGAAGCAGTGTGACCATGCCAACACTTGCAGGTGCGAAAGGTACTGAAACTGGGATTTCAGGTGACTGCCCCAATAGCATAATGAGCAGAAATAATCATGAATGCACAATAAAAAGAATGTGTTGGAGGGGCCTTGTGTGAAATATTTTAATACATTTGTCTCCCCCCCTTTACTTTAAGGCTCAATTTGTTAAAGCTACTTTTAGTAATTTATTTGAGCTGCTATGACTGATTATCCACCCCTTTAAAATCTGCACTATTTCAGAATCCCAGTACTCTCTCATCAGATTCTATATATAGACTATACGCCTTGGGATCTATTCTATTGCACAAGACCTGGTGAGCTTTCTCATATTTTTAAACCACAGAACAGAGGGCTTGCCGATCAGAAGGTCGGTGGTTTGAATCCCCGCGACAGGGTGAGCTCTCGTTGCTCGGTCCCTGCTCCTGCCAACCTAGCAGTTCGAAATCATGTCAAAGTGCAAGTAGATAAATAGGTACCACTCTGGTGGGAAGGTAAACAGCTTTTCCGTGCGCTGCTCTGGTTCACCAGAAGCAACTTAGTCATGCTGGCCACATGACCCGGAAGCTTTCTGCGGACAAACGCCAGCTCCCTCAGCCAGTAAAGTGAGATGAGCGCAGCAACTCCATAGTCATCTGCGACTGAATCTAATGGTCAGGGGTCCCTTTACCTTTACCTGCCCCCCACATTCCTAGGGGACCTATTTACAATCCAGGAAGTTTCTTCACACTCTTACTCCTCTGTGTCTCAACATGAAGAAAAACAACAGCAACAGAAAGTAGAAATGCGATTCAGCTGCTTTTATATTTTCCTTTCATGATGTTTAAAAAGAAATCCAGTTAATTTGAAATCCATTCATTTTAAATATCTGATCAAATAATTAAGTGGTTATGCTGAGATTGGGGTAGGGATCTATTGCAAATGTATCTTAGTTGTAGGGGCATTCTGCAACTTGTCCTGGATGCTAGGTAAAGAGGAAATTGCAGTATCTTCAGGACATGTGGCAGATACATGCCACAGCAGCCTTGCCAAAGCTAAACAAGCCTGTGTTGGGTCAGTGACCCAGTGCCAGACCTCATGGAGGGCCTTACGCATGCTGCCCTGAGCCCCTGCATTGAAAAATGGTGGGAGATAAAACAAGTAAGTAAACAAAGACTACAGATTAGCAAATTCTGTTGATAGAGAAAGCGACATGAAAAACAAGCTGTCATCAAAATAGATGACTGCTGTGTATACCCAAATGCCAGTGACGTGCGAGAAGAAAATAGATGTTCCCCTGGTTTGCCGGAGAACCTTACCCTAATGTGCGGCTCATGCAATGCTTTTACTAATAAAGAAGAGGAAAATGCATTCTGCATCTGCCCTGAAAGCACCTTTATATATAGTATTGTTTCCTGGAATTGAAGGCAACCTGGAGTTGAGCCCCAGAACAAATTATGCCATGCACATTTATCCATATTTATAACAAAACGTTGCCGTGTGGAGTACTGCTATTTAGCGCCAGCCAGCCAACCTTTCAACAGGATACTATTACACACCCCTTCTCCATTTCTACCCCTAACAGTCAGTCCGTTTTCTGTGCCTAGTCATAGAATTGCAGAGTTGGAAGGGACCACAAGGATCATCTAGTCCAACCCCCTGCAATGCAGGAATCTTTTGCCCAACATGGGGCTTGAACCCACAACCCTGAGGTTAAGAGTCTCATGTTCTACCAACTGAGTTATCCTAGGTTCAACTAGTGAGTATGCTTAGTCCTCACTGACCCATTTATGAGCCCCTTTCTATTAGGTAGCCCCCAAAGTTTTTCTGTACTACTTCAAATCTTGGGATGTCCTCCCTCAGCCCGCTAGCAACCAGTGTGGATGGTGTCACTTTTGCTACATAAGGATCAAGACTTGGAAAATAAGTACACTGTTAGTATATAGCACATCCTGTCTTTCTTCCATGATAAAATTCAAGGCAGTTTACACTAAGGTCTTATCCACAATTCCTCTTGTTCTGCTGCTCCACCCCCCCCCCCAGGAAAACCACTCTATAGCGCCCAATGGAAACAAATGGCAATTCAGGTTTCCTCTGGATTGCCATTTGTTCCGATTGATGGCTAAAGAGTGGGTTTTCCACTGGAAAGGAGCAGGGTAAGGGGAAAACTGCTCGGCCCCAGTTTTCCAGGCATAGCCCAAGTAGAAATGTGTTTCCATTCTAGTCTTCCATCCACACAGTGGCCACTCCAGTCCTGGTTTGTTTCAGCAAGGTAGGTCCATCGTAAGCTGCACCAAGCACCAAATACACAGATGACAGAGGTTTGGTGCAATTGCTCTTTAGTAATGCACAGGTGTTTTATCTAGGACAAACTGCAATTAAATAAGCCCGCCCCTCCTTTCTTCCAAAGTTGTTTCAGTGATTTCTGAATTGTCCTAGTTAAAGTTGGCCACTGGTTTGAAACAGCTGCTCTGTGTGAAAAGTTGCTGTAGTCAGTAGGAATGCACCTCAAAGTCTATTAAGGCTCTAGAAAAGAAGCACATTTTTGAAATGCCATGTTTGCTTATAGTGATAGCTCTAGTGGCAAGGAATGCTGGATTTGGTGTCATTTGGACACCATTATGCTGCATCAGTATAAAAGCAATTACTCTAAATCTGGGATGCTGGGTTCACATGCATTAAGGTTAACAGCGTTCAGGAGATTTGTGTTGACTTCAACAACGAAACTAGTTGACCTTTTCATCCACAGCTGCCTCTTTCGAAAGCTGAAGTCTTTGCCATTTGGCTGGATTTTCTATCCCATCCTGTTATATCTCCGCCTTAGATATGCTGAGTTGCACAGCGGTTTTCTTTGCTTCTTAAAACACAAATTACTACCCCCCAAGTGTATACCAGAATGGGAGGAATGAAAAAGGAATTTGCTTTGGGTTTTACGGCCCATTTAAGGCACCGGCTCAGACAGGTGGGTGACCAGGGATAGGCATATGTTCTACATAACGATTATGTAAAACATAATCCAGTCAATCCAAATGCATATTCACACATAACAGCTGTCTCAGTTGATTCTTCCAACTGAAGGAAGGACAGGAAAGAATGCACAAGGGAGGCTTTTCATGCAGGGCTAGTGGCAGACTTCGGGGGCTCACAACAATGCTGTCGATGTGCCCCAGAGCTCCTACCTGCTGCCCCGTGCAGGGGCAGCAATACCTGCACCAACCTCCACCCCCAACCAGAGCAAGAGATCTGCCCTGTTCCTTGCCATGCATAATGGTGGCCGCTGGCTGAGGAAGGGGGGTGCGGGGGGGAGCGCACTGCCCCCGGCAGCGCGATCCTGTTGGGATGCCATCGCAGCTGCCTCCCTGCCCACACTGGGCACCACATCCCCAAAGGCGGTGTCCTACGCCCCCAGGATGAGCACCACACCCCTGCAGACAGCACTCCATGCCCCTGGGACATGTGCCAGTCCCACCCCTGTCTGCTCTCCCCCCCCCCCGGTGCTGGAGCATGAAGCTCCGCCACTGATGGTGGCCACTTCACTCTTCTCCCTCCTCCTGGGCCACTACTCACCACACTTCCAGGTGGGTCTCTGGAGCTATTTCAGCACTGGATGTGAATGCGAGCCTAGCTTGGCTCTCATTTACAGCGGCTGCCTGGCATGTTTAATTATCCACAATGCACTGCCCAAGATCTATAAAATTCTATAGTATATCAATAGATTTTATAAATCTATAGTTCTGGTAGGACCAGAATGATAGTTTTTATAGATCCATGGGCCTGGGTAGTGCAATTGTGGTAATTAAACATGTTATGAAGTCACTGTAGACTCAAATGCGGCAGCATGGCCTTCCCTCCACTGAAACAACTCAGAGGGGTGAGGTCTGCTTGGGGAGTGGTGGCAGGGCCTTGGGACCTTCGGTCTGTACATAGATTGTATACATCCTTTGCCACAGTCACTCCAGAGGGCCCCAGTAGTGGTCACATGGTGGACTACAGAGATCATTTGTTCTCAGCTAAATAAAAAATGCTGACTAGAATCTGCTTAGAGATGTTAAAGAGAGAACCGACTCCCCCCCCCCCCCCGCATGTATTCTGATAACGTGACAAGATTGTTTGTTCACTCTGGGTCAATAGCAAGTCCTATTACTGTACTGTTTTGCTCCTACCCTTTTATGTAGCTAAATGTTTATCTAAGGCAAAGTTCTTCACTCCAGCTCTCAGAGGGGGATAGTGTGGTGACCCTTCAGAAGGAAAATGCGAGGATGCATGCAGCCCAGCTTGAGACACCCTTAAACACCCCCAAATGTATGTAGGAATGGGTTGGCTTGCTGTGCTGACCAAGGAGTGAACAACAGGACTGGAAAAGGATTAAAACACTGGATAGTTTGTGCAGCTGTGAGAAGGAAAACAATGCAGTTGGGACTGGAGCGTTTCATTTTTACGATGACTGGCTTGGATTGCTATCCCTGTGGACTCTTTCTGCAGTTACGTTTAGTAGTGTATGTATGATATGAAATGCCAGCACGGTGTGGTGTTGCACTAGGAATGTGGAGATCTGGGTTCAAATCCCCATTCAGCCATGACGTTCATTGGGTGACCTTGGGCCAATGACTATCTCTCAACCTCACTTACCTCACAGGGTTTTTGTGATGATACTGGCAGGGGGAAGTTGACAATTTCTTATGGGAAAGTTGGGATATAAATGTAGGAGTTGTCATCAGCACCAGCATTGTCATTTTCTTTTTATATTCCACAAAATATGATCATTTTGTTTTAATTCCTTCAAACAGTCTGTGAGCACCTTGAAAGGAATGCTGTGATCACCAACAGTCAGCATGGATTTCTGAAAAATAAGTCATGTCAGACTAACCTGATCTCGTTTTTTGACAGAATTACAAGCCTGGTAGATGAAGGGATGTAGCCTACCTTGATTTCAGCAAGGCATTTGACAAGGTGCCCCATGATATTCTTGTAAAGAAGCTGGTAAAATGCGGTCTTGACTATGCTACCACTCAGTGGATTTGTAACTGGCTAACTGACCGAACCCAAAGGGTGCTCATCAATGGTTCCTCTTCATCCTGGAGAAGAGTGACTAGTGGGGTGCCACAGGGTTCTGTCTTGGGCCCGGTCTTATTCAACATCTTTATCAACGACTTGGATGATGGACTCAAGGGCATCCTGATCAAATTTGCAGATGACACCAAACTGGGAGGGGTGGTTAACACCCCAGAGGACAGGATCACACTTCAAAACGACCTTGACAGATTAGAGAACTGGGCAAAAACAAACAAGATGAATTTTAACAGGGAGAAATGTAAAGTATTGCACTTGGGCAAAAAAAAATGAGAGGCACAAATACAAGATGGGTGACACCTGGCTTGAGAGCAGTACATGTGAAAAGGATCTAGGAGTCTTGGTTGACCACAAACTTGACATGAGCCAACAGTGTGACATGGCAGCTAAAAAAGCCAATGCAATTCTGGGCTGCATCAATAGGAGTATAGCATCTAGATCAAGGGAAGTAATAGTGCCACTGTATTCTGCTCTGGTCAGACCTCACCTGGAGTACTGTGTCCAGTTCTGGGCACCAAGAAGGACACTGACAAACTGGAACGTGTCCAGAGGAGGGCAACCAAAATGGCCTGGAAACTATGCCTTATGAGGAACGGCTAAGGGAGCTGGGCATGTTTAGCCTGGAGAAGAGGAGGTTAAGGGGTGATATGATAGCCATGTTCAAATATATAAAAGGATGTCACATAGAGGAGGGAGAAAGGTTGTTTTCTGCTGCTCCAGAGAAGCGGACACGGAGCAATGGATCCAAACTACAAGAAAGAAGTTTCCACCTAAACATTAGGAAGAACTTCCTGACAGTAAGAGCTGTTCGACAGTGGAATTTGCTGCCAAGGAGTGTGGTGGAGTCTCCTACTTTGGAGGTCTTTAAGCAGAGGCTTGACAACCATATGTCAGGAGTGCTCTGATGGTGTTTCCTGCTTGGCAGGGGGTTGGACTCGATGGCCCTTGTGGTCTCTTCCAACTCTATGATTCTATGAAATTTAAGGGTTAATTCTCCAGTTTCCCTGTAACCACAAGGGAGAAAAATCCCAAACCAAAATAAAATCCAGAATTAGTTTATTATCCTCTCTCTCTCTCTTAAAAAAAAAAAAAGAATTGTAAGGTAGGGAAATTATCTGCATTATGTTTATGTCTTTTTCAAGAATACTTTAATCTTAAAGATGCTTTAATATAAGGCGCTAGAATGATTTTGTGGTTGTACTTGGCCTTGATTTTGTAATACCTGGTGCTGTCTGGGCAAGATCTCAGAATCCACATCAAGTATGAGCCTGTGATGCCCTTTCCATCTAAGCTAGCTAGAGCCCATTAATAATACTCTCATTAAAGTTGGGTGTGTTTTATGCAATAGGCCCTGTATGTTTGAGATTAAGGGATTTTTGTTCTCAGCAGATTAATGCCTTTCAAAAAAGTTGGTTCAGTTCTGGTTTTCCAGAATCATTGGCTAAAATATCTTGACATCTGAGCCTTTTTACACATTGCAAATCCTACGCAGAAAACTCTTCCACTCAGGAACTGATGCAGGACCCATCAGTAGATCATCACTAACTAATTGCACACATTGGATTTTCACTCTTGACACTGAATATTTATTGATTTCAATATTATATTTATAGATTGCCTTTCATCTAAACAGCTCAAGGTTCTACCCACAGTTCTCTCTCCACATTTATCCTCCCAGCAACCCTGTGAGGTAGGTTCAGCTGAGAGAAAGAGTGACTGCTCCAAGGTCACACAGGGAGCTTCAAGGCAGAGTGAGCATTTGAAAGAGGTGTGCATGCACTTTCCCCCTTTCTGTCTCTGGGGACAGGGGAGAAATGACCAAATGGCACTCATGGCACTCCCTCAAAAACCCAAACTTAGCAACCCTTGGTTTGGCACATCGGCAAGAACTAAGAAGATGGAGAGCAAGGGCTTATGTGGTGGTGACTAGCAGTGCATGTACTTTGCTTATTTTCTGAAACCACCATAGATTACTGCAGCAAGTATAAGAAGTGTTGCAGCTCTGAAGTTAATAGTCTTAATATGCAACCAGAAAGGGGGAGTATCTTACTTCAGTTATTCAGATGGGCTTTGGATTTCAAAAATGTGGTAAACCACCCCTGATCATTGTGCTGGTCCTCTGACTCAAAGTCCTCCCTTGAGGGCACCTGGCTGCTCTGCTGAAATAAATGGTAAGAGGCGCCAGCACACTTAGCCTTGGTAAAGAAGCTGAGGACTTTTTGGACACAAGGGGAACTACAGCAAGGGCAAAAGCAGGGGGAAGATGAGAACTATTACATGAGTGTTTGTGTGAATAAAAGGAGCAGGAGATCCAGAAGGCACTCTCAACCACTAGGACTAAGAAGTTACTTTCCATATATTTCCATGCAAGAGGGCAGCAGCAGGCTACAGTAGATGGGAAGGGAGACCCGTAAAGACTACAGGTGACTCAATTCATCCCTTACAGGAGGAGGAGGAGAAAGATGGTTGTAGTGGCTAGGGACTTGCTACTGAGGGGTACAGACTATGGACACAGCTGCCTGCTGACTGGATGAATATCTGTGGCTCTGGTGTGCAGATCCAGAGCATAAGAGACCAAAAAAGTTGCCTAAATTGTAATACTTACTCCTCTGTTGTCCAAAGTTGTGAATTTGTGAATCTGTTTCAACTCCTTTAATTTCTACGGAACGTGGAAAGACAAAAGACTGTGCTCTCAATATATCTGCCAGGAAGATTGCCAGTTGCTGATCTATGTCTTTTCGGTTCCTGGCTTGTTCTTCTATTGGTTTTCAGACCTATTGCACTTACTGTTTGAAAGTCATTGCTGAGAAGTGATTGATAAAAGAGACATGAAATACATGGCAATTATCCACCATTTGTAAAAAGAAAAATGGCAGGGATATAAATAATGAAAATGTTAAAGAGTTTTGTTTTCGTTGTTTATATCAATATTTCATGGGGAAATTTTCCTTTAGGAACTTTCTATACTTTGAATTTTAAAGTTGATTTTAATAGAAGAACATGGCTGACTGGAAGAAGTAGGTATCGATTTCAAGGCAGGGGGCATTACTGACATAACAGCCTTCTCTTCCAAGGAGGCTCTGAATTGTCTTAATTTTTGTTCTGACAAAAGAATTGTATAGATCTAGTAATTTTTATCATCAGTTTGTTCTTAATGACATTGCAGTTGGAGTGGAAAACAGTATTTTTGCCAGGCTGAAGGTGTAGAGAAACAGTGTCAAGTCCTGCTTGTCCTTAGAACCCACTCCACAAGATATCCCTAAATACCTTCACCCAGGGGTCAGCAACCTTTTCCAGCAGGGGGCTGGTCCACTGTCCCTCAGACCATGTGTGGGGCCAGACTATATTTTGAAAAAAAAAAAAATCCTATGCCCCACAAATAACCCAGAGATGCATTTTAAATAAAAGGACACATTCTACTCATGTAAAAACATGCTGATTCCTGGACCGTCCATGGGCCAGATTGAGAAGGTGATTGGGCCGCATCAGGCCCATGGCCTTAGGTCCCCTACCCCTGCCTTAGCCCAACAGGCTAAGGTAATAAACAAGCAGTCATATCTTTTCAGAATCTTTGGCAAAGCACATCTGCCCCCTATTGACCTGCAAAAGGTAAAAGCAGAAAAGTTGGAAGAGACTACCTGAAGAGAATGTCACATTTCATGACATGGCTTTGACAGGATTTGGCACATGAGAATCTGGTTTAAAGAGTGGGCCAGCAACCTCATACCAGAAAAGTGTTTTGTTTTTTGCTTATCTAAGTACTTGAGCAACTAATGTCAGGTAGCACCAGGCCTTTGGTCCCAGTTGCTCAAATGCTAACTGTTGATGAGGCAGCTCTTGACTCATAATTAATTTTCTAATCATCACATCAAACAAAAGAGGAGGAATAATGATCACTTGCATGCTATAGATTGTGAAAGTGCTATTCTTAACTGATTTTGAGTGAACCTCTAGGTTACATGTCAAAAGTATTTCCTTGAAACCAGATGTCTCTGTTTCCTAGCCAGCAATGAAGAATATATGGCATGATGTTTGACAGCTAACCTGTAACAACTATCTAGGATCACTTGAAAGGTTTGGGGAGTTACAGTACTACCTAATAATCAGATAAAGGGGATATTCAAGCCTCTTTATCCTGGCTCTTCACAAAGTTATATTTATCCTCTGGGGATGGTGTTTGTTGAACAGAGGTAGTAATTTTTCTTTTTTCCAGTTACAGTAATGTGATGTTTGAATGTATTAGGGCTTCTTCCGTGATTGATAGCTCCAAGGACTTGAAGTACATGCTTTTGGTATTCATAAAACATTGGGAATGTAAAGTGCTTAAGGGCTAAGATATGCTAAGATATAGGGTATAGTTATAAGATATAGGGTATATAAGGTATAGTCACCATATTGGTCAACACTTTTAAGCCTAGATAGACTGTCCATTCTGGAAGATAATGCCTGATAGTTCCAGCGCTGTTCAGAAATATATTTTTGTCTGCTGTTGCAAGCTGGCTGGGAGGTGGTTGCATTTATTTTAAGAAAGTTAATTAAATTTAATACATGTGGGGGGCAGTGAAGAATAATGGTAATTTATTAAAGGAGACTTGGTTTTTGAGCAGGGTTCTAGGTGGGAAATAAATGGAGAGTAAATTAACTAAAGAGGGATGACTGGGTCATCTGGACGTGGGGTGATCTCGAAGTGTGGTCCCAAGTATCTGAGGCATTTATTTTATTTGGGGTAATTTTGATTTGAATGGCAAATTAATTTGCTTGCCTTCAGTGAGATTTAAATAA
Organism: Podarcis liolepis; assembly: GCF_965112155.1. NCBI lineage: Eukaryota > Metazoa > Chordata > Lepidosauria > Squamata > Lacertidae > Podarcis > Podarcis liolepis. Next base: position 34,883,264 of record NC_139564.1, on the reverse strand, counting down.
GTTCTCTAGTAATTGGTTCTAGAATTCTATCTCTACATAAATATCGCCTAATTCCAGTGTTATGCGAACCTGTGTCCTCATTTGTCTTCTATTTTTGGTCATGTGTACGTGGCCATCCTGAACACAGCCCAAGGCATAATGTTTCTGCAGCTCCCAGCCTGCCTTCATATGGTTTGTGGCCAATGATGCAAAACAACAACAACAACAATTTTATTATTTGTCCTCCGCCTATCTGACTGGGTTACCCCAGCCAAAAGAACTAGTATCTGTAACAGATGATGAGATACTATGAGCATGTGTCAATTAAGGTGTCACGTGAAGGTAACAAAATAAGGAATTACTGTTCAAGACATCTAGAGATTGGTTTGCCAGTTGTCAAATCCTGATCCTTACTATAGGAGAAGTAACTTCCAAGGGACTATAGCACCTGAATGAACTGAAGGTGTTTCCAGTTATAAGTGTAAATTAAAACAGAGATACAGTGGGAGCTCGGGTTACATACGCTTCAGGTTACATATGCTTCAGGTTACAGACTCTGTTAACCCAGAAATAGTGCTTCAGGTTAAGCACTTTGCTTCAGGATGAGAACAGAAATCGGGCTCCGGCAGCGCGGCAGCAGCAGGAGGCCCCATTAGCTAAAGTGGTGCTTCAGGTTAAGAACAGTTTCAGATTAAGTACGGACCTCCAGAATGAATTAAGTACTTAACCTGAGGTACCACTGTACTTAATTCAGAGAGAGAGAGAGAGATAGATCACAATGTTTTGCAATTTGTTATTGTTAATTCTAGTGCCTGAATGTAGAGCACCCTTGAGCACTTAGTTTCAAACCTGACTAGATGACAATTTGGTTCTGAATTCCAGAATTATCCGCTTCTTGGCAGAAAGCTCTGCAGACTCTGGCAAAGCTCAGAATGCATGCAGAAAGCTGAATCCCCTCCCTTCTCTTGTTGGCTAGAGCTGAGGCCAGGTGCGAATGGTCTAACTCAGTTACATATTTCCAGTTACAGATAGGTAGCCGTGTTGGTCTGCCATAGTCAAGATAAAAAAAATCCTTCCAGTAGCACCTTAAAGACCAACTAAGTTAGTTCTTGGTATGAGCTTTCGTGTGCATGCACACTTCTTCAGATACACTGAAGAAGTGTGCATGCACACGAAAGCTCATACCAAGAACTAACTTAGTTGGTCTTTAAGGTGCTACTGGAAGGATTTTTATTTTATTTTCAGTTACATATTGTAGTCAATCCATGCCTTGGGATTGTACTTAGTGAGGCTTGGTATGCTGTCACATGACAGAAAGAAAACTTTGAAGGCACTGAGCAGGTTTTGCTAAGTCTGGTATGGATCTAATGAGAAAATCTGGTTCAAAGATGATCTGGAGCCTATTGGATCCCACCCACCCTCAAACATCTAGCTAAGTAGATCTCCTTTTCTTCATGCACTCTGGAAGAAATGTACTGGTAGCAGCTCCATGTTATTCTGCGATTTCAAAATTTCACCACAATGACACCTTTCCTGCCCCAAAACTTTTTGCTTTTGCTGGACCTCATTTATACAAGTACCACTTAAGGACAGAAAGGTGCATCCTACCAGATGCTGGCATGACAAATAGACAAAAGCTGGGGAACTGACTTCAATAAAAAATAAAAATAAAATAAAATATATGATTGTCTCCTCTTCCATTTAACAGGTAATTTTTGTCCAAGTCTCTTAATATCATGAGACTGTCTTGGGTCATGGGTTGCAGAACAATTATGGTGATAAATGTTAATAGTCCATTTAACTGCAATTAAAATTTTCTGTGTCATAAACTTTAAATTAAAAGCTAATGCCCCCTCTTCTATCACTTTCCATAGCTGTTCTACTACTGTTGCATTTGCCAAAATAGGTTTTGCTGAGGTGTGCATTGTGGGTTGGTGACAACAAATGGCTGCATAAAGCAGATAGTGGCACAGTGCTGTGTTTTCATGTGTTGCCTACAATGTCTTATTAGCTTTGAAAGAAGGTGGTCTCTATGCATGTGTGGGGCATGACCTTGATTAAGAGCCAGATGCCAGAACAGCCTGGCTGGCTCAATTAAAACCAGTGAACCATATAAGTAGCTAGATCTGAGGTTAATTTTTTTCTGATGTTTTTAAACCATTGAAAGGTATTGCAATTAATTTCACATCTCCCTAAAGTGAATTTACTAGAAACCTGCATACATTCCAGGATCCAAAACACTGAATGGGTTGTTTGTGTTCAGTATGGCTTCAGGGGATTCCCTTTTGACCAACTTACCCACAGAAGCCACTTGAGACTCCAGTGACAAGTTGGAATGCAGGAGTAATCCCAGTCCTGTTACTTCAGGGGAAGTGCCACTCCTCCCAGAACAGGCTGCACACCTAATTTCTGGACACAGAAGCAATCCACCCACACCACTTCCATCTTATCAGGATTCAGCCTCAGTTTATTGGCCCCTATTCAGTCCATCACTACCTCCGGACATCTATCCAACAACATCACAGCTTCCTTGATTCCTATTCAATGGAGATAGAGAGCTTGGTGTCATCAACGTACTGATGACACCATGATTCAGATCTTTGAGTGACAGTTCCCAACAGATTCATGTGGATGTTAAATAGTGTAGGAGGCAGAATAGACCCTTGTGGGATGCCCCAGCCCCAAAGCCATGGAGCCAATCAACAATTTCCTAGCAGTTTCCAACAATTTCCAACATTTTTTTTCTGGCAGCGACCTTGCAGGTAGGAGTGGAAACTGTAATGTGGTATATCCAACTCCTACCTTCTTGCCTTACTCCAGAAGAACACCATGGTCAATAGTGTCAAAAGCTACTGAGAGGTCAAGGAGAACCAATAGGGTCTCATTTCCCTGTCTCTCTCCTGATAGTGGCCATTAGGATGGCAAATGCTGTTTTGGTGCCCAAACCTAAAGGTGCTATGTTGCCACCTATTTTATTTTATTTTATTTGTATACCCAAAGGTCTCACTATTTCCCCAAATTAAGGGGAAGCTTCAGGAACAGCTTCTGATGCCACACAAAGAAGTTGCAGTCAGAGTATTTTTTCAAACAAATGATCAGAAAGTCAATCATTATTTCACTTTGAGACTGCTCATGCATCGGTGCCAAATGCCATGTGAACTAATTTTGCATCTGATCTTCCCATTTTCACCACCCAGTCAAATGGAAAGCCACCTCCAGAGCATCTTTCCAGGACTAGATCTTATTGTTCATATTGCCCATCTGCATGCAAGTAGTTTCAGTAAATAAACAGCAGTGTCAGCAGCAGGAAGTGAGAAAGTGTTGTTGCAGGGAGGGTTTTCAGGGAAGGGGTTATTGCCTCTTTCCTTTTCCGGTAATTGCTGTTCTAGGGAAAAAACTACACGGAACGTTTATTTCTTCTTACAACCAAGGGCATCAGATCAGGAAAACAATTGCTCCTTTCCAGTGGTGTGGAGAGAATTTCATATGGCAAGAAGAGGGGTATCCAATATTTGTAGGGGCTTCTGCAAACATGTTAATTCAGAATACATCCTGATTTCCTTGCACAATGTTTTTGCAGGGGTTAGACTATGCTTAGTTTTTATTGAGAATTCATTCTGATTTGTTTACAGGGTGGTTATACAACAAGGAGCATTTATCCTGCATCCATCCAGATTTGCTTGCGGGATATCTACATTTTTTACTATTAATTTTTCATTCATCCCATGCTTTTTTCAGTGCATTTCCCCATCACTTTCCTAACTGCAAAAAGTCATTTTTTAAAAAAAACTGGATTTGTTGCACTAGGGCAACAGAGCACTTCAATCCACTCTCATTGTGCAAACCTTAAGTTCTGGCATGCACCTGAATTCCTTGTACAGAATAGAGACAGTCTGGGTCATTCACATTGGGAATTTGAGTGGGGAGGATTCTGATATCTTTAAACTGGACATTGTTTTCCAACACACCTGGGAATCTCTGTGCTGAGGAAAAATGTATAACCTGTAATGATGTGATGAGAAACCTGTGGTCCTCCAGCTCCCATCAGCTCCATCCAGCATAGTCAATGGTCCCACAGGAAGGTTGGGCAATGCGGTTCAACATCTGGAGAGCCTCGGGTTCTCCATCTCCATTGTATTGTGCAGAAAACAATATTAAAAAGTCAGGAAAACGTTAAAATACAAAGTAATACAACGTGTTGATCCTTGCTTTACTGTCACATATAATCAAATATTTAGAACCAAACAGAGCTAAAATGTTTGAAATGCAAATATCTTTGCACATTGTTTGAGTGAAGGTGATATCCTTAACTGAAGGCAGGAAATGATAAAGGATATCGTTATGGTTTTAGATTGCAAGCCCTGAAAGGGTAGGGATTGCCTTGTTTTAAGTGAATGTATGTAAAGCCACCCTGGGAGCCTTTCTTGGCGCTAAATAAATAAATAAATAAAAGTGGGGTATTATATCCTGCTGTGCTTGGCCCTATTCAAGCATTATATGGCAAGTTAAAGAAATCTTCACCTAAGCTCATTTATCGGAAACCAACAAAGACTGTTCAGTTTTGTGGCAACAACTTGGCATGCTGTGGGTCCTCTGACATGCCTTTATGAAGCTTGTCAACTTCCTGTAAATCTTACCCCCCAGGACTTTATCATGAAGTAGAGCAGTGTTTCCCAACCGGTGTTCCGCGGCACACTAGTGTGCCGTGAGACACCGGCTGGTGTGCCGTGGGAGGAAGGCGGGCGAGTCGGGCGGTGAGAGGCGGCGGCGGCGGCGAGGATCCGCGTCGAGCTGGGGGCGGCTCCGCGGTGGTGGTGCCGAGCGGCGGGGCAGCGCGCGCAAAAGGGAGGAGCGCGAGACAGCGGAGGAGGAGGAGGCCGGCATGTCCGGGCAGCAGCAGCAACAACAGCAGCAGCAACTCCCGCCGCCGCCCCCTCCTCCGCCCGCTATCGCCGCCGCCGCCTCAGCTGCCCTCGCTCTGCTGCCTCCTCCCACCCCGGCAAGGGGGAGGGAAAAAACTTTCGCTTTTGTGCGTCCCTCCCGGCGTGACGCTGCGCGCTGACGTCACGGGGCGGGGCTTTAATGGTGGTGTGCCGCGAGATTTTTTTCCGGCTAACAGGTGTGCCGTTGCCCAAAAACGTTTGGGAAACACTGAAGTAGAGCACTGTTGTGGGAGGTGTTTTTCTGTAAAGCAAAGTCATATCTGGCTCCTTTTAGAGGAAGTGTGAGTGCCAATTAACAATGTTGATAAGGGTGATCTTGCAGCAATTCTTTACTTGGAGTTTCATAAAGCTGTTGACTAGAGAGATGGGTGAATTTTGGCTTCTTTCCGTTCCTCGTTTTTCCCATCTACAGTTCAGTTACCCACATTTCTTCATCAGTTTGCAATGTAAAAACAAAACAAAACAAAACAAAACAAAACAAAACAAAACAAAACAAAACAAAACAAAACAAAACAAAACACACAGTAGTGTTGGAAGGGACGCTGAGGGTTATCTAGCCCAACCCCTGCAATGCAGCAATTTCAACTAGAGCATACTTACCTGAAGGTGTTTCTCCACCCTCATTGTTCAGCCTGGACACTAAGATCCAGCACCAAGGGCCTTCTGGTGGTTCCCTTACTGCGAAAAGAGAACCTACAGTGAACCAGGCAGAGGGCCTTCTTGGTAGTGGCACCTGCCCTGTGGAACACCCTACCATTAGATGTCAAGGAGATGAGTAACTATATCACCTTTAGAAGACATAGGAGGCAGCCCTGTATAGGAAAGCTTTTTAAGGTTTAATGTTTTATCATGTTTTTATATATGTGGAAGCTGCCCAGAGTGGTTAGGGCAACCCAGTCAGATGGGTGGGGTACAAAAAATAATAATATTATTATTGCCAACCAACCTCTGCTTGAAAACCAGCAAGTAAGGAGAGTCTACCAGCTCTCATGGGAGTCCATTTCACTGTCAAACAGCTCTTACTGTCAGAAAGTTCTTCCCGACATTTCGTTGGAATCTCCTTTCTTATAACTTGAAGCCATTGGTTTGGGTCCTAGTCTCCAAAGCAAGGGGAAACAGCTTGCTCCATCCTGTATGTGACAGCCCTTTAGATATCTGAAGGTGTCTGTCCTCTCTCCTCTCAGTCTCCTCTTTACCAGGCTAAACACCCAACTTCTCCAACTGTTCCTCATAAAGCTTGGTTGGGAATTGCTTCCTTCATGCAGGCTTCCTATGGGCATCTATGGGAAGAACAGGTTGCTGGAACAGATGAACCTTTAGTCTGATCTGATTAGCTCTTCTTATTTTATTAACTTGAATTAATGTGGCATTTGTGAAGTAAGGCATAAGAATTTGGCACTAAGGAGGATTTAGGGGCATCCTCTTTCTTGGGGTTATTTCTGAAATACTATTGCTTACTATGGGCATGCTTGGAAGCTTTTTGGCCAGAACTTATAGTTACACAAACAATTTTGTCTGATCACTTCCACCAAAGAAATGAAGGCCACCAGGAGATACCAATGCTTGGCTTCCGGTCCCGCCTGCCTTAATGGAGGCAGCCCCCATGATAGCGGGGGATCGCCGGCAAATGAAAAACAAGGATGACAGAGGGTAAATTATCCTTGCAAATTCCTCCCAGGGACAGGGGGAATGGGCTTCACTCGCAGTTCATCTTGGTACCTAGCTCTTGCTCTGGCATGGAATGTGGGAGGCAGGTAGGCGCTGAGTAGAAAAACAATTTGCATGGCGAAAACCCTCCTACGCCACCATTAAGAAGTAAAGTTCTCCTTTTAATTGGATCTTTAATTGGCTTTAATATACCGTCGTGTGATGGAAAAGGTTTGCAACAATATACTGCGGAACATATCGGCTACATGAATCAAAGGTTTGAATTGAGATAAGATTTTCTTCAGCGTGAGAGTCAGTTGGGGAGAGGGAAGGCCATTTTATTTTATTTTAAGTTTCATTTATATATTTATGGTTCAGCAACCCCTCTCTGGAATGCAAGACAAAAAAATATTTACAAGTGAGGAAGGGATGTTGGAGTAATATTAACACGCAAAAATGGAAACTGCTTGTGATCTGAAATGAAGAAAGGAGGGGGAAGGGGAAGCTCAAGTATGACTATGTTGGAAAGACAGAGCGGAAAGACAGAGTAATTCCCCTCACCTTCGTTTAAATACAACAGACAAGGAAAAAGAGACTGAGATTTGTTTGTGCTACTGACGGAATGTAATCTAAGATAAGGTTTAATTGGGCCATAAATCTCTAGCTGGAATTAAAAGAATTTTGGGGCTGTGATAAGAATGCTGCAGAGATTCTGGGAGTTGGAAAGGAGTGTTAAATCATCAGCGCGTTTGAAAATTATCTATCTTTTCCTAGGCTAAGGGGAGAATGACAAAGATCTGCTAAATGTTTTACTAGTGAGACAGAATGGTTTCTAACAGACTGTCGCCTGTTCCGAGACACAGATGCAAGGGACGGACAGATAAGACTTCTGAGAAACTTCAAGATTCAGTTCCGCCCCAAGCTATTATGGGAAAAAACAATAGCAGGGAAGTGAAAGAGACAACACCATATATGGACAGGACGAATCTCCATGGATATAACAGTTTTCACACACAAGGCAAAATAAAGATTTGAGTTTGAGTTCCTCGCTTGAAGCTTTATAAATTTATATATTATAACATCACAAATGGAAATCATTAATTATGTAGTTGTTGACTAAGGGATTATTATTATAACTGAAATGTAACTGATATTAATTAAGATTATGGAACACAGTGATATAAGATCGGAAATGCACCCAAACCACCATTTGGGGAGCCACTTTAACTAAGATGTATTAATTGGAAGTTGAATGGCATTTTGATAATTGTATAATTTGGGAATTAATTGGTCAATGTTATAATTTGGCTAATATTGGGAGCATATTGTAAAACTAATTTTTACAATTACAAAAAAAAAAAAGGAAATAGCAATGCTTGGCTAAAAATGCACCCTGCAATTAGCAGTTACTCCACAATCCACCGTCCTAATCATGCTAGGTATATCCTGTTCCTGATAAAAAGAAATCCCTTTGTTTCTAAAGGAAGAACTTTTCTCTGATCACCCAGATTGCTTATGTTATGAAACCAAGTAATCGTTATGATAACAAAAGCTCCATTTAGTTTCTGAAAGAATAAAAAATTCAATAGGCAGTGTGTGGGCACACACACACACAATGTGTATATTTACACAGAGACACAATAAGGCTGCCTAAATAAAGCAACGGAGCCCTTAGGCATCTCAAACTAACTTATTTGCTGCAGCAGGAACTTTTGTAGGAAATATCTTGCCTTACTAGACACAGGCTGTTTGGACGGACACACATACAGCTACTTTTTCTGCCGTAACATTTAACATATTTTTCTGCATTTGCCCTAATTTATGCTCAGCTTCTTCTGCAAGTAAGAATTCCCCCACCCCCTTGAGTCTTAGGATTGGTTGCTGATATAATTCAAGTGTTTTGACACATTGAGGGGGAGAAAAGGCCCATCATCTCTTTGGCTCCTTTGTTGTGAGTTCTTTTGTTCCCTGCAACCAGCCCTCATACACTCAAGATGGATGTCTGTAGGTGGAGGTGTAGCTTGAAGAGAAGTGCAGGGGAGATTGAATTTGTTCAGTGCCTGAGCATCTCTGATAAGGCCATCATTTGCTTCTCTCGTGGAGACAATCTGTCAGTTGTCTGATGCAGACCTTGCTCAGGGCCTGGCTCCTGCCACCCATGGAGAATACACACAATTACTAGGTAAATGCTTTGATACTTCAACCCTTTGGCGTTTCTAGACTGGGAAAAGGAGCCGTCAGGGAACTCTGTCCTTCTGTTGCATCTTTCATGTTTTGTCTCTTTTCTGCCTCACATATTTGGCTAAAGACACACGGCACATCTTGTACTCTAAGGTGAATCTCCCCCTCTAGAAAACATTTATTTCAGTTAAACCCCTCAGCCTGTACCTAAATTGCTCTGATTAACAATATAGCCATTTCCTCACAGGGAAATCATCTTCTTCCCTCTCTTCCCTTGCTTCTTCCTATTTCTTTTTCTCCTGGTGGCCGGATGAGAGGAAGTTAATTTTCACTTGAATGATTTTGGGATCATGCTGAAGGAGCATGGAGCAACATCACTAGCTGCAAAGCCATTGGTTATCTTGTCCATATGCCTTCAATCCCTCCTAATGATGCTGGGAGTTTAGCAATCGCTGGTGCCAGTTCCATTTTACTGCAGTCCAGATGGAAGCTTAATGCTAATAGTGAGGAGGATTTGAATGGGAATCAAGGTTATTCATGACCTGCCCTGCCCCTTCCTGTGGAACCCTATGGATTTTTGCCATGTGAACCAGACTTCTCTCCCATTCATCCATCACCCTGCTCCGTTTATCCCTTCCATAGAACAATGGCTCAAATTAGTTTACACAGATGTGTGCTTGCGAAAGCCCCTTTGAGCTCTGCCACATTTGGGTCATGCAGCTTGAAGTTTACAGCTTCACAGACTTTTTTTTTTAAAAAAAATGGGTATCTACTAGGATGAAAGACAACACAGAAGGAATAAATGAAACGTGGAATAATTAGTGCTTTTTGTTGCTGGTTTGTTGTTTATGTTGAGATAAATATTTGATTTCCAGCATTTTAAAATATTCATCATACTGCATAAAAATGGTGAAGAGCATAACAAAATACCCAAGTCATGAATATTAAGCTTTGGCATTGGCAATATTTCATTGCTTTGGTGAACAGCTACTAAATTTAGAAAACGGAACAGCAAAAAGGAATTAGCCGTTTAAGAATCACTAGATAACGCTTCGTTATTCGGGAAGATGAGGAGGTAGATTTACATTTTATGCAGCAAAAATGCTTGCTGCTTGTGTAGTGGGATCTGCTGAAGTGAACACCACACAATGTGAAGGGGGAGATGTTTGTGTCTGTGGATATAGAACCCATCAGGGAACGATGGGCAATGGCAGCTCCTTGGCATGTAGCTCATTTATCCACATGGATCTTGTCTTCATATTGCATTAATTATCATCACCCCCCAAAAGAAATTTGAAACCGTAGTTTTATGAGGCCTTGGGGCTTACAAACAGAATTCTGACTTTACTATCCTTAGGTAAAGGTAAAGGGACCCCAACCGTTAGGTCCAGTTGCGGACGACTCTGGGGTTGCGGCACTCATCTCACTTTATTGGCCAAGGGAGCCGGCGTGCAGCTTCCGGGTCATGTGGCCAGCATGACTAAGCCGCTTCTGGCAAACCAGAGCAGCGCACAGAAATGCCGTTTACCTTCCCGCCGGAGCAGTACCTATTTATCGACTTGCACTGCATGCTTTCGAACTGCTAGGTTGTCAGCAGCAGGGACCGAGCAACAGGAGCTCACCCACTGTGGGGATTCGAACTGCTGACCTTCTGATTGGCAACCTCTAGGCTCTGTGGTTTAACCCACAGCACCACCCAAGTCCCTATCCTTACGAAACTACAATTCACAGGTACATCATAAACCTTACATTGCATTTAAAGAGATTTGCAGTCCAGCCCTAACAATGTAGTCCTATATATACCTCCTTAGAAATAAGTTCCAGGACAGGCTTGCCTCTATTTTTGGTCATCCTGCTCTAATTATGTCCCTGCCTCTTTATGTAATCAATGATCCTGCACCAAATGATATCCTTAAGTGTAGAATAGCAATAATTCCCAAAGGTCCAACAGTAAAGCTTCATTGCATCTGGACTATATTTTTATCCAGGCCTATTATCCCAGCTATGCTTGGTGCCCATTGACTCTAAGCATCAAGGTCAAACACACATACACAAAACCCATCACTTCTGGCAAGCTGGTTTGTGACCCTGTATGTTTCTTACAGCAGAAATGCTATAAGAAGCAGCAGGATCCACTTGCAGTCCTGTCCACCCCCCAAATTTTGTTGCAATGAGCAAAGATGTTCTCTGTCTGTTAGATATTCTGGCCACTAGGCAGCAGCAGCAGCAGCAGCAGCAGCAGCGGGTGCATTCCTTGGAGGGTGGATCTGCTGGCCCTGTGGATCCTGCCACCAGCCCTGATTCTGGCTTTGTTACCTTGGAAGCTGTTTGACTTCTTTATCCTTTGCCTTGTTCAGTGCTTCACCTAGAACCAGCCAGTTGTTCTGGAGTCTGGACTTACCTCTTTGACCTTTATCCTCTTGGGACCATTTCCCTGATATGTTTTCACTCTATTATATGTGCACCCTAACCCTGAACACCTTCTTGAGATGTCTCTGTAACAACTTGGCCCTATGGAACATGTTCTGCAAATTTACTCATGATCCAAGGTAATCCTGACTACAATGAGCTGTCAGACTTCTTTGAGTGTAAGACTGACATCTTGGACATTCATTAAAAAGGCTGGTTTTCTTCATATCCAATAGAATGCTATCCATATGTATATCTATGTGTATATATGTATGAGAAACTACCAAATCCTGGTCTGATATTTAACCAACAGACCCGTCTCTCTTACAGTACAGTAATTTCTTTTCAACATTACGTAGTAATTTCTTGGATGACCCTTTCATCTTTCCACTTTTCTTGGTATGGTTTCCTTCCATTGCTTGTCCAAAAATGTGCTTTTTTCCTGTTGCATTATTAACAGCTGATGCTACTATTCACATAACCTTTTTCCTGACTTCTGTCTTGTTAGTCAGCCATGTTTTTGACCTCCTGCCCTGACTTTTCCAGGAGGGAAATGTCAATGGACAAACTTGTAACCTGTTTTGGTGACCCTTAAAAATGCTGTTGATTTCCTCCCCTCCCCTTGATAATTTTATAGCTGTTGTCGCTTGGCAAAGTGCAGAGAGCGCAAAGGTGAGTATAATTATGGCTAGAGGCAAATCCTTGAGATGCTGAGCAGGGTCATAGCTCTGACTTGAGCTGGAATTTCAAATGAGGAAAATCTAGTAGTAGAAGGAGCAAAAAGGCAGAGAGAGGAGGGGTGTGTGTGTGTGTGTGTGTGTGTGTGTGTGTATTCTAAAGAAATATAACAAAATAATCAAACTTTTCTTTAGAAAACGGTTCACGTGTGACAAATAGTATGTGGTTTTTCTAACACCCTGAAAGCTTCACTGAATGTTTAAATTTGTTCTTGTCTAATAGAGGTTTAAATACCCAATGATTATCTGCGTTTCTTTTAAGGCTGCTGCCAGTTCACTTGGAATCAAGATCAGAATAATAATTTGAGGATTCTGATGGCTTTGCTTTCCATAACACTTCCCTGGAGTCTGCTTTAAAGATCTTTCATCAATTTTTCTTAGGCAGGGATTTTTTTTTGAGACAGATAACATGTGTGGCTGTTTTAGCAATCCCTTTATGACTCAAAGATTCCCATACATTGCTGTGTGATTGTATCCAACTATCAGAAGTCACAGTATTAGACCTTGTATTGTGGCTGAAAGGAGTCCAAATTAATCAGCATTTCAATGCGAGCTAGAAATATGCAATTGGGGAACTGGGTGATTAGTTCAAATCAAGAAGTCCTGGTCTCTCTTTGGGTCCTTGTTGACATGCTATGTAGAAGGCACATCTTGCAGATCTCCAGTATCTGACATAGCAAGTCTGTGTTGCACTGGCTCCATGGCCAATAGTCTAGACTTCCCCAAGTCTTCATTGCCTGCCCACTTTCTTCTCCCATCTTAATTTTTGTCTTGCTCCTTCTTTCTTTGATTCTCTCCTCATCTGCATTATATATTTAAAGCACTATGATGACACTTTAAACAATCATGGCTTCCCCCAAAGAATCCTGGGAGCTGGAGTTACTGGTAGTTAAGAGTCCTGAGAGTTAAGAGTCCTTTGAGCATCCATACAGCTACCATTTCAATGCTCATTTACATGATATAAAAATCACATCTACATGAAGATAAAAATTGCTGTAAAGTGACACCCCAAAACCTTAAAAAAAATATTATTTGATACACACATGCAAAATGGTAGTAAGCTGAATTATAAGAAGACCAAGGAGACAATTACATCCTCGATCCTTCCTACCTTCAATATAACATTTACCTAATTAACAGTATGGTTTCTAACTTCTTGAAACTTTCATTCATTATGCAGAGTGCTTGAAGTCAATGTACATGGAATTTTTATTTATAAAGAGAGAAGCTGAATATGTATGAGGTTTAGCACTTTGCTTAATGATAAAAACCATAATAATTGCATCCATGCTATTAACAGAAATGCACATTTTCTGTTCTTGTTGCCTTGGGATCAGTTTTTTTATAAAAAAATTTCTTCCTTACACACATATTCACAGACAAATACACTGTAAGCTGGTTGGCTTATCTAATCAGATGGCAAGATTTGAGTTAGAGCAACAGTATGATACAAGCTCCTAGACATGAGGCATGCTTTGTGAATGGAACTACATGTTACACATGCCTGTGTTGCGTTCTTCTCTACCACACTAATATCTCAGAATGCTTAGCCATATCATGATGTGCCATCCTCTTACACTCTCCTATCCCCTCCTGCTGTTTCTAGCAACTGTTATTCAGAAGTATCCTGCATCCTACAGTGGAGGCAGGCCATAGCCATTGTGGCTAGTAGTCACTGATAGCCTTATCCTCCATTAATTTGTATAAGTCTCTTTCAAAGCCATCCAGAATGGTGGTCATCAATGCCACACTATGCACTCTGTAAAGAAACACTTTTGTTGGTCCAAAATCTTCCAACATTCAGCTTCATTGGACGTCTACGAGTTCTAACATTATGAGAGTCAGAGACAAACTTCTCCCGATCCACTTTCTCCAGGTCACACATACTTTTATACTCTTCTGTCATGTAGCTTCTTCTTCTATTTTCCTTCTAAATTAAAAAAGCCCCAAATGCTGTAACTTTCTCTCACAGGGTAGTTTCTCCACCCTCTTATTTTTATAATGTATGCAAGCTACACCCGTAAAATGAGCAATAACTGGTTTTATTTCCTAGTTTCTGTTATGCAGTTTTTAGTCTGGCATCCATCTTGGCAGCACTCCTAATCCTGGCTAGCTCGATTGGTTAGAGAGTGGTGCTAATAATGCCAAGGTTGCAGGTTTGATCCCCATATAGGACAGCTGCATATCCCTACATTGCAGGCGGTTGGACTAGATCAGAGCTTTCTAAACTTTTTATGTTGGTGACACACTTTTTAGATGTGCATCATTTCGCAACAGTAATTCAGTTTTACTAGCAAACCAGCCCTGGAAGGAGCGCTGGGAACTCAGCACACCTACACACTGCAGCCGAGACACTAACATTTCATAACACACAGTTTGGAAAGCTCTGGACTAGATGATCCCTCCCAATGCTATGATTCTGTGATCTGAACACAATTATGCCTCAATTATGCTCAGCTGCAACTTTCCCCTCTAAAAACACTTTTTACCTTTGGCCACTAGGTGGCAACCACATAAACAGATCTTTCCATTTGGGTTGCCCTTTTCTGAACCTTTTCCACAATATCCTTTTTTTTGAGGTTAGGCAATGCAAACCGTATGCAACTTTCATGTGTTTGCATCGAAGGGTTGTACATTAGTACTTAGTATAGTACTAGTACACCACACCCCATGAGTGGTATTCAACATTAGCGATACCAGCAGCCGGTCTAGGTATGGCAGGTTTGCACCATCTGTGCATGTAAGAAAGCTTTTAAGTAACACTGCTGCAGAAATTCATCATCTAATCCACTGGGAGGAGGGTAATTCATCATTAAATGTGAACATCTAGTTCATGCTGTATTCCTGTTATTCACAGAAAGATTTGCCCACTTCTATACATCAGGCGGGACGCGGGTGGCGCTGTGGGTAAAACCTCAGCGCCTAGGACTTGCCAATCGCATGGTCGGCGGTTCGAATCCCAGCGGCGGGGTGTGCTCCCGCCGTTCGGTCCCAGCGCCTGCCAACCTAGCAGTTCGAAAGCACCTCTGGGCGCAAGTAGATAAATAGGGACCGCTTACCAACGGCGTTCCGTGTGCTGCGCTGGCTCGCCAGATGCAGCTTGTCATGCTGGCCACGTGACCCGGAAGTGTCTGCAGACAGCGCTGGCCTATTGAGTGAGATGAGCGCACAACCCTAGAGTCTGGCAAGACTGGCCCGTACGGGCAGGGGTACCTTTACCTTTACCTATACATCAGGCATTGGTTGGCAAATAAGTGTGGAGGAGCAGCTATCTGAGGGCTTGATCACACTTCCTCTTGTGGAAATTAAACTCTAGTTCCCATCTGCAGAGTATGCGGGAGACTTACTAGTTTGACCCTTTACTTAGTTCTTTTTTTTCACCTAGAAAAACCACACAAGACACTCTCAGTTTAAAGTTTAACATTATAACTTTTACTTAGCAGTTGCCGATTAAATATACAATGCAGGTAGGTGATACTAAAACATGTTACATAGATCAAACTATTAGAGACTAACTGATACTGACGCTGAGGCAAACAACAGCACAACAGAACATACCTGCTTTTCTGTTAAGACTCTTCTACTAACTGCCATAACTCTACCAACAGCCGTAACTGCCACTGGCATATGACATCACAGAGTTCTACAGTTCTTGGAATTAACCTTTTACATAGGCATTTGGGATGCTAACATCCCACACCTCTTGTCCCACTGCTTCCCCACACGGAAAACTGCTCTTTAGCACCCAATTGGAGCAAACCGCAATTCAGGTTTTCTCCAGATTGATGTTTGCTCCAATTTAGCACCAAAGAACAGGTTTTCCCTGGGGAAAAGAGCAGGGCAAGGGGAATCACAGAATCATTGAATTGTAGAGTTGGGAGGGACCCTGTGGGTTATCTAGTCCAACCCCCCCCCCCCACAATGCAGGAATCTCAATTAAAACCACTCAGGCCTGTGCTTTCTAGGCACAGGACAAGCAGAAGTGTGGACCAATCCTGATTTGTCTGGGCACTTCTATCTTTTATATGTGTACATTTTGTATTCTTGTCATTTTGCAAAAGCATGAGCCAATATTTTGTGATGTGCAAAATGGATCATAATAAAAGTTAAGAATTGTGGGGTGATTTGGTTCCAAAGTTTCACTCTAATCTAGAGACCAGAATGCCGAAACGTATTCCATCAAGGCTTTTTGCAAAGTCTAATGACTACATCGTAGCTTTAACCAAACTCTGCTAATCAAATATTTTGAGCACTTTAAACTACAGTACTGGCATTTTGCAGACTTTACAAAGCGGAGAAATAAAAGCTTTCCCACCAGTTTCATCTTGTTACTGTAATAAGTTTTTCGGTGTTCCTCTCCTGGAGAAATAAATCAAAAGGTTTTTTAAATATGTTCACTGTGTGACTTTCATGCTTTTCTTTCTTGTTGTGAGCTTGCCAAGATGAGTGAATGTTAAAACATACAAAAGAGATCACCATGCTTCTAGCCTCACTTAAGGAAAGCTGTAAAGTAGGTCAATAAAGCATGTTGAGGCAATTATATTGTAATCCAAATCCTGTAAATTCCTGGAAGCAAAACACCGACAGGCATTCACAGCAAATTTATTTTCTTTTAAGGATTGCTGGCTTGCATGATGCCATCGCTGTGAGGATGGGAGTTCTTTTTCCACTCTGCATAGCTGTGGGTTGTTAGCAATTTCATGCTATCTAGAATCGTAAGCGACAATGGAAAGTGACCCCAAACTTTTATCTACCCTAAAGTTAAACTTTAAACGATTCCCCATTTATATATTAAGATTTGTAGGAAACCTCATTGAAAGATCTTGTGGAAATGCTATTAAAATTCCATAATAAATCCTATTAGGACTGCAGTCCTAAACACACTTGCCAGGGAATAAGGACCATCGAACGTAATACAATTTCTCATGCGTAAGAGAGGGTGGTCATGCGTCTTGCTTTAACACAGAACAGTCATGTGTTTGAATGGCAATCTGTGAATGTAAATGTTTTAGTATCTAGTCAGTTTTTTAGAATTTGCCTGTAGGCCACCTTGGCTGTAGAAGTGGTAGGTTGAATATGATTTAATAATAATAAAAAACCCTAATTATTATGTTTTGTTCTTTGCTGAAGACATAGGTTTTTACAGTCTTTCGAGCAACATGTAATTTTCATCATTCAAAAACATATCATTCCGTGCAGGCATGTCTGTTAGTAGTGCATGCCTTAAGTTTTTCCCCAGATAAAATCCACTAATTAGAAGTGCAAGTTACTTGTAAAAGCTGAGCTTGGTTTTTACCTGTAAATTTAAATTAAAGTTAATCTCCCCTTATTTCTGCATCATGTGACAGTGTGGGCACAGGGTGTGCCGATGTAACTTGTGTACATCGCAGGTCATGCCACCAAGTAGAACTGGGGGTGGGGCGGCCCCTTAAATGAAAATCTGTGGGTCCCCATGGCCCCACATAGATGGAGCCTATGTGCACGGGAGTAAAAGTGCTGTGATGGGAATAGGGAAGGTGGGTGCTTCTGAGACATTCCAGGGTCTAGCAACTCTTCAATTCTGTGATTCTATGATCTCAGCTGCCTTCAAATAGATAGCTGGTACAGTTTTATCTTCATGCTAATAAATTCTCGATGAATGCTCAATAAATAGGTCATCCGGAAGTAGCCCAATCTTATTTGTGAAACAAGAGTGCTTTGGCATTTGGAGAATAAAACTTTCTTCAGTATTGCTAATTTTGATATTATGATTGGGTTCTTTATCTCCATGCATGTTGCTCGATATTGTGGCCATAGTCCAACATAAAATTCAAAGGCCTTAAGCTGCTGGTTTTAATAGGTTTAACTGTGTCTACTTTTGTTCTGGCTTTCAGTCTCTTCCTCTCGAATGCAGCATAGAGTACGGCTGTGTAAACCATTCAGTGAATTCAGAAGGCTTGGCATAATTATTTAGTTTTGAGATTGCTGCTGGCGTCGGCTGTCTGCATTACACCTACATTCCATATTAGAGCACAATGGAGTTTCCTAGGGCTATGAAAACTACTGGCACGGTGACATGAGGTCACACACTAGCAAGAAAATGGGTGCTTAAAGAAATGAGTTAAAGACTTCTCAGTAAGAAATATGGCATGTGAAGCTTCATAGACTGCTTTGCTTCTGTACTCTGTAAAAGAAAGGAGTAAGAATGTAAGAAGTTGCTAATTGGCTTCCCTAAGTTTGTAAAATTAAAAACCGGCAGGGCACACATATGAGAATCAGCATGAGACTCAGTGGAATCCTCTTGCCTGCAGAACCTGAGCTGTATACTATAGTGCACATGCCATTATCTGCAGTAGATTCAGCCATTTCACTTCTGCCCTGGGGCCTTGGTGTCTAGGATATCTATTGGCCAAGCTTTCATCAGAACCAGTGGAAGAGAAAAAATGGGGAAACTTGCGGGCTAGTTGATACAAATGCAAAGGATCCTAAGAGATGCCACCCCTCTATTGGTAATAATCTCCCAAACAGGATCTTCAGAAACATTGGTTTGCCTTTTAAGGAAGAAGAAGAGAAAATCCTGGGTGTCTAGGTTCAAACGATACCATTTGTAGAATTGTTATGTTCTGTGGTTCATCACAATTTATAGTACACACTAAGCAAGAGTCTCAACATCTTGCCAGAGTAGTTTATAACTTCTGTTTTCTCTTGAATTTTGCTTATATAGACTTTTTACTAGTCATATTTTTACCTCCTTTTTGTGATTCATAGGGTCCATGGGGATTTGCTTATAAAGCTCGCTAGTTGATAATAAGCAAATTGTGCTCATTGAATTTGAATATGAGTGTCCTTTTCTTAAGTCATTAAGAAAGAGAGTGAGCAAAACCACCTCTGTTATATTTCCCTTGGGCACATTACTGCTTAGCATGGTCTTTCCTTAAAATTGGCCTCTTCAGTTTTAAAAATCTATGATAGGACTTCATCTTTTCCCTCTGGATTCCCAAGGCTCTTTAACTGGCTGATGTGAGGTGGTTTATATAAAAGCTTGAAAATGTAAATTAACCATATGTACTGCTGCTCATTCTCCCTTGGGACTTGCTAATTTAAGGCTGGGAGATGGTGGAAGGCAGTAGCACTCTTAGACACAGGATTCTTTTCCAATACTGAGTCAGCAGAAGTGGTTCACCCTGTGGTGAGTAAACTTGGACTCTGGCTCCCCCCCCCCGCCCCGCACAGGGCATGCTCCTTCTGCAGGTGAGACCAATGGCCCTTCTAGCCTGTGTACAATGACTGGCAGTGGCTCTCCAGAATTTCCAGCAAGGATTCTTTCCCAGCTGTAACTAGAGACCCTGGGGACTGAACCTATTACCTGCTATTACTAGCTTCCGACTACCTGCTGGTACTATTGTTAATGGCATAGTGAATACTTCATCATTAACACTTCCTTTTAAACAATCAAGGAGAAAGGTAGTTTTCCAGATCGCATAGATGTGTTGTTTTCTTGATAATAGAACTTCTAATATATTCTGAAAAAGTTTTACTGTATGCTACTGGGAATCCATATGACCTAGATCATAATGTTATAGATTTATAGGTGCTAGAATTGAATTAAGGTTTGGGGGTGTCCAAGCTAATTTTTTTGGAGGTAGTAGCTAGACTCATGTGTATTTAAGTTGTTGTGTGATAGTCCCTGTTAACCAGTGGCGTAGCGTGGGGGGTGCAGGGGGGGGCCCCGGCCGCACCAGGCGCAACATCTGGGGGTTAGGGTTAGGGGGCGCAAATCCACGGTTGAGGGGGCGCAAATTACTTGCCTTGCCCCGGGTGCTGACAACCCACGCTACGCCACTGCTGTTAACATTTTAATTAGTGTGTGTGAAGGCTTATTAAGTCAGACCCTGTGTGCTGGGCCATGTGGCAGACATCCTTAAACCTGTGAAATCAACATGGGCTCAAAGGTAATGGAGTCAGCTTAATTTTCTTTGAGGTGAGAGGCTGGGGGGGTTTAGCACAACAAAGCATCAAAGAACTAGGTGTGAGAATGCAGATGAGTGGGCATTTTTCTGTGTTACAAGAGACCAGGGCTTTGATTATCAAATTGGAATGTGCCTGTTCTCTGGGAAAGGCAAGCTGCAGGGCAGGGGTGCAGCTGCCTTTGGAGAAAGCTGGTGCTGCTTGGGATGTGATGCTCAATCTCCTCCCAGTAGGCACAGGTTGTATGTATGTGTAAATCAACCATATGTCATAAAGATACCACAGTCTCCACTGTGCCTCACTGTCTAAAAAAGAACACAGACTCTGGTAAGTGCACCTTGTATCCCTGGAATCTCACACCACTTGGAGGCGTGTAACATTATTTTTTGAAATGCTTCTCTTGACACTATTGTGGAGTTGAATAATCATGCCATCATTCCTTCTAGCTTCACCGCAAACCTGGAAGATAATGGAGCCTTTGACTAAGTATGATAATGTAGCCCATGTTTTGTTTCCTCTATGTGCTTCCATAAGCCTTCACTTTGCACGTCTAACTTTAGAGTGGGGCTTAAGCACAAGGAGTTAGAATATGCTCAGTATGACAACAAGGCAGAGCACCTCAGTAACATCAAGGAAGTGGGTAGGCACTCTGGCTCTGTTTTGCAGACAACACTTGTCTAGGAGGGGCTTGCTTGGATCTGCAAAGATCTTCCTGTTTATACCACCATCAAAGGGAAAGGCTTCTTAAACTACTGCCTCGCTTGCTCCAGCCTGTAACTGGTAGCCATACCTCCCCTGCCGGCCGCCATAGGGATGTTGTATCAAATCAGTAAATCAGTCCTAAGGATCCAGGGCTGCCAGAACCTATACTGGCACTTGACCCCCACTAGAAAGATGGAGCTTAAAAATAATCAATATCCTACAATAGCCTTTTGACTCTCCATCTGGCTGTGTTTGAAGTTTAGCTGTGTGATTCTTGTTAAGCAGAGAAACTCCATTTTTGTTGTTGCTGCTAAGATGTCTTTGTGACCCAGAAGGAATATGTGGAGATGTCTTTAAAAAAAGAAGATAAAAATCAGAAGGACAACAAAGAGAGGAAATATACAGCTGAGTAGGGATTCTCTTTCATTTTGTCAACAGAATTTGGATACCCCCTCTGCTTCAGCAGTAATATTATCATATCTCTCCCCTACCCACAAATTCTGGATTTGGCTGTGAGAAAGGGCTTGATATACCTATTTGCTCTTATTTAAAAGCATCATTCATTGAAAATTTGTTTTCTTCTTTCTTACTTCTACCACTGTCCTGAAATAGTCCTGAAGTTTTTCATCAAGCAGTGGTTTAATGGTCTGCTGGATTTCTGTGTTGCTAATTGGTCTTCAATCCATGCTTGTTTCATTCATTTATTTTGATTCAGTCATTTCATTTGGAAGCATAGGTGCCCATGCAAATACACATACTGAATGAAGTTGCCAGGGCAATCATTATGGCAGGTAGTAATTGCCATTTTAAAATTCTGCGTAGCTGCTTTGCCCTGTAGAACTACAGTGCAAATACATGTAAGTTGTAAGCACCTTAATCAAGCTGCCTCCGGCATAATCCTTTCCACTTTTTTCTCAATTAATCATGTAATTTAATATGAACTCAGACCAGGGTAGAGGAAGAAAATGAAGGAAGTTTGTTCTGCATCACCACTTTGCTTATTTGACTGGCTTTTTAGGCCCAGCACGTAGTGCAATATGTTTGGAGAGTCACTGCAACATGACTACTCCTGTTCCTTACCATGATGGTTAATGCTGTGAAGTGACAGCAATCTCAGGGGCAGGCCTTATGACGGGTTTACTTTGCATACCATCACTGCAGAACCCCTGGGTTACAACAGCTGTGTAACCACATCACAGGCCCAACCTAGGTGCTTGCTGCTGTTATATGGCTGCTGGCAGAACATTTTTTAATACTGATTTTATTTATTTTCATGGTACAGAAGATAATTTTTGAGAAAACAGTTGTTATAACAGTAAGCAGCAATAAAACTTAAAAAATTGTCCAGTAGCACCTTAAAGACTAACTAAGTTGCATGCACACAAAAGCTTATACCCAGAACAAACTTAGTTGGTCTCTAAAGTGTTGCTGGACATTTTTTTTTAGTTTTATATTTATTTTGACTGCGTTAGACCAACACGGCTACCTACAGGAATCTAGTAAACAGCAAGTAATTTGTGCTGATAAAATTGGACTTTTATCATGCCATGTGTTAAAGTTTCATTTGATTACTCTAAGAGATCACGCCACATTTCCCCATGAGTGCAGGGTGGATTCCTGCCACAGTCTGAACAATTTATGTATTCAATAAACATTTGCCATACATTATAAAGGAATATGGATTGTGTTTGCCCTTTGCCACCCTCACCTGGCATGTTAGTTTCTCAGCCAATGCTATTGACCATACTCTGTTATACCAAGAATCAATGTTCAGCTCATCACCGGTATTCCAACATCTGGCTATCTCCATATGAGAAACAGTCAATAGAAAGGCTAAGAGGTCATCTTTTGGATAATCATGAGCAGACAGAATCCTAAGCCCAAGTGGTGCTCGTGCAGTGGACATTTCAATTTTTTTGTTGTATATCAAGCTTATTTGTTTGAAGACAGCATCCCAGAAGGGTTTGATGATGTCACAACACCACCACATATGGAAATATGTACCTTTGACTGTGCATCCCCTCCAACAATTGGGATAGACTTCCTTACATATTTGGGATAGCCTCACTGGTGTATAATGCCAGCTATGCAGAAGTTTTAATGAGGTCTGGCAGAACACTTGAGTAACCAGGTTAAATTGCTTCTCCTGCTAATGAAGCTAATAGAGATCTCGGGTCCAAGATACCAACAAACGTTTCTCGTTACAACATGGCAAGGACATATTGCAGCCAAGTGTGTGATACAGAGACATTACATCCTTTCCCTGAGCCCGGCCTTGGCTGGGGAGGGCGGGGTATAAATTATTATTATTATTATTATTATTATTATTATTATTATTATTATTTAGTTGCTCCCTGTTGGTGAGGACCAGGTCCAAGGTAGATGATCCTCTTGTTGCTTCTGCCACCTTCTGGGAAACAAAATTATCAGAAAGGAATGGAGGAATTTGTCGGACATTGCATTCTTGGTAGAGTTTGAGGTCCAACAGATAGCGGGGTGGTTGAAGTCTCCCATGACCACTTTTGAATGTTTTATAATCTGCCCTGGGGAGGTATCATCCAAGTCTTTGATCTGGCTTGGCAGCCTATAGAAGACTCCCATTGTAAGGTCGCTGTAAGGCCATCATCTCATGTCAGCTATCATAAAGCTGTGATGTCAGGATTCAATTGCATCACTCAGCTGCATGCCATTGATCCTGAGGGTGGCGTGTGTGATGGGCTGATGCAATATGACACCATATGTCACAACCAGGAGTTGGAAATACAGCATTGCCAAATGAAATTATGTCCTCAATGTGAAGTGGTTTGTTTATACACAATCGTCTTTGCATTTCCTAAACAGGAGACAATAGACAAATTTTATTGTCACTTTTGTGTTTAGCACGTTAGAGGCATTTTGTGCATTGTGCAGTGAAATGTATCATAAAGACAGAGGGAAGAAAAACAGAACTAAAGCTGTAAGTATGCATACTTCCCTAGCAGTTTGGAGATCCTTTCCACATGGATCCTTTCCACAAGCCTATGTCTCAGGAATAATGCATCCACACTGGGTCTTCTATATGCATGCTGCACCAAAGGTCCATCTGAGTTATGTCCTTTTACCTGCAGCATTTGTCAACATATTTTCTTTGATCTCTGATCTAAAATGGTCATTGTGACCAACCTGTTTAATTTAGGCTGCAGACCTGGCATATCCTTGTAGTACTGTGATGTATATTTACATGTAATGATTCACTGACATTTTGGGTTGGAGGTGCTTAATGCTTTCCCTGCTGGTCTGTGGTTCAAGATTTTATTGATGTATACATTTATACCTCATTCTGTTCCATTGGGACAGGGCAGCTTCCAGCAATTTCACCAGCCTCTTTTTCTTTTCACAAACTTCTCACAGTCTAATTATCCACACTTACCTGTCCTCTGTATTTTCCAGGCATGGTCCGCACTTTAAAGCTCCATGTCTGTACAAACTTTTTCTGCTCCAGGAAAACCTGTTCTTTAAAGCTGAATTGGAACAAACAGCAATCCATGGAAAGTTTGAACGGATTGAGGGGAAAGAAAGAGGGGGAAACTAAATGCACCACCTTCTTTCATCCCACCAACATTTCCTTCTTGCTCTTACTTCCCTTATCCCAAAATAGAGGTATCTGACAATGTAACACTTTGTTCACCTCTGCTTCCAATTTTCAGACCACCAGGGCTGGTGCAAGAGATTGCGATGCCTGAGTCTCCTCCACTTCTTTCTTTCCTGCCTCACCCTGCTGCTGTTGCCTCTCTTTCCCCTACTTACCTTTTTTTTGTCACTGCGTAAAACTACACTTTTTAGAAAGGTCTTTACATTTATTTATTTAGACATTTACCCCTGGTTTTCTTGATAAAATTAATTCCAACAGTCCATATGGCTTAGTATTGTCTACAGTAGCAGTGTCTTTCCAGGGTTTCCGATGGTCTTCCTTAGAACTACCTGGAGATGCCAGGAATCGAACCTGAAAACTTCTGTTTGTCAAGAAGATGTTCTACCACATAGAGATGGTGGTGACAGTTTGCCGCACTCATTTTGTCTCCTGCTCATAGGATTTATGGTTCTTGATGCCCCCAGTAATGTGAAGGCGACCAAGTCTTGCTGGCTTCTTGTCATGCTCAAAGGACTGTTGGCCTTCTATTTTTAAAATGTTGAGGCAAAGTTACACTTAACTACACATTATATGTATCTTATCCCTCAGATTTCCAGAGTAAAGGGTGCCTTCGAGGTTCCCTGCCAATCCCCAACAGACAGGGAAAACTTCTATGGCATCCTGTCTTTAAGATTTATGTTGTCCTGCTTATTGCTGAGTGCTTCCGTGGTAAGTGGCGCCTTCTGTTTTTGATTTCCAATATGTAGCAAAAGTTTATTAATATACATTTTCTTCATGTCAAAGTTGGATGCCATCCTTGTTGTGAATTGATATCATCTATCTCTGTGTGAAACATTTTGTCTGATTCTATTATCTCTCCCTTTTCTGAACCCCCACAATTTAAGATGTGCAGCGTAGCTTTCTCTTTGCAAATTGTAACCATTCATAAAACAAAGTCCTATCATGAGCTCCATTTTGAAGTGTTCTGACATATGAAATGTGTCTGCCTATGCTTTTAGTTATTTGTCAGAGAGTCCCATTTGAAAGGTTCAGTGCTGCTAATTTGCTGATCTTGTGCTTTTCCAATTGCCTGGCAGATGTTAATTTCAAACAAAGGCTTACATTTGCTCTGAGATTGGAATTCCGTCTGGATTGCACATTAATATCTGAAACATATGACTGACTGAATGACCACAAGGGAGTTTTACAAGCTTTTGTCCTATAATTAAATTCTGACTGGCTAGACTAACAAGATTGTGTCTAGATGAAGGCACATACAGTAGAGTAAAATTATCTGGTTCTTTGAGTTGTAACACCTCATAACCAGCCAGTCTTATTTGATAGTGAAAATGCATTTGGAGGCAGGATATATGTATTGGTAAATTTGCTAATCAGTTATATTGCTGGGCTTTGTAGCAACTTGCTCTTAAAACAACTGTTGTTAAGGGAGAAATCTGATTATGTTAATGCTCCTTAGCAAGGGAGTCATTCTGTGCTAAATGATGGGGGGATATATTAGTTCCAGCTCGACTTCCAGTTCAGAGAGGCTGATGTACACGAGTCCCACTTCCTGAAACAAAAGACTTTGGCTCTTGAACAGGAAAGCCTGTAGCTCATTTTGCTAGTTGTGTAGCAAAGCCATGCCATTGTTATGCAGTAGCCAATGTGTTGTTGCTTTATCCCGGGCAAAATTAAAGATGAAGAGAATGTAGATATGTTAATACCACGCTGTTGCACTAATGCCCTGTCCAGACCTTGTGCCTGTATAAGGAATGCCAACATGAACAGAAGGCACAGAGGGTGCACATGTTGCTTGCCCCACCTGTAATATTCCAGTCCCTGTGCCAGTCCCTGCTTGCTCTGCCCCTGACCAAATTTAGATGCTTGTTAATTTCTTAGCATTTGAGAAGTTTTGCACACTCTTTTTATGCTCATTGGAGCAAAATGAGACGCACCCTCTTAGCTTAGAGCTGCAGATTTAAGCAAAAAGGAGACGTGATTTGGAGAGATGTCAGGTGGGTTTTGGATAATCGAGTCTTACCAGCGCAACTGGATTCCCCCCCCTCATGCCCACCTCAAATTGGTTCTGGAGAGGGTTCAGGAGAACCCCTAGAGCAGCATGTGAGGGGACAGGGGTGAGGCTTGTTCCATCCAGCAAGTTGAAAAGTTTGCACCGATGGAACGATAGCCATAGCAGTGCGTTGAATTCCTCTCATTGTGTTTTTGTAAACTGATAAAGATTTGTCATATTAAAGAGTATTAAATGTTCATAAATATCCATAAAATATATTGGCCCTGATAGTACAAGATAGTGATGAGCATGTCCTCTTAGATCAGCTTATTGTACAAACAAACTGCTCACTCTTTTGTGTCATTATTTTCATTTTCTTATAGCTATGGGCCTTAAAAGCTGGAAGTGGCCTGGGCATTCATGTTCCACAAGTATTGCTGCAGTTGCCTCTTCCCATTGCTCTCTGTTTGAATTGCCAAGTTAAAGACGATTCTTCTTTGCCTTTAACACTTAAATAAAATGGATAGTTTCAGGAGTTGTGTGGTTTCTTCCACTACCACAGGATTATAAAGGAGGAAGCTGCAACAGCTGCAATTCCGCATTCTGTGTGATTATTAAAGGAAACACAAGCCATGTCCTGCATTAAACACATGATTCTGTTTCACCTCAGAAGGCCAGTATGAAGAAATAGGTGTGATGTTGTAACAGCTGCTTGGGAAGTTTATTTTCACAGAGAAGAAGCTGAAGAAAGAAAGAAAGAAAACTGAGGCGAGGTGCAGTATGGCAGATTATCTCTGCAGACTATAGTCATGGAAATACTTGACAGAAGGGGAGGGGCCATAGTTCAGGGACAAAGCACATGTGTTTCGTGCAGAAGGTCCTAGGTTCAATTCCTAGGATTTCTAGGCAGGGAAAAACTTTGTCTGAAATCCTCGAGAGCCACCGCAAAGCAGTATAGACAAATACTGAACTTGATGGACCAATTGTGTGACTCAGTATAAGGCCGCTTCATATGTTCATATTATGGATGAAATGAAACACCATTTGGGTGTTGGGTGGGGCTGTTGTGAGGGACTTTATGTGTATGTGCTGAATATGTTACTGGCCTAGCTGAACACTCCTGCTTCTGATAATTGAGTGCCTTTTGCAGGCTTTAATTAATGAGGTAAGTTAAAGCTTCTTTTCAAATGGCACTGCAGAAGGAGATTTAGCACACATAAATATTACACCACTCTTCTGGAATAGCCTTGTAGACCCCTGGGTCTCATTTACCCTGGGCTATATCTTCAGCCTGAGAACAATTATTATGTAGTAATTATAATGGGCCATTCATATTCTCTCTTAGGTCCTATTTAAGTCTTTCATCTTTTGCGTCTTCAACAGCTCACATTGACCTGCATTTAAGGAATGGCACTAAATTTAAATTTGAAAAGACATATTTAAAAATGTTCAGTGGTAGGATGTTGTTTTGAAAGAATATGAAGCTGAAATTATTATTTTTTAAAGCTGGGGAAGGTAGAAATGGAAGCTTTACTGTACAATGGTAGGGATAGGTGAATCTTCCAATGTCAGTTTCTCTTGGTTTGTCATAGAATTGTAATGTTGGAAGGGATCACAAGGATCATCTAGTCCAACTCCCTGCAATGCAGGGATCTCAACTAGATCATACATGGCAGATGGCTATCCAGCCTCTGCTTCATTTTAGTTTACCACATTGCTGCATCAGTTTGCACTCTAGAAAGTCCTCACAAAAATTTGTCAGCATCTTACTGCACATTTCTCCTAGTGTACATACTTTTTGTGTGCAACTTCACTCGGTATCATTCATTTTGTGTGCTATTTTTACTAGCGCATATTAACATTTTATGAACACATTCCCCTAATATATTATTCCTGAAAATAAAACTGCACCCCCAAATTCAGAAAATTGCAAATTTTGATGGACAGCTGTCGTTTGGTTCCCTTACTGATTCAGGAACTGCCAATTAGGTAGGTTTGAATTCAAATGAGAAGAGTACTTCATTTCTTCTACCCCTAAAGTGAGTAGGGTTAATGATTAGCTATGAACGATTTTAAGATATTGCAATATTGCTTTTTTTCAAAGTCTCTAAATCATATAGCACACATTCCCAGATCTTAAAACAAGTTAGACTTATTTACTTACCACCCACATCAGAAGGAATTTCAATTACCTGGAGTCACATGAAACAGGAACCAGGACAAGAAAGTAGAAACTTTTTTTTTTTGCTAGCAGGCTGTTAATAATAATCTTCTAATCACATAGATGCCAGCATCAAGAAAGATGCTCACATTTTCACCTGAAGAGCAAAATGAGCTTGGTCATCACGACCTCTTAAAAACATCTTGACATTTCTGAGATACAGGTTTTGAATTATATGACTCAGTTCAGGGATCTTATAGTCAAGTGACTGATATTACTTTCTTCCACAGAATTTTCAATGCTTCATTCATTATTTGAATGCATTGCCAGAAACTGCTACCCATGCTTATTTTTCCTTATATAGTGAATATGGTAAAACCAGCTGTGCCCTCCTCCAAGATTCAATTCCATCCCCCCCCCCATGAAACTCAATATCCCATGGTTATTGAGCATGCTCAGTTCTCATTTGCCTGTTTTGGGAGAAGGGATTTCCTCCCACTCCTCTTTTAGGTTATTCTGCAAAACTCTGAAGTATTCCTGAGCTTGCTGATTCTTCAGCGGTCCCATTTTACCTTCAGTCTTATCATCCATTACTTGAGCTTGGTATAAAAGACAGTGATATAGAATGCCATTGACATCAAGTTATTAAAACAGGTTGGTTGATCCTGTGAATTTGACTGCATACACAAAGCTTATCGCATGCACAAGCTTTTCATTCTCTTCTGTGAGAATGGAAATGCTTTGCAGTTGCAATGGAAAACTATTTGCTCATGCTCATCATTTTCCTCTTGCAGAAGAGAATAAGAGGATTTTAAAATTGTATATTTTAGGTGAACATGAGCCACATTGAAATAATAGGTCGTATATTCACATATTGGTTTGGATTTTACATTGCTCTTCCATTCATGTTTGTGTTGGGGCAACATCTGCTGACTCCCCACTCCATCTTCAATCACCCATATTATTTCCGGATGTGGAAATTCAGTCACAAGGCCCCAGGAGGATATTTTTGTGGGAGGCTGCAGCAGAAAGGATGAGGTGGGAAAACTCTGTTCCATTGACACTCCTGTTCTATTCACAAAAAGAAAAGTATGACCCAACTAATGTGGAATTGATTTCTATATAATATTTTTCAAGGCATTTCTCCTCTAATATTAAATGGCTAAGCAATGAGAATTTCTATTCTATATTAAGTGGTTGATATACAGAGCTACTTCTGTAGATTTGTTTCCCTGGGGCTCTTCTCTCTCCCTCTCCTTCACCTGTCATGGACAGAGCTCCTAAATAAATCATGAGAAAAATATTGGTTCTGTGAATCGACTCCTAAAAAGTAATTGTGATACTTGATGCGATGGCCGCTTGAGACCGTCTCATGGTGACACTAGGCCTTGAAATGGTGCTTCTCTTACCGACAACTCATAAGAGAGGTCTTTCTGAGGTGAACCAAGTAGCCTAGAAAGTGAATGCAAATGTTATTTTTCTCTATCCTTGAGAAAATATGCTTTGTGCTATATTTGAGACAACAGCAGAAATAAAAGATAGACAACTCAGCTTTTTTTCCCCTCATGAAAATTTAAATCTGAATTCACCCCAAATTTATCATGTACTAGAAAAATGATGAAAAACTTTACCTGAGGTTTTCTCCCCTTTTTGGAAAGGGAATCTATTTGAATTTTGTAAATGTGAAGCAAAACATTTTTCACACCTATTATCTGTTATTTGAACTAGCGTTGCATGGGTTTACTTGGTAAATGTGTGGAGTTTTTCGGGGTGGGATAATTTTGGTGGCTATGAAATGCATGAAACAAGAACCACTGAAGCAAAAATGGGTACCCAACAAGCCCACTGTGAGGATCAGTAGTGTAGCGGGTAGGGTGTCAAAGCAGGTTCAGAACTCACTGACTGACCTTGATCCAGGCATGATCTCCCAGCCTAACTTACCTCACAAGGTTGTATCTTACCCTTCAAGTGCCCCAATTTACCCACGACATCCCAGAATTACAGAAGCCATCCTGGCTTTTGATTTGGTCCCAGAATGTCCCATTTTCCCCCTCCAGCCCCTCCGCTGCTGAGCTCAGGGAGGAGGATGAGCTGGCACTTGCAGAGGTGCCGCTCTCTCAAGCGAGTCAGCTGACTCCCACAAGAGCACGGCACCAAAAGACGTCCATCCCAATTTTCACCAGTCTTCTGTGTTAATGTGCGTATACATAAAATAGATTCCATATTGGTGCTGCTTTGAGAACAGTTTCAGAGGTTTCTATATAACATCCTCATTTGAGCTGCTTTGCATCTTACCAAAATCCCTTGCCACACTACCGGTAATTGGGAACCTAGATATAAAATCTTGTATAGGCACGCCAATTATATATAAGCATTTGGAGTACCACATCTATCTTGCTTGTCTAGTCTAGCCTAACTAGCTAACAAGTTACACCTGCCCAGTAATTATTACTATTTGTATATTATGGTTTCCCAATTAGAAGATTTCTCAGGAAGGTTTTTTTTTTCCTTCAAAAAAGAGGTCAACACCTTAAAAGATTTAATATATCTTTTCATCCAAATGTGTTAAAATTGGATGGCAGAAGATTACCACTCGCATCTTCCCTTGTGCCATATGTAGCTGTGTGTAAGCATGTGATGCTGCTATTATATTGAAATTATTCCCTCTCTCCAGTGCTTCATTTATGCAGAAGCTAAGGAAACTGCAGTTTAGGGCCTCAGATTATGAATTTCGAAAAAATAAAAAAGTACTACATTTTTTACTACATTTCAAGTTTATATATTTGGTTAAAAAATAAAGGAAACTAGGAAGACAGGAAACAGTTGAAAATAAAGAAAATAGGCATTATCATTCTGATATGACAATAATATAGTTAATGAACCTGAGAAAAGGTTTGACCTATCATTCATCAGTCTCATGAGTAGTTGACCAGTTGACACATGCATGCGCATGGATGTCTTTGTTTCAAATGTACATACTTCAGCTTAATGGCAAAGTGAATGTGGCCTCAGTTTTCCTTTTGAAGTGAAGCTGGTTTGAGGGAAAGTACACTAAGCAATAGTATTTCTCAAGAAACAACAGGCTGGCTCTACGTCGTGCATGATAACATGTGTACACTGATTCAAAAGCCAGTGGTGAAAGCGCAGTAAATGGTCATGTTTACACAGCCTAAGTTTACTTAGTTATTGATGAGCACGACTAATTTAGGTCTACTAATTTCAGTGAGTCTACTCTGCGTGAAATTTAGTTGAATACTACTCTCAGTGTATAACTGCTCTTGAGTTGCTGTACATTAAAATTGTTCATGTATTCTAAGTAGGAAGTCATAAGTTATTTTCATTTAAAGGTATTTTATAGTATACAAATATGCTTATTGCAATTTATATATTTTAGTTTTTTAGTTTTTAGTTGCATCCTCACCTATTTACTAGTATGTATGCAAATATAAAAGTTTACTATTACTGTACTATTTTCAGTTCTGTTAGAATAATACACTTTTCTTTGGCAATGCTACAGGGCATTAATAACATAGGTCGTAATCTGGTGCTGCCTCTTTCAGAAAAAAGGTGTTTTGATATTTAAACTGCTGTTAGAAGGCTTTACCCTTGTTTTTGGATATTCCCAATTGCTATCACAGATTCATATGTAATTAAGCTGGCTGCATGATATGTAATTTACATATAAATCACATTTAGTGGGCAATTGCACGTGCAGCTTGTAAATGTGTGGGCTGTATTCATAAGACATCATCAAAACCGCTTTGAAGTTTTATTACATTCAAGGACTGTAGGTCAAGAGGAGTCAGTGCAGCACCCCCAGCACAAGGGGAATCCAAGTGTCCACAGGATGTAATATGTTCAACAAATTCTTCTGGTGGTGGTGAACAGGGAAACTATATACAGTGGTACCTTGGTTTAAGAACAGCTTAGTTTTTGAACAACTTGGATTAAGAATGCTACAAACCCGGAAGTAGGTGTTTTGATTTGTGAACTTTGCCTTGGAATAAGAATATGTTTCACTTCCTGTTAAGTGTGTTCCATTTGCAAATTGAGTCCCCCACTGCTATGGGAAAGCACGCCTTGGTTCACGCACGCTTTGGTTTAAGAATGGACTTCTGGAACAGATTAAGTTTGTAAACCAAGGTACCACTGTACTAATACCCACAGTATAAATACTCTGAAACAAACAAATAAAATATATGAAACATGGTAGCCAGAAGGTTCATTTCCTCCCCACACCTTGATGGAAAACATAATTTGTCTTCTGGACAAATATTATGTGCTTGTCTTTCAGGCTTGGGACACTGTTTAGAGTCTTGAGTCCAAAGACAAATTCTCACATCCTGTTGAGGTTAATGAAACTTAGGTACAACCAACTTTATTTAGAATGGAGTTTGTCATCTAGACAGGATTTAAGTCCTAGATTCTCTTTTTGTAAAAAGTTAACACCACCTTAAAGATGAAATGGCAAATACCATAATACTGTAAGTAAACCAATAAAAAGAACCCCACTTATTATTTTTATTTTTTAATAAGCTTCTCAAAGGTAGGATTACCAGTTTCTGGTAGCTGAGGCTGATTTGGAAATGTCCTAGCAGATGCTGTGGAATATCTTACAGAAAGGGTGGCTTTGTACTTCCTATTGTGGGTTGTTGGTTGCAATTTAGTTGCAGAGTTGCATCATAGCTAACATAACACCACAGCTTAACAATCAATTTAATTGTACATTCTGTTCCATTAGATTGTACATGGATAAAGTTTTTTTGCTCAGAGCATTCCCATCACTTCCCACGTATGTTTGGAAGAGACTGGAAAAAATCCAAGTCATGATTTCCATGTCATTCATGTTCTTCCTCAATGCTTCATCCTTTTGGTAAAGAGTCCCTTAAACTTTTCCACTTGAGCACATATTCCAACACCAGAAATAGCACCAAAGCGTATGATCAAATTTGTTTTAGGGTTGGCCATTTTTACCACCTAAAGCTTCATACCTTTTGCATTTTACTACAAATGCAGGGCCACATGCAAAGTGATAGTGCCTTTGGGTCCCCTTATATGTGGCTGCATGCAAATGGTATATAGTGGTACCTCGGGTTCAGTACTTAATTCATTCCGGAGGTCCGTTCTTAACCTGAAACTGTTCTTAACCTGAAGCACCACTTTAGCTAATGGGGCCTCCTGCTTCCGCCGTGCTGCCGGAGCACAATTTCTGTTCTCATCCTGAAGCAAAGTTCTTAACCCGAGGTACTATTTCTGGGTTAGCAGAGTCTGTAACCTGAAGCGTATGTAACCTGAGGTACCACTGTAGTGCTGGCACTGGTACTTTTAAGACAGTGGCTCCTGTGAAGCTCAGCTTGTCCATTATTAATCACAAAGGTCAAGAAGTGTGAAAGCTGAGGTTCAATAAGACTTCTTCCAGCAAGAATGGTAGTAGAGGAAGAAAAATTGATACAGTTGGAGGATCAAACTCTGTAAGGAATTAGTGTGATGCATTTGCTCACAACCCTTTCCCTCCCATCATAATCCGGCATGCATAGTTCCTCACTCTGTTTTCTATTGCATTGTTAGATCTCTCTGACCCTTACAAAGCAGCTGCATATATGCTTAGTACTCTGCTTGATTATTATGTAGGCACAATATCTGCCTTTTCTTGAACGATTAGCACCAGCAGTCCTAGGACCGCAAGTCTGTACCTCTTTCATATGGTAATGAATCCTTCATTTCCCATTTAGGATTATAGCACTAAGGAAAGCCCATCATTTCTCTGTCTCCCTTGAAACACTCCATTGCATGCCTGCACACACATGAGCAAAGCTTGCTAAATTTGTTGGACTGTTACACTTTTATATGCCAAAGATCAATTATTTTGCAGGGAACTGTTTGTTCTTCTTTATGGATTAGCTGCTTTAGGAATTGTTCCTGCTAACCTTTCAGCTAGCAACCATGACTTCCTTGCTTCAGAAGCAGACTGGAAAGCAGAATTACATATTACATCAATGCAAATGTTAAAGGAACACTTTAAACCAGGGCAATAGTCATCCCTACCTTTGAGGTTATATGACTCACAGAGTTCACAAACAAAGACTTATTTGTGATTGCATCAAAGATAAAACTTTTTGTAGATGATGCAACACAAGACGCAGGAAATCATGTGATCGTAATTCATGTCTGGGCTTGAGCTAATTTCTAGATACCGTACAAGAAAACCAAACTTAGTCTCACCTCCTACTTCTAGGCTAAGTATAGGTAACAACTTCACTGCATTCTAAGGCAGTAATGTGAACCTGCCCAAGTACTCTCTCTATCCAAACACACACACTTTTACTTTCTCCACAGTTAAGACATGCACTTTTAAAAACTGCTTCTTCCCAAGGGGGGCGGGGGCAGAACCTAAGAGTGGTATCGATTTGTATTTTTTTTCTTGATTGGGGGCAGCTGCCCACGCTATGAAGTACATCAAATTGGGGTGACCCCCAAGATCATCATTTTGGGTGTGCCATGGCCCCTTCTGGGTTGTCTGGACAGATGCAACCCCTGGATCCCTTAAACGGGATACCCTGATTCTTTGGAGTGGGGGCCCCCAACCCCCCATCCACTTACTGTAGACTAAGGATCCAGCCCAATGCCTTGCCTACCGGTGCCAAACCACTTACATCTGCAACCAATCCTTAAGGCCATTCCAAATGTTCAGGAACCAAATGTCATTGCCCACCATGGAGAAATGCACCGTACAGGTTCCTGTTATCAAATGTGATGCCTGGGTGGTGAGTCTCCCTGCCCTCAAGTCATAGTACCGTGGCAGCATAGCTGTGTTCATTTTCTTTTGTGTGCTGTTCTTTTGTGTGCTCCATGGCCCCTCTTCAATTCTGCCTTTCTAGCAGCTCAGACCACAGGATTGTTATTATGGTTGGGACAAATATGCTTGAGAGAGCACAAGGATCCTGCTTCCACTGCATTCAGGAATGCTGTCTCCACTCTGATAGTACTTACAAGAAGAGACTATAATTCCCAACAGCCACTGGTGTGAGAACAACAACAACCTAGTCTTTTCATTACTGAAGGATCGGGGGGGGGGGTATTAATTCCAGGAAGAAAATTAATGTTAAAATCATGGATTTATAGGAGCATAGACACAACTTGCTGGAACTGACTGCGTTGCTAGGCAACATGGGGCAACCAAAGAGGCCAACATGTGCTCTTGAATGTGAATGTACATGCTCTTTATGCAAAATGTTGATTGGGTCCAAACAAAAATACAATTGAATTAGGTCCAAACCAAAAATAGTAAAGAATGCATACAATCTATGTTGCCATATGATAGCTGGGGTGGGGGGGGGAAGTATTTGGAAAGAAACAAAAACTGCCACATTATCTTTGCTCATTATCTTTGCTCTGTTTCCTCCCCGCTCTGTATTTTGAAAACAGGCATTTGCTTCTCATTAGGAGTCTCTTTAAATATTTGGGTGTGTGCTGATATAGTAAGTTGCTTACTAGAAATCGCTTAGGACTCCTGCCTTTGTTGAATGGGACTCATGTGAGTTGTGCAACATCCTGCTACCGTGACGGGGAAAAGTGCTGAGTAATGCCAGAAGCAGAGCCCTCTCCTATGGCTGATGCAAACCTGGAGAATTTGCATCATCATCACTCAGCAAGAGTAACTTGGTATGACAGGAGCTTATATACAAGACCATGCGGAAGCTGAGCTGGCTTCCAGTGAAAGAACAGCACCAAGGTAGTAGCTGTGTGTGAAAGGGCAGGTGTTCCTGTAGCACTGAGATAGCAGGGAAAAGTAAAAGACACCTGAAGAATTTTATACCTGTTGGCACAGGTGGGTTGAAAGGCTACAGGCAGTGAATCTCTCTCTCTCTGTGTAGAAGCAATTAGCTAGACAAAGGCAGAGAGAGGAACGAAAGTGCCTGCTGGAGAGTTTTACAAAACATTCATTCTTGGAGAGTGCTGGTAGCACTGAAGCATGTTTAGGAAGCCTCCCGGACCGGTAGTCTGCAATGGCAGCTACCTGCAGGAGCAATCTAACGGCAAGTTGCCCTCCAAGTGCAAGACCAAGGCAGCCGAGGGAGACAAAGTGGTTTTGAAGAAGAAAGTCACTTTACTGAGAGGGATTTCTATTATAATTGGCACTATCATTGGAGCAGGAATCTTCATCTCTCCCAAAGGAATCCTCCAGAACACAGGCAGCGTGGGAATGTCCTTGATTGTCTGGACTTTCTGTGGCATCCTTTCACTCTTTGGTAAGTTTGTGAAAGTTTATAATTGATCCTTGGGGGGCGGCAGGTGGATTTTAAAAAATCACAAAACAGACAAAAGTTTGATACTGGAGATCAAAAGCCTGATTTGAGACCCAGAACTAACACTGCTTCGGTATTTGGGGGGTTATTTTGCCGCTTGGCAACCACTGTAAGTTGCAAAGATTGCCATGCGAAACTCGGTACAGCAGGACTTTAAGACCGAAATTGTATTTCTTACGACTCCCTGAAGGAATTGCAGAGAGAAGTCTCCTTTATCACATCATAAAGTTTGCTGTTTGTGTTGGTTTTCAGTTTAAGCTCCGAAGAACAGGTAGCAGCACACTCACAGAGGGGCTGGCAGCTGGGGGAGGTGAACCACTTGGTCGGAAGAACACCTGCGAAATGTACACCTAGATTGACCTAGTTCCCCATTCGTTAGATTCTACTTTTGCATGAACTAAACTTCTTTTGAACTCTCTGGTGTCAGGAAGAGGGAATACAACAGGAGCACTCTAACTCAGTGATTCCTAATTAGCTAAGTCCTGTGGACCCCCTGTTTTTCAAAAGCCAAGCCATGGACCCCCTACTTTTGAAAATTTTGATATCTCTATGGTGTTTTTTTGTTCTGTCAAAATGCCATGGACCCCCTTGGGTCAGTTGTGCAGACTACCAATTGGGAACCACTGCTCTAACTAATTTGTTTTTTTCTTTAAAAAATATTAAATCAAAATCTCGTTTGAATGATGACTTGGAACCCCTCACTTCTAACCCTTAATCTTAAAGCCAGACATTCTGCTAATGTTTAGAAAAGCTATTATCTTGATAATGGCATCTGTAGTTTGAGCATGGATATTAAAATTGAAATTCTATACTTATTTACCAGGGATCTTGCTGGAGCTTACTTTGAAGTAGACATATATAGGATTGCAGAGTGAAAATATATTCTGGAGCTCTCCGTTTAAGACTAAATGGCCAATGTATATACCAGGTTTTTAAAACTTTTTTAAAAAAATGATATTCCAATTTTTAAAAAGACTTTATAACATTTATCATCTATATAGATGAAGAAATAGCCTGGTCATAACCAGAACCTCTAAATCTATCAAAGAATGGGCCTCTTGATTGCCTTAATAAGTTAATCTCAAAGAAGCTGCAGTCCCGCATGACCTTAGGTATTACTATTAGCCTAGACGACTTATTTTCTGGTATTAGGAGCAGTGGGCAAATGAGAGGGGAGTAAAAAAATCTCTGCTCAAGAAGTGGAATAAGTGAATGTTGCCCTGTGTCAACTTACTGTGCACTTGAAAGATCAGAGACAAGGCTTTATCCACCCTTGCAAAACATTTTGATCAGAATCAGAATTTATAGCTGTTGGGCCAGCAATAATCTACAGGGCCAGCATAAGGGCCAACCTCAAAATAATTTCATTTTAATCAGTACAGGAGATGGATTTTGTTTCTATTTATGCTACGTTCTAATTGAGCATCAGTGTCCAGGAGTGATGTGATTGGTACAGATGAAATCAAATGCATTCTTCTTGCGTTTGTAATGCATAAATTTACATTTTTGTGCTAAATTCTCTTAAAAGTATTTGGCCAGTAAAGGTCCTCTTAGTGTTCTCTGCACAGCTTTGACAACAATTTGATAGACACTGCCTTCACACTGTTTCATCTTCCACTCTTCTTCCTCATGGATTATGCAATAAGAGATCCAGTTACAGAATTCTTAAATAAAAAAAACAAAGCACAGGTAGCTGTGTAACCCTTAAATGCAATTCTTTGAAGTTAATTTTAGAGGAAAACTTTCAGATAGCACTGACTTTTTCCTCAGAAAAGGAGCTTAAGTTGATTGGCATATGTTAAATAATTCCACTATCTGTATATACAAAATTGGTCTGCTAACCGTTATGTAGATTGAAGTGAAAAGAAGTAAAATTTGAGATGCAAGTGACTTTATCAGGTCTATTGAAATGCTCTGGTGGCCCTTAGATGTGATGCTTTAATAAATACATTTAAATGTAAAAAGAGAGAGACTGAAATGCTCAAAAGTAGCCATCAGAATATTCAGTGAAATTATGAAATAATGTTAATGCAACCCACTGATAAAAATCTCCAGTAAAAGGAAAGATGATTCCCTGTGACAATTTTTCAACTGATTTATATTGATTATGGATTGCATGGGTTATGAATGGAACTCTATTCAAAAAAAAATAACACCCAAATTAATATAATACAGTGGTACCTCGGGTTACATACGCTTCAGGTTACATATGCTTCAGGTTATAGACTCCGCTAATCCAGAAATAGTACCTTGGGTTAAGAACTTTGCTTCAGGATGAGAACAGAAATCATGCGGCGGCAGCGGGAGGCCTCATTAGCTAAAGTGGTGCTTCAGGGTAAGAACAGTTTCAGGTTAAGAATGGACCTCCGGAACAAATTAAGTACTTAACCCGAGGTACCACTGTATTGTTGACTGTATTTTGTTGCCTAATCACAAGTCTTCCCTTTTTCAAGACAATTTGAATAATGGCCAACTGTCTGCAGAGGCTCAGGGCACCCACAATTAATTGTATGAAGTAACACAATCAACTGCAGGACTAGTAGTCCTGGTTGGAAAGGGATGTTTGCACATAGTTGCTGATTGTGATTCAAAATAAACTGAGCAATCCTAACCCCACTTATCTGGAAGTAAGCCCTGTTGAATTCAACAGGTCTTATTTCAGAGTAGACTTTGTTAGAATTGTGCTGTTTAGTCATACCCAGAGAAGTCCCATTGAAATGAAAAAAATTCATAGAATTGGAAGGGGATCCGTGGATCATCTAGTCCAAGCAATGGACTTAAGTCCATGAATCTCAGTGTGCCTTAGTTGGATGCCACCTATTGTCAGAAGATACCGGTAAGTCAATAAATAAGTTGTTGTTGTTGTTGTTTTTTTAAAAAATCTCCTGAAGCATTTGCATGAATAGGTCTTGTGTAGTTTTCATGGGGCGTGGAGCTTGAATGTAAGCAAATTGGGCTACATGTATGCTAATAAAATGTATGAGGCTGACTATTCATTATAGATAAGCATGGCTATCTTTCATAAATGATGCCTTAATATTAATTATAATTTTGTAGGTGCGCTCTGTTATGCTGAACTGGGCACAAGCATAAAGAAATCTGGTGGGCATTATACATACATTCTGGAAGCCTTTGGCCCTCTACCTGCTTTTGTGAGAGTGTGGGTGGAACTGCTCATTATACGGTAAGTCAATTCTGTCTGCATCTTTTGTTTTGTTGTCTTGTACTCCCAGTATGCTTTTGAAAGTCAAAAATCAATTAAAAATATGGTGTGCGTGGACATAGCCCAGCTGTGTTTTGTCCCTTAGTTTGTGCTTCCTGTTCTTGCTTCCCAAGAATTTCCTTTGTGACATAGTTGGACCGCTAATTGTTAATTTGTAAAAATTAAGAAGCTCTAAAAAGCAATATTTTTAAAAATAAAAAAATGCTTAATTTTGTTTGCTCTAAAAAGCTGAAGCAGAACATTAATAATACCCAGACCTCATGTTGCATCATAATGTTGGTTTAAAACTATCCAAGCCTTGTAATTTCCCCCCAATAAATCACAGTGTCTGCTGGCTTTTATGAAACTTACTTGCAGGTAGTAATCATCATTTTCCGGCAACTCCCCTGGTGCATCCATGAGACATGCACACCTGTGCTTGATTCAGATTTGGTCAGATGGGGCTATACAATATGAAAGAACCCTCCCATGTGTCTATTGCACATGGAATTGTATGCATGCAGAGTCTAGCATTGTGACAAATATGGCTAGGGCTAACATTTCAATATGCTTCGTGCCTCCATTCTACTTCAATATAGTATTGACTATGTAGTAATATTTCTAAACCCTGCCTTGGAGTCTTTGGTAGAAAAGAAGCTGTAAATCAATGCCCTGCTTTCTCTTATAAAAGGGAGCCCCACTGGAAATTCCAGTGGGTTGGGCATGGCAGGTTGTGGGAACTCTGTGGGTGGGCACAGTGTTTTAGACCACAATATACACCAAACAGTGACAAGGAAGAGGGCGACTGATGGGTGTTCAGGAGCAAGATCTGAAGTGGTCCTGAACAAATTTAAAGCTTCACTTGTAGGTGTCTTTTAGTAAAATGTGAAAATCTATGTTAGACTGAAATTGTGTTCTGTTGCCCCAGGGTGATCTGAGAATATTGCACTTCCTCTAACACTTTATTCCCTGTGTGAAAAAGAAGTAGAGCTGGCTAAACTGGTTTCAACCTACAAGTTCTCCCGCCCCCTAGCCCAAGAGATTCCATTTTTATAGTCTTAGTGGCCCATTTACAACATTGTTAACCTACAATTTACACTGCCAGTTGGCTTAGTAAATAAGCACAATGCCTCATTATGTTATGTGAATTGCTCAGTGTTTACTATGCTGTTTAAAATAGCTCTCATATCACAACAAATACAGTTTGAGCACCTGTGGGAGCTAACAGGTTTATCTGTAGGCAGTTTAGCTTGTGGATGTAGTTACTCTAATTCTGCATCTGAGGAGCTTGTGTTACTAAAGATAATCCATACAAGTGAAACAAATATGCGTTCTCATTTCCTCTCCCTCTCCCACCCCATGTCCCATGTATTTACGTAGCTTATTTTAGTTGTTCTTATTGCTTCATACGCCCACGTAACAAGCTGTAGCAATAAAGGATTTGGTTAACAACAATTGTGCTCAGTCACTCTGAATGGGATATATATTTGAGGTGCGTCACTCTCCTGGGAACACACTGAATTGATTAGCAAGTGTTAATCCACACCCAACACAAAACAAATAAAGGCAAGATCCTTTCAAGCCACAATATGGCATGCATCCTGGGATACATGCTTGTCCAGATCTGCAGTTATCAAGAGTGCCTCCCCTGCCAAAATAATGCTTTAAGTTTCTGCTATAAATTGATTGGCGTTGTGTCAATAAATTTGGCATCTATTTATTTTTTTAAAGGATGAGTCAAGTACTTTAGCATAGTATGCAATGTATATAAGAGAGCCCCAATCCTGGCTTTGTTTTTATAAAGAAAAGCAGTTTTGTGAGCCTGGAATTTGGAGCAAAGAAGTGGGCAGGGACTGAGGTGCTTAACTCTTTCTCCGCTTCTACATTCAAAATAGCCTTAATGGGGAATCATTTTCAGCCTGGATGCAACTCTCCAGGTGTCATTTTGACCCTGAGGACCCTGCCCAGCAGTGCCGTCTTTCCCATTGGTGTTAGTGGTTCGTTGTGCTAGGGCGTGGGCCTCTCAGGGGTGTCCTAGCAAGTGGGGGAGCTGCACAGCTTTGCCGGCAGCCTCCCCTTTACCTGCATGCCCACCAGCTGCGCCCCACCAACTATATGGCTGGCGGACGAGCAGCTTCCTTCCCAAGCCCCCACAGGAGGAGAGTGATGCCTGCAGAGGCTGTGTGCAGCTTCCCTCCCAAGCCTCTGCGTCTGCTAAAGGCGACCCTGCTCCCGGTCGTTGTCCTCCTCCTGCTTCCTGGTGAAAGGCAGTGCACAGCCTTCCTGGGCTGCCTTCCCAGGCGCCCCAATGCCAGAGAGCATGTCCGCCAGCACATTTTCCTGCATGATCGCCGCCACCACGCTGGGGATCGGGGCGGTGGGGGAGGCAGAGGACATTTTCTACCACTCCCTCCCTTGTTTTGGAGTTGCTGGGGGGGGCACCAGAGGGATCTTTGCACCATGGCACCAGATATACTTAAGACAGCCCCGCTGCCCAGTTCCCTAATTGGACAATAAGGCCACCAGTGGCTACTAGCCACAATTCCTATCCTCTGCCTTCAAGGTCCTGGGAGCCATGCATGTGCATGAGCCCTGCCTGAAGGTTTACCATGAGCATCTGAGTGTCCACTGTGACAACACAACGCTGGACTAGATGGGCCATTGACTTGATTCTCCTGTTCTTCATACAGTTATTGAGTACCTTTGCCTGGCTGGAATTTGTCCTTGGACTGTAATATTACCTCTCACTTGCCTGTCTCAGCTTCCACCTAGCCAAATCAGTTTGCAAAGACACTTCTAGCTATGGTTTCCAGTTTCTCAAGACACTCAACACACTTCCTCCACCGAATGTAGCTGGGTTAGTCAATATGCCGCCCTACAGATGTTGGACTACAACTGCTATCTTGATCATTGGCTAGGGATGTTGACTAGGGATTTTGGGAGCTGGATTCCACAACATCTGTTCTTGCTTTGTTTAAGAAAAGGGTCTAAACCAGAATTGGTTTAGAGCAGGAACCAATTCTAACATCACACCAAGCCACAGTTATGAAACACCATGCCCTATAGTGTTGGCATATGTTCTATGTATTTGAATTCTACGTATTTGAATTCCAGCAATTGTTTATAGCAATCGGTTTCTTCTGCTTGTAGATTTTTGTGCAAAGTAAGTTTCTTTAGGGATAGTTCCTCATTTTAATAAGGCCTGGTGACTGTGACCATCACAAAATGTAGACATGACACTTATGAAAACCTCAAGATTATGAGGCAAGAAAAAGTCCCAAAAGCACAGGAATCACAGCTACCAAGAGCACAAAAGGGAGAACAAAAGAACTTGTTCCTGTTTAAATGAATTTCATATATATATATATATAAAATCATTTTTAAAAAGAGTGCAAAAAACGTTTTTCTGCTTGGCAGAAGGGTAGTCACAATAGTTGTGTGAGTTATATTTTCTGATGTTACAGTGTTCAAGTGACTAGACTGTTCACACAAGCAATTCATAATTGCAAATGTTATCCAGCCTTCATAGGATGACAATGACAATGTCCTAAAACTCTGGAAGTAGGGATGGGCAAATCTATTAATTTCTGTTTTTCTCAGCTTCACATATTTTAAATGTTGTTCAGTTCTCTACATTTCCACATCAGTTTGCATTCATGAAAATTCACCAGCAATTTGGCATGTGTAGTATATTTGACACAGCCTGACATGTCATGTAGGCATGTATACTGTAAATAATCTCCATATCTACCTGTAAACTGACCAACCTTTCCCCCCTTTCTTTCTTTATTGCAGCCCTGCTGCCACAGCAGTGATTTCCCTGGCATTTGGACGTTACATGTTGGAACCATTTTTTATCCAGTGTGAAATCCCAGACCTTGCTATTAAACTGATTACAGCTATGGGAATCAGTAAGTATCAGTTTTTAGGAGAAATGGGCTGAAGCAGGTGAAAGGCAGAAGAAAGCAAGAATAAATTCTGCACTCAATTAATACAACTCATACGAGACAAATTAAAAATGTGAATTTGTGACTGAATTGTTTTGTTAGTCTTAAAACAGACTGTTCTCAGAGATACTTCATGATGACCAAGGGGTTTATATTTGAGAGTGGGAGACAATATGAAATCAAACACTCTTGCTAGGAGTTGGAGTTGCAGTGGCTGGGTAAGGCTTTTCTTCTGAGGTATGGTAAAGGGTGAAAAATAACCCAGCAGGGTAGGCAAGGTAAGGTATAAATGCAGAAAGC
The DNA here is from genome assembly GCF_965112155.1 of Podarcis liolepis. Taxonomy (NCBI): domain Eukaryota; kingdom Metazoa; phylum Chordata; class Lepidosauria; order Squamata; family Lacertidae; genus Podarcis; species Podarcis liolepis. The sequence goes on along the minus strand of NC_139564.1, from coordinate 34,839,182 downwards.
AGCAGCTGGCTGATATCTTTTATTCAGACTAGAGAACTGACCAGATATGGCAATGATACTTATTAGATAGGTGAAATCTGTAACTGGAATGACTGAATCTGTCAGACTCAGAGCTTTCATCCCTAAATCTCCTAAGACAGCTTCTTGCTGAAATAGAATAGCTCTGTCTTTCTGGCCCACTGTCATGATGGTACAGGCAACAGGGAAATGATGTCTACTCTTTATGATCCAAGATGTGAGACACTTGGCACATGGCACCTGGATTGTTTTAGATTGCCTGGAAAAACAAAACACGTTAGTGGTTGGCAAACATTAGCTCAGCTGCAGAGTCTGAAATTTTGTGGCTTGTTTAGCACTGCAGAGTTTATGGCCTACTATTGTAGACTGGGAGGAACCAACTATTTAACTAGTTGAGATGGATTGGTGTGTCCAGACTGATGAAGACTCATTGAGAAAAGCTAGGCCTATGCTGGGCAGTACTTGCTTACACACTTTCAAGGGCCAGTCACACAAACTTGTGATATTTTTCCACTCTCACACTTAACCTTCCCTTTTAGTGTAAAGTGAAATGAGTAGGTCACCTTGTAGTCACAGGTGTATCTGGGGGACACAGTATTCCAGGCCCCATGGTGGTGAAGTTTCCTTTGTCAGTAGAGTATTAAACTTCTGATTATGAGCCTAGTCAGTGTTCAGTATTTGGAGGTCAGCAGTGCAAATTATGGGCTATGGATACTAAGTCCTGTCTGTGACCTTTGATATTATTGAATATCAGTTGTTTCTTGACCAATGTGGCAGCTGACAGGTGCTTCAATATTTGCTCCAGTTTTTACACATTTATCTTCTTCCCAAGCCCCAGCAATTATGCAGAGACTTGATATAGGGGTGAGACTGAATATGAAAAAGGTGACTGTAACTGAATCCAGTAAGGACTGAAATATTAATGTATTCAGGTTATGAAGAGAGCATGGCTACTTGGCATAAAGATGATTTTGGTCTTTTTACGGAGGCCACTACGCAACATAGATTCCACATGTGCTCTAAAGCAGTGTTTCCCAACCTTAGGTCTCCAGCTGTTTTTAGATTACAATTCCCATCATCCCTGAGCACTGGTCCTTCTAGCTGGGGATGATGGGAGTAGTAGTCCAAAAACAGCTGGAGACCTAAGGCTGGCCAACACTGCTTTAAAGTCAACCTCTGGCCATCCTCTGTTGAGCAGAATTAAATCTTCTTGGGTTTGACATAGAAAGTCAAACCGTGAGTCTGGATATATCTCAGAAATCCCCTTGTTCCACATATCCCTTTGCCACGAGACTGCAATATTGCATTGACTTAATATAATGGCAACTGGACCCAAGATTGGATGAACTAGGGCCACATTTTATTAACAACATCTGTAGGAGAAATGAAAAGAACTGGAAGCTATACTTTGAACAGATCCATTAAAATCAATGGAACTTAGGTTAGGGCTTGATATATGTTCCATTGATGTCAATTGACCTACACTAAGTGTGAATAAATCTGGATCCCTAGATTACATCTTTTGGAAATTATATAATTACGTCCTGTGCAAGCGACATTGCCTAACAAGTGAGCAAAAGGGCAAATCTTCAATTTCTGTTTTCCAGCTGCTGCACATATAGTTTATCTATCTATTACAGAACTCCTTGTACTAAGAATATGCCGAAATAGTAAGCTGGGCCCTTATATTAACAGGTATTACAAACAGGCAGCCAGACCCCACATTAGAAAGGAAATTAAAGGCATCAAGAAGGAGTGAAGTCATGCAAGACAATTCTAGTTACACAAGGAAATGCACTCATTTTGCATTTTCTTCAGTTGGATTGTCCTTGAACTTCCAGGTCCCAAAGTTATTTGTGAGTGTGCTTTTCCACCAACCCAAAACGTGGAGAGAGAATCAATACCTGACCACCTTATTCCTCTCTTAATTATGTTAAAACCTAAAGGCTCTATCTAAGTAATTGAATTAAAGCTATGAGCTTTAGAGGTTAATGTGCAAAATATTTCATGGAAAGATAATAGTAAAACAGATGTTTGATCCTGCATTTGCCCCTGGGACAGCGTTGGTGGCTGGATGCAGGAAAGGATTCCATTGTAAACATTTGCCTAGTGTCTTTAATTTGACCACAATGTGTGTATAATTTGGAATGGGATTTCATCACGATTAATTTAATGGGGCAATCTTTGAGATAAACCAGGATTACCGTATGCGCCTTAATTAAAAAGAAAGAATCAGTATGGCAGAAAGGTGGAGTCCTCCTAAAATAATGTCACCTGAGGAGGGAGATAGGAGTTCACAGCAAGTGGTTGGCATGGAGACCAAATGAGAGCCTGGGAGTGAGCTGGAGGAGTTGCTGCTTCAGAATGGAGTCTCTTTTAGGAAGCGCTTTGAGAACAAGGCAGGCCGCTGTCAGGAGAGACACTGAAAGATGTGCATGAAGAAGCGATTATAGTAAGGTGAACTGGAATGACTCCAGGATGAGGCATGCTAAACCCTGCAGGGCAAGCCTATTTGCCATTGGAGAATAAAATACTGATCACCAAATACAGTAGAATGTCAGCCCTGCTTTGAGCACACAGGCAAGAAGAAGCACTACCTGGGTCCCTTGAGGTAACAGCACTGTTACCTCTAATGAACTGCGGAGGTGAATTTGCTATGGATCACTTGCTGAGCTAAGATAATGGTTTGAGAATTAGAATAAACAGGAGACCCACTAAGATAAACTAGGGATTTCCAAGCTGCTGCTCTCCAGATGTTGTCAGACTACAATTCCCATAAGCCTCAGCTCTTGTGGCCAATAGTCAAGGTTGATGGGAGTTGTAGTTCAGATTTGTCAGCACATGAATTACTGTGTCTAGAATGTCATTATCCAGAGGCAGTTGCAATTGGTGCATGATCTTCCATTGGTGAATGTGCCACAGAAACAGCTTGGGGTGGATCAGTCAGACTCTACCCTTCCCCCACAACAAGACATCAATCCTGATCCTTTAGGACAAGTCAGATTCTGTCTAGAATAGTCTGAATACCACCTCCATAGTCAGACAAACTTCCACAAGCAGTACTTCTGTTTGGATGCCTGATGAATTCAATTTTTGTAAATTCCAATTTGTACTGTTCTGTCCTGATCTTCACTTCCTTGACTCATGTGCAGATCAGTACATATTTTTTTTTACAATTTTGCAGTTCTGTGAATCATGCAATACAGTTTTTGGCTCACAAAAATATGAAAATGTGTTTACATTTTTTTATTTGTATATTTGTGATAGAAAATGTTGTTATAATAGATTAAAATCACTATATTTATAAATGTTAAGTAGCTCTATTATTTTTTTTTGCAGTGCCCCATACATATCTTTAAATACAAAACTGACACATATGAGATTCCATATCCATTCCATACTTTTCATACTTCCATAAATATATTCTGTGTAATTCTTTGTACCCCTACCTTGGTTTTTTAGTTTAACATACACACCCACACTCCACATTAAACTTAGGAAGATTGTGCAAACTTTGCAGGTGGATGAACACACCAATGTAGTTATAAAAGCAAACCCCATGTGCTGTAATATTAAATGACACCTTTGCTCTCTCTTTATGACTAACTACAAAGCCACAACAGAGCAGCCACAAAACAGGCTGGCAGCCTCACGACCAGTTTGAACATGGCAGAACTTACAATAAAGCCTTGCTATAAATACTGATAAACTGTTCTCAAACAGATGCTGGCTTTTTCATTGCAATAAGCATGACTCACTTAAGAAGAGTGATTTATGATTCATTCCTTGGACTGCTCAGAAAGGAGGCCACAAGATGCTGTGTGAACTTTTGTCATCCACATAACTCAGGTTCTTGCTGGCTATTAACTAACGGAAAATCAAGCACATATTTCTGCAAGGCAGGTCGCTGTATTGAAATGTTGCTACTAAGTGCTCATAGGAGCAAAGATGCTTGGATTACTCATTCATCCCTGAGTTGTATAACTGTTTTCAAGGCAGAGAAGCTGAACTCTTTTTATTCTGATCTTTCCTTTAAAAGACCAAGTCGGTGATTAAAGTCCTTTCATACACTTCACCATGGCTTCTTGTCAGCCTATATATCATTGTGCAATTAGCCTGAAAGAACTGTGTTGCTAACAAATATTACAGTTTAATGTCTTTTCCCCTCAGCATATTACTGAGTTGCTGCTTCTGTCCCACCAAATCAGCATTGGATTCCCACACCTCTTTCAGGGTTCATCTATATTTCTGTAAACACCCCCCCCCCCCGCTTTCCCCCGGGAAAACCCACTGCTTACTATTGAATTGGAGCAAATGTTCATTGGGTTTTCTCCAGATTGACGTTCACTCCAATTTCATGCTAAAGAGAAGGTTTTACAGGGGAAAGCCATTGGACAAGCTGCAAACCACTTGGACACAAGGTTTCTTGACTTGGGACAAGTGTGGACAGGCCCTTAGTTTGTGGCATTGTAACCAAGGATGTATTCAGTTGTGAATCTAAAGAATAGTTCAACATAACAAACACAAGGTTAAATTAATCTTGAGGTTGTGAACTCTGTTGTTTCATGTTGAGGAAGTTGGTGGCCAAGTTGTGTAAAGAAACACCACATGCTGTACACCTATAAAAAATTCCTGTACGTGTGACGATAATTGTGAATCAATATTCTGGCAATATGAAGCATTACACTAGTTCAGTATTTTTAGTATGCAAGTTCACAGCCTCCATCTTGGGTAGTCTGGATTTATAGATCTAACCAGGGCAGATACACAAGGCTTCTGTTGTGTCTGCTAATCTCCATGACTCTGCATGAATCTGTCTGCGCAGTAAATGTGATGGTGGTTTTCCAGTTAACCCAGCCTTCCAGTTAATCCTGAATGAGTAGCTGGACGGAAGAAAATAAACAATATTTTCTTTCTTTGGCTACTGATTGACCATTAATTGCCCTTTTCTTTAAACATAAGGATTAAGTCATTTAATTATATGCACATTTGTAACAACCAAACAATCACTTCTCTGGGCCCAGTACAAACTTCTAAACATGTTATTCTCCCCCTGTAATCCTTTTTCTGTTTTGGAAAAATTGGAGATTGGCCGGTGTCTTTTTAAGATTTTGTATCTGTTGTTTCTTTGGTTTAAGCTCCTTAATCTGATTGCCTACTTTATATTTATAGCTGGTCATGGCAGCATTGTAATGTATATAATATATTTATATTTATACATGAAGAACAGATTCGTCTAGGCCCCTTCACACATTACTCTAGTTCAGTGATGGGCAAACCTGGCCCTCCAGATGTTTTTGGGACTACAATTCCCATCATCCCTGACCACTGGTCCTGTTAGCTAGGGATGATGGGAGTTGTAGTCCAAAAATAGCTGGAGGGCCAAGTTTGGCTAGTTTAATACACGGTGGACTGCACCACTTGCCCTATTCCTACATTGCATGGTTTCCTCAGCCCTGCCATTCATGCTCTGAGCAAGGACAGGCTGCTTGCATAGACTTTCCCTATGCAGATGTCCATGCTCAATGTGTTTTCTTGCTCTCTTGTGGCTAGCCAGATGCCACTGCTCATTCCTGCTTGTCCTACATCTGCACCTGGAATCCTTGGGCAGCTCCCAGGGCCCCAGCATCCTAGCAGTGACCATGCTGGTATCTACCCTGCCTCCCTGAATTCTTTTTTCCCCTGATTGGTCACTCTAGGCATCTAGCTGCCCTTTTAATTTCCCCAAATACCCTCAGCCTAGCATCACTTTGGAAGACTGTGAGAAAGTAAAAATGTAGCTACTGTGCAACCAGGTATCCTCATTATGGCAGAGGAGGAGTGTAATTACTAGGGATGTTAGAGAATTCTGACTGAAGCAGAAATGGGGGCAGAAATCGCCACTGTTTGCAAACAACTTTTCAGCTCAGTCATCATATATGACATCCCTGACGTCATATATAATAGCATCAGGCATAGGGCAGGTTGCTTGACAAAATGTCCTGGTGGGTGAAATCAGTGTGTTTTAGGTTAAAAAAAATTATATGTTTTTTTTTTAAAAAAAATGTTTTAGATGCCTTGAGTCCTGGTCTGTGAAGTGATGATGATGATGATGATGATGATGATTATTAAATAACAACTACAAGTAATTGTATCACCATGCACATAGGGTAGGGAGAAGTGCGTGTGTCTCAGACATGTGAAGGCACTTGAAGTCACCTGCTTGCTAAAGCTAAGCATGTCTGGACCTGGTCAGTACCTGGATGGGAGACGACCTGGTAACCACAGGGAATTCTGCCTTAGGTTCTAGAGGGAAGAAAGGCAGGATACAGATGCAAGAAAACAAACAAATTAATTCATCAGATGGAAACATATTTTTTTTTAAGTCATTCCCTCTGCCCAAGAAACTCTGGGGAATTCCTTCCAGATTTCCCAGTGTTCTTTGGAAAATGTCATTACAGTTGAACTGATACAAAACTGATGTAACTTAGTAGGTAATAGTCTTTTGCTCATGTACTTATTCATACTTAAGAATATGGAAGTAATTCAGGCTCCCCAAGAGAGCTGAAAGGTTCCTTATAACCACCTTGCTGAATGCACATTCCCCAAGGCATCTCTCTAGAGGAAACCACACAGAACCTTTAGGAGAAGAAATGAATGCGAACATTGAGCCCAAAGGGCAATGTTTTGCAGGGCCCATAATTGCGAGGATTTGGCACTCTGATTGTTTTATTCCATTGTTCAATGTTTTCAATGCCATACAAATCTGCAGTTAAATCAAACCAAAGATTACAACTTAAATGGGAAAGTGACATTAATTTTCAGTTTAAAGGCTGAGTTATACCAGTTCATCAATTATCAACACTGAATGGTTCTGCCAGGAAGGAAGAAACTTTAATATCTGCTGTTGAAAGCTTGCAAAGAGATTTATGGCTGGTAGAACGGCAGTGGTGGTGGGGGGAAAGGAGTGCTTTAGCAAAGGCATGTTGAGGAGAGTGGGATGATGAAAAAAAGTGTGTGGCAAGAAGACTAATGAAGGAAACGTTTATAAGGGTAACTCCACTTCTTCTGCAAATGCCTAGAATGCATGCTGGGGAAAGCTTTCCCTTGATGAAGCTTATGGTGCTTTTGGAGGGATGAGTAGCACTTTCTTTTAACTATTTTCTCTTCTTTTCCCCCTTCCAGCAATTGTAATGGTCCTGAATAGCATGAGTGTCAGCTGGAGTGCCCGCATCCAGATTTTCCTAACCTTTTGCAAGCTCGTAGCAATTTTGATAATTATAGTCCCTGGAGTTATGCAGCTAATTAAAGGTATGAAGTGAAAAGTAAATGCTATTTTAAGTGCTTTTATCTCCCCCTTCCCACCCTTGTCCCTACCCATATAGTGCTGAGGCCGGCAAAATCTCTTAATTAGTCTCTGCTTGTTCAACTTAAGCTCCATACTGTCATGTAAATAACTGGAAGTGGAACTATGCTGAGAAGAACTTATATTTACAGCAGCATGCTGATGAGAGCGTATTGAGGCTGGATCCATAATGTTTTAAATGAAGGGCCAATGAGTTGCTCCTCTCAAGAAAAAAAATATTAGGAGGGTAAATGCATTGGAACGGAACTTCCGATAGGACATTCAAACAACTATTTATACTGTTTTCCATTTAGCTCTCTGTGTGTATGCGCACACGCACACACGCATGCGCGGACACACACACACACACTTAGAAGACAATACATAATCTGTGAGCAAAACTCTTCCACAATGTTCTTCATTTATCAAATTCCATTGCAAAAAGCCTTTCCTCCTGCAAGAGGGGAGGGGTTGTGGGCGGGATCCGATGCCTGCCTCATGCAGGGGGCGTTAGCCCCCTGCCCCCCACTCACCTGGCTGGTGCACCATGCCCACGGATAAGCGCCCAACCAGGCGGCTTGGAGGGGGCGCGTGCACCATTGAATGCTTCTTGCTGTATAATTTAGAACAGGGCTGGAGGGGACTTCAAACCCATGGGGCAAATTCAGCCCTTGAGGTCTTCCTCAAATGCTTCTACCTCTCTGGACTGTGTTTCTTGAACTGCCATCATTCCTGTTGTTTCTCTGAATAGAGAGATGTGTCTGTGTAAACCTCTGACTTTTAAAAGGTTTTAAATACATCTTCTTGTGCAATCCAAACCCAGACAAATGGTGATTAGTGGCCTATGGATAGATGAAACAAGCCAAGTTCAAACAATAGCTTTTAAATCTGACTTGTTTCAACTAACTGCACAACAGGCTAACCTGTGGTTAATCTAAAAGAAGGGTAGAAGTTTCCACTTTCCTTCATTTGACCATGAGAAAGGAGGAAAGGAGGAGGATTGTGTGAACCAAGGCACATGTAGAGTTATTTTCATAATGCTAAACTGTGGTTATGAGTTACATCCAAACACAGCCAAACTCTTGATTTAAAATTTTCCAGCTTCTTCCTTCAGGTTTATATTCCCACTGATTGGCTTTCACTTTCAAAACTTTTCTCAGCTTATTCCTCTATGCTGTTTAAACAGATGGCTAATTCTTTTAATTAAGAGTTACTTTGAATCTAATAAGATAATCATAGAATCATAGAGTTGGAAGAGACCACAAGGGCCATCGAGTCCAACCCCCTGCCAAGCACAATGTGCCAGCTGTTTTTAATACCACATGTTTATGGATATAATGTGAATAACTGTTATTGTATTGGAACAAACTGCAATTTCCTGTTACATCCAAATACAAGAACCATGGTTTGTATAGGCTGCAGTAAATTAACAAACCATGATTTGAAACTATGTTATGACAAACTTCTCACAATTTTCCATATTTGGACATCATTGAAAACTGCAGTTTGTTCCAAAATGTAAATGGAAGTTTCATATTTGCCTACTTTGCATATGAAGGAGGAAAAGGGAAGCTGAAAAGCCCCAGGAGCTGCTGGAATTGGGGCATGGCTACTCCCTGTGCTGAACCACTGAACTTCACATGACAGCCTTCTTAGTGAAGAGCCTGCCAAACTGACCCCACCCACCCAGGCTCACCACCGGATCTTCCTAGACTGAAGGGACTGTCAATATATTCCTTTCCTAGCTGAGCCTTGATTGAGCAATAGGCCTCCCTCAGTTCTACTGTAGATTAATAGTAGGGAAAACAAATTAACTGTGCTGGAAGAAAATTGCTAAAATATTACAGGATGTGTTCGCAATGTCCAAATAATGCCCGTAGCAAATTTTCTGACAATTTTCTGTTATACGTTGTGGTAGATATAGCTTTAAGCAAACATATGTTTTTGGAATTCTGCCACTCCACCCCCCCCCCCTTCTGAAGTAGAAAGTTGGGGAACTGCGTTCTGTAAGTATAACTGCGTGTGCTCACGAGGAAGGAATTGTTTTGTCAGTAGGTTTTCTTGTTAGCTGTTCTTAAAAATTAGCAGAACTGCTTTCAAAACAGTCTTCACTGGGAATTAGGGTGAAAGGGTAAATATTCCAAACAGCTGTGGGACATACAGCCTGTTATATGTTTGTAGCCACCTCCTGGGGCCTATTTCTAATATGTTTACCCTTAGGTGTTGGTTCTGATGGTACTGGTGTTTGCTTAAATATAATGTAGCTTTTGCTAATTATTGTGTGTCATGTAGTATGTGAAACACCTGCAAGAGTATAGCCATTAGATTGAATGATTATGCCCTTGTTAATCAAAGGCACTACTTTTGTATCCAGTGTTTCAGTAGTTGTTACTTCTTGTATATGTTATCTCTTACCTGATCTGTGACATTTATTGCAAAGTTGCAAGAGCTTTGTTGAAGTCCCTGGATGGTGTTCATTTGTAGCCAGAAGGTGCTCATTTGTAGCCAGCCAACAGAAGGATGCCTCTCTTCACATGCTTCTGATGTCCCATTTGTCTAAACTTAAAGCAGGGGTAAAAAGGTAAAGGTAAAAGGACCCCTGACCATTAAGTCCAGTCGTGACCGACTCAGGGGTTACGGCGCTCATCTCGCTTTATTGGCCGAGGGAGCCGGCGTACAGCTTCCGGGTCATGTGGCCAGCATGACTGAGCCGCTTCTGGTGAACCAGAGCAGCGCACGGAGGTAGTCAACCTTTTTATACCTACTGCCCACTAATGCATCTTTCTTGATGGTAGAATTTCCTTACCGCCCACTGGTGCTCAATGGAAGGAGGATTCAGCTTGTGCCGTGGAACCCCCTACTGCCCACCTAGAATCCTGAAACTCCCACTAGTGGGCGGTAGGGATCAGGTTGACAACCTCTGGTCTAAAGTATGAGGGGCTGATTACTAAACAGGAATTAGAATGATTTTTTAAAGAAAAACAATAAATGGATCTTTCTCATGGGTGATTATGCTGGTGATTTGCACTCTTTGTAAATTGTTGATATATATTTTAATCTGCTTTTCAGGAGAAACTCAGCACTTTAAAGATGCATTTGTGGGGAATGCAGCCAGTGTCAAAGGATTGCCTCTTGCTTTTTATTCAGGAATGTATGCCTACTCAGGCTGGTAAGTGGTATGACAGGTTAGATTACATTGAATGCCTGACCATTGTATGCTCAATATGCTATTAGGTAAATCTCAGCCAAACCGATGCCCTCTGTAAACTTGGAGCATGGCAGGAGTCTATGATATAGATGTTAAGCTTATGAGATAGATGTAAGTGCTCTGGCGTATGCTTTGTATGCAGAGGGTCCCAAATTCAATCCCTGGCATCTCAAGGTAGGACTGCAAGAGACTCCTGTCTGAAATCCTAGAGAGATACTCAGGTCAATGCAGAAGACAATGGCTATCTAAATGAACCGGTGGTTGCACTTTGTATGAGGCAGCTTGACAGTGCACTCTTGTATGTGTCTTCCCTGACATAGGCCTCCCACTAAGTTCAATGGGACTTATTTCAGGATGAGTGAATATAGGATTGTAGCCTAACTGACTTTTCCTGCGGTGGGGCCCACTTACAATTTTATGGGAGATTTTTGGGCACTCTGAGGTGTACTCAAAAGCCTAATCTGCTGTACAGAGTTATTATGAGTATTAAGTAACAATTATATTGCATGTGAAAAATTCTATATTGGTAAATAAAATTGATTTAATCTTTGCTTTTATAGGTTTTACCTCAATTTTGTTACTGAAGAAGTAGAGAATCCAGAAAGGTATGTTCTTCCCCTCACTTCCTTTTCTTAAAAAAAACTGATCTTAAAAGTCCCACTGCTCTAGAAAATAAATTATGCTCTTTCAGCTAATCTTGCATGCCAGTCAGGTTGCTTTCTCCTTGCAATGATGATATCAGTTTGAATACACTTTTGTTTGAAATTTTGCTAATTATTAGTTCGACCTGACCTGCGTAGGTGTATATCTTTTCTTGTGTACTGAAGACAAAAAGAAAGTAGTTCTCCCCATTTACAGCATGTCAGCAATTTTCTATGGGAAACATTGAATGGATGCCTCTGACATGTCACTGGGAAAGGATAAAGCTTTGAATGCAGATTTCATGGCATATTTAAATGTTGATTTGCTGTGTATAAGGTTGCTCAGTCATAATGTGATCTCAGCACACTAAGGCCCAATTTAAATTTGTCCCGTGGAATACATCCATGGAAGTGTTCCATGTAACTGCTGTTTGTGGATGGAGGTTATACTGAATGGATGTATAGTTGCCTTTGACTGGACTTAACTGTCTAGGGGCCTTTTACCTTTACCTTTACTAAATGGATTTGTGTGGATGTTATGTGAATGTGACTCTGGCCCCAGAAGGTTACCCTTGAGGAAATGTGGGTCTCAGGGTAATAAAAGTTCTCCAACTCTGATGTGTAGGGTTGCATATTTCCCCCCTACATGGCCTTGTTATGCTTCTGAATATACAGTTATCTGCTGTCCTGATATGCTGGCAGCTCTTTGATGCAAGGGTGATGCTGTCGCCCTTCATTCTGTGTAGGCAGGCTATATCATTGTGCTGTCAGTGTGCTCAACCCGCATTAGGTGCATTGCTATGTGAGCCCCATGCTATCACATTTATCTGGCTATTTCAGCCAAAATGGATAATACCTAGAAAAAATGTAGACTAGCTAGAATTTGACAGAGTGTTGCTGCACATATGCATTGTTGCTTCTCTCTTGTTAGAAAGCCATTGGGGTACTGTAAAATATTCAGATGAATGCTATTAATGGAAAATAAAGTGGAAGACAATGTGTTTAATTCTGCATTCGGGGAAGTATTCTCCATATGAAGTTAGAATGTAGAAATTTTTTTTCAGGATTATTGAAGTAACCATAAGCAGACTCCCTCCAGTTACTACTTGTGATACAAACAGAAGCCTTTGTAGTAAATCAGAAGTGTTGGCTTCGTTAGAGTCCTGACACAGAACCAATTAAATCAAGCAGTGGTTAGTACTTTAAATTTAGTTTCTATATGCACTAATGGGAAGATGCAGCATAAGATTCTATCAGCACATCTGCATCCCAAATAGTTGAGAAATTTTTCCAGCAACACAGAGGAGTGAAGTGCTTCTCTGACTCAAGTGGAGGAAAGGTGCTTGATGATTCAACAGCTCAGCACCAACACCCAATAAAAATCATAGCTAGTCTTTTTATTGGCTTCATTCATCTTTGGATGAGGCCTCTAATGCTGAACAACTGGAGATGCAGAGCTTAATTATTTGAACAGGCAGGTTTTGAAGCTCATAGCCACAGGCAGTTTTGTATCACTATCTTGTTTGCTTTGCTGTAGGTGTTTTATTTAAATCTCCCACAGAAGTTCACACTGTAAACAGGACTTCTCTGTAGAACATCATTGTGGAACTGTTGCTATTGCAATAAAAAAGGATTATAATTCTTCCAGATGTGTAATTTGTAATATTTTGTGAAGAGCTGTAGATGCAAATTACTGCCTGGAACAAGGAAGTGTATAATGAATCCTTCTGTCTCGTGCCGTGCCAAAGTAAATGTTTGCCTCAAAATCAGTCACAGTTGTATGTTTCCAGGTGCACTTCACCATGTAGAATAACTGGCAGCTGGTATTCCTATAATCAGTTCATGCTCAAACAGTGATAATTAACCTTCTGCAACATTTAGGGTGACAGAGTGCCTGAAAAGAACTATGTGGCAAACACAGATATTTGCACCTCAAAATAGTAAATCTCCATGGCATGGGGAGATGTTGAATCAGTAATTTGGTACAGGGATATGTGGAATCATTTGCAGAATTATATCTGCGACTGCTTTAGCTTGCCATATTCAATTTTTCCTTGCTTGCTTCACTTGAAACAATCCCGTACAAACAGGTTGTGTTTTCTGTTTATCCAATGAAAAGAGATGAGGGTGGCAGATACTGAGTTGCAAAAGTCCATCTTTGGAATTCATGACTGGGCAGCTGTCCATAACCAGTGTTGCATTTATCAGAATACTAGTGTTTTGGGAAACCTTAACCTTGTCAAGGCTGTCCTAATTGACAATGGCATTATATTGTATTCCCCTCCCTCATGTATGTTTTAGACCTTCATCCTACCTATGCTGCAACAAGCATATTGGAAGGACCAGTTCCTTTGAGTTTGTTATATGGAGTATTGGGATGTGGAAACCATCACGAGATTTCTCTATTGCACTATATACCAACTTTGTTGCTTATTAAGGGAAATTTCTAGGAACTGATCTCAACGTTGTAGCTTAGAAGTCACTGTTCATAACTGGAAACATTGGTGCAAATATATTTCCTGGGACATTAATGGGGGGAAAGTATAGCATAACTCATCACATTTGTCTTTGTAGTAGATTGTTGTGTCATTTTGTCTGTTACAGTCAACTCTCCAAAGTAAGCATGGGATAAACTGGAATGTAAACTTTTAGGCATTCATTTCTTCAAAACATTTTGCTGTACAAGAGTAGAAAACATAGGCTAGTTTGGAATTCACAAATTAAATCCAGGTGTATTTGAGGTTTAATACATCACTACACTTTGATTTAGGATATTTGTGAAAGCTGCATAAGGAATATACCACTTGGGTGTATTGGTGTTTGTTATTTCCTGGTTTCTCATGTGACTTGGGCTAATCCATGACCCCTAAAAAGGATAATTACACAGGATAGGAACATAGGATGCTGCATACAGAACACACAGAGTGAGACTATTGGTTCGTCTAGTTCAGTATTTTCAACACCGACTGACAGTGCGGCTCTGCTGGATTTTTAGATAGGAGTTTTTCTCAGCCTACCTGGAGATGCCTGAACCTGGGACCTTTTTCATGCAAAGCATGTGCTCTGCCACTGAGTTACAGCCTTTCAATTATAAATTAATGAAGAATACAATAACGAAATAATTGAATGAAGTGAATGAAGAACAATGACCCAGTAATGAATGGTGCAAGCTGTTGATTCACATAATGAAGTACATGAACTACCTGCTTAAAAACATCTATTTGTACACATTTTAGGGCATTTTAAAATTAAAACAATAGGCAACATTAAGGGGAGACATGAAACCTTAAAAATGAAATTTCAGGAAAGTGCTGTAATTATTTAGCGTTTAGGTGAAAATTCCAGTGTTGTCACTATAAAAGAGTAAGGGCCTAAACATAAATAAAATGGAGAGACCCAAGGGCAAAAATTCTTCAATATCTATCAAAGCTAAAGCTGGAAACAGTTTCTCAAAAATTCCTTTGTCATAAATCCTTGCTAGAATTTGTGGCAAAATGTACATAGAGCAATTCCTTGTTTAAACATGAAAGTTTGCAAATGTTCTGTTTCCATTTGTTAAATAAGTTTGAGGCCATCCAGGTAATCAATCATTGTTTAAAAAGTTACACTGTGCAAAGAATGTATTATTGAGATGTATAGTGTTTGTAAGCCTACTCTCAGATTGATAAATCATGTCTAGTGCCTGTTGGAATACAGAGAATGAATTGCTTTGCTATGACCTTGGGGTGTGAGATTAGTCAGTTTGTCTATTAGGCTTTTCCAGTGTTCTTCTCACTTCATTTATTCCTTCTGTCCTTTGGAGCCAAGATGCAGCAGACTTGGAGCAAGTTGCCAGGGCTTGATATAATCACTCATTTTGGGAAAGCAGAATATCAGAATGGCCTGAATGATCTTTGTGGGTTTTTAATATCAGATTTAAATAATCTGAGTGTCATATTTAATTAATGCACTGTCTGCTTCCTATTTATATTAATTAATGGCTGAAAGTCAACACATCTTGAGTCAATGAGAAATGAAAAGACGAAGCATAATACTGAGGATATTTCCAGACTTGAGGAAGGTGATGGCGACATAGATAAATGAGAGGTGAGCAGCTTCCCAAATGTCACAGTGCTTCCAACATGTTGGTGAATTCCAGCCCTTTAAATTTTTTGGCATGCTGCAATCTGATGTACTATCATTCTTAGTTAAATCAATAACTCACACGATACTTTAAATATCAAGCCTGATAGGTCTAACTTCGCTCACATGCCCTGAGCTCTTTTGAAAGGTGGACAGTGACAGAATGGGAACTGTTGGATGCTCAATATTTTAGAAACATCATTTACTTTGGAGCCTAACTGGTAACAGTTCACCTTTGGAAAGTGTATTCATATTTTGAGATGTGAAGTTTTGAAGTCTTTTGAATATAGGGCTGATAGCATACCCCACAAGTGTCCCAGAAAAAAAAGTGTTGTCCCATCCTGTTTTCTCTCACAAGAGCACAGCAGCCATTTTGGGTGCTATGATCTCGCATGATTTCATACTGAGATCCCTTTGTTATCACTTCATTGAGTGGGGGGTAGAGCATCACAGGATGTTTTGACTTGCCAAAATCTAGAGCCCTTGAATCTCTGCCATAGTGCCTAATTTCTAGACACACATGCACACTCGGCCATGGGACATTCTCAAGTACCAAGGAGTAAAATGGGGTTGGCAGAAGACAGTAGGGTGGCCATGCACTGTGGAGGACAGCACTCTCTATTTTGAAGGCTGTCCAGTCCAAGTCTAGTTTAAAGATGAAGAACCATAACAACAGGAGCTCATCAACAGTTAGCAGCTTGTGGCCTGCGGTCCAAGCAGGTACACAAATCACCCAGTGTCTGCCACGCTATGGTGAGGTGTATTGTATTCCCCTTAAAATATGTGTCTATATTTATAGATGACCATATGGGAAATTTGTGCAAATTCTTATCCTCTCTTTGGGTGATGCATGACCGGCTGGTCTAGAAGAGAGAAGCAATATGCTGCCTTTGTGCACTCCTTTATTTAACATGTTGCCTTTTCTCCCATTTAAAGTACACGGGTTCCTCCCAAATAATCCTGGAAATTGTGGTTCGTTACGGGTGCGAATTGTTACTCTGTGAGGGAGTAAACTGCATCTTGCACAATTCTTTGTAGGGAAGGCCATGACCGTTAAAGTGGGGTGGTATAAACATGCTTTAAAAGTACAGTGGTACCTCGGGTTAAGTATTTAATTCTAAGTACTTCATTCGTTCCAGAGGTCTGTTCTTAGCCTGAAACTGTTCTTAACCTGAAGCACCACTTTAGCTAATGGGGCCTCCTGCTGCCAGAGCACGATTTCTGTTCTCATCCTGAAGCAAACTTCTTAACCTGAAGCACTATTTCTGGGTTAGCGGAGTCTGTAACCTGAAGCGCATGTAACCCGAGGTACCACTGTAATGTGGATATGAGCTTCTTCTGCAGGTCACCTCTTCAGAGGATATGACACATTGCTAGCCCTCCTCCTGTAGGATTGCATATTTGGGGGCATACTTGTATAAATGATAACCTTGAAATGCAGAATGGATATTCTGGTTTGGATCCAGCTTAGAGCTGTTGATCTACTGTTGGTAGCTTGGGGATATTTATAGATACTGTGAACATTAGGGGGACCATAATTAATGGCATGCAGGTCAAACTTTAAGTGAGTTTTCCTTGTCTTCAAGTTTTCACCTCTCTGCAATTTCCTGAGACTGCTTCTGAGGAATTTGTTAGGTAGTTTCACTACATCTTCAGACATTGGTTCCCACATGAAGGTCTGTGTGTATCCTCACTTAGTTATAGCTGATGAGTCACAAGTGAGATGGCAACCCACCTATAGTGGGAGGTAGTGCTGGCAGCAAAACCACATAACTTTAAATACTAAACATTCCCCTCGCCACAGGCAAGATCACAGGAAGGCACAAGAAGAAAGCAAATGCATTACATACAAGTGCCTGTAGCGCAAATCAGCCTAGATGGCTCAAACAAGTGATGCAAGTCACATGCTAAAGAGTCCAGATGAGACAAGACAAAACTAGACATTACTTCTGGAAAGTCTCAGTCACCAACTTGAGGAAAAGTCCTTATCAGCGTCAGATAATGTTGATTGCTCAGACTTTGCACATGAGTAAAACTCATTCATTGAATCTTTCAAGGAGTGCATTTCCGTACTACCCTTTCACTTTCTTTGTTTTTCACTGAATGCACAAACTAAGAAGTGACATAATGATCTAGTCTAGGAGTGTGGAATCCCAGATGTTGCTGGACTGCAAGTCCCGGAATCACTGACCTTTAGCCATGTTGGCTGGGGCTTGTGGGCACTGGAAGTTCAGCAGCAGCTGGAGGGCACCAGGATCCCCCTTTCAGATTTTCGTCAAAGTTAAGTACCTCTCTATAGTGTCAAGCTCTATCAAAGTTCCATTGAACCTGAGGGTACTTAATTCTTAGTAGACATGTATAGGATTACACTGTGAGCCCTGATTATTTGAATAGGGAGTTAAGCAGGTATAGATGAAACCATATATTCAAACATTTGGCATATCATTTTTCAAAAAGGAAATATTGCTCTTATCTATTGAGCATATGAAGGAAACTTTAGCTGGATTTAACATGAATTATAAGCTGTTCCTTAATAAGCAAAATTATTTTTTCTTTTCAAAACACATATGTAAATGTTAGACGAAAGGAACAAGCTATATTTTTCTCTTAGTGTCTTTAATGTAAGGGGCATGTCCATGCACAATGTGCTAAATATTCATGCTGCCCATGAGCTATCATCAAAAAATATTTTTGTCTTTTTTAACTTCTTATTGAGATTAAAGAGCCCTGTTTGAAGGAATTAAACAATTACCCTGTGCTTAATTGTGTGTGTGTGTGTGTGTGTGTGTGTGTGTGTGTGTGTGTGTGTGTGTGTGTTGTTCTGCTTCACATATGCATAAAAAATCCATTTGGCTCAAAGTCAATTTGTTCATTCCTCTAAGGCCACTATGCCAAGTAAATGGTGTAAAAATGGTAGGATTATATTGTAATATTTTATCTTGAGGTAATCAAAAGTGACATACATTAATCCCTCAAATGCTATTCTATAGCTCATTTGCTCATGTAAATTTAAAAGGTGTCCAGGTACCTTAAAATAAAATTGAAGGGCAAGGCTGTCAGTATTTCCTTTCACTTTTATTCAGTATGGTTTATGGTCTAGAAATACTTTTAGGCTTTTATATCTGGGTCAGTGTAACTAGCTGGGTTGTTTTTTTTAAAGTAACTCTTTCACACATAAATCTTAACTAGATTTTGACTATTACCTATGCAGCACACATAGAACTATCCCAAATCCTTAGGTCAGAGGTCTAGACTGTACAAAAAATAGCCTGGTTCCCACTAAGCTATGGCTTGATTAACAAACCAGAAGTTGTCCTAATATATGGTTATGTTTTCCAGCCGCGCTTGCTTTGCGCCATTGTAATTTGGTGAACATACTGGGTGGGGTTTGACTGGGTTCACATGTTAACAACCAAGCCAAAGATAAAATAAAATAAAATAAGGTTTGTGATCAAAGGTTTGTATTCAAACAACAAACACTGAGCCGTATCCAGTGTGTTCTGTCCATTAGTGCAAGCAGATGGCGCAGTTTAAAAGCTATGCATCAAAGGAATCCAGCGCAACAGTTGTGCTAGTGGAAGCTTGTTGTACAACAACAGATTGTGAAATCTGCTGTGCCACCATCTTTGGCCATGTGCTTGTGTATACTCTTATACTGCACAATCTGGTGCACTGGTACTTTTGTTTCCCTTGCACAGCAATGTTCCACCACTGGAACAAGTATACTGCTAAGTTACTTTAACTTAGCACTACACTGGATACAACTCCCTGGTTTCCAGATTGTGATTTGTTAGCAGTAAGCATGCCCCATAGCTAAACCTTTTGGCTGGGTTCACTTATAACGCCAAGCCATGACTTAATAAACCATAGATTAGTGTTATGTGCAAACCAGACCACCCTTTCTTTTGCACTGTACTGGAAAGTGCAATATTGTTGTATGTGTGTAGATTTTATTGCATTTATTTTATAAACATTTCTGTAGTACCCTTTTGCGCCAAAAAGAGCCCCCCCAAACAACTTAGAACAATAAAACATCGAAAAAATACTGAAGAACATTGAAACCAATATAAAACAGTTAACAAGGCCATAAAAGACTGATGGAACAAATATGTCTTAGCTATCCAGGATAGGGCCACTTGAATCTCCATTTGTAGGATGCTCCTCAGGCAAGGTGCCACCACTGAAAAGGTCCTATCCCATACAGAGCTGGCTATACCACTAGGCAGAGTGAGGCAGCTGCCTCAGGTGTCAAATTCTGGGGGAGTAATGGCAGTGAGATGTTGAACAAGAGAGCTGTGTGTCACTTATAGACTGCCATGTGCCTCCAAAGCTAGACTGCTACCCTCAGGTGTAGTGGAGGAAGCTGTCCTATCATTAAAATTTAATTGCTAGAATTTTGGGTGAAAAATAGATCTCTTTTATCAGGGACCATCCCATAACAAATGGAAGCTGGAATACACACACAAACCTAGCCTGTAGTCACGTGGAATCCTGTAGGGACAAAATATTCATCCGTTTTGCCTCTGTTGCAGTCATGATGCATGAAATCTTAGCTTTTCTTCTCCCTGTCCATCTATATGGAGTGTGGGGTCCATTGCATGTTCAGGATAAGCTGTGGTAGACTTCCAAGACTGGGTTGGGATGAGCATTCTGTTTAAATGGAGGATCTTACCTACATCAGACCAAGCATGATGACTAATCCAACTCTGGTAAAATGGAATGCATAGGACTGGATATGCATAGGTTATTAAGCTAGTAGCACGTAATTTCCACTGATTGAAATTGATGGGACTTAAGTCAGTATAACTAAATTTTCACATTCATTTTAATGTGTCATAAATATGATTAACTTAGTCTGGATTCAATGCACACAAACACAGATCCTCCTGAAGCATAAGGAAGAGGGCAAATCAAACTTTTTAATGCAGTGAATATGAGCTTTACCCCTGTCACTGTTCTCGTTGGCTTCACCTTCTGAAATGGGAAACCTTCTATATCCATGGAGGCTCCTTGTGTATTTTTGAACCCTGCATAATTGGGGCTAATGTGCCTGCCCCTGCTGACCCTCTCCTGTGTTTATATTGCCCTCTTCCTAATGCCTAAACAGGACTATAGTTTTAATACAATTCTGCTTTTTATTAGATATTAATATTCTTTAAGCCATAAGAAATTGAGGCTTTGACTGAAGTTTCAGAAGCAGCCAGCTCTTCATGCACTTGTAATATATTAACCCAGAAAGAGAACCTGCCCAGTATGATAAACAAAGCAGATTAACTTGGCAAGTACATTTTCTGCCTATATAACCTGGTCATTATTAATCACAGTACGGTCATGTATAATTGTGCAAATAGAAATTCAGCAAATGTGTGTCTTATAAAACTAATTTCCTGAAATAAAAAAAACAAAAAACATTTATTTCCAAAAGGAGCATAGTGAATGTTGTTGCCCAGCAAATCTGGCTGGTGGCCCAACACCAGCAATGTTAATGATCTGTTTGCATTTCCATTACAGTCCTTTATCTTTAGAATTCTATAATTTACCAATAAACTCTTTTTGCAAGCTGGCATTTGAGCTTTAACTGGCCTTTGAAAAGGCCACAGGAGATGAGATAATTTGTTTGAAAAGTGACTATAGTAATGTTAATTTAAAATACTTTTCAGAATTTCACATTCTTTAACACAATTTAATGTACACATCTAGAGTAGACCAACTGATCCAAAATACAGGCACCTTTGGATTAAACACTCCATAAATATTTTTAGATGGTTCAACAAAAGTGCAGTGTCTTTTATTTTTAACCCATTATTTCTGCCTGCATGATTATATACCATTCCCATTGTCAATACTATACATAGATTCTATGCATGTTCTTATGCTGGCACCCACAGAACTTATCTGAAGGATTGTTGTTTTGGTGGGGCTGCGTGAAACAAATAGGGACTAACATGTGATGGGACTGTTGAGTTGAATTTAACTTACGAAACAGTTTTATTTACAGCACAATCCTAGACATCTTTATTCAGAAGTAAATTTAGTGGGGCTTACCCATACCAGTGTAAGATCACAGCCTTAGCACGACATGAGCTGTGGAGGACTGGTATAGTATTTAACATTTGTGTACTTACGTTCATTTCCATTTACAATATGGAGAAACTATGAGGAAGGTGTTTCATTTTGCTATGTAACCCTGTTGCTTTAACCAAAATGTACAGAAAGAAGATCATTGTACTATTGATTTTTTAAAATCAAGAACTTGTTTGTTTGTTTTAATCCTTGGGTCCTACTTGGGCAACAGCAGTAGAAGGAGCCAGTGGTAGTTAATGCTACATAAAGCACAGATGGAAGTGGCAACAACTTCCTGCCAATGGCAGTAACAGTAATTACAGCAGATTGCGTAAACCAGATGGGCAAGCTAGATGGGGACAATTAGCATTACAAAACAAGGAAACTGGAAAATTAGGGTGGGGGTGTAGTAGTGTGTATGTGTGCATAGTGGGAGGGGGTGTCAAATGTTTTTGCTTTGCCCGCTTGACCAGAATGTGTATCTTTAGGGCACATCTGTTTGGCAGTTCCGAAGGGGGATTAGATATGGGTCCAAAGCACAGTTGATCCTTGCAGTCTGCATGAACTAGTGACCTTGTCTCCTGCTGGTTTTGCCCTGGGTCTTGGCAATACATTTGTGAAGGGCGCTATTGAAGAGCACTGTACAACTTGTGCCACACTGAGTTGAGCATGGCCCCCTCACCGTACAGTGTAGTCCAGAAAAGCTTGAGAAACCATCAGTTGTTGCTACCTGACTGAGACTGCAAAAGAAGGCAATTTTGTGGGCACCTGGGTGGTTGATGCAGCATGGGCTGGCAGGCTGTTTCAAATTGGATCACAATTTGAGAAGACCTGACGTATGCCAATAATTAGTTGGGACTATAATATTTGGGACAGAGAGAGGTTTCCCCCCTCACTTTCTGTTGTTTTCCTGTTCTCTTGTCCTGATTTCAGCTTTCCATTTCTGGATTTTGTTGTCTGTGAAGAGAGTCATTTGCTGTAATATCATATCATGGGAAATGGAGATTATCTCCAGCCGCAGCTTTAAGGCTTTAGTAATCTCAGTCACTGGAGGGTACTTTCTGAAAAACCTATCTGATTTTTTTTTGAATTGCTTTTCTGAGAAAAGAGCCCAAAGCACTTTAAGATCAGATGACTTTCTAACCTCCTGTTTCCAGCTTCAACGGCAATTGTCTCTGTATTTTAATGCAAAAATTACAGGTGTGCAGGTTCTCTTTAGCAAATAGTTTGCCTTTCTACACTTTATCTGTGACAAAGGGTGCGTTGATATGCCTGCCAAGGGTCCAGATGTCACCATGCCAATCTTTGGTCTGTGATCAGTGAAAATTCTGGGCTGCATGAATATTCATTTCAGTCAAGATCTATTTGTTTTGGTCATAACAAGTACGTACAAGATTAAAATGTTTTGGAAAAAGGCTAATAGTATACAGTAGGGCTGCAAGATCATGTTATACAAGATCATGTTACACAGCATTCTTTAATCCAAGTAACAGTCAAACACATGGACATCCACAAAGTTTTACATTGAAAAAACGGCCCCTCTCTGGATAGGCAACAGCGGCGGAGGAAGCCGCTCAGGTGCCTGCCCACTATGGAGTCTGCCTGCCTCCTCCCACTCAGCCACCCTACAGCTGGGGAGGAGGCAGCGGGCGGACTGTGGCTCGGCTGCGCTGCAGGCCCCACGGTGAGTGCCGCCTAGCATTTTGTCACCACCACCTCAGTGGGTACACCCGGGGCAGCCAGCACCTACCACACCCCCTTCCTCTGCCCCTGATGGGCAAGTTATTGTTTGCAAGCAAACACCCCTCCTCACGCTTTTTGGTGAGTCTGACCAATACTTGTGACTTTCAGCAACCCAGGAAAGAATTGTATCCTCACATTCAAGGCCAATGTCAGCAGGCTACATCATGAGATCCTAGAACGCTGACAGGACCACTCACTGAAGCCAGTGGCTCTTTGTATTCACTTATTGGTCCAAATTCTGAATTCCTGTTTTGCAGCAGCGGTGGATTTGACCTGTCCCAATACATACCAATTCCTCAAGTTGTGATTGGCTGCACCTCCCTGGTGATTGCAAACTTTGGAGCTAGTCTTGCTTCTGCTTAAATGTGTGAAATGACTTGAATGCTCTCCAGTTTCTTGAGCGTTTTAGTCCCCTGCAAAAGAGGTTTTCTGTGTTTCTGGCCCAGCTGGAGAATATCAGCAGGTGTGGAGTTACTGTATTGTTGCCCCAAAAATTTCAGTGGGTGTAGAGTTGATATTGGCCTGCTGTTGTGAAATGCCCAAGAGAGCATTAAACATTTCATTAAACATTTCTCCAGTGCTCAGCAGTCACCCTGGTGGCCCATGCTACCTGATCTGAAAAAGACCAATGAGAAAACTTAGCTCTCCACTTCAAGGGCTTAACTGAAGAACAGGAAACCACAGAGGCTCTCTTATCAAGTGCCTGAGATATGTACACTAGGTGGTTTTCTTTCTTTGAAGCCATTCTTTCAAAAAGCATCATTACTAATTTTAAAAACTAACAATGAATAGCTTATTTTCCCTTTGATAATCTTCAAATTCAACACAGGACTCCTAAAAATAGAGCTTTGTTCAACATTTAGCTAACAGAACTTTTTCATAGCCAAATTTTCTGATTTTTCGGCAAATCCTGTTCTGCAGTATTGCTGCCCAGAAATATCATGGAGAACTTGTTGCAATCAATGGATTAACATTGGATATTACCCAAGGACAGGGATTGGTTTTACCTCCTTTCCGTTGCTTTGAGGTGGCCAGCAATCTGGGGCCAGGAACCTGTGGCTTTACAGATGTTGCCAAACTACAGTTGCCACCATCTTTGACTGTTGGCCATATTGGCTAAGGCTGCAGAAGTCCAGTAACATCCCCTAAGCTAACTGGTTGCTTCCTTGACTCCCAGTGCATGATTACTGAACAAAGAACCAGTCAAATGCACACGCTAACAGTCAAATGGGTCACGAAGAGTCGGACACGACTAAACGACTAAACAACAAACAGTCAAATGCATCACAAGCTCTTGTGTTTCATATCCCTCATTTTCCCTAGCAGAAATGCCTGATGACTTGCTGCTATAAATTTTGCACTGAAGGGGGGGATAGTATGGATTTTTAGAATACCCATTTTAAAAAGGGAACTTGTTGCTTGTTGAGTTTCATATAGCAGCACTGAACTATTGCAAGACAGGTGGCTTCATATTTTATCTCTTGAGAGCCCATGGCCAGGCTGATCTCTCTCACAGAAACAGCGAAGGCTAAATTCCTCTGTCAGCTATACTGAGCCGATTGCAGACAAATTGCTCTTACCTTGGCTGTTATGAAACTCTCCTGGAAGATTTTTTTTTTTTAAATCCTAGTAATTCTGAGAACTCAGCTGTGCAATCGTTTGTGAATCTCTAGTTGGGAATTGATCTAGACTTAGAACACTGAATTCCCTGATAGAAAGATGAAGGAAGTTCAGAAATTCTGGAATAAATTGTTAAATTGAATTAAGAGCACTTTTAGATGAAAGCTTATGATCATGTTAGGTCTTTTGGGACAGTTATGTTGGGTAGGAATATGAATTAAGAATTGGGGGGGGGGAGGAGGACTGATCGCTGAAGAATCCTACTTTGGAATGAAGGAGTCATAGATATAAAGGCTTTTCTGGGAGACTATTATTTATTATTATGTTGCTTTCTGCAGAGATGATGCATCCTTCCAGATACATGGAATAAATACTATTGACATTTTGTAGCCTTTTAAAAAATTGCTTTTAAATAGAATTGAATTCAGTGGTAAAAGTCTATTCTTTATATTTGATAATCATGGGCAGTGCTTTTTTCTGGGGGGACGCAGGGGGACACATACCCCTAAACATTTTGTGACTCTTTGTACTTTTGTCCATTTACTGTATTTATTTTTCCCAATTTCAACTATGAAATGGTGATTTTCTTGAGTCAAAATGAGAGTACCCCTAAACAATTTTTTAAAGAAAAAAAAGCACTGATCATGGGCACATTTGATAGCTCTCATGAATGTGTTAATTTGGTAGATCTTGAAACAGCTGTCCCAGTGTAGGCTGCTCAGGGGCAAAGGATGACCTTCCTATTTATTTAAGCACTTATACTTGTGCTTTGAACTTTAAACTACAGATGCATAGAAAATGAACCTTTTGGCAGATGTAGCTTGGCACACAAGTGAGAAAGTCTGCACCTGCTGAATCAAATTGCCCTTTCCTATGCACCTGTTAAAGGTATAGGAGCCCTGTCTTCCTCTTCCCTATATTCATGTTACAAATAAAAATTGCTGTCTCCCCAATCTCTCAATTGTTGTCCTCCTCTTCTCCATCCTGCTCATCTGTAAACTCACTGTTCCACATCAGTTCTGCAAAGAGAAATGCCTGAGCCCCCTATATTTTCAGTTCACAGACTCTGCCCCCATCTTCCTCTCCATCTTGCTTCTTAAAACTCTTCCATTGTTCTCTTCATACAGATAAGCTAGATCATCTTTAGCTGCCTTTTATTCAAAATAAAAAGGATTAGCTTATGCACAATTTTTTTAAAAAAACATGCTAAATGCAACATGTAGTTTGGCCATGAGCCTCATTAGTTAATAATGGCAAACCTGTGTCTCTGCAGATGCTGCCGTACTTCATCTCCCATTAGCCTTGGCTAGCCAGGCTAGTGATCAGTAGTAGGAGTTGTATTCTAGCAACATGGGGAAGGTCACAGGTTTTGCATCCCTGTGTTATGTTCCATTAATTCTTGAATGATACTATTTTAGTGCATGCTGGTCTATTAGGCTGCAATCCTATGTACACTGGACTGTGAGTTTCACTGAAATGAATGAGGCTTCTAACTGAGTAGACATGTATAGGATTGCAATGCACATGGCAGGATACAGCAGAAAATCACCTTGTGATCTTTGTTGGCAGCTCTGCTAGCGATGATGGAGTATAATGTAGCAAACTGGAAAATGGTGATTCTATTTTGTTTTTGCCTATATGAACTCAAGGAATTGTATTTTGGAGCCATCAAAATCTATTGTTAAAATACAGGGCTGCTTTAAAGGGAGAGAGAACTGTTAGGAACATTTTCCTCACTGTACTACATCTGAACAAAATGTTTTGTATGCCCATTACTAGTTTCAAAAGCTCCATCAGAGTAACTGTCAGGTTGAGCAGCCTAGCCAGCCTCTTCTATTGCAATGAAAAGGTTTGGGGTTTTGTCTTTTACAAACATTTGAAGCAGATTTTCACGATAAACACAACCCGCAAAGCAGTCTATGTCACAAGCTCATCTGCAGGCAAAAGGCTGCAATAATTACAGTGGCAGGAAATTGAAATCTGACAGGCTAGTTTATTTCTAAATACCATCATCCTCCCTTTGCTATGCTTCCCATCCCTTTCCCCTGGCTGTGATGTTATTGATATGTGGCATACAGTCTCTCTTGGCTCAGCTTCCCAGTGCTGTGAGACCCAATCTGTTCTTTCCCTGGTTCAAAATGCCCTTATTTCTACCTCTAAGGTCCACAAGAGTGAATGCCAGTTCATTGCCTAGCGCTGTTCATATAATGCTGCCGGTAAGTTTGATATTAAACTTCGGTAAGCTTCTCTTTCTCTCTCACCCCCAACACTCTCCCTACTAAAATTATTTTGGCTGGGGGCACTGTAATTCTTGCTCATAAATCAGGTGCTCAGAGATTTAATCATTCTAAATTCACATGAGAATCTAGTGCAATAAAATATTTCTCACTCTTTCCTTCATCCTTTTTTGTAATTGTGCCACCATACTTTTATTTGTTTTTAAGACTTGGGAAATCTGTGCTCGAAGATGTGTCTTGGGGCTGTTCAGTGTAGAAAAGCTAGAACCACTTGATCCTGTTTGGATTAATGGTCTGAATGTTACGGATTTCTAATGCATCCTTAATAAAATATTTTGGAAAGTTGCCACAATAAATTCCCTTACTCCTTTATATATAGATTGCCCCCTCTTTATATGTGAATTTATTTCAGCTTTCCATCACAGTGCATACCATAAGCCACTGAAGGCAAAATATCACTGAGTGCACTTAAGTCTGTGCCCATGGGGTATGGATAATTTGAAAGAAATACTTGTGTCCCTAGTCATGGTGTTTCAATGGGAATGCCCTCTGGTACGTTGAAAAGACAAAATATTGCATTTCTAGTCCCATTTCCACCTCTTATTCTTCAATTGCTTTGCCTTATTTATTTACTAATAATATTTGTATACCACTCAATATGCAAAATCCCTAAGAGGTTTACATAAAACACAATAAGGTCATGTTGATGGGTTTTTTTTATGAAATCATTTTTATTGGTTTTACAAATACATAGTCCAGGGATATCCCTGGAAACAAATGAGAATGGAGAGGAAAGATGAACCTTATGAGCCAGGGAAAGCCTGAACGAAGAGGCATTTGAAACCTGAGACTGTTTATGCCTCACAAACAGCACGTGGAAGGCTATTCCAGATAGTGGGTACCACTACTGAGGCCACATTCAAGATGCAATAAGAAGGCATCCTGCCAGTCTGCAATATGATCAGGAATGCCTCCTCCTCAGATCTGACCAGGTATAACCAGGAACATAATGGAGAAAAAGATCTATCTTACTATCAAGATGCAAATTGCTACGATTGCTGTGATGTACTTCTTACTCCACTGCTCCATAGAGATGGGAAACCTGTGGCCTCCCAGATGTTATTGGACTCTAACTCCCCACCAACCCCAACCAGTTTGGCCCAACATTGAGGGGTGATGACAGATGTAGTCCAGCTATATCTGAAGGGGTACTGGTTCCCCCAGCCCTGCCATAGAGGTTTGGGGTCAAAGTTTTATTTGCACCTCTTCTGTCCTAGTGTTGCCAGGGGTACCAACTTGAATATTTTTTTTTTTTGGGGGGGGGGAGGTAGGTCCCATCCCACATAATCGATCACATGATACAGTGCATGCACACCATTTGAATGGCAATGCCCATCAACTTTGGGCCTCCTCAAATATTTTATCGGGGGGCAAAGCCCCCACAGCCCTTTAGAGTTTGGCTCCTGTGAGTGTTGCTATCTGTTCATATGACATGTTCACATTCAGCGAGCCTATGGAGAGCAGGATGGCATTTCCTGCTCCTGAGCTTTCAAATGAACTCTTGGAAGTTGGCACAGAATCTGCAATCCTGTTCCCTCTCCCCTGTATTGTTCATGTTGGGCGAGAAGCGGCTTTTTGCACAGCCTCCTCAATTTAGAGTGGATGAGCTGCTGCAAGGCCATAAACATCCATTGTCGTTCAAAACCCATTGACGCTAAGAATGAAATGTATTGACAGTCACTGAAGGGAAAGCAAAATGTTTTTCCTTTCACACTTTCATAATAACCAACGTAACCATCACTTATAGCCTAAGGCCACTGTAATAAAAATTACAGGAAATACATGCATTAGCATTTCAAATATGCATCAATAAGGGTCAGGAGTACTGGTAAATACATATCTTTAAAATAAAAAGCACAGTCCTTGCCTTCCCAACTACCTTGTTTGTGCGAGATTATTCTGGAGGGTGGCACTTGTGTCCTTTGTGATCATATTCTATTTAATTCACTGTTGCAAAAGGTGAAGGGGAAGGACACTACTTAAGAAGACGGGTGGGAAGCTACTGAAATCGTTTCTTTCGTAATAATGCATGCTCTGAGTTGAAGAATGCAGGAGGAAAGAGTTTAGGTTAACAGAGAGCAATCTCACTTTTTCTGTAAATAAGCAGTGTAGAATGATGGATTGAAATTATGTGTGAGGGCAGAGCAGCAGGCTTTGAAGAGAGCCAGTGTATGCTCTGTTGTCATCCAGATCTCCATACATTCTCAATTGGTTCTGCAAATGCAGTTAGTGGGCACCTGCTACACCGCAACTGGCATGCTATTCCCCAGTAAAGGGGCAGCTACACAGAAGACCCTGCTCCGAGTTTATACATACAGGCCATGTATAAACTAGATTGAGGGTGGTTTTGAATACTACCCAGAAGTGCTCAAGAGAATATAAAGAATGTGACCAACTATCCATAATAATTTATGTCTACCCATCATAATTTATTTTTGTATGGACACATGACACTGGTAGGTGCCAGTGTCCTGCGTGTCACATATGAAGCTTCCTGAAATCTCTGCAAGGGAAATTGAAAGGGGATTATATTATGCAAGGGATTATATCATACTTATTGGCTTGGCAAAGAACTTTTTTTTTTTTTTTGCCACCAGCTCTTCCCAAAATCCCGCTCGCAACTCTACAGACCCCGCCACCTTTGCCCATAACCTGGGATAGCTTTTCTTTCTTTCTTTCTTTCTTTCTTTCTTTCTTTCTTTCTTTCTTTCTTTCTTTCTTTCTTTCCCAAGAAAGGAGTGGCACAGTTTTCCTTTCATAAACCACATTGTGCTGGCTAGAATGATGGGGAGTAAGGTTGGGGGGAAGGAGAAGGCTTTGTTTGCTTTTTCCATACACATACATACACAGTGCATAGGAATGCTTGCCTCATTCTTTAAAATAAAGATACTTGAGATCCTTTATGTAAGTTCCTGTAGGAAAATATTATACAGAAACATCTTGAAATGCCTCTGGTGGTAATTCATTTGACATACTAAAGTTGTAAATGGTCTGGAAGTACAGAATAATGGCTCTGACTTCATTTGCTGTCATTGTAGCTATGTGAAAGAGCACAAGACGCTTGCTGATTAAGGTTTACTCAGCTGTGACGTTAACTTCTGGCCATTACTGCAAAGCTCAGTTGATACTGTCCCAATTTATTTTGGATTTCTTTTATTTTGACATGGTAGATTGATTCAGTAATTTTTACTGGGTAATCATCCCAATCCTGCTTAATTTAAAAACAGGAACTACAATCCCATTGCTTAATGGCTATGGGGCATTGCTTTATGTTAACAAGGAAATGCAAGACTTTCCCTTGGGGTATGCTAAATGCTGTCGGAAAGGTAGCAATAGGGTGGCCACATGTCACAGAGAGCCAGTGTGGTGTAGTAGTTAAGAGTGGTAGTCTTGTAATCTGGTGAACCGGGTTCGCGTCTCTGCTCCTCCACATGCAGCTGCTGGGTGACCTTGGGCCAGTCACACTTCTTTGAAGTCTCTCAGCCCCACTCACCTCACAGAGTGTTTGTTGTGGGGGGAGGAAGGGAAAGGAGAATGTTAGCCACTTTGAGACTCCTTCGGGTAGTGATAAAGCAGGATATTCAATCCAAACTCTTTTTCTTCTTCTTCTTCCTGCTTTGCAGCAGTGTTCTGTTTGAAGGCCTGTAAGAAGCATCAATTGCCCACCAGCACTACCTAACTGTCAAACTAAGCAGACAGTCCATACACCTGGTTGCAGTCTTCCTAAATGAGATCTCAGTCGGTAGTGCATGAGACTCTTAAATTCAGGGTCATGGGTTCAAGCCCCATGTTGGGCATTTCAGGGGTTTGGACTAGATGATCCTCATTGTCCCTTCCTATTCTACAATTCTGATTCCCCCACTATGGTGAGATTGGCTGAATTCCTATTAATCCTATGATGTTTATGTATATGTATATACCTCTCCCTCCCTCCATCATCATCTCCAGACATTTTGCATTTGTAAATTTTCTTTTAAATGCTTTCTATTTCAGTGTTTCCTTTTGGGGACTTTAGTTTGTACCCCAAGAAAATGTTCTGTTGTATGCCCATGTACCTGTTCAGGGTGTGTGGAAGATCACAGCCACAGCTACTTGCTTGCAATGAATGCTGTTGGAGACACGGAAAGGAATTTAACAGCAAATAATTAACTGATGAATCAGTAATTGGTGCTGGGAATTTTAGTTTAAAATGACTGTGTCAGTACACAAAGCACACCTTCGCCAATTTAATACCTAGGTGAGAGAAAGGGTGTCTTTTAAAGGTGCTAGATGGTATTTTAGCACCAGAGCTGTGATGTTGGCTAATGCACTGCCCAGTGATTGAAAGGGAAGTATAACTTTTAAGGTGAAAATAAAAACGTCTCATTGCTGAAATCAGGAAACCAGGTCTTTCATATTAGTATTAGTAGTTGCTTTTTGTCAAAGGTTTTTTTTTGTTTTGTTTTGCTGTATGCCACCATCTAACAAGTAACACTGGCTGGTGTTACATGCTAATGGACTGCATCCCCTTAGAGACTTGGTCGTATTGAGAGAGTGAAAGAAGGCAGGCAAGGTACCACTTTTACATTAAAGCATGCATAGCTCAGAGGTCATGAAACCTCTTATTCTGCTCAAGGCTTCTGGGGACATAGAGAGTCTCAGTCTTTTAGCAGAGAGTAATGAATGGCACTTGCTGACTCGTTATCTTTCCACCCCCACCTGCCTGTCAGCAGGGGTTAGTGCTACTCAGCATAATGAGCCTGGACTCTGCCTGCCAAATACACGTGGGTCTGAGAGTGCTTTCTCCCCAGTTGCTTTGTAAATCCACTTTTACTTTTAGAGAAGATGGCGTTAAGATGTGTACTAGAGGTGTCTCGCCAAGCCTTTTCTCTAAAGGTTGATAAGTGCTGTAAATGTGAGCAGAGAGTCAAAGATATGGAGCTGAAAAGGTGGCCTGGCTGAGCTTGAGATTGCCGACAGGGTAATAATGCCTACCTTAAATGTCTTTGGGACCTGGTTATTTGAAGGACTGCTTTGGAGGCTGCTCAAGGGCCCACCATCTTGGAACCCAAGATAGCTTACATGTGGCCCTGACCAGCACTGGTATGTGGCCCCTGGAAGGTTGACCAAAAAATGTTTCCCATCCCTGCTTTATAAGGATAGGAAGAATTTCTAGGGTATAATCCAGGCATAGGCAAACTTGGCCCTCCAGATGCTTTGAGGCTACAATTCCCATCATCCCTGACCACTGGTCCTGTTAGCTAGGGATGATGGAAGCTGTAGTCTCAAAACATCTGGAGGGCCGAGTTTGCCTATGCTTGGTGTAATCTGACAATTCTAGTGTGTGCAGATCGGTTTTATCATGGCGTAAGCACAGGCTGAGGGAAGAAGTGCCATGCCACGAGGCTGCTGTGGATGCCATCTTCCACTCCCACAGAATGTCTAGGCCTCACCTCAGTTGAGGCGGGATGCAGGGGTGAATGATGAGCAGAAACAGCACTCACACACCTGGTGCAACTTTGTTTCATGGGTTCGAGAGGTGATGGGAGAAGCGCCAGTCTGGATGGATCAAGTAGATTTTGCAGACTGGTTGTTGAGGGCACAGATCATTAGCTTTTATTGCATGATTTTTGTATTGTAATTCCTTTGTGCTGTCCTCAAAATGGCAACGTGACTTTACAAAGCCATTAACATAGGACATTTTGAATTCTGTCTTTTGGAGTTCTAGTGAACTGTTGTGCCTCCTCAAAAAAAATTAGCTTATATTGTCTTCATTCAGGATCATCCTGCTTGTCGGGTGTGAAATATTATAGCCATCTTGTTTGTGTGTCTTCCTACTTCTGTTCAGTGCAATTCCATGGTATCTTATGAGGTCCACCTGTGAGATTGTGCTGAATACTACAAACAAATCTTTGATTTTCCCCTTATATAGTTTATATTTAATTCTGTGGTGACTGTCAATTTTGGAATTTCTAGAATACATTGATCTCACTTACTCACTTATACACACACTTCTCATGGGCCTGATTTTTCCAATCATATCTTTTGCTGGAAATTTACTGGAGCTGTACTTTACATCCAACCAGTAATATTCACAACTGAGTTGCCAGGAGAGAGTCGTGTTATTAATAATCTATATAAAGCACTTTAAATGTGTCAAGTGCTTTAGAGCCATCCTCTCATTCATCATCGAGGCAACTCTTTGAGATAAGTATTAACATTTTTCAGAAGGTGAACTGAAGCTGCTAATGATTTGCCTAAGGCAACCCAATGGCCCATAGCTGAGCTCAGATATGATTCCTGGCTTCCCAGGTCCAGTCCCTTTGATCTCATAAATAAACGTGAAGCTACAGCTTGAGGATTATTCTTTCGAGTGTCTGTGTCCCACTGACTCAGAAACAAATCTTATGCTACCTGTAGAGAAAAAGGTATTGAGGAAAAACTTTGACTTCCGTATCTTTGCATATTAACAAAATGGCATGGCTAATTAGGCCAGTTAGAATTCCTTACAGTATGGTCTTTTCTACAGAGTAAGCAACAGCAGGCAGATAATAGTATTTACGAATAAAGCCAAGGCGCAATTTGTGTCCTGTTTGCAATTTATGCAGTCCTGATTATTCATATTACGGTATTTGAAATATGTTCTTTGAGCTGCAGTATTTAATATTTTTCCAGTATATAAAAGCATCCGTCACAATGGAAGTGCAGTGACATACATATATATGTCATATACATATATATGTCAACATATATTTGCCAACCAGATTGCTTCAGTTTTGGATTGCAGATGGATAACAGTAAATTTCTTTCTGTCTTTCAGAAATGTACCGCTTGCCATTTGCACATCAATGGTTATTGTCACAGTTGGCTATGTGTTAACCAACGTGGCCTATTTTACAACTATTAGTCCTGAGGATCTGCTAGCTTCCCAAGCAGTGGCAGTGGTAAGTCATAGTAGAATGTATCATGCAAATGAGTAAAGTTTTCAGAATAAGTTTCTTGATCATGATGGAAAACAGAGTTTACTGAATGAATGAAGTCCTTAAAACTGAAGAATGGGAGAAGATATTGAGGAATTCTACCAATTAAGTTGATACATCTTTCCCTCTCTTTTGGCAGACTTTTGCTGAACGTTTACTGGGAAGTTTTTCCTTGGCTGTCCCAATTTTTGTTGCACTCTCTTGCTTCGGATCTATGAATGGTGGGATCTTTGCTGTCTCCAGGTGAGTCAAATGTGGGGTGAGGGTAAAGCCATAAAATTTGGATTTAGCATGCAAACTGGGAATATTACTTCAAAGGGGGAAAATCAACATTAAATAATGGCATTAGTTTGCAGTGAATTTTCCTCTCCTTTGCTTCAATACCACTGAATACAATTCAGTGAAATGTATAGAGGCAGGGCAAGAATACAGCTATAATCTTGCACACTTCCCATTCATTTCAATGGAATTTAAACAGCAATTTCTGTTTGCTGTAATATTGCAGTGATAGTGGCTTAGCACAAAAGGAGAGAAAAGAAAACTGAAGCAATGTTAACTGGCCCTTGTTTTTGAAGACTGACTAAGAGTGGCTGAAGGTAGAAATGTTCATGCTGATTTCCCGGGCTTCTAAATTTCTTTTACATCAGAACTTCTGATGCTTGTCTTGCATAGTAAAAAAACCAGCACTGCTGAGGATAACTTTGAATGTGTTCTACACCTCTAGTGAGTTGCTTCCATTCATCTTGGTAATGAGTGTCTTTAAAAGCTGTCCAAATTTATTTTCCCACCAGGATGTTCTACGTCGCATCCCGCGAGGGTCACCTTCCTGAGATTCTGTCCATGATTCATGTTCGCAAGCACACTCCTTTACCAGCTGTCATTGTTTTGGTAATTCCTATAAACAAATGTCCCTGTACAAGGCTGCATGGCATGAATCTGCACTGGAGGATTCAAATGCCATTTAAATACTTCTTGAATCTCAGTTATTTATTTCTATCTCATACATTATACGCATGTGAGGGGTGGAAAGTAATTGCAGAGGTGATCTATTCTAGAGACTCCTCCTTTTGACTCTCTGTTAGTTGCATTTAACTCTCGCTGGCTGGTGCCTAAATCACACCTCATTATGTTTTATTTGAAAGGTTGAAAGAGAGTGATTAGCTAAGCTCCTCTCAATGGAATGAATCTTCCTAGATAGGGATGCAGAGTAATAAAATTCTACATAAAAGCTACACACTAGTGTACTCTCTGGTAAGACCCTGAAGTCACATTACAGGTATCTTGCAGAGAAAATGCAAACAACAGTAATAGATAGATTGGTATTGCCACCTGCCTTCAGGGCAGTGGTTCCAGGTTATAAAATAATGTTTGTTTTCGGATTTCTATGATTTTTTCATATTTTTGTTTTGGAGAATCCAAAGCTATACTCCTTGGTGTACTGGCTTGGATACAAGTTCTTTAGAAACAATAACGCCGATTCCCAAATAAACATATTTATCTCCTCTGGTCCTGTTGAAGTAAGATGACATGTGGATTTTTACAATGCAATTCATGTGGAATTCATATGGTTGTGATTCTGAATTTTCCATTATCTGTGTCATCTTTATCACAGAAACATCCTCACAGCAGGAACAATAGAAACAATGCTGCTTTCTAAATCACATAATTTGTAGCCTAGGAGAGGGCATTCTCGGGGGCAGCCCCAAGATTGTTGAATTCCCTCTCCACAAATCACTATATAGCTTTCAGCGAATGCTAAAGGCACACTTCTTTACCTTAGCCATTGACATATGAGATATGTTTTTTTCAGTACCCGCCCAATTCCTGTTAAGGTAAATTGTTTTAACTGTTTTTAAATATAATGGTACCTTGGTTATCAAATGTAATCCATTCTGGAAGTCCGTTTGACTTCCAAAACGTTCAAAAATCAAGGCACAGGTTCTGATTGGCAAAGGCGCCCTGGAAACAATAGCTGACAGCCACATTGGACGTTTGGCTTCTGAAAAACGTTCAAAAACTGGAACATTTACTTCTGGGCTTTCAGTGTTTGGGAGCTGAAATGTTCAGGTACCAAGGCATTTGAGAACCAAGCTTCCACTGTACTGAATCAAATTTTTTGGTAACCTACCCAACACAGGATTTAACTTTGTCCTCCCACCCATCAGCTGGCATAATGAGTTGGGTTTGCTGATGGGCAGGTGGGCATGATTTTGGGAAAAAGGCTTTGTGGGTCAAATTGGACCACTAGTAGGCGAAGAAGGGCTGGAAGTTCCCCACACCTGATGTAGTGTGCTAAGAACTATGGGGGCACCACAATGTTAATATAAGGAAATACGGCAATAACAGTTTGGGCAATAAAGCACACTTCTCCTTTTAATCTATTTTGCAGCACCCTCTGACAATGATCATGCTCTTCTCCAGTGATCTCTACAGCCTCTTGAACTTCCTCAGTTTTGCCCGGTGGCTTTTTATAGGCGTGGCAGTTGCTGGGATGATTTACCTCCGATATAAGCGCCCTGAGATGCCTCGTCCTTTCAAGGTAACCTCAGGAATACCACTGTTTTACATAAATGCCATGTTTATACCATGTGTGCCTCCTCTCCCCCATAGGCATTTTAATGGAAAATATATTTTGTAGTCACACACTTACTTCTATACAAACTTGTGCATTCTATGAGATCGACTTCTAAGGTCTTTTTCTGGGTCTTTTCAGAGGTTCAGTGGGTGGCGACCAGGAATAAGGCTAGGTCAGCTGTGGTACCGTTGTTGAGCAATGCCTTCACAAAAATATTTATTTGGCACTAACCAGGGCGGGTGCAAGAGATTCCAACACCTTAGCCATCACTACTGCTGTGTTCCTCGCTCCCCCTCCTTTTCATGGCAATAGCAGCACTGCTCCCACTCTCATTTATTTCCTCAGCAACGTTAATTTCCCTGTTGCTCTAGCATCACTGCTAGCGCTAGCGAAGCGCCCCACCTCCTCTCTCCCAGCCTTGCGCTAGGAAGGTCTAAAAGGGTGCTTCCTCAAAGTGGAGCATTCTGGGAAGCATGGCTGTGAGACTGGCTTTGCCACTGCTCCTCTAATTCTAGACATCATTTGTCCCTGCTGCAGCAAACTGCAGGGGCAGCACTAGTAATATCACAGCCACCCTACCCAGAATGCTTTGCTTTGTGGAAAGATCGCCTTGGTCCTTCCTATGAGAGTCAGAGAGGAAGGAGGTGGAGTCAGAGAGCCTTGCTGGGCAGTTGCTGCATCATCCAGGCCAGCAGAGGCAAAAAACAAGCCACTGGGAGTTGCAGTCTGCCACCCCTCCACATCCGTTGCCTGAGGCAGTTGCCTCAGTTTGCCAAATGGTAGCTCCTGTAGTCCAACACCAACTTAAAACTGCCTTACTGCTCTGAGCATTTGATGGATGATAGTTTTATGTTGTTCCTCGCTGTTGCTATCCCCCTCCGCCCCAATTAAATTTTGGCTTGGATTTTTTGACGGTTTACTTGGATTTTATTGTTAATTGGTTTTTGTGGTTGTGACAGGCATCGCTGTTGGAAACCGAAGCTGTTACTCATATTGT
The DNA here is from genome assembly GCF_965112155.1 of Podarcis liolepis. Classification (NCBI taxonomy): domain Eukaryota; kingdom Metazoa; phylum Chordata; class Lepidosauria; order Squamata; family Lacertidae; genus Podarcis; species Podarcis liolepis. The sequence goes on along the minus strand of NC_139564.1, from coordinate 34,801,615 downwards.
AGCATTTTCTTGATTTTAAAATCATCTCAGATTATGTTATCAGTTGTGATGACAGAAGCACATATTTTCCCAAGTTTATGATGGCTGCATAATGCTATCAGCCATCAATGCCCATGTCCAAAATGATATTTAATTTGGCAGTCTCTTGCCAGGTTATTTATTGTACTTGGGAAAGAAAATCAATATGTACTTAATGGTTTTAAAAGGCAGCCCGTAACCTAGGCACCTTCCTTCATTGTAAAATTGATTCTAATGAGCAATTACAAAAGGCGCCATCTTTGCTGCAGTTGCTCCTGCCTTCTACTCCAATAGAAGCTTGAGAAAGGGAGTCGGTACTAGAAAATGCATTTACAAGACTTCCAATTTAAAGACTGTGCATAGCAATGTAGTGTTTGTCTGAGTGGGTAATTAAGCAGCTGTTGGGATGCCTATTACATAAAAGTGCATTTAATTTGCTCTCTTTAGCTACTTGTATTTGCAGTGCCTGTCCTGAACACCTGTATTTCTATGAGACTTGCAGTGTGCCCCTGTGTTTTATCCGATTTATATTTCATGGAACATTAAATACCAGCGTCATTCAATAGCCAAGGTCAGGGTATTGCAATAACGTCTTTTGGTGTGTGTTCCAGGTGCCGCTCTTTATTCCTGCTCTGTTTTCTTTCACCTGCCTCTTCATGGTTGCACTATCACTTTATGCTGACCCTGTCAATACTGGCATTGGCTTTGCAATTACACTGACTGGCGTCCCTGCCTACTACCTCTTTATCATATGGGACAAGAAGCCAACGTGGTTTAGACGGCTGTTAGGTGAGTAAACGCCAATAGGAAATCATTCTCTTTGTTGTACATTCAGCTTTAGACCATACAGTAACTCTGAAAACTGCAAGTTTTAATTTTTTTGGGAGGCTTTGTATCCACTAGTTTCATCGCCACAGTAAGGCATCTACCTCATTATTTTTTATGTAAATGTCAATTTATTAAGCAGTTATTCTGTACCAGTAGAACTCAATACTTGAAGTATTACTCTTTGAACAAAAGCTGTTTCAAATTACTGAATCTCCCCTCAAATTCCCTAAGTAAGGATATATCTAACAAAAGCCATGGGGCCATGCTCTCTGGTCAAGCAGTAAATGATATTGAACTTTTATTTTACCTTACTGGCACTTATCATGGACTATCTCTATCTGCTTGGAAAAGAACATATAGTGAGAGAACCATATCCCCCCATCCCCAATAGCCTACTTTGACCCAGTTTGTTTCTGTCATTGTCCCGTGTATTGACATCAGAATTTTGGTTGTGTTTGATCCATGTTAAAGAGAGCTGTTCAGCTGTAAAGCAAATGCAATTAATCTCTGATCAGTATTGATCAACTACTAGGAGATGTCAACAGCAGCCAATATTTCCATGATTAGTACTAAATACCACAAGTAATTTGTGCAAATTCAGGGCTGATTTATGACCCAAACCTAGGTGCTAAAGATAGCACCACAAAAAATAAGTATTAATTTTACTTAAGCATAAGAAGAACCTGCTGAATTAGTCCAATGGCCCATAGTGGAGCACCCTGTTCTCACAGTGGTCAGCCTGATGCCTATGGGAAACCCACAAGAAAGACCTGAATGCAGTAGCACTTTCCCTGCTTGTGATTCCCAGCAAGGCAAAAGGCAAGTGTCAGCCACCATTTCTCAAAGGCACTTTTCACCTGTAAAAAATCCACACTCAGCCTGTTTTTCTTTCTCACCCAGAATCAAATTAGCCATCCCTATACTGAAAACACAAAGTTTGCTTTTGTTTTAAGTGTATGTGCTAGTATAACAGAGTTTCTTCTGAAGTTGGCAGCCTTCTCACGACTTGACTTGAAAAAATGAACTTTTCTACTTTCAATTTACTGCACTACTTCAAGGTGTACTGGATTTTTTCAATTATCTAATTACATAAAAGCAGGACAAGAATCTTATAAGGTAGATACAGTGGTACCTCTGGTTACGTACTTAATTCGTTCTGGAGGTCCGTTCTTAACCTGAAACTGTTCTTAACCTGAAGCACCACTTTAACTAATGGGGCCTCCCGCTGCTGCCGCAAAAGTTCTTAACCCGAGGTAATATTTCTGGGTTAGTGGAGTCTGTAACCTGAAGCATATGTAACCTGAAGCATATTTAACCTGAGGTACCACTGTAATTCCACTTGTAGCTTAGCAGCAGAACACAGCAAAATAGTTATCAGTGAAATCAGCATTAGAATTTGTGAAATAATTTGACTCTACAGTGCAGATTTGAGAATAATGATCTGTCTTCTTAACCATGATAAAATTAGATCACTTAAAAACAGTGCCATGAGTAAAAGGAATATAAAATAAAAATGCACATGACATTCTGTAGGAATCTTTCCTGCTATTAAAACTGATGCCTATAGCAGTTTATTTTTCTCTGTCTGAGAATAAGGCAATGGAAGCAATATCTTTCACTCGATAGTCAACATTTCCAAAGCTTTTGGATCATATTTTTATGAATCAGTGTGGCCACAGGATGCCAGTATTGAACCATTTTATGCGAGCAAAAAGAAAACATTCCCTTCTAGGCAGTTACTGGAGAGACTTGATTTCTGCTTGCTGTGGCAATGCAGCTGATTCTTTGAGCTCTTAAAAAGAAGCCTATTGTTTTCTCTGGCACGAGAAAATACAAATACCTGTAAGTGATACAGACATGCATTGCAAACCTGGCTAAGATAATATTTACAGATATTAGTGTATTTCGCCGTATATGATTAATGCCTGGAGAACTGTAATTTGTTAAACTATGTAATCATTTTTAATTGAAATATAATGGTTATTGTTTACTTAAATATGCAATGCTTTGTTAAATGTAGTTTGGTACTAGATGAATTGTATGCTTTTCTATCTCAGTGACTAGAAGATTGACTGCACGTTGACCATGTTCTAGCAAGCTAATATAATGTTACAATATAATGTTACACTGAGTTGCATCCAAAGACCTGGGTGAACCTGGGTTTGGATAACATGTGAGCTATAGTTTAGCTCATAGTAGTGGTGCTGTGGGTTAAACTACTGAGCCTCTTGGGCTTGCCGATCAGAAGGTTGGCAGTTCGAATCCCCGTGATGGAGCGAGCTCCCGTTGCTCGGTCCCTGCTCCTGCCAACCTAGCAGTTCAAAAGAACGAAGTGCAAGTAGATAAATAGGTACTGCTCTGGAGGGAAGGTAAACGGTGGTTCCGTGTGCTGCTCTGGTTTGTCAGAAGCAGCTTAGTTATGCTGGCCACATGACCCAGCCAGTAAAACGAGATGAGCGCCGCAACCCAGAGTGGACCTAATGGTCGGGGTCCCTTTACCCTTTACCTTTACTAGTGCAGCTGCAGTAGTACTGGAGGACAAATAAAGTGACCTAAGTCTGCTCTCCAGGAGCCTACAATTTTTTATGTTCATGCTAAACTAAGGTTTGGCTTAGCATTCTGTGAGAACTGGACTTAAGTTAGTTTACTTTAAGTCCCATTGAAATCAATGGAGCAAGTAAATTCAAATGTGCCACTGAAATCAATGGGAGCCTAAATTCATCTAATTTAGGCTGCAATCCTAACCTCAATTTCTTTGGAAATAAACCCCATTGAATTTAGTAGGATTCAACTTCTGAGTAGACATGGTTAAGATTGCACTGTTAGTCCAGAGATCCAACCCTCTGTTGCATGCAAGATTAATCTTACAAATGGCCTTTCATAGAACCTTTCAAAAAATCTCCTCTATTTTTGTCCTTTATAGACAAGACAACGTTAACATTGCAAATCATCTTGGAAGTTGTTCCATCAGAGGGGAGTGCCACATCATGATCTTCTGCAACTGAAAGCAGCAGAGAGGCCAAGCAACCAGCTTCTTCATCAGTCAAGGAAATGTGTATGTGTTCACCTTCCTAGGCAACATGGAGAAATAATGAACTGTGGAGGGAACTGTTTTATAGTGTCAGTATTTTTATGTGTGGTTATCTGGTACTGTGGACTCAGGCCACATTCTTGAAAGGAGAAGCTATGGAACCTTTGTGGAACAAAGTGTATGCTCTCCTATGAGAATAGAGTCAATGTAATCTGAAATTCCCTTTATCATACAAGGGAAGGGATCAGTTTTTAACATGATGATTTGTACTGTAGTGTAAATGAACATTTGTTTAAAAATGTTCAAGATAGCTAAAAAAAACAAGAGTGATAATGTCTGTATTGTGTGTTTTGGGCCTAAAGAAAGAAAGGAGTAAAAAAATGTGAGTGCAAAATTACTCCATCCCTTGTTAATATCTGTTTTTGTTTCATTGAGAACACTACCAAGTTCAAAACTATGTACACTCTATTTACCTTTTTAGTTCTTGCTGATATGGATGGGCATCCTGTTCTTTTATACCAGGAGTAGCTAATGTGATGCCTTCCATATGTTGTTGAACTACAACTCTCATAATCCCTGACCATTGACCATGTTTGCTTTGGTGGGTGGGATCTGGAGTTCAACCCTGTTGGAAGGGCACCACTTTCCTTACTCCTACTTTAGATGAACCTAGCAATGTATTTACAGAAAAACACTCTCTGAATGAACGGTGCCGACACAGCCACAGCAGCATCCTGCACGAGGTCACTTGGGCAGGGTGCTGTACTGTTTCTCAGCTGCAAATCAGCACAAACACATTATATTGGATACACTGGATTGTGCTGATTCAGCTGAATTATTGGCAACACTTTATTGATGACTGGAAAGCCTTTAAGAAGATAGAGCCTATTGTCTCCAATCCTAGCCTCAGTCCTACCATGCCCTATCTCATCCCACTAGCCCAGTAGCAAAACCTGTGTTGCTTCAATGCAGCTGTCCTTCTGCCTAATACTTAAAAGCACAGAAGCTTATAGGGTTGGACCATAAGGGAGGTTAGCATCTTCCCTGTGTTTGTGATAAAGCATCTTAAGAACAAATGCTTTCATTAGGCATATGGATTATTTCCCAGTTTTAACAGTTTCTTTTAAAAATGACAGCTACCAAAACTTTGGTTATTTCCAGTCTGGAAATTTGGGAATTATGCCCAGAAGCTTAAGAACCAAGTAATGAATGGTGTATGCCTCAGACAGCTTTGGAATTCTGTTTGCTATGGACAAAAGCCAAATGGCCAACTGTTTTTGAAACTCAGCACAGAATTAAGGAGTAGCTGGTGACATGTTGTATGGTTTTACTTTTCTTTGAACAAGAAGCACACAGACAAACCCACTACTCACTTTGCACACACAAGTCTTGGTGTTTTCTTGTGTAACTTTTGTCCCACCCTATATCTTGTAAACTTTAGTCCCAAGTTATCAACTGAAATCAAAGAAAATTCTTCCTCCAAACTCAAACATTTCCTAACTTCCTATTGCAAAAGTATTAATATTTAAATATTCATCTTGAACATCATATGTTGTTTGCCTTTGGTTTGAAGTAGAGGTTAACCTCTCACTAAAACCTCTGTTGCAAAGTAAGTTGCTATTCTGCATTGGTAATCTTGCTTATAGTCATAGGTTTCTGGCAACAGGAGAAAGAAGGAAGTAGTTATTCACACAGCATATATGGAATCCAAAGTTGTAGCGATGTGATGGTGACTGACATGGATGGCTTTAAAATGGCATTATACAAAGTCATGGAATATCAGGCTGTCAATAAGTGTTAGTCAATATGTCTGTATATTACCTTCAGTATTGGAGACAATGTATTTCTTAATACCAGTTGCTGTGAAACACAAATTGAGAGTGCTGTTGTGATCATCCACTGCCTGTAGGCTTCCCACTGGCATCCGGTTAGCCACTGTGCTGATATTAAAAACAGTCTTTTGTTAACATAAATTCCTAACTTGAACTATAGTTAAATAGTTGGCTTGTGTGTATATTTAAAGGACACCATTTCTCAAACTTCTGCTGCTCCTCAAGCCCCTATAGTTAGGAAATCATTCCAGTTTATTTGTATCATAGTAGTTTTTCTTATTTAAATATTATTTATTTAGAGTGTCTGTGTTCTGCTCTTACTGGGGAAGGTTTTGCCCAGTATCCTCTATGTGTGATGGACTCATGGGAAAAACTTGCCCCATGAGCCCTTGCTGAAAAGGGGAGGGGAAAGCCTGTATAAGGCTGCTTCCCCTGGAGCTCTGGAACAGTTTGCTTTGAGAGCTTCCCACCTACCCACCCTCAGGTCAGAGCCTTCACTGGGCAATGCTGAACTGATCCTGGTACCCAATGCCATGTCAACCCTTGCCCTGCCTGCTGCTATCAATAAAGACTTGGTCTGATTTTATCCCATCACCATTGTATTTTGCTGCTCTCATGGGTCACATAATGTTCCTGCCTGGGCAAAAATTTTGACATACAGGGGAAATGAAAGAAAGGAAATAGGAAAATCAGAAAAACAGGCACCAATTTCTAAGCAGTTGTTCCTATAATGACCAGCTAGTACAGAATATGCTTCCTTTGCGATTAGTTTTGAAGAAAATAACCTCCCTCTCCAATTTATTTCACATATAAGTAATCTCAAGGGTTAACTTGAAAGCAATAGTTATACAAACTGATGTTACTTATGCTGACAGTATTCAGTTGAGTTCTTCTATTCCAAAGTTTCTTGGTTTTTTGTTTTGTTTTTTGCATTTGGAAGCATAACATTAAGAAAAACTGTTATAGACATCACTTTTTAATAGGATTAGTGGCACCCTCACAAGCTCTGTGTCCTTAGAGAAATTGCCTTCTTCATTAATTGTGCAAGTGCACATTCTGTACAGAGTGAATAATTTGTAAAGTAATAGTGTGACTTTTAGAAAGGCACACAGGAGACTTATTATTCTAATTAATAATTCCATTGCATGAATATTTACAATCATAACAATACGGAGCTATATTAATGAGGTACCCTCTGTGTGATAAAACAAGAGGAGTGGGTTGCAAAGAAATGTATAGCTGTACAAAACCAAGAGAGTAAACAACGTTGCACATAAAACAAATCCTCACATTGGGGGTCCTGGAGATTGGTAACACACACACGTCTTACAACCCAGTGCCATTCAGATGGCTTACTGAAATTCTCATCAGCACCATCTGGCATAGCCATGAAGGATGGGGCTGATGGGATTTGGCAGTCGGAAACACCTGGAGGGTTGGCAAAGGCTACCTTACAACATGGGATGTGCCACAGCCATAACACAGGGTGTGGAAGAGGTGATCTAAAGGGGAAGCACTGTGGGTGGGAGAAGTTCCTCCACACACTGCTAGATTTAACTCCAGTCTCCTCTGCCTGTTTCTTTCAGCTGAGCTTACCATCAACCTCAAGGGCCTTGCCAGGAGAAATGTGGCTAGCTGGTGGGGTTGTTGGGATTAAAGTGGCAGGCAGGGCAAGGATTCGGGACCCCTCACCCACTTGCTACTCCTCTGCTTTACATCACTCCCTGCTTTACAACCTTGTGGCAGAGCCACATCTAGTTAAAGCCCAAGTATGTGTACAGACCTAATTAAATGCCAGCATGCAGCACTACAGCAAGAGGGATTCATAACAATACCTTAGAGCTCAATCTGGTAGACCTGCTTACATGAATAAGTGCGGGAAGGACGAATGCTGTAAAGTTCTATCCATCTCCATTTACCATCTGCCTATTGATTTTAAGCTGCCTGATACAGTGAGCAGGTGTTGGTCAGGAGCAAAGCTAGAAATATCTGCTATTACTCCATTTGTGTTTCACCAACAGTGAGTAATAGAATATACTCTGACTTTGTTTATACAGGTGTAATCCAATGGGAATTGGTAAGAATTCAGCAACTGAATCTTCTTTTATTTACAAAAGCTGTGTAAAGCCTTGCTGCTAATATAAAAAGGCTGATTAAGATCACATAAACCTAAGAAGGAAATGATAAACTTTGGCCAGAATAATTAATTACTACATATGCATTCCATTATTAATAGGCATTTGTAGTGCAATTCTAGGCACCTGCACTCAAAAGCAAAGCCTACTGAATTCAACAAGACTTATTCACTGTCCAATGGGCAAAGCTGACCAGTTTTGCAAACAATAGCCAGTTTGGAACTAATTTTCTTTGAAGAAATTATGCTTGATCTCTAAAGAGGAACTTAAACATCTTAATTAATCAAGTTCTTGCCTTTTACATTTATATTCAATGCATCTGAAGAAAAACAGACATATTGCTGGAGACTGTTTTGTTTAATATTGAGAATCTGAGATAGGCTCCTCAGTTTTAAAGAAGTAGTTGGGCAGTGGTCAAGAATTTCCTTGGCAGTCGGTTAATGTTCTCTATTAAATGTTTGCATGAGTTTCATATTTTCATTTCTGAGTTTAAAATTATTACATTGGGAGTGGGATGTTTAGGTTGTTGTTTAAAAACACCTTTAATTTCCCACTGTCACTGGCTTAGCCAGTGAAAGATGTTGGAAGGGAGTGGGGAAAGAGATGAAATTTTAGCAGGTAATAAACTATCTGCTGTCATTCCTTTATATTATATAATGAGATCCAAAATACGCTGTGGATTATTGGCAACAGCACATTTTGCCTAGCTTAATTATGATTTCAAATCAAAGCAGTGGATGCTTATTGATTGGTAACTTCTCATGCAAAGGCAGATAAGTGAAAAGTACTCAACATTCTCTTTTCAATATACCAAGCAAACAAATCTAAAAAGTCTGTAGTGAAAATAGAACTGCTTATAAATGTTGTAAACTGAACGCAATGAAATACGGTGTTTCTAAAATGAAGTGTAGTGACTAAATTTCCCGGTTGGTCCTGTAGCTGGAAAACATGCTGTAAGGAGAATGTAAGTTTTGCAGACATATTGCCCCTATTCGCATGTTACTCATAGCATTTACAGCTTGAAGCAGGAGTGGTGCTGCTACCCACAATGTAAGGTTCCTGCATTAACCATCCTTTGATTTCCACACATCACATTTGTCATGAAAAGCAGCTGTTAATGCACAGAAGCTTCACATGAACAAAAGACTTATGCAGCCATACTCAACACCCAGACAATCTTTGGAGTGAACCACATTCAGTGTGAAGACACTGGAGGGGTGAAGTTGCCCAGGGATGCAACATCAAGGATGTGCCTGGAAACATATTCTAGTTCTTGCTTCAAAGCATGAGTGCCCTCTCGAGTAATATATGAATAGGGCTGGTGCCTATGAGAAATAAAGCAAACTAGGATTAACCCACTAATTTAAAATGGCACTATAGTACTTCAAGCACTAGAGATGTTTTCTAACAGCAGAGAGCTGCTATTCGGATGGCTTGTCCTTGTTTGCACTTTTTCAATTTCTCCTTTGAAATCTTGACAAGCCTTTTCATTACTGGATACATCCTGTGGGGTTCCTGTTCCTATTTTCTCATGATGTAGAGAATCGCCAAGCAGATTAGCCACATCGCTGGTGTAGCAGTTCTGGGTTGGAGAAGATGCATATCGTAAGGAACTGGAAGGTGGAGGCAGATGCTGTATGCTAACAGCAATGGGTTAAATTGTCACAAGAAGGCTGTTTTTGAGTGGTCTCTGCTAAATGAGAGTAACTTGGAGATCTTCAAACTGTTGTAGTCTTGATATTAAGGACTTTGCATTCCAAGCAGAAACATGTTGGTCTGCAATCGTTGTCAAAGAAGAGTGCATGGCTAATGTGTGCGACACATACAGGGCCTACAAACATGATGCTCTGCAGTTCCTTTAATGTGCTCCTGGATCTGTTTGCTATTGGAAACGGGTGATATACACCTGTAGTTTTGGAGAAATCCATGTCAGTCCATTCCCTTCCCCCTTTGAATCTTAATTTAAATAGGACCATGTACAGGCATCTCTTTTTAAAAGCAAGCAAGACTGGATCCCTCAGGGACAGCTCTGATGCGGTGTAGGAAACCAGGAACAAAATGAATTTCAATCAAAAGTAAATATATAATAGTGTAATGAAATAGCCATGGAATTGTCCTGAACTAAGTGTAGAATAGCATCATTCCCTCAATCAACAGATGGATGAAGCACTCTTTTTGACCCTTATTAGACCCATTTCCTGGACATATAACTTTAATAAATATGCAATTAAGTTTTACTGCATTGCTGTTTGATGGCTAGCAGTGATGCCTGCTCAAAACATCCAGCAGCTATTCAAACACCCACACACCTGACAAAGTGGCTGGAATAAGAGTTATAGGAGCAGAAATTGGTCTTTTTTGGGTGATTTGTTTGATTTTTGTATGAATTTGGAGATAGTGCTGAAGGGGATGCTGTTACTTCTAATTGTACAGAAGAGAATAACATGATAGGCCAATTCCAGATTCCTGAACAAAAGCTCTACATACCTCCAAAAAGTGTGGGAAAGCCCTAAAAGTATGACAAGGATGGATGAGAACCTATATATGCATCTAAAGCAGTTTCTGGTTGTACACTACTTACATTATGTAAAATAAATTGAAATATATTTATCTTCTCATTGTAAAGCTTTTAATTGAGCTCCTCTTGTACTGTTGATGTGTTAAATATGTATATACGTGTATACAGTTAAAACAAGTTATACAGAAATGCATTTTTGCTAAAAATAAAAATGCCTATTAAAAAGTCTTCATATTTTAAAATTCAGTTGCCACCAGGAACTGTTATGTGGTATTTAGGCATAGTGAATTACTGAGCACTGTCCCCATAAGCACAACACAAACTCTTCTCTTCCTTTTTTCCCTTGGCCTTAGAGAAATCTGCTACAGGTCTGCCAGGAAGTTATGTAGAATCCTATAAGTCTTTCTACAAGGAAGCCTAAATTTGGCAGCGGGTATTCAACTGAAAATCAGGGTTTCATTTCATAAGAAATTTTTAAAAACTGAACAAATGGAGGCAATTTATTTCATTCATTTCTTGTACAGAATGAATGCCAGATTTATGAATAAGGGCGCTTTGTCAATATTTTGCAGAAGGGTTTCTAACGCATATTGGGAAATTTAAGTTTTTGCAATCAAAATGTTCTGTTTCCCAAGCATAACGAATCCACTTTAAAAAAGCAGACTTTTTGAAGTTGGGAAAGTGATGGGAGGTTGCAGCCATCACCTGCCCCTCCTCTTTAAGGGTATTCAATTAAAGGGATCCAGGGGTGTGGATCTCTTCTGAAGCCTGGGTATGGGCTAGGGCTCTCAGTTGATGTACATTGGAGTTGGCAAGGTTTTACCTGCCTGGACCCATCGTCCCATGCAGATTTCTCAGTGGGCCGGATTGCGTGCACGTGCGTGATTTTCAGTGTCTGCGCATACACGATTTCTGGCACCGTGGAAGCAAGTTCCCGTGCCACGCCGGTTTAGCACAGCATGGGGGGACTCACCAAGCAGGTGGCTCGGTCCGGGGGTGTCTCGTGGGCTGGCTAAACTGCCCCCATGGGCCACTTTCAGCCCACGGGCCGCAGGTTGCCGACCCCCGATGTACATCAACAGGGCTCCCCCTACTGGTGGTTGACCCTTACTAGACTACCTGCAGGGCACAGAAGGAATCAGATATAGTTGGTTCAATTCCAGTGCCTAAGCCAATGCCACTCACATTCTGTAACCAATAAAGTTGTGGCCTTTTTAGCCCATTAACCTAAAATACTAGTGTCCATGTGTTTCATTATTCAACAAAATGGGGGAGGGCTCAGGGTCTTGACACGCAAGAAAATAAGGATGAGCACTCATTGTGGTGTAGCTCCTCACCAAACAAATATGACAGGCTATTCAATAAAGACTGGATATCATCTAACCTCCCCATAAACATTGTGCAAGCAAATCAAGATGAATGGTTAGCAAATAGGGCATCTGGAGGAGCCCAGCATTCTGAATGTCACATATCCATTTGTTCCTCATTCATACTCATTCAGAGTTCAGATGGTGGTTCCAATGAATGGAGGAGGGAAAGGGGGAGTGAAATTACAAACTGCACAACCTTCTTCTTCTTTTTTTTTTTAAATAATTTTTATTAACCGACCAATCAAATCAAATCACATCACATAAATTCCGAATTACAAAGCCGAATTTTAAATTTTTTGTTGGGGGGACCCATATTTCAAGTTCCGAAGGGGATTCCAATCATCATCTTGCTGCTGCGTTAATATCCACAATATCTACAAATCTGTCCAAATAATATTCATAATTCTATCCAGTCTTATCTTGCTGTTCCCACATCTCATCTTATTCATATATTTTTCTTTTTTCTTTATGATCTCTTCTGATAATCTCCTTAAGCAAGTAAACACCAGTTATAATCCTGTGTGGATTTTTCCGTTCGTCCAATCACCATATCGAGATGGTTTCCATACATCATCACTTCCATAAATAAAAGCACACTTTCCATCATTAATCTTCGCAAATCTGTCGCCTTCTTTAGTCCCTCTGAGGAGGCTCGCCCACATATGAAAACAGATCCACTCCTCCTCCCAGACATAAGTCTTTCGACAGAACTTGCCAAAATGGCGACGCTATTTTTTACTGCGTCATCCCAAAGCTCTTATACTCTCCATGATCTCCTTAAAACATGCTTTTGGTTAGAAAATTATCTCCACACAGGCTTAAATCATCAGCTTAGGTCATTTAAGCGGCATTTCTGACTCGTGTGGGGGGGGGGATTCTTGGTTAATCACATAGAGAAAAGAAAGGAAAGTCCCCCCCCCATCCAGTCCCGTTGCCGACATACCGAGCCTTGGTGTGTCTTCTCATGATAAATTGCTGTTTATCCGACCCGTCTTCTTTCTCAGAGATCTCCTCAATTAGCAGTCTTTACTCCCCATTCTTCCTTGAAATATGTGCATTAGCTTCCTCCTAATTGTTTCTTTTGAAGTTGCTACAGCTAGAGGCGCGAATCAGAGACAGCGTCCAGGAGCGCCGAAGTCCACACAAGGGCTTTCTGCCTAGTGCCCCCACCCCCTCAAATTCGGGGGTGGTATAGGGCACAGCAGGCAAGGGCAGTTCCCCCCACCCGCTTGGGGGGGCCGGGAGGCTGCTTACTCCCATCACAGCCTCTTAATTACCTCGTGTGGGTCAGAGAGATGTTATTGTCGGCCATCTTCCAATGCGCCCCTAGTGGCCCCCCAAACTGCACAACCTTCAACTCAAATATATTTTAGCAAAAATATCCAACATTCTGCAAGGACTTCGGGCTGGAACTTTTCCTGTCCCCATGCACCCTCTAAATCTGTTCTGAGGGTTTCTCCAACCCTCTGGAGAAGATGTGGGGAAGGTGCAGGGGTACACAGAGAGAGGAGCAAAGGAAGTTCTGTTGTGCAAATGGCAATCCCTGTGCTAATGGAACTACTTCATTCGACAACACCCTGACTTGTCCAATAGAGCCACCATTTATTTGTGAGTCTAGCTGTATGGCTTTATAAGTTGCCTACAAAACAGGAACCTTCTGTTGGAAATTTGGCAGGTCTAACCCCCTGCAAGGGTAATTGCCCGAGAGCAAAAAATTGCCCTCTTTCCTGTCGTCTGTGAGCCCAGGTAGATGTGATGTTAAATGCACATTTGTATTCCATATCCATATTTTAAAAATGCAGATGACAGCTGCTGGGGAAAGCCAACAATTACGGAGACTGCTGGAGTAGGAGTTTCACGCTTTCCTCCACTGTTGGAAATCACTCCTCCAGAGCTGCTCTTTGCCTTGAGAAGGAGGTTATCAAAAATTTGCCCACCCTACATATGAAATAGAGGGACTCCTTTCCTTTTTCACAGGGGGAAATTGTGCTCAGTGCTACCTTTATCTGGTTCTCAGGACTGCACTGTGCATTCTGGCACCACCTTTTTAGTGATTGTCACTGCCATAGAATCATAAATTTGGACAGGCTGCCTAGTCCCCTCCCCTGCTTGATGCAGAAAATCCAGAGCTAGAGCATCACCAACAGATGGCTATCTAAGGAGGGGGAGCTCATCACCCCTTTAGGTTCCATTGTCAAGCTTCTCTTGCCCATCTCAGTTGCTGATAGACATGTTGATGGGTTGGACAGAGCCATGCTCAAAATAGGTCATGTGTTTCATGCGCAGAACCCTACATGCAAGTAACTGTATGTGTGGTGGCTCTGTTCAGATGTTCAACCAATATAAGTATTGTTTATGGACTCTGCTGTTTTTCTGCCTATGTATGTGAATTGCATCTGAAGACCTGAATGGGGCTTACATATCATATCACACACAGTGCCTTCATGAAGATGTTTTAAAATTGTTTTATCTGTTTTTAATTGTTTTGAAGGGGTTTTAGTATGTTTTTATTTTGTTCTGGATATTGTTGTTTTTAATTATTGCTTTATTACTGATGTGTTTGCTGCCTTGGGCTCCTTTGTGAGGAAGGGAAGGATATAAATTTAATAAAACAAAATAGAGGCCTTTTTAATTATGAATGGTTTCCCCCCAGCCATTATTTCATTTGGGGAAGGGGGAAGGGGCCTTCAGGACAGCCTGGGAGCCATTGTCATAACAGCCTTTGGATGATTTTAGATTCTCTATCACTGGATCAATACCTATTGACTGAGAAAGGGCTTATGGCACACCGTGGGGGGACAACCCTGGGAATTATTATTACCTTGTACAACCTGCACTAAATATGTTATGTACCTAAGTTGTGTACCTGCCGACTACCTGTTTGGCCTCTTTTATGAATGCTAAGCTCACAAAGATTCAGAATCAATAAAAACAATTTCTGCAGGGAAAGGAGAAATGTTATTAGGGAAGCTGAAATATGTTTTTGCATTAAAGTGTCTCTTTTCCTAGATTATATGGATATTTTGGAAACAGGACTGCCCACGTTCAAAAATAAAACAAAATCCTCCAACGTACTATAAAACTTCTTTCTCCAGGAGAGCAGACTATGTAGAAGAGAGAAAATGGTTTTCTGGTGAAGTAAATGTACAACAAACAACATTGTGTACACTAATTCTGGGCTGAAGGCTGCTCTCTGCAGGGAATGAATAATGGCAGGGCAGCCATCTAACAGCACCATCTAACTTTCACGTGAAAGCTCCAATATCAATGAATTTGCTCCTAAGCGCCTTCTGTGGTTTCTGAGATGCCGCGGCTGTAGCCTGATATTCTACCCAATGGTAAAATTAGTAGAACTTGAGTTCTTGAACTCTTGGGGTGAAACTAGACCTGCAGCACCAAGGAAAAGGTCACAAAGAAGTTAGCAAGATTTTGAGTTCATCAAAACTCTTCGCCGGAGCAGATGATACACATAAAAAGAAAGGAAAGGAGCGGGAAAAGATTGTTTTAGAGCAAGATGGAGAAATGCTTTTCAGGTTGAAATGCTTTTTAAGACAGAATGGTGGAGGTTTTACGCAGACCTAGTTGGTTCTGGTCAATGTTATCCTACTTCTAATGGGCCAGCATCACTATGTGAAATCTTGTAGACTACTTATTATCCCAGTTTACCACACATGCTTATGCTACACAGAAACCACTAACTGTTTCCAATGACTAAGGAAGTTTACATTGTTTTCCACATGTAAAATTTGCCATGGAGCATACTTGTATTTTCTTAAGTAGGTGAGGTTGAATTTTATCTGTGTTCTCATCCACTGCCAATAATAATGCCCATTTTGGATTCCTTTATGCACCTTGCAATGGCATCCCTTGTATACTGGTCACATCATCTGTATGCTCATATGAAGTCGGCTTGACATGTAACTTTTTTTTTTGCATGCTTCTTGTCCATTTTTCACTATGGAGAAGGGTGTAGATCAGGGGTCTGCAACCTTTAAGACAAAAAGAGCCACTTGGACCGAAGAAAAAAAAACGGGAGCAGCAAAACCATTGCGACATTTAAAACAGTGGGGAGTGTCATGGCACACAATGCGCCTCCTCCCCTCGCTAGTATCCGCCCCGGAGCCACGGCAAAGGTGTAAAAGAGCCACATGCGGCTCCGGAGCCGTGGGTTGCTGATCCCTGGTGTAGATGAAAATGCCATGCAGAGATGGAAAATGTTTCAACCTAAATGAATTCAAAATGCACTTAATTCTAAAACTGCCCTAAAAACCTTTTCTTGCTAGATTATTGATTTAAAAAGATAGTTGGCAGAGGCTTTCTGATTCCTGAGCAAAATCTTCCCCAGAAATTGTTAATTATGATTGTTAATTGCAATTGTTAAGACCAAAAAGGTTACCAGCCTTTATTATCCACACACTCCATCATGCATAGATTTGGTCTGATTTCTTATCTGGGGACAGAGCTGGCTCATTTGTGTAGCTTGCTTTTATGGGTGATTTAAATGTATTTGCTTGCTTGGAAGTCTGATCCTGAAAACTAACACAAATCTAATCACCCAGGTTACAAAAGCAATCAGGATAGATTCCATGTTTGCTTATTTTACCAAAATCCATGCAGTGACGGTTGTGTCCACACCCCACACAATCTCTTTGGGAATGCAAGCACCAACACACTGCAGCAATGGACAACACTTTCAAAATAATAAATCTCAGTGTGGAGACGATTTTAATTGCTTCACATTTGAGAGCTGCATTTTAAGGAGACATACAGATCCCATTCCAGTAGCAGTGGTGTGTGAGGAAAGCCCGATTATGGATTTTGCATTAACATCCTATTTTGTAGAAACCCCGTTCTCTTCATTAACAAAACATAGTCCTGATTTGTTTCATGGCATTGCTGCTCTTTTGATTTATGAGTCTGTTATTGTAAGAATTGATTACTGCAACTCTGTTTGAGCTGGTTTTGCTATAAATAACTATGTGCCACATTTAATAGGTTTTCCAAACAATTCATGTTCACCTGATATGGGTCAGGAAACCTAGTAATATTTCTTCATTTCCCTCTTAGGCTTCAAAATATCCATGTTTACTAGCTGATAATGTTTAAAAATCTTGAGAATGGGTTCCAGGGGTTTGTTGTTGTTTTTTGTCCTTTATGTCAGATAATCTCAGTATCATTTTAATTTGCTTGTTAAATAGCTTCTTTTCCTGTTCTCTGCCATAAGCCCTTTAGCTTACAGCTTCCACTTTTAGCTTACAGTGGAAGAAATATTCATTCACAAAGAATAGCACCTTAGGCTCCTTATTTCTAGATTTCATATAGACAGACTAATGAAACTTAACCATTTTTCTTCCAAATAAATAGTAAGTCACACATTATGAAATTATCAGGCCACTCTGGGTGTCACCAAATAAATAAGTTTTGCTGGGGAAGGGCCGCCGCTCAGTGGTTAGAGCAACTGCTTTGCACACAGAAGGGGCCAGGTTCAATCCCTGGTGCCTCCAGGAAGGCTGGGAAAGAGCTCTCGAGAGCTGCCACTGCCAGTCAGTGTAGACAGCACTAAGCTAGATGGGTCAGTGTAGGGCACCTTCCTGTTCTGCAGTAAAGGCTGGCGGGGTATAAGGCAGAAAGACCAAAGTAGGCGGAGCCAGAGCTAATAACTTATGCAACCATAGCCAATGACAGGCAGAGCCAACTAATTCTAATTTTGTCCCCACTGCCCTCCCAGCCGAGTTCTGCAAGGGCCACACTGGACTGAGGAGAAGGAAGCTGACAGCCAATGCTGGACTAGTTATAAGTAAGAAGGCAAGCAGGTGGGGGCTGGCTGAGAGGAGACCGAGATGGGTGGGGTAGCATGCCTTTCACCCTAATGGACCACTCTCTCCTGGTACTCTGGATGTGCAGAGAAATTGTCTGGGGTTCCGTGCTGCAGATGGTATTCCTCCACCTGATTTTGGGTGATTCTGCACTCTCTCAGTTAGGGATAGGAGAGCAAGTCTGATGTTCATGTGAACTGACCTGATTTGCACTTTGCAATACAATATGAAAACCAGAAAAAGCTAACCTTCAAAATCCGCTTGTCTCCAGATTTTGTGGCATGGTTTCCCAGCCAAATAATTTTTACCAACATGTTTTGGGAAAGTGTGGATTAAAATGTGTGTACATCAAACTAAATTGCATTGAAAAATGTTTATACTGTATCAAGAGACATTTGCACTAAACGGCTGACAATTTTTCAGCCTTTGAAACTACAAGAGTCCCATTCACAATGAAGCAGAAATGTGGAGAAATGAACCTAAGGCTGGGGAAATGAGAAACAGGGAGAAACCAAATGTGACACATTCATCCATCCCCTGTATGCCACTGTTCAGGACAACTGTAGACCTTAAATAGGATTTAGGAGGTGAGGCACAGGTAGCTGCAGAGGGAGAGGAGGGGACAGGAAACTTCTCTTCTGTGAACTTCCTTAAGTTAACATTTTAGGATCCAAGCCATTGTCTCTCAATTGAAATGAGCATACAGCCAATGTATTCTTTGCTTCTTGTTCCCAGAGTGATTTCTAAGCCATTAGTCTAGCTGTCTTGCTGAGCCTTTAAAGATAGAGAAGGGGCTGGTGTGGTCCAGTCCAACTCAGGTTCAGCTGAGCTTTCCAAGGCTGGCTGTGTTGGTTTTAGAACGTACTTCAAAGGCAAAGTTGCTAGCATTTGCTGTGAGATGGATGTCACTGTGGAGACAGGATGAAAAGAGATGTCCCTGGGACCATCTGGTCCAAATGTACGGGATTAGTTTCTTTTGTTGCAGACAAGAATGTGGACAAGATGCTTGGATAGCATCTTTTGGGGGGCGAATGCTGCCTTTCTTTCTCCCCCCTTTTTTTGGTAGAGTTGAAGCATAAAGGTTGGAACAATGATTTCCATGCCAATTAGGAGCTCAGCAATGTTTACTGAGGAGATGACTCATTTTATTGCCCAATATGTTTCTTTTAGTAAAAGGTTCAGGACTCTGGACGTTCTCCCTAGGAAGGCTGGTTGGGGCTTGTTTGTCATGGTTCTCTACAGCCCAAGGCGCTACCTGCATTAAGCAGGCTCCTGGAAGGGTTTGCACAAGTTTTATGGCTGGTTTAATGGCCTACCTCGGGTGCTCTTCAAGCAGGGCTCTTAATCTGACTCTCATTATAGCTCGACTGCATGAAATGATATGAAGCTCCAAGCTAGATGAATAGGTACTACATCTGCAAAATGAGCACTGTATTGAACTCTGGTCTTCCCTCTAGTACTGCACAACGAAGCTGTAGAGATGACTTATGAGGCAATTCGACTATATTAATTTAGATGACATGCTCTTCCTTCAGAAATAGCCAAGGCACTCTTCTGCCCACACTGCAAGTACATCTTGCTGATTCAGCAGAAGAACTGCTCCTCATTTCGCTGCCATAAATTTTAAGCAGCAGGCAGTAACACACACAGGGTCAAGGTTAATGTTGGTTTTTAAAACCAGGAGTTATGTTGTCATGTTGTATTGACCTTTCGGGGGTTGTTGGGGGTTAAGAGCATTAATTGCTCATGTATCATGCTATTTCAATTAAGGACGAGCTTTCTAGCAAACTAAAAGTAATGCACAGGCTAGGGAAAAATGTCTCAACCTAGAAGTGTGGAAGATGCTTTAAAACAGTGGTGGGAACTTCTGGCCCATGGACCAAATCAGGCCCCGCATTAGGCTGTCTCCCCAAACTACGCCCACCTACTCCACACATCATATGTGAGATCAGGTGTGGAGCAGGGAGACTTGCAGCTATAAAGGAACAATGGGGAGCTTTAAAGGGAACTCCTGATTGTTCCTTAACAAATAAGGTTTGCTGTCAGTGCCAATCAGCTGATCAGTGGTGATAGCAAGCCTCAGTAGGATTGGTTGTGCTATGGAGTGCCCAGTCATGAACTCCATAGCCCAGTTGATTCCTTCCCAAAGTGACATAGCTTCCAATTGTCCCAATTTTCCAGGGATAGTCCCAGAATCATGAAAGCGCCCCCAGCTTCTGATTTGATCCCGGAATGTCCCTATTTCCCCCTACCAGTGCTACCGCTGCTGAGCTCGGGGAGGAGGATGAGCTGGTGATTGTCCTGAGCTGTTTAACTTATTGGTTGAATGGGGGGGAGGAATGCTAATTCCCACCACATTCCTAATGAAAATGCCCTACTTCCTGTGAAGCTGCTGTTTTGCTCAAAAGCAGAATTGCGCGCGTTCAAAGAGTTTCGTACACATTACCCAAACTGTCCTCACAACAATCTTGCATTGCAGATGGTGTGGGAGAGCTGGGAGCCAAACTAGGTATGATGTGGATTGCATGAATGTAATAAACTTTTTAAAAAACATTAATAGCAGCCTCCCCCCCCCCACCCAACAACAACAACATCAGGACCTAAGGGGATGGGTTGTGGGAGCAGTTTAACACTTTCCTCTTCTGTGAACCCAATAAAAATATCGCCCCACCCCTGAAACTGCTGTTTGTATTGGAAGATAGCTCTCCATGCCTGGAACTGCAATAACAGCTGCTATTATGTGGGTTAAAAAAAATATCTTGCAATTAACACCCTGAGGCTAAGAATAGGGGCTTGCCTGCCACTGTTCAGAGCTGAAGTTAGATTTGAGGCAGAGAATCATCTGCCTCATATTCTTAAGGCTCAATTAAACATGATCTGGGAGATAATGTGAACAGTCTCTCCCATGCTTGTTTTTTCCTACTTCAAAGCAGCATATAGGGTTGGTTATGGGACTGGAGAAGCAGTGCCTGGAGACGAGTTAACACTTTCCAACTGCATAATTTCCCATATCTGAATAGTTCCTATTTGCCGAGGGTGGGGTGGGGGAAGAGACACACGCTCCACATAGAATCTTATAGGTTGGCATATTAGAACAAGGGTATGATACCCAAATATCAGCTTCAACGTGTGTGTGTGTGTATTTATTTGTCTGTGTGTGTTTGTTTGTTTGTTTGTTTGTTTGTTTGTGTGTGTGTGTGTACATGGGAGTGGCATAAAAAAATAGCAGGCCCAGCTGGCTCCTTTGGAGTAAGAAGTCAAGTAAATACTGAGCAATGATTCTTTCCTGCCTCGACTCTAGTTTGGTCTTTCAGTGCTATGTCAGCCTTTGGCATAATGTATTTCTCTCCACCTCCAACAATTATACAGTGGTACCTTGGGTTACCAACGCTTTGGGTTACAAATGCTTCTGGATACAGACTCCGCTAACCCGGAAATAGTATCTTGGGTTAAGAACTTTACTTCAGGATGAGAATAGAAATCGTGTGGCCAGGGTGAAGCAGCAGCAGGCCCCATTAGTTAAAGTGTTACCTCAGGTTAAGAACAGTTTCAGGTTAAGAACGGACCTCCAGAACGAATTAAGTTCTTAACCAGAGGTACCACTGTATGTGCTACATTTCTGAGGAAACTTGTCACAGTGCAAAAGCTTACCTGTCTGCTACTTTGTCATAGGCTGAGGGTGAGCTCTCGGGGTTAAAAGCTATGATGAAGGTCTATTACCTTGCTCCACCAAGTGCACTGCTTCAAGGAATAATGAGAAGAGTGAAGCATGAAGGCCACTGTGCCTGAAAATTGTACCTTTCTCACAGAGCACAGGCTGATGGAGATAATCACTTTAAATCTATAATTTCTTCCTATGTTGGGAATATGTGTCTGGTACACCTGTTTCAATTGATTTTTCCCTTTTTATTAGACGTTCTGATAAGAGATCACCTCTCCTACTGTCACTACATGTGGCTTATCTCTCTGTCTAGTTTTATAATGGCATGTTCTCTCTGATGTGTTCTTCAAACCTGTACTTTGAGGACAGAAAAGCATCCCAAAGGTTTAAAAATCTATCTGTAACACAGATGTCCTATTTAGTTGTTCTGTGTATTTTCAGCCAGAAAATTATGCGCTGAAAATCAGAACTGTGACTTCAAATACTATAATGTAAAATGGCGCACACTATTTGTGACCAATCTCATTCATTTTGATGTGAGATTGCTCCATGACAAAGGGGTCTGGAGTATGAACCATATACCTGGCTTAATGATCTACTCTGGGCTATGTGTGCTAAGACCTCAGAGCACCCTTTGTGAGCAGAATGCAATGAGAGTATTCAGCAGCCACCCATATGAATTGATAGGAAGTTAAGAAACCTCTGGATTGTGTAGGCCTTGTATAAATCCTTAAGAAATTGGAGTTCTTGTGGAGAATGCACTGAAAAGGATAAACCAAGAACTCTGGCCACAAGTTTCAATGTAAGGATTAATTACTACTCAAGAGTTGAAAAGAAAAAAACGTGTATATTCTGCAAAGAATGACAGTTTAAAGCTAATAGTAAATTTGAACACAACGTGTGAGTACAATGGTTTTAAGATAATAATAAATTTAGATATTAGTATACAATAATATAGTATAAAGGTACATAAAATACCAGTACACAACAATAGTTTTATATAAGTCTCAATGGTAGTCAAAAAGAGTCCATATTATATAAACTCAGAATAAAGAATAAAGAGCCAAAAAGGAGTATCCGGAGTATGAATCAGATGTACGACTCAGTAGTGGTGACCAGGACAGGGCCCTGTTTCGGAGTAAACGCCTTCGTCAGCTGGTAATATCAAATAATATGTCAAAATAAATCAAGGTTCTTCAATTCCATAGATCATAAATATAATAAAGTATATACATTCTAAAGTGAATTAGCACATATCATGATATTTGGTTCCATACCTCGGTTTTTTGAGGACTATAAATCTGTTGGAAGTCTATATTATATCATATAGTTCTTTTATGTTTCTTTTTCAACATGCGTCTAGAAATAAAAATTTACAAGAGTTATTATTTCCAGTCAAATTGTTTTTAAAAACGGACATCAGATGAGTGTTTTCTCACCTTAGATAATTGAATCCAAGTTTTCTTGCGTTTCTCTGTGCGTTTTCTATTAGGGAGTGAGATCATTGTCTTATATATGTGTCTGTGGGGGAGGAGGAGGAGGATAGGCTCTCCCTTCTTAAAGGTGTAAACAGAGAAGAGATTTGAAATCCAAGGTCATCTATAATGGTTTTTTAAAGAAAAGAATTGTAGTCTTGATGTTCATTCAAGCCCTTGGGGGACATCGTTTCAAACAGATGAATATATCGTGCTTCCTGTTGTAACAATAGTCTATCAATATTTCTCCTGGTATATAAATCTACTTTTGGTTTCCAGATAATGAAGAAAACAAAATCATCCTCCGTGTGTTTTTGCTGTATATAATGTTCCACCATTGGGGCTTCTAGCACTCTGTTGCGGATCCGTGATCGATGTTCATTTATGCGTAGTTTGATTGGTCTGGTGCTTTTGCCTATGTATATCTTGTGGCATGGACACATCCATGCATACACGCTATTCTTCGTGTTACAGTTACTAAAGTGTTCAATCTGAAACTTGAAGCCGGTCTGTATGTTGGTGAACTCCTTTACTTGTAGTGCGTATTTGCATACATTGCAACTACCACAAATGAGACTCCTACTAAACCTAACAATGATTGGAACACTTATCTAAACATTTTAAAAAGGCAAACTAGATATAACCTACACGCTAGACTCATGGCCGATTATACTAAAGTCCAGAGGATACCCAGAGGATTACGCATTCAAAAAGCTCCAACTTTATTTTCCAATAATGAAGAATTTAAAATTAAATGGATGTCTATTCTAAATAGATGTTCTTTTGACCTGATGACTTTAATCACAGAATTTGCAATTAAAGAGACTGAACGTCTGGATAAAGAAGTCAGTGGAATCACTGAGGAATTACATAAACAATTCGATTTGGAGACATTTGAATCTAAATTTAAACAATTACAAACTGAACTTAAGAATTATTCGGAAAATATAAAAATTGAGAAATTACGGAAGTTTGAACGCGATCGCAGGGATTACGAATCAGATCACGTTTTCCCATGGATGCAGAAATCCATGAACAGGAGTACTCAATCTAGATCAACAACCGGATTTTCATCCAGCAGTGCCGAATCTTCCGAACAAAGTGATTCACAGGAACAAATTCCACATCGACTGACAAGACAACCCAGACAATTAAGACAATATGATTTACGTCCACATACCATTGATCATTCTAAACAACAGGGTTTTCCCAAGCGCCGCAATCAACAACGACGTCTTTAGTTGTAAATTTATCCAAACGCATTCTAACCCATGAAGAAGAGAGAATTCTAAATCTTGGACTGGGATTTGTTCCCACACCTAAATATAATGCGTTTCAGACAAGGGTGGATATCTTCAAACTTGTACGTCTTGTTAAATTAAGGTGCCATTTTGGCAATTTTCAGACTACACCATCGCTTTTCCGTGTTCATTCATCATTTAACCCGCACGTAGATAATGCCCGCTTGAATGCATTCTATCAGGTTCTACTAGAGGACATCAATAAAATAGAAAAGAGAAGACCACCTCCACACAAAAGGAATTTTACCGCAAAGGATAGAGAAATCATTGCTAGCCTTCAATCGGATGAGAATATCGTGATAAAACCAGCAGATAAGGGCGGAGCCATAGTTATTATGAACACTCAGGATTATACCGCAGAGGTAAATAGACAATTGCAAAATAGCAATTTTTATAAACCACTGCCCAAGGACCCTACCGACGATGTATCCAGAATAATCAGGACCACCTTATCAGAAGGCATATCTTTTGGATACCTCGACAAAAAAACAACTGAATTTTTATTCAACAAATATCCACGTACCCCAGTATTTTACATACTTCCAAAAATTCACAAATCACTCAATGCTCCACCAGGTAGACCGATTGTCTCAGGTAATGACTCTCTTTTGGAACCCCTTTGTCAGTATATGGAATATTATCTGCATCCATTCGCCATCGACACTCCGTCTTATATTTTGGATACGAAAACATTTATTGGACACGTCGAGAATACCACTATACCAAAGGAGGCCTCCCTTGTCACCCTGGATGTCGAGTCTCTGTATACAAATGTCTCGTTACCTGAAGTCAGGACGATTATAGAAACACTTTTGGATTCCAGACCCACGAGAGAACCTCCAACACATTTTTTGCTCGACATTCTGGATATCATTTTGGATTATAACTTTTTTCGTTACTTAAAACAGTTCTATCTGCAAATCAAAGGCGTAGCAATGGGCTCCTCCTGTGCCCCCTCTATTGCAAATATTTATATGATACACTTTGAAAAAACTTTCATCCTTCATGACAACAATCCTTTCAGATCTAAAATAATCAAGTATTATCGGTTTATAGATGATTTATTCTTTGTCATACAGGATCAAGACACAGCAACACAATTCCTCCAATGGATCAATGACCAAGATCCAAATATACGACTGTCTGGTACCATTCATGATACATCAGTTAATTTTCTGGATGTCACAGTCTTTAAAGATCACTCTCAACAACTTAAGATCCGCCCATACCATAAACCAACCGATCGAAATTCATTATTACACGCTTCATCCTTTCACGCTCCACATTTATTGAATAACTTACCGTATGGACAGTACTTAAGACTAAAAAGAAATGCATCGTCCCAACATGACTATAAAATAGCGGCCTATCAACTCACACAGTCCTTATTACAACGAGGATACACATCACGGACTCTTACTGCAGCTCAAGATAGAGCGGAAGTGAAAAACAGGAAAGACCTTCTTGCTATAAAAACCTCGGATAAACCCAGAGAAGATCGTATTTGCACATCACTGCAATTTACACCACATACTTCTAGCATTAAGAAACTCATATATAAACATTGGCATTTGCTATCCAACATCCCAGGATGTCAAAAACCACCTATAATTGGTCTAAAAAGAACAAAATCACTGAGGGATTATTTGGTGAAATCGGACCAACTTACATACCCGGAAGCATCAACTAAAGGCCACTACAAATGTGGTAGTTGCAATGTATGCAAATACGCACTACAAGTAAAGGAGTTCACCAACATACAGACCGGCTTCAAGTTTCAGATTGAACACTTTAGTAACTGTAACACGAAGAATAGCGTGTATGCATGGATGTGTCCATGCCACAAGATATACATAGGCAAAAGCACCAGACCAATCAAACTACGCATAAATGAACATCGATCACGGATCCGCAACAGAGTGCTAGAAGCCCCAATGGTGGAACATTATATACAGCAAAAACACACGGAGGATGATTTTGTTTTCTTCATTATCTGGAAACCAAAAGTAGATTTATATACCAGGAGAAATATTGATAGACTATTGTTACAACAGGAAGCACGATATATTCATCTGTTTGAAACGATGTCCCCCAAGGGCTTGAATGAACATCAAGACTACAATTCTTTTCTTTAAAAAACCATTATAGATGACCTTGGATTTCAAATCTCTTCTCTGTTTACACCTTTAAGAAGGGAGAGCCTATCCTCCTCCTCCTCCCCCACAGACACATATATAAGACAATGATCTCACTCCCTAATAGAAAACGCACAGAGAAACGCAAGAAAACTTGGATTCAATTATCTAAGGTGAGAAAACACTCATCTGATGTCCGTTTTTAAAAACAATTTGACTGGAAATAATAACTCTTGTAAATTTTTATTTCTAGACGCATGTTGAAAAAGAAACATAAAAGAACTATATGATATAATATAGACTTCCAACAGATTTATAGTCCTCAAAAAACCGAGGTATGGAACCAAATATCATGATATGTGCTAATTCACTTTAGAATGTATATACCTTATTATATTTATGATCTATGGAATTGAAGAACCTTGATTTATTTTGACATATTATTTGATATTACCAGCTGACGAAGGCGTTTACTCCGAAACAGGGCCCTGTCCTGGTCACCACTACTGAGTCGTACATCTGATTCATACTCCGGATACTCCTTTTTGGCTCTTTATTCTTTATTCTGAGTTTATATAATATGGACTCTTTTTGACTACCATTGAGACTTATATAAAACTATTGTTGTGTACTGGTATTTTATGTACCTTTATACTATATTATTGTATACTAATATCTAAATTTATTATTATCTTAAAACCATTGTACTCACACGTTGTGTTCAAATTTACTATTAGCTTTAAACTGTCATTCTTTGCAGAATATACACGTTTTTTTCTTTTCAACTCTTGAGTAGTAATTAATCCTTACATTGAAACTTGTGGCCAGAGTTCTTGTATAAATCCTAGCAGCCTGTTTTTCGACCTTTGCCTGGTCAATAAAGCAACACATTTTGTTCCGTCCAGTTCAGGCTGCCCTATTTGGTCACTCTTAACCCAGTGCTCCACTCACGACATGTCCAAGTCAAATACATGTGCATGGAAATGGGAGCAGGCTGAATGTGTGTGTGGTGCCTGTGTATAACTGTATACAGAGGGCTGTCTGTGCATTGTACACAATGGAGAATGTGGGAAAAGCAAGGCTCCCAATGGTGGGAAGAGAACCATGAATGTGTACATTTCTATATACAAAGGCTGCACATAGATAGTTGAGGGCCAACCCTAGGCCTGTGGAAGATTCCTACTTCTCCTATCACCCTTTTGTGTAGGATTCCCTTTGCCTTTCACCATCTAGGGGTCCTTCACTCTTTTTTACCTATGTGATGAATGCACTGTCTTAGCTTATTCCTTAATATCCACTGCTACTAACCATTTCTGGTTTTATTTATTTTTTAAATACAGGTACCCTTGTGAGGTTTCAGGCCTGAGAAAGACAGGAAGATTTATTTAAAGTGAACCAAATCTAATATTATTTAATCATTTGAAATTTATGTACAACATAAGATTCATATTACTTAACAGGTTGTATATTAAGAGTAGGTTTTTTTGAGTGCTTGCTTCCTATATGCTCAAGATGTTGCTGAAACCTTAAGGAAATGTCTTTTACCCTGAGATATGTCAGTTTTGTAACCTATACTGTTAGCCAGTTTCCCTTATCCTAACTTGCTCAGATGTTTAAGCCTGAAGCTTTCCTTCTGGTCAGGGTCACACTGGTGAAGATGCAGCACAGAAGAGGCTCCATCAGTCGCAGATCCCTGGAGACACCAGCGCTTCCTGAGCTCAGCTGCTCAAGGCTGATGGGCACAGCTTTTGCTTTGTTGAATGCTTGCTTCAGAATTTTCTCTCTCCCTGGAACTTGCATTCTCAGATTCTGCATGGTAATTTCAGCTCTCTTGTGTTTCTTCTGCTGCCTTCTTTTCCTCTGGATAGCCACTGCTTGCTGCCTTTCTGTTGCTTCCTCCGACTCCTTTCTTCTTCCTTACGTATGTCTTCTCCCCTGGGTCTTCCTCCACACTCTCTTCCCAAGGCTCCTTGACCCCAACCAATAACTGACTCAGACAGTGTTATGCCTAGTCTTTTGTTTCCTCCAGCCAGACCCCTGCAACAATTTTAAAGTTAAACTCTGACAGATGGTTAACTCATTGGCCTATATTTATTTTATTGTACTTATTTCATTTATGAATCGCTTACCCCAAAATAGTGGCTGTGAGTCCCAGGAGACCTGCTCCCTGCCTTGCAGGCCTTTCCCCACTTGGCCTGGCAGGGCATGGTCCTGATTGACTCCAACTACAAAAGCTGAGGCTGCTGAAGAAACCAGTGACCACCTTGGCTGTCTCTTAGCGCAGACCCAGATCATTGAGCCTGAGCTTCCACAACTGCTGCCCGCCATGAACCACCATTGGCAGGATATTTTATTCTCTTGTTAATTTTGCTGTTTTAAATGTGCACTTTATATATGATTTCTTTTTGTAACAAAAACAAACCAGAATAATTGTGGTATAAAACAACAGGACATTTCAGCAGGAAATCACAGGACAGGACATGCACTGGTTGAAACTGAAGAGGTGCAACTACCCCAAAACATTTGCAGGTACAAGTAGTGCTAAAAGCAAGATCACATATGACTGTCCCAAAAGCAACCTGAGCGTAATTCATCATGAATGCATAATAAAAGGGACATCTGCCGGGGCCCATAGACTTGGTTCATATAAACTGAAAATATGTTCAGCCTGTATCCTGAACCCCTGACCTACCTGGCATCAAGTCACTATGTCAAGTCCAAAGTCTGGAGGTCAAGCCACATAAGCAAAGTCCAAAGTCCAAAGGTCAGGAAACACAGTCCAGGGTCAATACAAGTAGCCAAGTCCGGCAGTCAGAACACAGTCAAGAGTCAAACCCAAAGCCCTGTCCCATAGAGGTCCTGGAGCCACCAACATGGGCAGATGAGCAGACACAGCACCACAGCTCTGCTTCCCTTTTGTACTCTGCATACTAATTGCAGCATCTGGGCTTGATGAGGCATGTGAGGAATCACACAACTCATCTCAGAGCTAGAGTGTGCCACCTGGCCAGCTAGGGGGCTGGGCTGTGGGCCCCTGTCTGCCTCAGCCTCCTAGAGCTCCCCACCAGCTGTTGTCCATGCCTCAGAGCCTGCTGTGTTTGTGGAGACAGGGTTGAGGTGGGGTCCTCTGGTTCTGCTGATGGATCCTGCTGTTCTGGTTCCTGTGCACTGACCTCCATTCCCTTGCCATCCTCTGTCACCCTGTGAGTACTTCTCTCCCCATCGCCTGTTTGCCCTGGTGTATCCCAGTCCTGACTACATCCTTCGCAAGGATCCTCTTCCTCCTCCCCATCATCTTGCCAGTTCATGATGATGTACTGATGGTTTATTTTTGATATTACTAATCAGCAGAACAATCTTATGCATTGATAAATATACACTCCCCTCTCCCAGAAAAAGTGACCTGGCTTGGAGACATAAAAGCAACATGCCTGCATCAAAGTCGTTGAAATGAATGGGTGGTGTCAGGTGTTGATATGGTTGCTCGAGAGCAAACAGGCAAGACTCCAACCTGTCTTTTTTAGGCTTTATTATCTGTAAAAAATATTTACAGTGCAAAGCTTCGCAAATCCATGTCTGCTTAGTCGCTAGCAGAATCTGGGAGTGGGCGGTCCTTATACCTTCCCCAGCATAAAAACTGTGTGATCCCCAACTTTCTCCTCCCCTCTCTGCGCCGAAGACTACTGCACAGAACGGGCGCTGGCAAAGGGGGACTCGCCTCCCCTCCACTTTACTCAGGCTCGATGTTGAGGCTCTCCCTAGCATCTTCTGATCCTTGCACCCCCTCCCCACTGGAAGCGTGGCTTCCCTCCTCGCCAGAGGAAGAACTACTTTGCAAGATCTTCGGAGGCTCCCTGTAACACAGCTGCCCTTCCACCTCTCGCCTCTGAGCTGATGGCAGTTCCCTGACAGGTGGAATTCAATATTACGCTATGATGTGTGCAAGCATTTCAGCTTGGCAGATGAAATGATTTCCCCCTCCTCCACCGGTGTGCTGTCCTGGGAGTTCTCCTGACCTCCCAAAGTTAATTTTGGTGGGCTGGGGAAGAGAGGGTGCAAAGCCCCATTATGCAACCATAAGTCCCCATGCAGGATTTTGACTGGTGGGACTTGTTAGGTGAATCCTGCCCTATACATCTAAATGCATTTACTTTGTATTCCCTAGAAGAACGAATGCCTTAATAACCTGACCTTAAACATCCTTGTAGCCGTTTACCTTTCTGTTGTCTCAACGACAGGAGCAGTAAACAGAAACTTAAAAGATTTAACTTTCTACCTGTCAGATGCTCCTAAAGTACAAGACTAGCCTTATCTAGATTCTTCATGCCTCCATGCCTTTTTCCTATACACCTGCAAAGGTTGCAAAAGTAATGGCTTACAAACTTGGTTTCATGTTTCTCACCCCTGCAGGCAACCTGTCTGTCATGGGATACATGACTTGAGACAGAGGGCTCACAGGAAAGGATGATTCATTGCTCATTGAGGGCTGGCTGGCAATCTAACATCACCGGGACACTGGTAGCAAGAAGGAGTTACTGCCAGCAGGCCGTACAATTCAGAAGATGACACACTGAGGGCACAGCCTTCTGAAGGTCTTTAATTAATTAGGTGCTCCCCCAATGAGTAAAGACTACTTTACCAGGTTCCTGAAAGCCACACTAATAATGGCCATTGTTTGCATAGAACACTTGAAATGTTCCAGGGGTGGGTGTATAAAATATAATAATTTTAGAAATATTTATAATGGACCTATAAAATAGGTCAGTGTTGTTATTTCTATCCATCTCCAACATGATGTCCTCCAGGCATTTGGGATGAGAACTCTCATCTGCCTCAGCCAGAATGATAGGGGTTGTCATTGAAAATTATTGATGACAATGGAGGCTGGTATAGTCGGGCAACGTACTGTCCGACTAACCTCAGTCTGTGCTCAGCCAACCCCCCTTCCACCTTTCTTCTTAATTGCAACTAGTTTAGGGGTTGGACTTAGCAATCTGTTTCTTCCTCCTTAGTCTCTGCTTTGCCTTTGTAGAACTCAGCTGGGAGGAGGATGGGGACAAAGTTAGAATTTGCTGGCTCTGCCTGACATCACCTCTGACTCCACCTACTGTTGGCCTCCCAACTTTCCACCTTACCATTCCCAAGTGGCATTGGCCACCACTACATCTGAAGGGTGCCATGTTGGCTACCCTGGTCTACATATTGCAGCAGTAGGCATACATAAGATTAGGTAGTGATTTAAATTTTAGCTACATATGTTAATTGATCTGTTGCACCAAAAATATGAAATGCAGTATTTCATATACTGAAGAAGAGTTTGGATTTGATATCCCGCTTTATCACTACCCCAAGGAGTCTCAAAGCGGCCAACATTCTCCTTTCCCTTCTTCCCCCACAACAAACACTCTGTGAGGTGAGTGGAGCTGAGAGACTTCAAAGAAGTGTGACTAGCCCTAGGTCACCCAGCAGCTGTGGAGGAGCGGAGACGCAAACCCGGTTTACCAGATTACGAGTCTACCGCTCTTAACCACTACACCACACTGACTCAAAGGCATGGATGTTTTTTCATCTTGAACAAATGGGACTGTACTCTCCCACAACCCCCTGCAGGACCAGAGCCCCCGCTCTCTATCCCCCAGCCCAAATAAGCAGATCACTCACTCACTCTCTCTGGGGTCCAGTCTCAGTTTCTGTCTCCTATTTCCTATCAGCTGCAAACCTCCACATGCTTGAACTCAATCAGCAAACCACTGTGTGTTAAGTAGGTTCCACCTTGGTCTCTAGGGGATGGAGGACCATTTTTTTTAAAAAAAGCATCCCCTATTGTACAAGTCTAGGGAGGGCATCAGGACTGAATACTCCTCTATTAACCCTCTCCCTCTCCCTGATTGTTTACAGGTAGTCAATCAGGAGTCCTCTGGGACACAGCAATTGCCATTGTTGTTGTTGTTTAGTCATGTCTGACTCTTCATGACCCCATGGACCAGAGTACGCCAGACACTCCTGTCTTCCACTGTCTCCCACAGTTTGGCCAAACTCATGCTGGTAGCTTCAAGAACACTGTCCAACCATCTCGTCCTGTGTCGTCCCCTTCTCCTTGTGCCCTCCATCTTTCCCAACATCAGGGTCTTTTCCTAGGGAGTCTTCTCTTCTCATGAGATGGCCAAAGTACTGGAGCCTCAGTTTCAGGATCTGTCCTTCCAGTGAGCACTCAGGTCATCTAGAAGTGACCAAAGGATGTGTAGCTGACATGGAGTTAGAACAAAGTACCTGCCAGCTCACACACCACAAGCCATTATGCTATATCCCTTCGCCTTTTGAATGTGGCTGTTTCTTAAAGAAGAGAAACATATGATAAAATGTCTCTCTGCAAAAGGGAAATAACAGAAGGCTGATCAGACTGTCTCATAATTCCCCAGTGGTAGATCGACTAGAGGTGTGTGCTGTTTGTTCTGTAGCAGCTTAAATGAGAAGAAAGAAGGAATGCGGCATATGTAGAGGCACAGCACAAAAGCTGGCTTGCAGTGCTACTACTTGCTAAGTAGTCCCTATTGATTCCAGCACCGTACTGCGTGTCCTAAAGGTAGCGAGGAAGATGGACACAGAATACCAAAGAGGAAAAAAGCAAAGCAGCACCAAGAGCAAAAGTGGAACAGTGATTGACAAACACAATTATATGAATCTCATTATCAGTGTGAAAGAGACTTTACTGGGTCGAGATGTGGGGAGAAACTGCTATCTCTCCATCAGGTATTAGGCACACTTCTAACTCTGCTCAAAGACATCTGTGTGGTTCCTGGTTCATGCCAATGCAAGGATGCCTGGTGGCCCCACTCCTAGTAATATTGTCTATGCACTGGTAACCTCAAGGTTAGGTTACTGCAATGCATTATAAGTAGGGCTGCCTCTGTAGACAGTTTGGAAACTTCAGGTGGTTCAGAATTCAGTGGCCAGGTTGCTCACCGGAGCAAGGCGGTTTGAGCATATTACATCAATCCTGATCCAACTACACGGGCTACCAGTTAGTTTCCAGGCCCAATTCAAAGTGCTGGTTTTGACCTATAAAGCCTTAAATGGATCAGAACCGCAGTAGCTCAGACCCTGAGATCATCTTCTGAGGCCCTCCTTCATGTGCTTCCTCCTTGAGAGGTCCAGAGGGTGGCAACGTGAGAACAGGCCTTCTCTGCAGTGGCTCCCCATCTGTGGAATGCTCTCCCCAGGGAAGTTCACCTGGTGCCTTCATTATACACCTTTAGGCACCAGGCTAAAACGTTCGTTTTTAACCAGGCATTTGGTTGATCTGATCAACATCCTATACACTTTTAAAATGTGGCTCTTTTTTGGAGGGTATTATTGGGTTATTGTTTTTATTTTATATATTGTGATATTTTTTGTGAACTGCCCTGAGACCTCCGGGTATAGGACGATATAGAATTCAATTAACACAACACATCACAATACAACATAATGATCCCTCTTCTATAAGATTCACGCATGAAGGCTGCTAAAATATATTTGAATTCAAGGAGCTAGGAATTTGGAGACTTATCTTTCATAGTGGACTCTTTCATAGAGGACTGCTGCCTCTGTGTTTTTGCCTCTGCTGGCAGCTACACCAACACAAGAATTGGAGGGGGAAAGTACAATTTAAATGTTTTATGTTGCAGCAAGCAATGCTAAGGGTCACAATGATGGATCTGAAGTTCATGTACTAAACCTCCCCCTCAAATGACCTAAAAATACATAATGCCAACTTTGAGCGTTATCCTAGTTTTGCATTTATTTCAGATTTACAGGCAATGCCCCAGAAATGTGTCCTCTTCTGTGTCATTTGCCTAGGACTAGCAGAATGCCACTGGTATTAAGCACTGCAGAAAATAAGTAGAAACATATTTGTGATCTATGTGTCTGTGGATGTATCAGTGCTCGTCTTGTGCCCCTGGCCTCCATTATAGCATTATGGCTTGTGCACATCGATCACATTCCATTATTCCTTTATCGCTCTGTCAGCAACAATTTAACCTTTAGCATTCCTCATACACAGTTTATATGGTAAATATATCTGAATGACACAACAAGGGATGTATACACAGATTTAAAACCCATATAATGGAAGGACATATAATCGTTGAGAGGTTCTAATTCAATGCATTTAGGTTGTTTTTGTTTTCTTAAAGGCATCCAGCTATAACTCTGTGTTTTAAACCGTGTTTTAACATTGCATAGTATATCGCTAATTCTAGCTTACTAGAAATACTTGTGAACTGATGCAAGAGATACAAGCATATTGTCTAAAAAGGAATAATTTATAGACTTTAATTGTAGGAAAGAGGCCTTTGCTTCAAAGAGCTCATCAACAATCTGTCCTTCCTCTTTTATCAGTAAGCGAAGGAGAGAGCAAAAAACAGATGGAATGTCCCTTAGTGCCAGTCATATATGTGCATGAAATATAGTCCAATCTACTTCCACTGTGTTATGTCTAGAACAACACAAGATCAGAAAAGGGATAGGCGAAGGACAAGATGAATGACTGCCTCGTGAATGAATGAGATGCACTTTCGATTTGGCATTGGTGCTGTGGTGTTAAATGTTAGACAGGCTTTGCCAATGTCATGGGAATAGGGCAGTGGTGCAAGTGATTACTGGGGCCACCTCACCTGTAATGCCTAAACTGAGCTCCTTGGATGTAATAAATGTAATAAAGAAAAGAGAACAAAGAAGTCTAAATGTTCTCTCTCTCTCTCTCTCTCTCTCTCTCTCTCTCTCAAGTTCCAAATCATAAGAAGAAGAGAAGAAGAGTTTGGATTTGATATCCCGCCTTTCACTCCCTTTAAGGAGTCTCAAAGCGGCTAACATTCTCCTTTCCCTTCCTCCCCCACAACAAACACTCTGTGAGGTGAGTGGGGCTGAGAAACTTCAGAGAAGTGTGACTAGCCCAAGGTCACCCAGCAGCTGCACGTGGAGGAGCGGGGAATCGAACCTCGTTCACCAGATTACGAATCCACCGCTCTTAACCACTACACAACACTGGCTCTCAAAGAACAAAAAATATATAAGAGCACTGCTGGATCAGACCCAAGGCCTTGCTGGTCCAACATCTTTTCTTCCAGAGTGGTCAAGCAGACTTCTATAGGAAACTTGCAAGTATCTGCAAAAGACTGTCTCTGTAGGAAAAAGAAGAAGAAAAGAAAATAGAAAACAACTCTAAAATGCTGCTTTGTTTACGTGTGACTCCTGACTGGTTTTTTAAAATTGTGTAATAATATTTGTGATAAATGTTAGAAATATTCACAACCCAAAGCTGACTGCTCCATATTTGGTGGATTTGTCCTCGAATTACTTTTTTGGGGGGAGTGGGGGTAGGTAATTTGTACAGTTGGGGGAGAGATGGAGTGAGGTCATCTGTACAATTGTTTTGCCCATGGCTTTTTTTCAGCTGGAACTCACCAGAACTCAGTTCCTTCACCTCTCAGGTAGGTGCCATTGCCATTATAGGAGAACAAGGGAGGTGTTTATGGTGAGTTCCAGCACCTCTTTTTCTAGAAAAATAGCACTGGTTTCCCTGTTAGCATGTATAGTGTCAGTTAACTATAGGATTTAGAGGAGGCGCTCAGAATGAAGCACCACCTTGAGATAGTTTGGATTAATCTGGTTTTGATTACAGAAAAATGGCCTTTGGCATAAAAGCACAGGTCATTGAATAGGCAAAAATGAAGTGCCCAGCTGAGATAGTATAAAAGAAAAAAGAAAAAAAAGGATGGGACTAATAGACAGCTAGGCCCACTCTAATGATCTTACAAAGAGCAAATATAATTTGAATGTCAATTTATACAAATTTGCCTCATTGTAATGTGTTACTTAAGGGTGTGTTTGTATTTGCATTTGGCTTATTATTTTGTTAGATGGAAACTGGCCCCTTATACACAGCAACACAGGCACCTGCCCCTCTGAACTTAGTTGGGTTTAATTCCAGGTAAGCATATTTAGTGTCAGGTTGAATAATACAGGGTTTTTTTTGTTCACACACAGTTGGTAGCAGCAGCACGTTTTGTTTTCCCCCTTCCCAAATAGTTTTTCTAAGCATTTCCATTTATTTATTTATTTCCCAATAGGGGTTCTTTCTGGAATTGAGGTCCATCAGGAGATTGTGTCCTACATTGACTGTTGACAATTTATTTAGACAAAACTTTAAAAATATTTAATACTTTATTGTTGCAATAAGAGGAACAATAGTTTTATTTCAGTCAGTAGTATAAATATGGCATCTTGACTAATCACAAGCTCATTTTAAATTGACGTTTTTGCATAGTCTCAGAAGAAAAGTATTGCCAGTTGGAATGCGTTTCTGGAAAGACCATCTCAAATATATTAAAGTTTTCCACATATTTATGGCTTGCCTTTTATTTTTGTATGTTTCTTTGTCTTCTGTTAAAGTCTGGTTCAAAAACTGCACATTTTCTCTCTCTCTCTTTAAAATGAAAGATACTGACATTTTGGTCTCCTCTGTTCCACATTTTTATGATACTGTTGACCACAAGGTGGCATCATTGGTACAGCTGTAACCTCAAAGATTTCTACAATCTCACCCAAGGTTCTTTGCCAAGAAAGTTGAGAGGGCATCGACCTTAACAGACTTTACAAAGTACCTCTCCTGTTTAGAAAGCTATTGTGCGAGATAGTTATTTCATATGAGATATCCCAAGGGCAAGGGCTATCTTACTACACATCCTGTGTAAGCCAATCTGGAAATCTTTTTGGCTAATGTGTGTGGGGTTATAAATTCTTTAAATATATGCATATACAGATCACAGTCATGACCAAACCAAATCCACCCAACCAGTTACTTATGCGTTGACGTGAGAGGCTCAGTTAGCCTTCTGTTTTCCTGCCTCGTTGGAATGTAATAAATGGATGGCAGACTTTCTAGGTTTTATATAGTAAAGTCTGCACACTTGTTCTAATGAGATTAAATAATTCATTCCTGTTGTAATGCCAACATTGCATCAAGACACCACATCTCTACTCAGGAACTGTTCCATTTGGCCAATAGAAGATATATCATGAATTGCAAATACAGGAGAATGATTTCTTTATAGGATGACATATATTATGGGGATTCCAGTTAATGAGAGTTGAAGCTCACTGACATGGAGAAGAAAACAGCAGAAATTAAGGTTTGTACTGTATCCTGCTTCTTTCAGTAGAATGGCAAGGGAAGCCATTTACAGAAGTTTTCCGTTCCTCTGCAGTCTCCACTCCCCTTAAACCAGCTATGAGGTGTCCCTCAACCTTCTGGAGCAGATTCAGTGTGTGGGGTGAGATTCATGTGTGTGCCAAAAAATTCTTTCCTTTCTGTTCTGCTTTCAGAAGCCTTAACACCAGCTGAGTGGCACTGCTGTATACAACAAATAACAAGTGTGAAGACCATACTGAAATTACAGAGATTATATATATTCCTCAATATGACACAGGTGAACAAGAACTATTACAGGAAAGTCCTTTCTTAAACTTGAAAAAGAGTCCCAAACTAGTGCTGTCTTCAGATTTTCATCGCTTCTTCCCATTTGACTTAGGATCCAAGGTCCAAAACATTGTTGTTTAGTTGTTTAGTCGTGTCCGACTCTTCGTGACCCCATAGACCAGAGCACGCCAGGCACTCCTGTCTTCCACTGCCTCCCACAGTTTGGTCAAACTCATGCTGGTAGCTTCTAGAATACTGTCCAACCATCTTGTCCTCTGTCATCCCCTTCTCCTTGTGCCCTCCATCTTTCCCAGGGAGTCTTGTCTTCTCATGAGGTGGCCAAAGTATTGGAGCCTCAGCTTCACGATCTGTCCTTCCAGTGAGCACTCAGGGCTGATTTCCTTAAGAATGGAGAGGTTTGATCTTCTTGCAGTCCATGGGACTCTCAAGAGTCTCCTCCAGCACCATAATTCAAAAGCATCAATTCTTCGGTGATCAGCCTTCTTTATGGTCCAGCTCTCACTTCCATACATCACTATTGGGAAAACCATAGCTTTTACTATACGGACCTTTGTTGGCATATCAACAAATTGTCCGAAACATACCAAAAGACAAATGTGAAAAATGGGTCGTTAAGAGAGAAGGGCCACAGAGTTGGAAGAAGGAAGCAGCAAAACCATTGCATACCATTTTAGATAAATGACCAGCAATTGTGTTGCTAGAGGAAATGAGTGGGGCACAGTTGGCAATGGTGTCTCTGAATAGGCCTGGCTTTCTGGTTTTTGCTTTTGGTTGAAATACATAGCTCAGAAGGAAATGGCTCAGAAGTTCTAGCATGGAAATGGCTAGAATAGAATGGGCCACAAGCAATGATGTAGAATGAACTGTGCCAACTCACAGTTATACACAGTGACATTAAGCTGGCATTAAAGACAAGCAATGCAATGTAGTCCCTGAAATATTGGCAACTGTTGGAGTCTATTGTTGTATTCTATGAACTCTAAGTTTGTGTTTTAAGAAGTTTGTCCTGGGCGGGATTCAGTAGTTGAAGGAAGAGGTGGGAGGAGTAGAGCAAAATAGGCACTGGGGCCAGAAGCATGAGCCTACAGCCCTTCTACTTCACTCTAATAATGCATGAAAACAGCTAAATTAGCCACCCTATCTCACATTATACACCCCCCTCCCAGCAGCTGGAGGCAAATGAACTGCATACATAAGGTAAAATTCTTACTGTTTGATGGCTAGAAGGCTACCTATCTTTTAAAACCTCTGACAGGCTGTGGAAGAGTGCAGTCCAAACTATTTTCACTGCAGTGGCAATGCTTCTCCACTATGGGGGAGCATAATGCAAAACTACTTGGTAAGTAGCAGGGCTGTGAGATTTTGAGACCTGCTCTATGAACAGAATCTGCCTTTGCAGGGAAGGATGCCAGTTCCCTCCTGCATCTAACATGATGCTCTGTGCCTCTCTTGCTGGACCCAAACTTTGTTTCTCAAACTTCCTGCTGCTTAATTAATAAACATGGCAACTAGATAGAACCTGGCACAAGGCCTTATTCCCATTCAGCACATTGACATACAATTGTAGTGATTTAGATTTGGCACACAGTTCACCAAGCTAGTGACACACAGTGTGTGTGTGTGTGTGTGTGTGTGTGTGTGTGTGTGTGTGTGTGTGAGAAAGAGAGAGAGAGAGAGAGAGGAGTATAAAAAGTATTAAATTAAACAGGTTAATATGACTGCAACATTTCACCCCCTGCTATCCCACAACCACAGTAAATCTGCCACCTGTTTATTTCCATAAAAATTCAATTACAGCACCACCAGTTTATTCTTCTTATGTGAGCAATTAACTGCTGGATGTTCTCGGCTTAAAAAATATTCCTGCCCCCCCCCGTGAAACTAGCTATTTTGTTGCTAACATTTTGTGGACAGCTGAACCTCTGCTCAATGGATTGACCTGCCTCGCCCAACACTGTATAGTGTAAAGGCAGGTTCTACTTCAGGTGCTTGGAATGTCAGTCATTGACCCAAACTGGACGGACAAAGTTCCTAACCCAATGATTTTCCTGGCATTTGATACTTGTTTTTTTCTGGATTAAAATTGTTTTAAATATTGTTTGATGATGTGAGGAAACATCTTTTTGCAATTGTGGTATAACCCAGCTACTATTACCTTCTAAGTTTGATCCTCTTTATACAGTGTTTTTGAGAAATTGTTCTCTATCTAATCTATAGCTATCTGTCTGTCTGTCCGTCTGTCTGTCATCTATCTATGTGATTCAACAATGTCTGTCAACTGTAGCACAGACTATGTCACCAAACCCTTTCTTTCCTTGCAGTGATGTCACAACTGGAAGAGGCAGGTGGATGAATGTTGTTCGCAGCATCTACATTCAAAGGAGCATAGTGAATGCATTCAAATGGTGCCTCAATTTCTGCCCTTCTTGTGGCACAGAAGCGCACAGTGTGCCCCACCAGTTGCAGCAGCAACAAAGCAAGTTATCAGAAATAGCAGGAGATGATTTTTCCTCCTTTGTTTTCTTTTTGCCACTGCAGCTATTACACCCACACTATTTCATTCCAGCAGATTATATTCTTGGAATATAATCAACAGAAAGTTAAGCATCCCTATGCCCAACTGACATGAATGGAATCTATAACTTGATACTAAATATAGGTACATGGAAGCAAATTTTCTTCCCACATATTTCCCACAGAGCAGGACAGCACAAGTCATTTCTGACACTGGACATCCAGTGGCAGGGAGATTCATGTCGTGGGAAGTAGGCTTGAAATAGGCCTCTTTCAGATAGCATTTCCTATCTCCATGGCTCTCCCACAGGGTCAAACAGCCTGTTTATGTTTGGTGAAAGATAAAGTACACCAACAACTTATTTTCTCCTTTTAACACATGATTTCAAGTGCTCCTTCTGCTGTGGAAATCTTTTCAGGCAGACGCTGTTTCACTCCAGCAGATTTCCAGATAGAAATGAAGTAAATTCTTTGTGTGTGGGCTCTCACGCCACAAATGGAACAAGCCCCTAGCACTATGAATTTTGTGTCATGTGCTGGAAATGTGGCATGATATTCACTAAAGGCAGGGCTTTTTTTCCAGCTGGAACTGAGTTCCAGGACCTCTCAGGTGAGCACTATTGCCATTAAAAGAGAACAAGGTGTGCATTCATAGTGAGTTCCAGCACCTCTTTTTCTAGAAAAATAGTACTGACTAAAGGAAGGCGTTAATGGCAAATCTGTTCGCAAACACACAGTTGGAAAAGAACAAATCTGCTTGCATTCGACCAACAAATGCAGGGTCTAATGGAGTCAGAAGGTGTGAAGGATTCACCCTATAAAATGTGTTTCCATCTCAAATGTGGCAAAAGACCTTATAATACATCATTTACGAAGGATGGGAGACAAATAAGCAGTTACAGGGCTTTTAGGAGATAATGTCATGTAGAATGGATACTTCCTTAGTTTAGTGGTTGTGAAGTTAGCAGGTGTTGCTGGGGGTGGGAGAGTGAGAAAGAAATTAAATTCCATTTTCATTGAAAGGCGAACTTGCCAAGTTTGTACCTTCTGAAACAATCCGGGAACTGAAACATAGCCATCCTTTGAAATTCATACTTGAATCTCACACAGCAGTTCTCTAGCCGAGTAAGTCAAGTAATGGGTACAGAAGACTCAGATTCCTTGGACACTGGCCTAGGCCTAGCCACCAACAGGGGGCTCACTACTGACCTTCCTGGCCTTGCTGCACTTCACATTTGCTATTGTTATCTGCCTACCTATCCTCTCTAAGCAAGTGAGTAGTGACAGGAGGAAAGACAGCGAGTGACAACACATTGTCCTTTCCCTTAGGGCTGCTGGTCTGACTCAAGGAGGGGCCAATTGAGGACATCGTTTTCCAAACGCGCCAACATTTAGTGCCAGCACTGATTAGGATGAAACAATAGCTCATTATGTAGACATTGTTCACACCAGAATAGCACGATCCAGCTAATCAAAGATGCTGCCTTGGGGATGAGAACCCTCTCTCTGCTAACTCAGCTGCAAAGAAATCGTAGCATCATAGTGGAAGTGGACAGGGACTTGTAGCTCATCTAATCCAAGTGTCCACTTGGTAGAGGCAATCCAGAGCTACAGCATCTCCAAGAGATGGCTGATCTACTTCTGCACCAAGGCAGTGGCAGATTTTGGGGGGCATGGCTGGTTTGGTTGCACTGGGTGTGGAGCCTCACTGCTGCTGCAGGGAACACCACAACCGTGATTTAGAATGGAGCTTGAGAGGCCGGGATGGGTGCTGAATTTTGGCATTGCACAGGATGCCACTGAAATTGGAGACCCCAAGTTCCACCACTGATGGAGATAGCCAACAAAGATGGTTAGCACACCTTCGGATAGTTGGTTCCATTGTTGAACTGTTCTTACCATCAAGAAGTTTCTCCCAATGTTAAATTGAAATCTCCCCTCCTGGTCTTTAAGGCTGTTATATATCACTTAGTCTGTAACTGCTATAACCATTCATATTTCTTTGTCTAGATTTTTTGTGATTTCCTCCCCTCCACCAAAGTATTTGGTTTTACCATACATATCTAAATGGCACTGCATTTCAAGAGTACTTCATTTCATCCTTTAGAACAAACTTTATAGGAAAAAAATAGTGGGAGCAGCATTTATACCGCTCCTCAGACTCTTTCCCTGCCACATGTTACACCATCATTTAACATTTTGCAGAATTTAAAGGTGCCATATATATATATACAAAGCAAATAAACAAGTGAAAGTTGCAAAGATTTTTTTTCAGTGTCTGCCACTTAAGAAGGTATGTCCTGTTCTGCACTGCATGTTTTGTAATAAAGAGTACTACATTAACATTGTATGACTGCTGTCCCTCCTGGGATCTTCACAAAAACTCCTGTAGATGTTTATCTCTTATGATGTTATCTCATTGAGCAGCTCTTTAAAATAAACTAAGTGTGGCTTATGTAGTTGTAGTGAGAATCTGCCTGGTGGCTATTTTGATGTAAACACCTTTGTGTCTAAACACTGATGGCTTAGGGATTCTGAATTTTGCATCTCCATAGGAAAATGCCATATACAATTGTTCTTACCTTTTTGTTTATGCTACATCTGTTTTAAATCCTATTTACCACCCTTCTCTTTGCAGTTTAGGAAAGATGCTGCAAACATCTCTGACAGCCCCAGTAATGTGTTGGCCTAGAAAGTCTAACCCAGGCACTGTCACTCCTGGGTGAGAGATTAGCCCTGATTAGCAGAGTAATCCAGGGAAGAGAAAGACTGGATGAATTCTCCTAAGAAGAGCCTGCTGGATCAGCCAGGGGTCCATGTAATCCAGTATCCTATTCTCACAGAGACCAACCAGATGCATATGGGGAAGCCTGACTTCTAGACTCTAGTTTAGAAATAATTCAGTTGTACTGGATTATGTTCTAACAGGGACCATTGCTGCACGTTTTGCTGGGGGTGGGCTTAAAGTGTTATTATCTAATTCATATAATGCTTATATGCCAAAGTGGCTTCTAAGCAGTTTACAACTATAAAATCCATCATAAAATTGACACATAATTAAAATACACAATAAAAATTCCACCAGAGTAGAAAACATCCTTAATTAAAATATACACTAAAACAAGCCAGTTAAAAAGCATGGCAATTAAAACAATTGGGAAACAGTTAAAACAATAAGATCAGAAGTTGTTCAAGGAAACTTGACAGATGTTCTTTCAGGAGCCAGCGGTATGCCAGTACTAATGGGCCTCTCATATATTATCAGGGAGGTTATTCCACAGCACTGGTGCCACCAGTGAAAAGGCCACATCTATGTCACCACAAGCTGATGATTATTGAATCATGAATGATTATTGGGCTGTGGAAAAGTGAATGGGTTTCATCTGCTGATCATAACCCCCTTACTGGGCACTGGAGGGGAAGACAGCCTTTCAAGTACAGTGGTACCTCGGGTTAAGTACTTAATTCGTTCCGGAGGTCTGTTCTTAATCTGAAACTGTTCTTAACCTGAAGCACCACTTTAGCTAATGGGGCTCCCACTGCCGCCATGCTGCCGGAGCACGATTTCTGTTCTCATCCTGAATCAAAGTTCTTAACCCGAGGTACTATTTCTGGGTTAGCGGAGTCTGTAACTTGAAGCGTCTGTAACCTGAAGCATATGTAACCCGAGGTACCACTGTAGTTTGGTCCAGAGTTACTTAGAACTTAGTGACACCTTAAAACTGGCTCAGTGGCTAGTGCAGATCCCTCAGCACTGGTGTGATATGTGCTTGATAAGGAACACCACTTGGGCTGTAACAAGCTGTACCAGTTTTAGCTTCTGTACCAACTGCAAGGGAGGTCCCACACAGACCACATTACAATAGCCCAGACGTCGGGTTATATCATGAACTGGCAGGACAATGGGAAGGAGAAAGAGGATCCTAGTGAGGGGACACACCAGGGCAAGATGGGGATGAGTAAGTGGAGGTTGGTATAGGAAGTACTCACAGGTTGACAACGTGATGAGGGTTGGTGCACAGCAACCAGAGTAGCAGAGCCCACCACCAGAGCCATAGGGACCCCTGTCTCCACAAACACAGTGGGCTTTGAAGCATAGGGAACCACAGGCAGGGTACTCCAGGAGACCGAGGCAGGCAAGGGCCTACAGTCCAGCTCCTTAACTGGCCAGGTGGGGCTTGCTAGCTCTGGGAGGAGTGGTGTGATTCCTCACCTGCAGTAGGTTTGGAGCAGGTGAAGGTC
The DNA here is from genome assembly GCF_965112155.1 of Podarcis liolepis. Classification (NCBI taxonomy): domain Eukaryota; kingdom Metazoa; phylum Chordata; class Lepidosauria; order Squamata; family Lacertidae; genus Podarcis; species Podarcis liolepis. Next base: position 34,757,257 of record NC_139564.1, on the reverse strand, counting down.
ACATGCCTCATCAAGCCCAGGTGCTGCAATCAGTATGCAAAGTACAAAAGGGAAGCAGAGCTGCTGTGTTGTGTTTGCTCAACTGTCCATGTTGATAGATCTTAGCCTGGATTCTCCAGGATCTCAGTGGGACTGTCCTTCAGTTTGACCTTTGGCCTTGTGGCTTGACCCAGGAATAGGGACTTGGCATACTGACTTGCTGCCAGGTAGACCAAGGGTTCCACACAGGTTACCAACATATAAATCAAAGTGGCCAAATTATCCCTGCCCAGGCAGTGGCGGAGTGCAGACGGGGGTGGGGCTGGCATGTGTCCTGGGGGCATGGCATGGCATGCGTTCTGGGGGTGGGGTGCACTGCCTGCAGGGGCAGGTGGCCCAGAGCGGGCAGAGGAGGGCCAGCCATGATGGAACACCACCGGGATGACATTGCTGGGGGTGGTGCACTCCCCGCCCCCCTCTTACTCCGCCAGTGTGTCCAGGACATGGTGCTGTTGATGCACCAGCTGCAATTATAATGTGTGAATTATGTGATTATATCGTCTTCTATGCTTGCCTAGCACGGGACTTTGCAAGTAACATTAATCACTGAATTGCGATGCCTGCAAACCCTCATTTATCCCAGCTACATGTTTACCTACCCCACACCTGCTGGATAAGAGCAAAGATCTGTCTAGTCCAAGACTGTTCTCACAGTGACCAAGCAGATAGCAATGGGAAGCCCACAAGCAAGACCTGGGTGCAGTTCTACGTCTTCCACTTCTGATTCCTAGCAACTGATATTCAGAAATATACTGCCTTTTACATTGGTGGTAGCACATAGCCATCATGACTAGTAGCCATTGGCAGCTTTATCCTCCACAAATTAGTCTAATCCCTTTTAAAACCATCCATTACATCTTATGGTAGCAAATTTCATAGTTTAACCACACAAAAGAAAACAGCTTTGCACCAGCCCAAGAAGAAAGATTTGTAAAGCAATCTCCTCACCTCCAAATTCACAATGTGTGTGTGTGTATTTACTGTCCTGGGAACCTTCTCTTTTTCTTTGCAAGCTTTCTTCTTGGCTCACTTCCTACACACGTTACTGCAACTGTTCTCCAGTTATTGTCTTCTTGCCAAATCTGAGATCTTCTTGAGTGTTTGTTCTCTCAAGCTGCCTGCCTGGCTGCCTCTTGTGACACTACGAAGAAGTACTGCATGAGATGATGTTGTGCTTGCCCTATTCAAAGATTGTTCTCTTCAGCTTGCAGACACCTCAGCAGTGGGGGTAAGACTGCCGTAGAACTCAGGCACGTTGGGTGAATGACCTTTATGTACTTTGATCCAAGCAGAATTTAGAACTGTGTTTTGTGTTAACCTGCTTATTTTTTATCTCTCTGTTCAAAAAAATCTATCTTACAAAATATCAGCATCACGTTATAGCCTTCACCGGTTATAGCACTGAAACACGAACCAGACTGAAAATAAGACAAAGCAGTTACCTCATTATGGTATTAATGAAGTAATGCAACCCATCAGACGCTGGGGTCAAATTTTAATCTAATGGCACCTAGGTAGCATATGATACTGTTTCTACTCCCACCAAACTTTAAAATAGTTACAGATGTGTTCCGGGGGTCTCTTCTGCTACCAATGACCACTTACTCTGTCCTCCAGGTGTAATAAAAATGTCTAGCCAATCTAGTTGATCTGGAACAACATGTAATAGTATTTATGACCAAGAAGGGTTTAATATGGTAGTGACTATAGTTTTGTACTCTACTTTAAAAGGGGGTTGTGGGCAGTGCTATTTTTCTAGAAAAAGAGGTGCCGGAACTCACCATGAACACCTCTCTTGCTCTCTTATCATGGCAATGATTGCCTACCTGTGAGTTGCCAGAACTGAATTCTGGTGAATTTCAGCTGAAAAAAGCCCTGGTTGTGTGAGATTTTGAAGAGAGCCAATGGTGTATGGCTAGCAGGCTTATGTGCATGGTGGCTGGTCAGCAGAGACACAGAATTGCTTACTCTTCATGTACATTCCTTGTTACTTCACAACAATAACCATAATCCAATGGACAATTGGGTTTGTTGATTTCAGTGAGACAGACACCTCTACGATTCCCTTATGAGTCACACTGAGTAAGACTTCCACCATTTTAAGTTTGTACAGTTGCACTCTCCGTTGTTGTCCTTAGGTACTGCATAGTCCTTGGCTTTCTCCAGTAAGAAGTATTAGGCATTCAGTACTCCCCCCTTTCCTTTAAAAAATAAATTCATCTGCATCTTGCATGTTACTTTTGGTGCCATTCCATCCAAAGGATTAACTAGATTTGTAACTGCTTTGCTTTCGCAATGCTGTGGCGCCAGGTGCTTCGCCATGCCTGACACTCCAATCGTGATGGATACATGCTGTTGCTATTCTGTGAAACTTGAAATGCACAACTGTATAATATGCAATCAACGGAGGGTTGACAAACCAGAAAATTAAAAAGCATGTGTTTGATTGAGTTACAATATCATATTAATGTACTGGGGTGTACAGTGGATTCAGATGAAGCCTGAATTTAAGTGGAACGTTTTGGAGCTTCTCTGAGCCAAAGTGGGATCTTTCCAAACTGTCCAGAACTAAAACCTCTGAAGCAATTCAAGATGCTTTGGATATTTGGATACTAAGCAAAAAAATAATAATACTGCAGACAGTGTGTCTGAAAAAAATTGAAACATTTTGCCCCAAGTTTATCATATAAGGAAAATGCCAGGGTGAAGAAAGGGGAGAAGGACAGCTTGTTTGTGACTAACAGAATTAGCTTCTAATCAGTGGAGATGCCTTTACCCAAGTTCTCCAGCCACAGGGCTTTGGGAGAGGGATGTTGAAGTAATGGATCTCCTTGTTCTTGTCTGTTCTGTGCTCTTGCTAATTCTACTTGTGGTGCTTGCTTGGAAAATGCTGGATGTTGAAGCCCTTCTGCCTCTATGCCACATGCTAGGGGCACTATTTGGTGCGGGGGGAGGTTTGATGGGCCTTGGGCCCCCCTGAAATTTTCAAGGAGGAGGCTGGGCCCCCTCAATGTCCCATGGCAACATGTGCACACTGTGCATGAATGCTGTGCAACATGCTCACATGATTAGGGCACATAATATGACATGCTCATGTCATGTGCACAAGCAGCACAGCAAGCACGCAACAAGCCAGCACATTGTGTGGCATGTGAGTGACATGTCACGCATGTGATACGAGCATGTCACACAGCACTGGATGCCTCAATTGTGAGGGCAAGCCAGCATACCTGCCCTATACCAAAACATCCCCCACCTCTCATGGGCATTGTTGCAGCATCTCCTGTGATACTGAGGCTCCACTCCCAGAGCCACTGTACTGGTTGCACTCTCCTAAATCTGCCTCTGCAAGAACACCCAAACTATGGCATACAGACTCAGTTGCTTCCATTCCCACCCCTCACATCAACATTTCTTCAATGGAAAAAGATACTTTTTGTTTGACGCTAGTTTAATATGAAATGGGTTGCATGTCCAAAATGTTGTGGAACATTTCTGTCCCATTGTGTACATGGATATCTGCTTCAACAGGGGAATGTTTGAAAAGCTGATCTAATACTTGAAAGTGTGAATCTAGAGCACTAATTCTGAGTGATAAGAGAGGGCTGAACCCCATCTATGGCATAGATTCTATGCCAATTGTGTCACCCCACTACCTTTCAAAGTAGCTACTATGCTGCACTGTGTTATATTGTTTGACTTTGTTTGTTAAATTTCTATCCCGTTTCTATTCCTCTTAGCTATAGCTTGCCCTGTACAACCTTATGCACTTCACACTTTCAAGTATTAGATCAGCTTTTCAAACATTCCCCTGTTGAAGCAGATACCCATGTACACAATGGGGCAGAAATGTCCCACAACATTTTGGACATAAGGAACCCCCCCCCAATGGTGCTTCATGTCTGTAGTGATAAAATATACTAATAAATAGTTGAGCATTTGCTGCTCATTCATGGACCCCCAAAATCAGACTGGAATGTCTGGTAGATTTTCCATGGCTAACACAACAGAGTTGTCTGTTGCCCTCCTCTTCAGTCCCCCCCCCCCAGCTCTGCATATTTACGGGGTGTTAGTATGCAATGGTTGTTCTTTGTGGTCAACACGAAATGCATTCGGGGAGGCTCATTTCAGTAGCTGGTGCACAAAAGCATGCATTAAAATGACTGCAACAGCTACTGCTAATTGGCAATTTTTGTGGGCAATTTGCACAGAGATGTTGTAGACGGACTGAGCATGAATACTATGCTCTGTCAAGGTCACACTGAGGAAAACTTTGGCTGTTAAAAGACTACTCATGAGGAAAATGTGCACCAGGACAACAGCTTTCATTCACATCAATAACAGAGAGGGCTCATTTCAAAAGACCATTGATCCTTATAGTAAAATATGAAGGAAATGGTGCCTGCTGATGATTTACTTGCGGGTGGTGAGCATTCCTCTTAGCTATAGCTTGCCCTGTACAACCTTATGCACTTCACACTTTCAAGTATTAGATCAGCTTTTCAAACATTCCCCTGTTGAAGCAGATATCCATGTACACCATGGGACAGAAATGTCCCACAACATTTTGGACATAAGGAACCCCCCCCCAAATGGTGCTTCATGTCTGTAGTGATAAAATATACTAATAAATAGTTGAGCATTTGCTGCTCATTCATGGACCCCCAAAATCTGTTGGGTGAAGTGGACCACCTCATACTGCTCAATAGTAGGGCCAGCCATGCAACAGGAACAGAGAGTACCATATTTCATGCATGTATCCCTTCGTGCCCTAGGTGTTTGGATGTGTTTGGATGGTTGATACATTAATGTTGTAAGCACACATGTGCTGCCTATCACACTTGGCCAGGTTGGGTGTTAGATGTTGCTGAGATGAAGTAAGATGTTTCTATGGGGTTCCCTAGGCTCCACAGCCAGTGCTTCCCACCCCTCTTCTGCATCCAGCCAGTCCATGAGGGCATGTGATTGCTTTTAAATGTTTTCAGATGCGATAGATGTTTTAGGTGATTTTTAGTTTTTTTAAAAAATGATTTAAATATGCTTTCATTTTATTCAAAGTTGTATCATTTTAATTTTATTATGTTTGCTACCCTGGGTTCCTTTAGGAGGAAAAGCGGGATAGAAATTTAACAAACAAAGTCAAACAATATAACACAGTGCAGCATAGTACCTACTTTGAAAGGTAGTGGGGTGACACAATTGGCATAGAATCTATGCCATAGATGGGGTTCAGCCCTCTCTTATCACTCAGGATTAGTGCTCTAGATTATTATTTAATTCAACACTGTACTGTACTTAGAATCCTAGGGTGCAGAAGTGGGTCAATATGGTCTCTCACTAGTGCCAAGACATGTCGTTTCTGAAAGATATAGATCTTGGAAATATCCTCTATCCCTTCATTACCTGCAGGTTAGATCATTGCAATAAACTCTATGTGGAACTGCTTTTTAATACTGGATGCTTCAGACTGGCTAGAAACCTCAGCTGGTGCACTTCTTAATTGGAATGAAATTGGAAGAGCACATTATGGCAGGGCTCCAATATCTGCATCTTCCAGACTCAATTAAAGTGATGGGTTTAACCTGCAGAATACCTCCACCAGTCCGAGGTTTGATTGTTTGTTTTTTTCATTTCTGCGGGAGTGACGTAAGATCACACTTTTCAAAATATTACTTCAATGCCAACTTTAACCAAATGCCACTGAAATATATGGAACTTAACAGTGCTTAAGTTTGGTTGAATTGTGCCCCAATTAAGCTTACTATGAATATTAATAATCAACTACAAAATGCAATTTGTTCCCAAGTGAAAAGTTAGTTCTTAAACTAAACATCATCAGGATATAGGCAGCTTGCTTCTGTGCTATATTCACATGCATTCCCAAGACAAGTCAAGGTCAATGCAACAGCCTTCAACTTACTTACGTTATGAGACAAGTATTAAAACAGCTGTTCTGTCTGGAATGCCGTGGAAATGTTACATTTCCTATGTCTGCTTCACCGTTTATTGTCACCTCTGCAGCTCTGTTTGCACAGACAGCTATGATTACTTAATTTCTCCAGAAACCCTCATCAATGCCTCAATTTCCTTTAACCCAGACTTCAGAATCCCCTTGTCTCTGAACTTCCTTTCACATATTATTTCTGAAATAGTTAATCCTTAGCCAATTTGACATAGCTTCCCTTTCCTGCCCAGTAACTCTCCACTGGACACTTCACAGCATCTCCTCACTCCCTAACCTGAGTTTGATCCAAGGAGCAGAACAGTAGGAGAGGCCCGGCCCCTGAAGTGTCATCAGCAGCTAGTGGTCAGCATACAGAGATTCAAAAGCATCATCATTGATTGGACTACTTCCATCATTCAGCATGCAACTCATCCAAAATAACATACCACATAGGGCTACAGAGTGGCTGCTGATTTCAGCATTTTTTCTTGCCTGTGATAGGGAAATGAAAGCTTCTCTTTGGTGTTCCATCACTGCTCTTGGAACGCATTTTGGACAAGGTGATAGCACAACCACAACACATCTCATACAGAATATGCCTTGGGCAACAGAAATAGTAATTAAAAATATATTTCCCTCCCCCTCCAGATAAGCAAAAGCAGGAAATGGGGCAATTCACCAAACTTTCCAACTTGTGTGTAGGAGAGCTAACATTACTTGTGGTGGGCCACTTCTCTCCATAAAGGCCAGCAAGAGGGAGGGGGGTCCTAGGGGGAGTTCCAAGTGCAGGATATAGAAGCATGGAAGGCCGCCTTTGTCTGAGGTTCCACATCCCTGATTTCAATCCATATTCCATTTACTTTCTGCTGTTTTAGCCCAGAATTGTTCTATAGCTTAAAGGTAAAGGTAACCCCTGACAGTTAAGTGCAAATAATAATTTAACTTCTCTTATAATGGAGACATATCTATATTTTGTTTGATGTGATTACGATTTCCTTTCTCTTGGCCTGACTTATTTATGTTTATTCATTGATATAATACAGAGGTTATGGAAATGGCACAATATAATATATATAAACTGCTTACTGCTGCTGAACTGTTAGCAACGGCTCATGTGTCAATTCAGTAAGCTTTTAGCATAGTGGAGTATGAAACATTAATGCCATACTGGAGGAGCACACTGTTGCTAGGTGAGACAGAATCCCTACTTCCCCATTCAATTTGTGTGTGTGTGTCTTTGATCGGGAGCAGTCTTGCCACAGAGTTGGATAGGGCAGGAAAGAAAGCAAACATGGCTTTTCGTAGAACTATGGCTGGGCAAGAAGTGCAGTAAGTAAACAGCTGGATATAGTTTTTGTTCTTGCCCCACTCTATATTCTCACTGTAATTCCTCCCCTTCACTTTGTACCCTGCTTTTCAGCCTCAAAAACTCACTCTTATTTGGCTCCTCCAGATGACCTGATTATTGAACATTCATGCTGATTTGCCTGCACTAAACTTACGCAGACATTAGATTATATCTGACCACTAATGAGCAGCTGGATGATGGCGCATTTGTTCTGCATTCTTCCTGATTTGCTTACGGGGTGTTTAGATTGCTTCTCATTAGTAATTCATCCACCCCACACTTGTCACTGCATTTCCCTGACACTTTCCAAACTACACAAAGTCCTTTTATTTTATTTTAGTGGATTTGTTGTTCTAAAGTGACAGATTACAGGTAGGTAGCAGTGTGGGTCTGCCGTAGTTGAAACAAAATAAAAAAAATCCTTCCAGTAGCACCTTAGAGACCAACTAAGTTTGTTATTGGTATGAGCTTTTGTGTGCATGCACACTTCTTCAGATACCACACAAAAGCTCATACCAATAACAAACTTAGTTGGTCTCTAAGGTGCTACTGGAAGGAATTTTTTTTAAGTAACAGAATTCACTTTAACTGCACCCATTGAGAGTTTAGCTACATGACCATTTTCCTTCGGTCTTCTCAGCACATTTATATACTGCTTGATTGCAAGAAAAAAACAAACACCTTAAAGCAATAACACTAGAGAGCTGGAAAATCTGGGATGGAGCCTAGGGCTGTTTGCATACAAAACATGCACTCTATAAGATGTGAAGTTTTCTTTCTTATTTATCAAAGCTATATTTTATTAGAAATATTTATAAAATACAGATGTACAACATAGAGTAGATAACATATCCAACTGTAACCCAGGTAGCTGTGATGCGGGTATAAGTGATTTTATACTTTTAAAGCTTTTATTGTAGATTTTTTTTAATGTATGGGCAGTTTATAAATATTCTTATAAATAAAATAAAAGTATGTGGGTGGCATTCAACTATATAATTGCTGCTTCATGGTATAGCAAGAGCATCGCAGGATGTCTCCGTTCTATAGATTGGAATCTTGAATGGATGTTTGTGCTGGCCTCTGTTGCCTTCTCTGTAGGAAGGGTGTAACAAACCGGTACAGAAACAACAACAATTTATTACAGAAGGTGTGTTCAGTTATTACAGGGTCTTTTAAAGACAACAATAGTGTTTCCTGAAATTACAAAGGCCAGCACACAAGCTGTGCTATTGTTAGATTATTTATCTTAATTACCACATTCCACAATCGGTTATACTTTTAAAACAACGAGCCAATGAGTGTGGATCTACACTCCTACTTCTTTGTCTTAGCCTGTGTTTACATTCCTTGCCAAAACAAAGGCACAGAACAAAGTACAGGTGAAAGAGAATAATAATCACATCTTGATTTCACTGGGCAAATCCCTGCTCCTGGCACATTTTCCCCCCTTTTGGTGATGGGGTTGGTACACTGATCATTGTATTGTTTACATTATCTCTTAAATCAATGGTGAAATTTGTTCTTAAATTGCACTAGATTGAAAATAAGTACTAACAACACTTAAAAATGAAGCATTTCTTCAACTTTTGTCTGCTTCTTTCATTTGTACTTCACAGGAAATTCTAAAAATAATTCCAGAAGTGTACTTTGCCATGGGTTTCTACTTCTTCAATTCATTTGTATCTTCCTCCCTCTCTGTGTTTATCAATGCACATTGATAAAACACTGCAAAATAATCTTGATGTGACTATGTACATATGATTTGCATTGAAGTGGATTCCTTTGTGTGCTGTTTTACTGATATATGAATGCATTCCTGTACAGTGGTGGCTCAGTGTGAGGTGAGAACTGCCCCTTTCCCCCCAAGTGCTGTGAATGTGTAGAAGACATTAGGAAGAGAGAAGTAGGATATGTTGCTTCATTCCCGATACCTGGGGAGATCAGAGGCAGCTTATGAGAGGCTTGACCTGCTAAACAGCCTGCTTGGCCAATTATAGAAATAACCCTGAACCAGCCAACCTTTGGCATCCTCAGCCATGCAATGGACTACAGTAACACTAAGTTGTGAAGCAGATCTATTTAGTCTGAGTCATGCTACAAAGAGGGTTGGCAAGGTCCTGCAGAGAGGTATCCGGTCAACAGTTGGAGTAATGGCTGTCCATGTGCCTTGATAGTAATATGTCAGCCGTTATCATGGTGGCCAGATACGTTAGAAGAGGCCTGTTGGGTGAAACTGAAAAGCTCTCTGGTCCTGCATCCTGTTTCTCACAGTGGCTAACTAGATGGCTCTGGGAGACCCAAAACCACAGCATGAGGGCAATTCTTCTTCTTCTCCTCATCCTCCTTGGCTGGTATTCAGAGGCAGCACATAGCCCTCATGACTAGTAACCATTAATAGCATTGTCCTCCATGAATTTGTCTAATGCTCTTTTAAACCATTTACGTTTGTGGCCACCACTACATTTTGTGGCAGAGAACTGGAGAAGTGTGACAGCTTAGTGGTGGAGCGCTTTTGCTTTCCATGAAGAAAGTCCTTGGTTCAGTCCCTGAAATCTCCAGGTACGACTGGCAGAGCCCCATGTCTGAAAGCCTGAAGAGCCATTGCCAATCAGTGTAGACCAGGGTAAGTCAACATGGCGCCCTCCAGACATTATTGAACTAAAACTCCCAGAAGTGCCAGCCAGCATGGCCAATGGCCAGGGATGATGACGGCTGGAGTTCAGAAACATTTGGAAGGCACTATGTTGTCCTTCTGGTATAGATAATATTGAGCTAGATGGGCCAATGGTCTGACATGGAAAAGGCAACTTCCAATATTCCCATAGTAACTATGTGCAGCATGGGCTTCCTATTGCCAACATTTTCTTCTTTTCCTGAGCTGTCATTCCGCCCCCCGCTTTTTCATCTAAAGATAAAATAAAGATTACAGCTAGACAGTAAACACAAAGGTATTCTTATCCCCTTCAAGTCCTTAATTTTAACACATTTTCACATATAATTTGTGAAATGACTGAAAATGTGACGTTTTGCAGTGAGGTGCTGCTATGCATGTCAGAAACATTTTCTTGCTAGCAGAGCTTCCTTCATTTCTTTTTTTTTTTTTTCCAGTCACAGCAATGCCATCCCATGAACTAAAAGGAAAGGAGAGGCAAATCACTTCTGAACCACTAGTACTATTTTACCAGTAAAGCTAATGAATTATCCACATACTGACTGTTTCAGAAGTTCAAATTAAATAATAAGCAGTGAAAGGTTCAGTAAGGTATTGAATATTACTCTTACACTTTCTTTCATGTGACAACATTTCAAACAGTCCATCATCATTTGGGTTTGGAGTTGCAGGGGCATTAGGTAACCTCTTCAAAATATGAGAAACATCAAGTTTTGATTCTGTACAAGGTTTTCTCTTGAAGGTGCTAATTAAAGGGCTTTGTGTAGCTATATCCCATCTACCCTGAAATGGTTCAATAATGTTGATATTTTGTAGTTATAAAGAGGCAACAGCTTTGATTCTTAATAATAGGATGGGAGGCAGCAAACAAGCTACTAGGGAACATTAGTGGGAGAGCCAATGTCTCACTTGGTCACCCTGTAGGCTTCTGTTTGACCACTGTGGGAGCAGAATGCTGGACCAGATGGAACTTTGATCAGATCCAGCAGGGCTCTACATACGTTTTTGTGTACATGCAAATGTGATTCTGACTGTACACTTGGAACCTGACCAAATTCCTGCATGGAAAACTATTCTTCAGGGACAGAATGGTGGTGGTGGGTCTCAAATGTCACAGCAGATGCATGGAAGCAACATCTGCAGCCATTTCAATCCCACCTAAACAATTTTATTTTAATTGGGAGAAATATTGAGAGTACCTCCGAACGGTCACTATTTTACAGGAAGGATTCAAACATACTGAAAATTTAGGTTTGTGGATTACAGTGCTTGCTTCTCTAGTGTCACAAGTCTGCTTTAAAAAAGAATAGAACTTTTGCAGTTTGAAAAGTGATGGAAAAATGTATTGAAAAGGGTGGGGTGGTGATGTATAAACACTTCACAAACAAATCAGAATTGATGGAGGATGAATGATCTTTGTCTTATAACTGTCCTGAAAACAATTGAGAACATTTGCTCAATAAAGACTGAATATAATCTAACCTCTGTGAAAGCTTTGTGCAAGGAAACCAAGATGAACGCTCAATATTGGCTCCATTATTACCAAATAATGGAGGCATACAATTTGGACAAAAAAGTTGGTTTCCAGGTGGAAAAATCAAAATTGGAAACAGAATTGTTAGATCCAAAAATCAAGAATTTGTCAAGAATGTATAATTTGCTGTTGAAATGGAATACTCAGGATGAAATGGTGAAATCAGCTATAATTAAATGGGCACAAGATGTTGGACATAACATAATGATGGCTGACTGGGAACAGTTATGGACCACAGGTATGAAATTCACGGCATGTAATGCCCTAAGAGAAAACTTAATGAAAATGATTTATAGGTGGTACATGACACCAGTCAAGCTTGCAAAAATCTACCATTTGCCCGATAATAAATGTTGGAAATGTAATGAGACTGAAGGTACATTCTTTCACCTTTGGTGGACATGCCCAAGGATTAAGACGTTCTGGGAGATGATTTATAACGAAATGAAAAAGGTATTTAAATATACCTTCCTGAAGAAACCAGAGGCCTTTCTCCTGGGCATGGTCGGCCAGTTGGTGCCAAAGAAGGATAGAACTTTTTTTATGTATGCAACAACAGCAGCAAGAATACTCATTGCGAAGTAATGGAAGATGCAAGATTTACCCACCCGGGAAGAATGGCAGATGAAGTTGATGGACTATATGGAACTGGCAGAAATGACTGGCAGAATCCGAGACCAGGGAGAAGAGTCGGTGGAAGAAGACTGGAAAAAGTTTAAAGACTATTTACAGAAATACTGTAAAATTAATGAATTTTAGAAGAATGTTGGAATGAAGTTATATGGCTTTAGTAGAAATGTTATAAGGAATTAAGTATAAATAGATTAATAGAATATTAAAGGAAAAAATAAGGTTAGAATGTTAAGATAATTATAGGATAGAAAACAGAGGAAGATGGAAAGGAATTGCTGAAACAATTAACAGAAGTAGAATACAAAAAGGGAGGTGTGAGGAGGTCATTGAAATAAGTGAATGAAAGATAAGATATTGAAATTATTTGATGTGTTTTAAATTGCTTTTGTTTTTGTTTTGTTAGTTTAATGTGTTAGTGTTTTGTGTTAGTGTTATGTAGTGTTTTTGCATTGTATTGTATTGCCCATTCTTTTTTTTGTTGTTTTTTGTAGTGTTTGAATTGTTGGAAAAGCAATAAATATTATTATTATTTTAAAAAAAGATGAACGCTCAATAAATAAGTAGTCTGGAGGAGCCATAATGATAGGTATAAGACTGCAAGTAGCTATGTGTTGCAGAATACTGCACTGTGCTGACCCATATTAGAGCATTATCTGGCTGAGGGCTTATCCATACTTCCTCCCCCAGGTAAAACTGCTCTTTAGTGCTCAATTAGAGCAAATGGCAATGGGGTTTGCCATGGATTGATATTTGTTCTGATTTAAAGTTAAAGGGTGGGGTTTCCCTGGAAAAGGAGAAGAGCAAGAGGAATGGACCCATGCCTAGAAAGTGTGGGTCAAGTGGAAAATCACTTAGACCCATGGTCTAAATACAGGACAGGTAGAAGTGTGGATGAACCCATGCTTGGAGAAAATGATGCTCTATTGAAACAGCATATCTGCAATATTTGTGGCCAGGGTTCCTCATAATTCTGCAGGTGTATGTCATTAACTGGGGCCATTGTGGACCAGAGTGCAGTTGAACATGCTTCCCTGTGGGAAATGAGTGCAGTTGAACATGCTTCCCTGTGGGAAAATGACTAAAGTCATCACCAGCCAAGCTCTTTAAGACCTCTAACATTCCATGAAAATGTTGGAAAATTCTATTCCACCTTAAGGAGCAGACATGGGATTGTTATGTGTCACATGTCTGTTTGTTGTGTATAGCTTTTGTTTTTGACTCTCTCTCTGAGGAGACGAAAGCAGTGATCCCTCTTGTAGTTCTGACTTCTGGGATAGCCGCGCGAAGCCTCTTCAGGGCAACAGGAGGAACGCTCCCCCTGCCCTGAAGAGGCTTGGCACAGCTATTCCAGAAGCCAGAACAGCAAGAGGGATCTCTGCTTTCACTGCACAGCAGTTCCTCTTGCTGTTCTGACTTCGCTTTGCTGGAGAGGCGCTGCACAGAGAGGGAGAGCTGTGCAGCGCCCCTTCAGCAAAGTGGGAGGAGAAACGGAGCCTCTTCTGTTCTTCTCCTGCTTTGCTGCAGAGGCACTGCGCAGAGAGGGAGAGAATTTTTTTCCCCTTGTTCTCCTCCTCTAAAACTAGGTGCAACTTATGGTCAGGTGCGTCTTATAGAGCGAAAAATACGGTTGTTTATTCTTTAAAAGAGGTATTACTTTTATAGAGATATTGTCTATTTCCACATTCTCCACTAATTCCGTTGGATTCCCTTATTACCAGACGTATTGGGTCTGTCATATTGCTAAGCTGACACACATTATAATAGCTGTTTAAGTTTGGAAGTCCCCATCTTCCAACAGTTGGGTACTGAGGGAATTTTTTTATGTGTGTTCTATCTGATTGGAAAATGAATTTATTGATTTTTATTTCCCATTTGGACATGTGGACTGGTGGGATCCACACTGTCAGGGTTTGGAATAAAAATAATAACTTTGGAACAATAATCATTTTGGTTGTGGCCAGTCGGTCCATTATAGAAAGTTTCATTTCCCCTCAGCGCTGCATATCTGTGTTTATTGTTTTCCATACTTTGTTATAATTCATCTGATATAACCTATTTAAATTATGAGTAATCAGAACACCTAGGTATCTGAAAGTTTTCTTAGCTATTGGAATTTGTAGATGTTGCATGTTATGTTATGCAATTTGCTCACAACTCTTCAAGTGAGGCAAACTGAATGCTTCAGCTTAGTGCTGTTGTATTCCATTCAGCTCCTAGATATCCTCTATATGCGTGCAGATTGCAGAATTGGTCTGTGAACATAACTTCCTTCATTAGGTGAGTACTAGAACAGATTTATTAAAGCCAGACACCAAAGACTAGACAAATCAGAAGTTCCAGACAGGCAGGAGTATCAAGGCAAACAGATGTAATGTTTTCTCTGGCTTGCAATGGGCTCACAAAAGAGCTGACTGCTGCTTTATTGTGAAGTGCTTGAGATTTTTCAGCAGGTGCACATGGCATATGTGAGAGATGTGTATTTTAGAGCTAAAACAGTCCATGACAATCTGTGGTTTGGATAAGTTTACTGTACCTGCATCCCTCTCTGGAGAGTTTATCCTCCCTGGGCAATGTGGGGTGGGCTGTGTCGCATTCCACATTGTTCAGGATGGAGAATCCCCTGACCCACTGGAGAGGCTTTTGGAGTGCATAGGAGGCTGCAGGGAGGAGGAGGGGACCTTCTGTGCTCTTTCTTATTTATTTTAGGAGCCCAGACTAGGTGTATAAACCAAGAGCTGCCCAAATCACAGTAATGATACAATGGGCAAGGGATTTTTGATATAATATACAATTGGCATCATGGGAAAAATTATGGAGGGAATATTTAAAATTTACAGCATGTTGTATGTTGAAAGAGAACTATATGAAAATGATGTATCACTGGTATCTAACTCCTACTAAACTAGCAAAAATGTATAGAACTGCTGTGGATACATGTTGGAAGTGTAAAGAGAAAGAAGGCACATTTTACCACATGTGGTGGACATGCAAAAAAAAAAAAAAGGTATATTGGGAAATGATTTACAATGAGTTGAAAAAAAATGTTTAAATTACCTTTGTAAAAAATACCTGAAGCTTTCTTACTAGACATTTTAGGTCCAGAAATACCTAAGGACCAGAAGAGACTATAGATGTATGCTACAACAGCTGTGCGGATGCTACTTGCCCAAAGATGGAAGGAGGACAAACTACCTACAAAAGAAGCAAGGCAGATAAAGATGATGGACTATGCTAAATTGGTGAAAATGACTGGGAAACAATAAATTTTACAAAGAATGGGAATTTTTAAAAAAATTACTTGAAGGAACACTGTAAACAATTGAAAACATTGGCAGGATTTTGAAAACATTGGCAGTGAAGCGAGAACTATGATAAAAACTGAGTTTTAAGAAAATATGGAGAATATGATATGATGCAGTTTAAAAAGAATATCTGGGGAAACCATGGAGGGGTGGAGGGAAGTTCTGTGATTCTGAGAACCCTATTTGTAAAATAATTATAATTTATGGATGATGCTAAATGTTAAAAGGGAAAATGAATATAAAAATGTTAAAAAAAAGAGCTACCCAAATCACATAATTGATTTTATCATTAAAGGTCTGCAAGGATAGGTATGTGTATCAAATCTCCTAGCTTACCTGTCAACAGTCTATTATTCCCTTGCACTGTGCTGAAATCTGCCCCCCAAATTCTCAAAGGCTTTTTTCTGCAAATGAGGCCTCAGATTTCCTGCCACATTCTCAGGGCATTTTAGAATGTCGGCAGTTGGTTTCACGCTTACTCATTGTGAGGTAGCCAAGGGTGGTGCATGCAGTTTTTCTTTCGGTAAACATTTCTTCAGCACACTGCAGATTCTTTGTCTGCCTGCATTTCCTGATAAAAGGCCCATGGGAAGAGTTGCCTCATGATGTTTCCCCCTGGACTTTAAAGTGTGGGCAGCCAGGAAGGCTGCAGAGTGCAGTACATTGATGCGATGTTTTGCAGAGAAAGAAGACTCACAAGTACCCCTTGACCACCTCAAAAATGACTTAAGTTCATAAAAAATCCTACACCCTGTCCATGAGAATTTAACCAAACTTTCTCTCCTCTTTGATACTTTGGAAATGCATTTTTTCTTATGAATTGATTGAGAAATGTAAACAAGAACAACGAAACCAGGATAAATGTTCACATAGCTCTTGTTGTCCTCCACCCCTCTCCTCAGCCAAACCCTGCTGAGAATGAACATATCTGGGAAGTAGCTGCTTGGTGGATAGGGAGGGAGGAAATGATGGATAGCAAGGTGGGTACCACTGCCTTTTGCCTGTTTTGCTTTACAAATCAGCTCTTCCACTTGCATCTAGAATCCCATATGACTGGGGCAGAACTGGCTGTACACTAATAGGTTTGCTGCCATTGTGTTTAGTTTGACCCTTAAGCATCAGCCACCCAAACTCTTTGGGGTTTTCTAAAGCCTGGATGAGAATTAAAAAGACAGAATGGCGACTGAATGCCTGCAGGGTAAGCAGCATTTCAATTATGTGCTGCAGTGCCCTTTAGATTAGTTAAATGATGAATGGAAATCTCTGCAGGATGGCTGAGGAATCTCAAGCAAGTGCTGAGTGCCAGGCAGGAATGTGTTAATTTTGGCCAGAAGAGCTGAGGCCAGACAGCTCAGAGCAGATGGGAACAGTCCCTTGACTTTTGCCTGGATCTTTTTCATTTAGCCAAAAGAAGTTTGAGAATAAATACATTTAAATAAACCAATCTCCAACTATCTGAAAGGGGAATAATGCATGTGCACACCTTAGCAGGCTGTCTGCCCTGTAGGCAGACGTGGCTATCAAGTGTCACTGATTTAATTCTTTTTGAAAGCTCTGCATTTGAATTAGAGAAAACCACTTTGGCTAAGGGCTGTTTCTGATGTGGATTATCTACATTGTTTAGATTGTGTTTGCTCATTTTCTATTTGCAAGTTTGGACGTCCAAATGTACACCTGTGCAGCTCTCCAAGGGCAAAATATGCCTTACTCAATAATATTTATTGATGTGATCTTGGCGTTCAGCAATATATAGGAATAGCTTTAGCTCAAAATGCTTCTAGTTGTTGAGGAGGCCTATCCATCCCATTCTAGTGCAGTAGGAGTTTGCCCTGGTTCCAAACAGCAGCTTAGGGAGGATGAGAAAAATTAGGACTCTGTACACTATCTGCTTATGAGTACTCGAACCCAGGAGTAGAGAAAGCCACTTCTGGCCTGCCCAGGAGGTGGGGTTGCGGGCTTCATGCCCACCCCATGTTTCAGCCCCCACGAGAGCTAGGGAATCCCGGCTGGGTCTCCCCCCCCCCAGCCAGCCGATTGGCTGGCTGGTGGGGCGTGGCCTGGGCTATTTAGGGCCAGCGCAGAGGGGGCTCGCCCTCTTTCTGCCGGCTCGCCCTCATGTGTCTTGTGGTGTCTTGTGTCTTTATTTACCCTGGTGGGAGGCGGGAACTCGCCACGCAACACTGTGTCCTTCAGATGTTAGCCTTCAGCTCCCATCAGCCACACCCAGCAGGGCCAATAAGGAAGTAAGAGAGTTGACGCCTGCTTTATCAAAGACCCATCTTATCTAGCACCCTGTTCTCTCAGTGGCCAGCCAGATGCCTATGGGAAGCCCACAAGTAGGACATGACTGAAACAGTGCTCTCCCCACTCATGCTTCCCAGTAACTGGTATTTAGAGACATATCACATCTGATAATGGAGGTCTTACATGGCCAACACCCATTATTAGTCTTATCCACCAAATTAAACTCCTTTCAAAGCAATCCAATGTGGTAGCAATGTCCAGGGCTGGTGGAAGTTGTAGACCTGAAGGGCACCATGCTGAATACCCCTAAAAGGAAAAGGTAAAGGACCCCTGACAGTTAAGTCCAGTCGCAGATGACTCTGGGGTTGTGGCGCTCATCTCGCTTTACAGGCCGAGGGAGCTGGCGTTTGTCCACAGACAGTTTTTCTGGGTCATGCGGCCAGCATGACTAAGCCGCTTCTGGTGCAAGAGAACACCGAAACCAGAGCAGTGCACTGAAACGCCTACTGTGGCCCTATTCATGCCTTCTTTTCAATGCTCAATAAGGGAGACCAAGGATCTAAAATGCACTCATTATGCCTACATAAGTACAGCAGGCTCCCTGCTTCGGATAGTTGTCCTCTGAGGCACAATGCATATATATAACTAACATATCTAGATCTTCCCTCACCTGAATTTAATTGCATGAGGAAAATGGCTGCTTCTGTCATGGCTATAGGGAGGTAAGACAGATGTTGTCAGTGGCCCTACGCATCAAATGGTAATAGATGATTAGCTAACAGCTAACCAATAAAGAAGGGCCAGTGCCATGAATTGGTTGGACACAGAGGAAAGATGGGAGGAACCAGCTGGGCAACCACCAATAGAAGAAGGTTCAGAGCCTGGGAAGTGGTGGTGGAACAGCAATGACAGGTCACAGGGAGAAGAGGAAAAAGACTGGGAAGAGGAGGTGTCAGACACTGAAATGGTAACAGGGTTCAGTGAGTTGCTAGATTCTATTGCAGAGAGAAGTCAAGAATCAGAGGCAGAAGCTGAAGCAGGTGAGTGGAAGGAGGGAGGCCAAGAGGAAGAGATTAGTCAGGCTAATGAAGAGTCATGGGTGTCTCCCCCTGCCACTGCAACAAGCTCCCCTTCCCCACCGATTCCCAGAACCAGGAGAGGTATGAAACAGGAGGAGCAAAGACAGGCTGCTTGTAGGCAGTCTCAGATTGCTTGCAAAAAGTCCTGGAGAGGAGGAGACATAGATGGCTGTGGAGAGGCAGGGACTTCCATGGAGTAGGACCTACAGGGCATGAGCAGCTGTGCATATTAGACATGAATCTCAGCCAAGTGAAGATCATGTTTCACTAATGAAGAGTTAACTCCAGCTTGAACTGTGTGATTTACTGACTGGCTTACTCTGTGACAGCCAGCCATCAGCCAGTGTTCTTCTGGCTGCTGAAGAGTCCCGCATTGGCTGCAGAGTGGGTATTCCTACCTAAGGTACCTCCTGCTTCCCTTTCCATGCTTAATTCACCCAGGAAAGCTGCTAGGTTGTGAATACTTGAAATCTGAATTTGAAACTTAGGGAGGGCATAGATGTTCCTGTTTCACTGCGCACTGCCAAAGAAAATGGTTCTCAGCAATGTGGTGAAATCTGTCATTCAACATGATGAACAGCAGCATGTAGAAACACCATAGTTTGGATTTCAAGCTATTGTCTGTAGAGGAAAAATGACTATTTGCAGGCACAGTTTGAATCCAAGTTACAAATGGACAAAGTGCATTGTCAATGAAAGCACACCTTCAAAGTGGCTAGCTGAAAGATGCTGATCACTGTTGACAGACAGCCCCTTTGGCTGAGCAAGGGAGATCTCAGTGGGGAACTCCCTAGGGCAACAAATCTTAGTGGGGCTCACTAACAGTTCCTGACTGGTGCTGACAGCAAGCCGCCTCAGCTGCTTAGGGAGGTCCCAGTGGGGACCTCCTTAATGCAGCTGACCCCGCTGGGGCTCACTGTTGGTGCCAATCAACTGATCAGTACTGCCAGCGAGCCCTGCTTGCAAAGGAACAATTGGGAGTTCACATTAAGCTTTGGAGCCCTGTCCTTACCTGCCTCATACCTGATGCCACATATAACACCCAGTGCAGGTGTGATTATGGGCCGAACTGGGACCTGTGTCAGCCCTTTTAGACTCACAGGCTGCAGGGTCCTCACTCCTGTGTAAGAGAGTCAGTGTGATGTAGTGGTCAATGTTGGACTAGGACTGAGGATTAACTTCAAATTTCCACTCAGATATGACCCTGCCCCCTCTGACCAACCTCAAAAGTATGTTGCAAAGATTAAATAAAACTGGATTCAATTAAAGATTAAATGAAAGCATGTGGCTCTGAGCTCCATGGAGGAAGGGTGACATAAAAGTGTAAATAACTAAATAAAAACAAACACAACATTCCACAATTAGTACCATCCTGTCAAATTATACTCACCAATAGTCAATGAAAAGTTTAAGAGAAACTATTTCAGCAGTTAAAATAACAGAGCTATATATAATTTACAGTCAACTTCTAGTAGAATAATTGGAGCATTCTGCGAGTATTTTTTTTAACTTTTTTGAATTGGAGTTTTGCAAGCAGTGAAGGGCAGGCTTTGCCTATAGCTTTCTCTCTCCATCTTCTGTATTCTGAGCAGTCATTAACTCACAGTGTTCGTAAACTACCTGTGGGTATTTAAAATATTTATTCAATTCTCTTTTTCTCTGGTTAAAAAAGAAAAAAAACTTTCTTGCAGATACTCTCTGAATCTGCCTACTGCTAAACAAGTCCTTAAAGAATAGGATGTGAGTCACCATTTTCTTGACAATAAAAATTGGTACTTAGCAAGAGTTGTAGGCTTACTTGTATGAGTAGCAATTAAATGAAGTAGCCTACTTGTGTGTTGGCTGTTCTCTTGCCCTATTTTTTGCCCTTCCAGGTACTTTGTTGCAGCCTCACTCCAATCAATTTGAAAGGGGATGGTGTATCAGTCTGTGCTGCAAAGTCTGTGTCAGCTCTCAAGAGGGTAAAATGAATCTATTTGCTGCTGCTTGGCACTGACTGATGTGCAGGATGTGGGGTATCACCTTAAAGCGACAAGTGACGACCCAGCTGTGGGAAGTGGTGTGACATTAGCCTTTCATGGAAACCTAAGATGTGTTGTTGGCAGTCAAAGGTAATCTGTTTTTATTTTGGGTTTCATCTCACTGTAAGTTACAAATGACAAATGCTATCTCATTTTGCCCTATGTCAGATGAAAGCTGCAACATACTTTCCACGGATGTTTCTGTCCATAAGGCACCACATACAATCCTTCTGTCTGTAAAATGTTAGTCTGCCATTGCACTTCAATCTCAACTTGTCAGCAGATCACTGAAATTACTCTTGAGCTTTCTGACCACTGTCTGGTTAGTTGCAATAAATCAGTTATTGAAACTAAGATGGAGTCAGAAGATTACCCAGATATTTAATTTGGATAGCATGTTATCCAGCATCAAGTAAAAGGATGCATTACTATACAACAAAGAGTATCTCTCTCCACCCCATTTTTCCCTGTGAATTATCCATCAGCTTTAAGTCTGTTGTAGCCCTCTGCACTTCTAATCACACGAGAGTACATCTCTTGTCTAAACTAATAGCATGTTGACATCGCGTGTCATTTCATATAGACGCTCGCTTTGTCTTTATTTTTCATGAAGCATCTGGGAATAAAACTTAGAAGGTTCTAGTGTATCTCGTGTCATAAATCAAACATTTTGCTGGAGGATAAAGGAGCACTTTAAAAAGTGACACACAAAATTCAGTGAGTCCAAAGACCGAGCAGCAATCCCACCTTAGAAGGTGAACTGCAATTCATTAGTTAACATAGTCGGGGGGAGGAGATGGAAAGGTTCTTCATTTCACCAGTGCGTGAAGTAATTGCAAACTGATCAGAGAGGGAAACATGCAGCAAGCATCAAACTGTGCAGCAGAGAGAAGCAAAACAAATAATGGAAAGGGTTTTTATAAGCTTTGTTGGAGATCTCTGTGGGCTTATTGATTGTTCTGTCCCAATTGCATTGGGCTGGTCTTGATTAAAATATTGTTGCAACAAGTTGGGCCAGACCAAGGGATGGATGGGCCCCAGCATGAAAGCCTTTGTAGGGCCCTATGTGGATCTCCAAACAGGAGCTGCCTGTATATGTCACCAAGAATGGGGAACCTTTTCCAACCTGAGAGCTGCATTACTTTCTGAACAACCTTCTGGGGACTGCATGCAAGTTGTGGGCAGAGTCCGAGGCAAAAGTGATTGGAGCAACAGAAGTAAATTCTATATTTGTTCAGTAGGTTAATTTCCATACACACTCATCCCCCATCTCTATCTGCCATCTGGGGGAGAGTGAAATTATAATTATTGGTCAATGACCATGCCCCCATCCATGTGTTCAGCCTAAGGTGTGCATGCATGGACTGGCCTGTCTCTGGCTATGGCTGGTAACTAGAAGCTGAATCAATTCCAAGCACCATGTTGTGAAAGGTTATTGAAAAACCGTTTCCATTCAAAACAAGCACTCTTTCTAGGATTCTTTTATTTTAATAAACATTGGTCCAGACAATGTATCGTTTCAATACAATTTTAAATGTGGCATTCTATTCAATGGTAGAACTAGTTTTAAAGTCTGTTGTTATAGATTTCCTTTAAGCAATTCATTATAGCACACAGAATTTCACAGGTGTGCAATTTCCTTTTGCTTTCCTAAGATTTTCCATTAGCTATATACTCCTTAACCATTTTAAATTAGCTTCTCAATGGTCTTCTCCCTCCCCTTTTCCCACAACTACTTTTATTCAGGGAATGATATTTAGAGAGCCTATGCTAAGTAAACTCCTTGAACGATCCTTTCCCCATACAGCTGTTTCCTGTCCTGATTAAGTTTCCCATCACAGCTGATAGAGTCAATAGCAGGTTTAAGTAGAGTCAAACTACACATTACATTAAATGATGTGTAGTGTGCAGGACTATCAATGTACTTAAAAATAATAATTCTGAGAAGGGTTCATTGGGATTCTACTGCATGGAGAAGGGTGCTGAAAATATATATTTAAAAATACAAAACATATAGGCTTGATTAGAAAAGCAGACTTGCAAACGTCTTTAAACCTTGGAAATAGCCAGCGACATGATATGTAAGTAAGGAAAAGTCAGAATATCAAGATAAAGTTCAGGATTACATACCTCTCTCCCCCCCCCCCCGCAAAAGAAAAGTGAACAGAAGTTAGTCTATGCTCTTCTGGTGAGGAATTAATGAAAGAAATGAAGGGAGACTGGTTATCATAAAATGTATCTCTAGCAATGTCTCCTCCAACTACTCTGTTGTCTTACTTTGTCTACATGCACAACCTCCCAAACACTATCATACCAGTTTTTCAAAGTTAACAAAGGATCTCTTCTCCATAAGAATGTGATCTGCATCTGGGCTGCTCCCAGGAAATGGATTATTACTGGCTTCAATAAAGTATATTGATTTGCTCCTTGAAATAATGGTCGTGTCAGGGACAGGTGCCAGGGGCAGGTCAGAAATAACTTACACGGTGCCGGTGAAGTTAACCCTTTATTCAAAGAAACAAACAGCCCAGGAGGCAAAGCCTAGTGATCATAGCAACTCTTCCTGCCAATGAGGCAGTTGTGAGGACTGAAGGTCCCCGCCTTCCCACAGTTGCCTAAGCCTCTTCCTCACCTGGGTTTTTTGCAAGCAATTTGAGACTCCGTTGATACGTCTATCTCTGCTCCACCCTCTTCATACCTCTACTGGTCATGGGAAACCAGAAGAGAAGTGAGCTGGTCATAGTTGTCAGGGGACGTCCCCTGACTTCTTTTGCTTCTGATTCTGGACTTCCCTCTGCCACAGCCTCTTCCTGCTCACTAAACCCTGTTGCTTCTTCCGCTTCTGACACCTTCTCCTCCTAGTCTACTCCCTCTTCTCCCTCTGACCACACATTGTCGTCCCACCACCAGTCCTCTGGCTCTGAGCCTTTCCCCCTTGGGGGTTCCCCAGCTGGTGCCTCCCACCACTCCTGTGCATCAAGCCAGCCCATGGCAGATAGCAAGGCCAAAACCTAAGTCTTCAACCATTGTAATATTTAGAGTTTTAGAAATCATGTGGAACACATTGTCCCTCAAAATGCTTTCAGCCTGACATATGGAGGCATATAGCAATTATCTCTTCTAAAGGCAAGAGAGTAGCTAATTTAACCCCTTTACTGCTCTAGTGAAGATAATGTGAATGGGAAAGTGAAAATATAAAAGCATGGATGACTTAATGAGGTTTGCAGTGAACAGATGCAAAAATTACTATACAAATCGATGGTAGCTTAAGACATGAATTTTCCAGCAGCCAATCAGGATGCTATTTTTCCTGTTGTCTTTTTGTGTGTGGTGGTGGTTATAAGACTAACACAGACCCTCCAAGTGTCCCTATTTTCCAGGGACAGTCACTGATTTACAGAAGCTGTCCCGGTTTCTGATTTGATCCTGAAATGTCCTACTTTTCCTTAGGATTTCCCTATTTTCATTGGAGAAATGTTGGAGGATATGGAGTTATGCAACCACTGAGCCAAGGAGATACTGTAAGTAACTAGACAACCTTTAGAAGACATCTGAAGGTAGCCTTGGATTGAGAAGTTTTTAGTGTTTAGTGTTTTATTATGTTTTTATGTGTTGAAAGCCACACAGAGTGTCTGGGGAAACCCAGTCATATGAGTGGAGCATAAATAATAAAATTATTAGTATTATTATTATTGAATAAGATGTCCCTATTTTCATCGGATACATGTTGGAGGGTATGCTAACACACACACACACACACACACACACACACAAACACAAACACAAACACAAACACACAAATATTCCTACCTATTTTGTAATTGCAAGCCTAAATCTGGAAGACATTTCTTTAGTCTGCCTAAATATAAATGGAAAAAGGCATACATGAATGCTAAAGCATAACTAGTGTCTGGATTGTGTCCTCTGTGTAGAATTATGAAGGTTGGGAGGGCAAATAGGTATCTCACTGTATATTTATGTAGGTATTAAACTGGAGACACAATTTCTCTCTCAAAATTAATTTGTAATTTGAATGTAAACCTGCAAGCGAACAAGTAAACACAGAATTCTTTGCACTGTAATAAGTTGTTAGAGCTGGAATTTGGAGAATTAAAACTAAACAAAGCAAAAGGGAGACTAAAATTGAACATCTGCCTTGCACTTGTTTGCATAGCTTAAAGGTTTGCCTTTGGACAGATGAGCGACAGATTTAGACAGGTGCAGATAATCAGATACATATTAGGAAACGCTCTTGTGGAAGAAAGTGTGCAGCTTTATTGAACTTGATTAGATAAAAAAAATGAAAAGGGTGTGCTTTCAGTGGTCACACAGATTATATATCCCGGGTATATCTTATTTAGTTTATTTCCTATTTTCTTTCTTGCTATGATTCTTTAAAAGAAGTAATGTGCTTTAAATGTGCTTTGGGTATGTGTTGTACATACAGCCCTGGCTGTTTCTGCTGAAAGAGACAAGTGTAGCTAACCCCTCTGAAAATCTCTTTGTGGGAAACATCACAAAAGACAGAAATTGCATGCATTTCCATTGTTGAGTTTTGGCATGCATTTGGGGTTCTGCAATTTTCTGAGGAGATACTCAAGCTTAAATTGCTGTCATAATCCTTGACACATCCACAGCTATGTGATTCTTCATTATGGCACCACACATTTACATTTCTGAAGTATATTGTATCATTGTCTGAAGAAAACAGGATGGTGCCAAGCAAGTGTTCCTGCCTGCCAGACTAAAAGAATGGTGCTTTCGGCTCAGCCAGTGTTGATCAACAGTTCACTTTGTGTTTATTGTTAACCTTTAACCTCAGACAAGTGGTCATTTGGGCATCAATAGAGGTGAAAGTGCTGAGCCCATCCAGATCCAGTTGAGGGATTTGGATGAGCTCAGCCTTGGAAGCCTGATGTGGCCAAGAATAACCATCAGTGACCAGATATCTGAATCCCAGAGATGATGTGCTTGTGTGGACCCACATATACGCTATCCTGCTTGAGCAACTGAGAGCATGTGTTGACTTCAAGAAAAATCTGTGCCTGCTGACTCCCAGCCTATAACAAGCTGGTCTGCACCCATCACTGCCCACAGCATTTGGCTTTCTATACCTCCTAACAAGCACCATTTCTCCACTGTCTTCTGGAAATGACATGCTGAAAATAATGGCACGGTGAAGGCTGTTAAGCCTGTGCTTTCCCTGTGTTGATGAAATGGCCACAAATAAGTACAGTCATACCTTGGGTTGCGAACATGATCCATGCGGGAAGCACGTTCGCAACCCACAGCGCAGCGTCTCCACATGCATGTGACGCGATTCGGTGCTTCTGTGTATGCGCATGACGTCATTTTGCGCTTCTGCGCATGCACGAGCGCAGAAACTTGGAAGTAACCCATTCCAGTACTTCTGGGTTCGGCGTGGTTCACAACCCGAAAACACGCAACCGGCAGCGTTCGCAACCCGAGGTATGACTGTACTATAAATAAATGCACAATGGCTGTAGACCTTAAAGTCCAGCCCATAATATCACAGTGTAGCATTTAATCCTGAGGTTGCTTCTGGTGACC